>NC_134379.1:10823076-11437500 GCF_035582795.1 Mycteria americana | reverse complement strand
TTGGAGCATCGTTTTGCTCCTCCATCTCCTTGCATCAGTTCGGCATTTCAGTGACTGTGGCTCCTACCTTTCTGACCTGACCATACGTGGAGCTACCGATAGCACTATAAATGTATAAGCAGCAAGAAGTGGGATTTACCATAAGCTTGCATGGAGCACATTAGCACATGCTCACACTGCTTCCAGTACCTGAAGTTACCATTACATTTCGTTGTTTCGAGGAGGAAGAACAGCTAGCTTAGTGCCATCTGAGGGATCTCTAACCAGTGCTACACTGAGCCATACGAACACACCATATATTCTACTGGAGGTATTTACAGCCTTTTACATACAACAAGAATAAGTATTTGTTATGTACATGTCCCTACTGGAGGTTTCCAGGGTAAGCAGGTGTATAGTGCTTCCTCTTCCATCCCTCTGAGGATGGATTACATTCTGTTTACACCTGCAAATTATATGGACAACAGTCTTTAGTGCAGACAACACATGACACAGCACAGCCTGGGCTCTGATGGCGAAACACACTTTGTCCCCAAAACTGGGGAAGCCCATTCATGCTGGCTGTTAGGAACAGTCCTTGGTGCTTGCTGTCCCTCAAACTGTGTATGGTATTACCTGGGAGAGTACTAAGTGGCACAAACCAGAACTGTGGGGTTTTTTTCTTTGAATCCCTGAGATAACTTTAGAAAACATCTAAAATAAGTACATTTTCATGATGTTAAATTCTGTTATAATTTAAATAACTTTTTCTCCTTTTAAGAAGTTAAGAATTTTGCTTAGAGTAGGTCTCAATTTCCTCATCTGTGTATTAGAGACAGTCATCAGCGGCACAGCAGAACTCAGTACATTGAAGTTGCAAGGTGTCAAAAATCAAAACTTGGTTATAGGAAGGCATATGGAAGGGGCAGATGAGTTTTTCAGGCTTTTAAAACAAACAATAAACAACAACAATAAAAAAATGAAACCCAAATCTGTTACACTGTGATGCCTGCTTTATTCAGCTTTATGTACCCCTGAGGCGGGTACTGCAGAGCCTGAAGTAGATACGTGTTAGCACCCACGACCCCACAGGGTTCATGCCCAGCACCAAGAACTGCCGCCAGCCCCAGCTGACCGGGGCAGGAGAGGTGAGGGCTTCAGCCCTATCTGTAGCACTGCTCCTTTCCTCAGACAGTCACTTTTCTGAAAGGCTGTTTCTAATATCTTTGTCTACCATAAATACTAAGCAAAGGGTAAAATAAAGAAGCAAGCAAGATCCAGGGAGCTGTTTGGAAATAGAATTGCAGACACACACAGGCATTGCCCTCCACTGTGACTTGAGGGGAGAAGAAAAGGGAATATTTTCAAACAGCATAAACTACCCATCTTGAGAGAGGCCAATGGCACCCCCAACTTCATGAAATGAATTTCTACACGACTAAGATGCTGAAGTGATGTACAGCTTTCAGCTTCAAAACCACCCATTTTCAACATGTTAATCTCTCTCATTTCATAAGGAAAAGACTAACTTGCCTTTAAGGTACTGTAGGGGTAAGCTTTAATTCCTGTTAATAAATGTTTTCGCACATTCCCTGTGCGATTCTGGGCAGGTTTGGAGATTTCTAAAAGCATTTATCATTCTGCCATCTCTGCTTCTGAAAATTAATGAAAATTTTACCATTCAGTGGACGAAGCATTAGGCCAGTTCTGAACTCTGGGTTTTATTGAATTCTTACTTTGTTATTTCTCCGAGACGTTGACAGAATCAATTTATGTCTGAAAACGTCTTTGAGACTCCTGAAGCATTATAACTCTGAATGACAAATATTTTTATTGTGAGTGATTTTTAAATAGTCAGCAACTTAACAAGTCGTACAGTATCTAGAACATTGAGGTCCATCCTGATGAAAACTTCTAAGTATTATTTCAGTAGAAATATTAAGTAAATTATTACCGTGACAGCAAAAATTTGATTTTTTCATGCTTGAAATTCTAGCAATTCGACATCTAAATTAACATTTGTAACACAATGGTCACTGAGTTTTGGGAGAAAGGCCGCAAGGCTTTGATCTTTGTGTAAATTATTCACCTCGTAATCACCAAATGAATCACTTGTCGAAGGACTGACACAACGTACATTTCAAATCTATGGAACTGACACAATGCAGTTGTCAGTTTTCATACTGATATAGGTCTCCAATTGCATTTCACACATGGGTTTGTTAGTGAAAGCCTAATGTGCCTTAAATAGCTCTGCTATCCAAGCTAAAACGGAGCCTCACAACTGTGGATCCTTCACAATGAAAGAAATAGCTTCCAGAAATCCTTACTATACTTTTATTAGCATCCCCATTAAAACAAACAAAAATAATGCAGATGCAAACATAACTCACCTCTCTCTTTGCAGGTACAAAAGAAAGAATTACTTTGTGAGTGGAAAAATTTGATGAAAAGCTGAAGGTTCGGTCAAAACCTGCAAGTTTATCACACTGCAATTCCATCCCTGAAGCTGGCTGCTGCAGAGTTCAAAGATTTGAAGGCCAGACTTCAATTGCACCGGACTGTTTACACATTTCTTTCTCTCCCTGCCCTTCTGCTGCCCCTGTGCTCAGATGTCATATTATCCTTATCAGCAGATTAAAAAACCTCTTTGCAGAAACACTTATCTGTATGATACCAGTGATGACACTTAAGCTTCAACTTTCCTATTTAACACTCCATGTGCCTTACTGATATCATCCTGGACAGATGAAATTATGTGTTCAAGACTTTCAGGGTCAGAAGAACAACCAAAACAGGTTGGGATAATGGTTCATCCAGCCTAACCTCCTGTCTCCAATCTGTTTCAGAGGAAGAGACAGAAATATCTCGAAGTCATAGGATAAACCTCCACCGAATAAACTTTCCTCCTGTCACACAAGATTTATACCCTCTCTTAAGTCTGGATTCTTGACTGTTCCCTCCTAAAACTCTTCTTTATTTTTAGTATTTACTGTAACAGCTGGAGAGACTCTTCTTGTTGATATGAAGCAACACCAAATCCTTCTCAAGCCTGACCCGAGGAATCACTATTTCCTGAGATTAAAAAAAAACCAAACAAAACCCCCTTGCTTACTGTTAATTTTGCAACTTGTCATTTCTTTGAACTTCTCCTTGCTCTTGAATTATCATCCACTGTAGCCAATAAACACATCTGAGGTGAACATTCCTGAAACGCAGAATACAGCTCCTGAGTGCTATGCAAGAGGCACCATGGCCCACTTCACCAGCTAGTAATTTCACTGAAATGTCTTAAGAAAGCAAGACAGCAGGAAGGCAAAACCCAAGTCCTTACATGTCCCAACCAGATACTGAACAATCCTTAACATGCTTCCTATTGTCAGATATTTAATAGATGTCATGAATATTCTGGCCTGTCATGGTTGGGTACTCATTAACATGTTAAAATTAATACAGTACATCTGATTCCGTTTTAAAAAAGGATGAAATTTATGCCTAATATTTCTGGCTTCACAGACAGCTAACCAAAAGAATAAGACGGATGTTAAGATAACTGCTCCTTTGTACTGTCTTGTTCCTGAGTGGTAACATCAAACCACTTAATCTAAGGCAAAGTCTAACAAAAGGGGGGAAAAAAACCCAAACAAAAACCCAAAGGATCAAAATGGCTTTAGCTAGGTGTTGGGCTATTATGTAATCTAGGAATACCAATATTTGATAATTGCATTAGCACTCTGTGTGACCTCGTCAGGAAGGTAAAATCACTATATAATTATATTGGCTCATTAGAATTTCCTGTAGGAATATACTACTCTAACTTAAGTTGGAAAAGCAAGCAGGAAAATGCCATCATGACTATACAACTTCCGACCAGACCCTTGGGGGGCAATTATAGGACAATGGCCAACTTCCATGCTTCAGCTTGATGTTATGCAGATCTTTTCCAAGATTAGGAACATTTTAGGAAGTGAAATATCTAAGGGCCAATGCACCACAGAGGTAAAAGGCTCTCTGGGGGAATGGAAATCGTTTGTAGCTTGCAGTTTGTAGCTTTGAGCATTGTAGCTACAGAGCTACAATGCTCTGTAGACCCCTGTGGTCTCGCAACACCGTAGGAAGCTAAGGTGTATGAGGATATTGATGTAAAAGAGAGGGAGACAAATGACAAAAGTAATATGCCAGTCTTTACATTGTTTTCTAAGTAAATGGCTTGTTCCGAATAAAAAGCACCTTGCTTCAAAAAGGATGCCTGATGACAGAGTAGACTTCTGCTCATAGCATCCAGAGGAAGAAAACTGAAGATGTTAAGCCCAGCCTAGTGGTGCAGAGGTAGTCTTAGCTGATATACATGCTAATATAAGTCAGGGCCTGGTCTCAAGATGGGAAAAATGCACCAAATTCCCAGGAAAAATGAAGTTCCAGCCACCTATCACCTAGAGGCTGGTGAAGCTGTTTATCTGGTACCTGTAACGTGTATTTTTCATTTCTAACTTATCTTCCCATGCATCACATTTGATTAAGAATTAGAATAAAGAAAATGCGTAGCAAAGTTATTTTTATGTATTTATTTTGCATTTTTTTCCAACTACTTCACCTGTTGAAAAGAGCAATTACTAGCAACTTCTGAATATGGGTCCCTGTTAGCAGGCTCATCTCAATAAACTTCCACTTAAGAAAAATAACTGCAAAATCCGTTTCTGTATTTTATTTCTTAGTATACCAGTTCTATTTTAATGTATCAGTTACAATAAACAAAACTAGCATGAAAGAAATCAGTCATACTGTGTCAAAGCTAAACACATTTAATTTTACAAAATATCTGGTGATGATATCTGACTAAAGGCAGAATAGCTTTATATTAAGTATTTAGTGAGGAAAGTGGAGCCATCTTTAATTTTTCTAGTTAAAAACACAGCTGCAGGTATGAACAGAAACCAAACTCCCGCAATTGTGAAACACTCTTACTTTTCTTTCACTGAAGGGAAAAAGGTCCCTTTTTAAGCACGTTTTTAAAAAAATAAATTAAAAATAACCCAGACAGAGACATTCTCAGCCAACTTTCATTGCCGGGAGTGTTTTTACGGCCAACTTATAAACTCCTCAAAACAGGTTTTACAAAGTAATGAAAATACAGCCAGGACCTTAACACTAGCAGACACGGCTAAAATACTGAGCACATGGAGTTTACATTCAACCCATCCAAACTGCAGCTTACCCAATTCACTTTAAATGGGCCATCGTTTCCTCTGCAGATGGTACATATATGCAGTAGTCAAATATGGGTGACATATTAAGATCATGACAAAGCAATGATGACAAACTTCCAGACAGTAACGACGAGACCGTAAACATTATTGCCAGAACATATACAGAGAAGAGGAGCAAAAAAAGCCAACCCAGACACTATCAAAAAAAACCCCAAGAACAGCAACAGTCATGAAAAGATTTTAAGTCTCCATCTCAAAGTGAAAAATAGGACTTTTCTTTAGGCAGCCTCTCAGATAGTGTGTACCAGTGCAGGCAGAGCACAGCTCAAAGTGTGCTCTTACCTCCCCCTTTTTCAATCACTTGGCTCTTTAACTTCTGGGTATTCTCTCCCACATCACCTCAGATATAACATAGTGAGTTGAACTCTTTTTTGATTTCTTTTACGCTAGACAGAGAATTTCTAGGTTTATTGTTACATAAATGCCTAAAATTTAATACATTTTTCTTGTGGTTTCTGCTAATTTATATTTATTATTTCCAGGGAATCTATAGTACTGTTTTCTAATGATGTTAATATGTCACCCATACTCAACACCTACTTTCATCTGCAGCAGAGCTGGTAAGTAAAAGCAATTACACACAATTCCAAGCCCTTTGGGAATCTGCAGTTTGTAGCCGTCTAAATACAACATTCATATACTTCAGATTTGTCTGTTAGTTTTGCAACAGTTAAGATTCTGGCAACAGAAACTATATGGGAAGTCCTTTTTCCATTGAAAATATTCAATACTACCCATTTTTAATTGGTCTATTTTACAATAGTTTCTGTATTTCTCAGCTCTCAGTTCTGTTTCCTTTTCCCATAAGGCCAACACAGCTCTACATAGTGACTTTTTCCACAGACTTCTTCAAACAACTTCCTGGATCTTCCATAGAGACGGTGAAGGCCCCGATCCTATTCCATGGAAGACAATGGCAATCTTACAATCAAATACAATTGTGCAAGCAAGGGCTTGTGACACTCGGGTGGTGTTTTCATCCTGCACAGCATATGTCCAAGAAACAAGCTCTTAACTGTGTTGGGCTGCATGAACGGAGCCAGCCTGCTCTCTGAACAGATGAAAAGGTTATCTACTTAAGCAGTTCTTTTTCTTAGTAACTTGAAGAATCTTCAGTTGTTCAGAAATAAATACACACACGTATAAGTAAATAAAAAATAAAACCACACATACTTAAAGCAGAGGTAACCTGTGACTATACCCATGTAATTTTCTAAAAAAGAAATTTGGTTTGGAAATATAATTGTATATACTGAATCTAGCCAGGACTGTTTAAAGCTATGCTGTTAGTCCTGCCAATTTGATGTAAATCACGCAAGTCATTATTTTGTTAGAGAAATGCACAGGAAAACGTTGTGATTCTTCAGTGTCACAAAAAATAGTCAGAAAGAAGGAACACAAAGCCAACAAATGTTGCCAGAGGACAAGGAGATCCTTCCTTCCCATCCATAACTGACACCCCAAGAAAATCCAGCTGCACATCAGGGCCAGGCTGGGAGGGGATGGTGTTCCCATGTCTCCCTGGTCTGATGTAGCTGGGAAAGATGCTCTCTGTTCCCTTTGGGGCTCTCACCTTGAGCAGAAAGCTCTTCCCCTGCCACCACCTCAGCTCACACAGCTGCCTGCCCACAGATCACACGTGGGGCTGAACCAAGCTCTCAGCACAGATGATGAGGGACAATCCTACGGGTGCCATTTCCTCCTGCACCAAAGATTTCCTTTACCAATTTGAGTTGTCTCCAAGGATGGTACTCCCCAGTGTTAACTCAGCCTGGCTGCAGCCAGAGGAGATGGGGCTTCTCTAGGAGACAATTAGAGAGATATTTTATCTGGTGCCAGTGTTTCCCCAGTGACTCTACAAGAAGCCTACGAAGCTTCATCCACCTTGGTCAAAGTCAGCTGCTTGATCCCCAGTGTGCTTTGCTTTTCCATCTGTACAAGGATGGTAGCAGGAAAAATACTCCGAGGGATTCTGTACCATGTAGGTGAGGCACTGCCTTACTCTAACAGGGGTATTCAAGAAAACCTAAAGCAGCTCCTGGTGGGAACTCATGACACTCAACTGAACCCATCCGATGGCATCTCGCTCTTCAATGGGGGCCTGCATGCAGGAATTCAACACCCTTTACTTCACACACATCAAGCCTTTTTACTATTTAGCATTTGTCTCCATAAATGAGCCAAGTGATTTGTATAAGGGAGAAGAAGCTGGAAACAAGGACCCTATTTATAACAAATATATCCCAATTAGTAAATAAAAGGGAAATTGAACATATAGACAGAACCAATTCATAGATTTTCACATAAGGCAGGCAGGTTTTCCTGGTTTCTACACATTAAAGTCATTCATAAGGTCTGTGCTCAACCAGTACAGAGGTCTGCTGTCAAACTTCCTCCATACAACATACATAACCCCCCCCAAAACGCCATATACCAAGAAAAGATAAACCCACACAAGTTACTGAGTTTCAGCATTGATACAAGAAAGTACCTGCTGTTCAGTAGAAGGCCTGATAGAATAAGTGGTAAATAAATATTTTGGCCATTTAAAAACTATTTTGGGGAGCCGTAGAAGGTTACTGTTAAAATTATTACTTAAAAGGTACTCCAAAGCTGTTCATTTAGTTTAAAGACTTCAATAAAGTTTCACTTTGGAATAGACGTTCCACCAGTAACTCACTCCAAGCCTTTTTCTGGCTCACAAGCAAACACCGTGTCTTTCTTCTTCATGTATTTAAAAAACTACAGGGCTCCCTCAAATTTTCACTGCAAATAGAATAGGGAAAGATAATTCTATTTGTGATTTCTGTCTCTAGTATGAAGCCAGTTTCTTGCTTATACAAATGCGAACATTTAAAAAGTTATGAATAAAGTTAGTGTACACAACTCCCTTTCTCTTCTGTTTACTGGAATAATACTTTCACTGTTTTTTAACTTAAAGTCAATTTACACTGAAAACTTATTATACACTGAATATTAAAAAAAAAAAAAAATCGGCAAACCCCACCTTATTTTGAACAACAGGAAACAAAAAGCTGATATCCAAAATATACAGGTATTTTGCTTTAGTAATTCTAACCCGATCAAGCCATGGAGGGCCACATCATGTAAATACTGAAACATGTTCAGTGTCCCATCAGTATTCCTAACACAGGCAGACAGGCAGATGTCAGATTTGCAGAAGGAATGCCAAATGTCTATCAATAAGATATTACCATGGCTAGAAATAACCGAGTTCCGATGACTGTGTGGTTACTTTGTAAGACAGTCCAAGTGGGGGAAATATTTACTCTTGAAGTTGAGAATTCTAAAATCAATCTAATGTCACTTAAAAATAGGAGACACAATGTAACTGATATGCTGATCACAGAAATCACACAGGGAAGATGCTGCTATTTCTGTAAATACAAGATAGTGTAAAGTAATGTAGTTCTACTGAATTCAGGGAATCTACACTCATTTATGACAGATGAACATCTGGTCTTTTATACTTGGGGAAAGGTAGGATAAATACTACTCCACCATTCCAACAAATTCCTGTTAACTCCACCAACTTAAACGGATTTACACCAGAACATATTTTTTCTTAGACTCTCAAGTTGAAAAACTACGCAGACATTAAAAATACCATACTTAGCAAGATTAAAGGTAACCAATCACTGGTGCTTCACACTGGAGTTTTCTGAAAATTCAAACTACATGGAAAAAATTCAAATGCACATTAGTGATCACAACCCAGCTTCTATTTCCATAAGTCATTTCAGCCACTGAGGAGCCTGACCTTTGCCGTCTTCCAATAAAATTTAGGACTGCAAGAGATTAGCCACCTTTTGATAAAAGCCTTAGGCACCTATGTTCTGCTTTTACAGATCTGAGTCACAGCTGAATTGTGAAGGTTAAAGACAAAAATCTGTCTTAGACTACCTTTCTTCAGCTGCAAATGTCCACTCACACAAACTGCACACTTTATTACACTGTGCCAAGGTCTGCTCACCTGGAAACAGAGTAAAGAGGTCTTAAAAATTCCCTGGTCCTGAAGGAAACTGCTTGATTTGATGAATGAGTACCGTCAAAAAACTTTAAATCCCTTCAAAATAACCCAGCAGCAACGACAACAAAACTCTCGAGCCCTTCTGGCAGGACAGGTGGTCTGTTAAAGTGTCTCGTATTATCTCTTTCCTTCACATCTAACTCATCTGTTCTTTTCTTTCATTGAAAAACACAATCTGCATTGTTAGGTTTTGTGTGTAAGTATGTGTGGTTTACATAACATTTTGTGCCGTCTAATTAGTTTACTGGCAATTAAAAATAAAACCATGGCAGAGCTCCGCTTGCCAGTTTCACCTTGTCACAAATGTGCTTGATGTTCACTGTGTCTTAAATAAAATGTATCACTAGCAGGGAGAGATCTTTTCCATCAATTTTTTTTCCCACCATTTGGTATAATTATTCCTGACAATTTGCCCATCACACTGTAAGAGTCTTTCCAGAAGGAGAAAAATACTACTTTGTGTTCTTGTGATCACAAGTCTAATTGAGCGGAAAACAAATCTGTTAAAAAGAAAGAAGAAAAAAAGAAGAAAAAAAGAAGAAAAAAAAGAAAAAAAAAAAGAGATTGAGGAAAGACAGGCTAATGTTTCACTCAGTTAAAAATAATATAATATGATGAGCAAAATAACAAGGAAACAAGCTACCAACCACTCCTGGAAATCTTAATAGATTTTCTTCCCCTGATTTCCAGAGGAAGTCTCTGTAGCAGATGCTGTTTTAATATAACTGATGATGACATTCAGGTCTACTTTACTGTGATGTACAGCTTTTTTTCATAGTTTTTAATTATGCCTATCATTATTACTTTCAAGCTGGGGTACGGCAATTGCTAGGTCGCAGTGGTACATCGCTGCTAGCACCGATGCTGACTGGTACGAAGGCCACTTTCCCTTTAATCTGTGGCAGCAGAAAACTAGGTGCCACGTGTGTAATTTAAACTGACAGGAAACATTAGCATTACCGTACACTTTGTCAATTAAATGATGGTTTAATCAGTACAAATCTGAATGGTCAAATAATGTTATAATTAAAAGGAAATAATGGAAAGTGGTTTGGTGATTAATTAACAGAACAGCAAGTACCAGCAGCACATCTTGTATGGGATATTACTTCTCTCCTGTTACACACTGGCTGGGGTGGGGGCGGTGGGAGGCGCGCTGACCTTGCAGCCTTAGAAAATCCATTTCTGAGCTGCGGATCCAGCAGCAATGGCAATTTTCACAAGCTCAAATAAATGAGGGGGAGCTTTACCTTTTTACCTTCCCTGCAGTGCTCTTCAAAGCACTGCCATATACGATCACTAGCGACTCCTGACTGGTTTTTTTTTTTTGTCTGCCTTTACAAATAGGAGACTGGATACCTTGTAAGCCCTAGACACCTTGACATGTATTCTGGAGCACCAGAAAATAACGCACTGTCTTTATCTCCCACTGGCTGACGTCTTGATCATTACAGCAGCTCTGTCCCTTTCTTACCGCACTGGCATGCAACAAGCTACAGCGCAGTACGTATTGGCAGTCTATGAGACATACTGTAACATACAGGATTAAATACATAATTATATCGATCGCCAAAGTAGTGCAGCACTAACGAGGAAGCACTTGCTCTGGCATATCTAACATACATCAGTGTGTACTGTATAAAGTATGAAAAGGTACGCTTACAATGTTAGGAGGACTTTTATGATTCAAGAAAAAAATAATCCAGTTTTCCAGTGGTAGGTGCTAGTCTCTGGATAGCAGCCCTTAACTTCCAAATATTCTCAATATTCACACCTCTAAAGAAACTTAAAAGTATCAGGGGTGTTGTAAGAAAGGCCCCAAATGACAGCATGTAAAATTTGAAACTTTTTATTTTTATATTACATAAGATTTAAAAATCTGTGCTTAATTTAAGATGATCAGAGCTTAGAATTGAACCTACTGCTAAAGTTTAGTCTGCTGGACTGTCACCGGGATGCCAGCTCTGATTTGACTGTCTGGCCTCCAGCAGACAAAGGCTGGTATCATAAATGTCATCCTTTCACTTTGGGTCATCAATCCACCTCATAATGGTCAAAAAGAGACCAGCAGATGGATGTGTTAAAAACAACTAATGGACCAGCAAGAGAGTCAGGTCAAATGCTATTATTCAGAATGGGGAGAGCTGCTACAGTGCCAGCATAGCACAGTACACCCAAGCAAATTTTCTAAGGTCCAGGGTTAGTGAACAACAGAGAGCTGAAGACTCGTCACCCAATTTGTCATGTTTTGCCTTATTACAGTGTATCGTACAACGAAACAGCAACATGCACATTCAATCACGGGTAAAATGAGGGTGGGATGTTATATTTAATATTTATACGCATGGCATACTGGCAAAATTACTGGCATCTGTATGTGTGTGAATGACTGTTTTGAGGAACATGTGTTGTGTGCAATGCTGTTTATTATCAGTAAATGAAGCCAAAAGCTAAGTTGAAAATGAATGCTAAATTAAAAATTATATAAAATGGAGTGAAATGATTTAATTAGCAGATTATAAGTGACATGCTTTACTATTAGAACTAGCTTGGGAGGGATTGAGGGAAGGGAAGAGGAAAAAAAAACACCCTTGACTAGACACAGAAGGGTGGAAAAACATTTCTTTTTCCTCTATCTGTGGAGTTACAAACACAGTAACATATTGTCCTGGTGTTTATAATCACAGACTCTGCTGCCGTCACAGTACTTGCTTAATGAGGCAGCCAGTTAGAAATAATGAGACTTTGAAACAAATTGTTCTCACTTCTAAAAAGGGAAAGAGAAAAGATGCGTGGTACTCTAATACAGTGCAATAAGAGTGTTTTGGTAACATCTCTATACTTAACTCCTCATACCGTATCCCTCCAAAGGAATTTTTGAGTTGAGAAATGTGTTATGGTTTCTTACAAAATTAAGAAAAAAGCTCAGAACTCTATTTATTCCCAGGTTTTGCCACTAACTTGTTGCATGAATTCATTAAAAAAAGCATTGCTTGCTAAATTAATTAACATATGTGAAACGCTTTGAACATTTTTGCTTGGTCTCTACCTTTAAAACGGAATATTTCACTCCTATAATGATCTTCTATTAAAACTGTCAATATTCTTTGCCAGCAGAAATTGATTTAGCTTCTCTGTGCTTACAGGAGCACGGCTGGAAAGCAACCTGCCACCCCACCTGCTAAATGGCATGCAGGGGTATATTGGAAGGTGGGAAATTCAGCCCTCAAGCCTACACAGGGCAGCTACATATTCGCACGATTCCCTGGCACCACAGGCAGTGAAATAAGGTAGATTTGCAGATTCTTTTCCCATCATTTCCCTGGACACCCCATCTTGTCCCAGCACTATCCTCCTCCGCACAGACTTTTTAAACAGCATATGGAGCTCACAGCCCAGCTTGCTCTGTCCCCAGCGTGCGTATCCCCTGGGCTGCCTGTCAAACTCCTACTCCCCTGCTCCCAGAGAGCAGAATCATCTAAGTCTGCTGCACCCCGAGAATGCCCAATGTTCGATATAGCCTTAAAAAAACCATTACCACACACAAGCCCCTCTTTGATAAAATAAGGGGATTCAGAACCCTATTTTTCAGAACCCAAAAAAATATGACAACCTTGGTAAGCCTCTAAACTAAAAGCCTTTAACTTATTTTCATCTCCAAATACCAAAAGAGCATAAATGTGAATAGATTTGGTATATATGGGCACCAATACTTCTAGTTATTTTGGTGAAAAAACATCAGCAGCTGCCCTAGGGTGATCAGCATTACCATGCCTCCACCGCAACCCAGCAAAGAGAAGTAACTTCAGGCTTTGATCCTGCAGAGCAGACTTCGTTCAGCCTGACGTAACACTGAAACGTTCAAGCACAGGAGCAGCCCTACCTGGAGCAAAGACGCCAACAAGACGCAGGCACAAGGTGCAGAACCACAGGCAGGTAGAAGCAAGAGCCTAAGCAGGATAGTTCAGATGCCAAAATTCACTATCCACCGAATTACGGAGCTGAGATGCTGAACCCCCACGCTGGCCCAGTAACAGGGAAGGAGAAGGAAGGCTGCCAGAGGGAAGCGCACCCAGTCTAAGCTTATTCAAACAGCCGAGCAGATGCTGGCTGTTTAGACAGCCATACGGCCGCCTTTTCCCTCTAACATACTGCACCCAAAGTGCTGAACAGCAACTGCAGAAAACAACAGAAGGGAAATAATAAGGACTATATATTATGTGTAGATTAAAAAAAAAAAAAGTTCTCCAATTCAGCACGCTTGCACCTTTTAACTACTTCTTGGTAGTTTTGATCCAGGAACAGGTGTTGGGTTATACAAGCTCTGTCTCTTTCTCTAAAAGCCAGACAGGCCACAGATTTTGAAGGCTGTATATAAGACAATAAGCCATATTACTTTCTAGGCATCTATTGTTCATTGAGAAACCTCTGATCAATTTGCTTTCCATACAACAACACGCTAATTTGGGGGGGGGGGGGGGGGGGGGGGGAAGAAAAAAGAAAAAACAAGAGGGAGAGTGAACTTAATAGAAACGACTTTAGATGTGTTTGTTTATAGAAAAAAATGAAGGCTGGAAGGGCGGGGGGAAGATTTTTTTTCCTAGTCTCCCATGTACTCCTAAAATGGTCTGTGTATTGCCTGGGAGTAAATCAATACTAAGCACAGTCCAGGCGAGACTGCCATCTTACATGAAGCACTGACTGTAAAATAGACACAAAAGACACATGATACTCTCTAAGGTCCCCAGCAGCTATAATATCCATCCTTGGCAGCTCGCTTGACATTTCCTTGCCCTGCTTCCCAGTCCTCTTTCTTCCTCCCTCCTCCCTCCCCCTCTCCTTCTCCCTCTCTCTCTCTCTAACAGCTATGCTCTGCCTCTCAGGGGCTCGCCGACCGGGTGAACAGATAACAAACCTGTCAAGAAGGGTTTAGCTGGGGAATAAATCCTGCATTCGCCAGGAAATGATGTGTACAATGGGAAAATACAAGGGATGACATGAGCCTTCCCTTCTGAGCGAGTGGCCAAGAGATGCTTAAAATGTTACAGCACATGCTAAATGGACATTGGGATGGCCGATTAGATCATATCTCGGACATTTCAAGTGGCTCCGTTCCTCCCCACTTTTCACCACTACTGAAGACACACAAAGAAAGCAGACAAAGCCCATCACTACTTCTGCTCCTTAAAATATATATATTTCTAGAGGCTTGACCACGAGTAAGGTGGGGTTGGCACGTAACTAAGCTTAAGGTCAAGGCAAAAATCTTTTTGAGTGGCAGGAAAGGTCATGTGAAATCCACTGGGTAGTTACAATTTCCATTTACAAAAGGGAAATATAAAAGCAAGAACCTTATCTTGGTGACTTAATACATGGCTCTGCTTATTACTGTTTTCAAAGGGCCTTTTGCACAAATCTGATTTGCCCTGGTGCAATAAAGATTCATTATCCTCTTACACAGCAGAGTTTGCATTTCTGCTCAGGATCTAATTACGAAAAACAGGAACCATCCCGTAAACAGATGCTAATCATAGTAGCAAAGCACTTTTGTTTGAGTAACAAGGTAGCTCAGAAAGTTTGCTTGGAAGATTGCTGTATCAGCGAGAAGAGCTACTGAGGAGGGGAAAAGGAAGGGAAGAACCGAGTCAATACTTTACACAGCCAGTGTGGACAAGCTGAGATTTCAGGGAGCTGGTTTTTGTTGGAAACAGAGAAAGAGCAATTACATATGTCAGTAACTCTCCTCTCTAGCAGGCACGTGTGACAAAGAACCTTGTCTCTAAACGCTTCTCGAGATTCTGACACTGCCTGGCTCAAATGAAAACCTTGGATTAACCTCAAACTCAAATCTTGGAAAACACTGGATTCAGATGGAATAATTGCTTTTGGTTTTAAGTACAGCAAAACATATTGTTGCTGTGTTTGCCTGTCTGAGGACTGCTTTCCCCCTACAGCCAAACACACACACCATGGCTCTGAGGTGGATTTTTTAAAGCAATGTCATCCACCACATTGATATTTTACAGAGCTGAGGAATCTTTCAAAATTATATTGTTGCCAATGCATTCTCCAACCTCCAAATCCAAGATGCTATTTTTTACTCTTTTAAAATACCTTTTTAGATACTGATATAACAGGGTAAAATGTGACTCCAACTGATGGGTATTACAGAAAAGCACGCCCATTAAGTGTACATTGAACAATATGGGGTAGATACTCTGGCAAGACAAACTGTGAATAAAGCAATGGTAATTTGCACTGAGAATGTTACCCACACAGAAAATCTAAAACAGTTTGGTTATCACAGGTAAGTCATGTAATGGTTCCTTAAAGTTTGATTTATTTTCTTTAACAATCAGGAAAACATGGATTTTTGGTAACTTTGCAAAAATCAGTGTTTACATACACATTATGAAGTTAAATCCACTATGCAGTAAGTAGCCAAATATGATTGCTTGTAATATTTCTCAGTTTATTATGGAAGCACTAATTTATCTAGAACAATGATAGCAAGTAGCTTCCAAGAGAAGCTATAGCCGAGTGTCCACTTGTCAGTGATCAACGCTATCTAAACATATACGGTACCCTGAATGACAACTTCTTTCTTGCTATAATAAAGGCCAGACTGTGTTCAGACAACTCTGCTTACGCATCTTTAAATTCATATATAACATCTGGCTACTGGTAAACTACAATGACAGAACACAATGCAATAAACCTTGTTTGCAACATCTTGAAGGAACAAAGCCTTCACTAATGATATTTTAATGAGGAAATGCATACGCTAATTACTGCTGTCTTCTAGCTGGCCTAAAAAATCCTGCACCCAGGAAATGCAATCCTGAATCGCATTTTTCTGATATTTTGCTTTTTTTTGTTTTCTTTGGGTTGGGGTTTTTTATTCTCATTCTTGGTGGAGCAGACAGGACTAAACAGGAATGCCATATAAATGGCTGCATCTAAGACAAAAAAGGAAGATTACTGTTGAATAAGAGCATATCTTCCTTTTTTATTCTGTATAAGTGTTTTCTTAATTTGCAACTGATATTTTAAGGAAGAGACACATAAAGTACTTAGCTATTATTAGAGAAATTGGGCAACAGAATATGATCCTGTTTATGCACTAATAGTAACGAGTGATGCATTGGTTTGCCACAGACAGCATTTTATTACTGCAGGGCCACATATGCTGGGAGTTGCAGTGACCTTACTCTCAGAGGTTCACATCTTATTTTCTACTGCTAAGTGTTGCTTTTTTTCCATTTCTGGAGGGGAAGAAGGTCACTTCTCACTATTACTGTTCCATTAACTCACACTACAGCATACACATTCTTAATCCAATAGCATCTTACGTTGTGCCTTTTAACTCAATAATGCATTATTTTCTGAAGTCTTGCCTACACTGACCAAATTAATACCTGAGGTTCTGTATCTATCAAGAGCAGAGCAGAGAAAATGTTTAGTAAGAGTATTGAAGGGCTTAGGCATTGTTACACCAAATCTATTTTTCTTTTCACCTTTGCAATTGTTAGCACTGTGAGTGATGGGCTCCCACACGTCTACAGATCCGCAAACACTGGAGGTTGATTCTCATTCACACTTGGCATCAATGAGAACCAGACCCAACATGTAATTTTTTATGGCTTATACTTACTGAATAATGCTGATGCCTTATAACATTTCCTAACACACATTAGACAAGACAAAACCTGCATTTTGGCAATGTTGCATTTTATAAATATCACTGTTTGGTCAAGGTGTTGTTTGGAGACAATGGGAATACATGGTATCCTTGCCACACACATTGATGGGAGTGCTGGGGCTCAGTTTGGTACAACTTTTACCATATTAATGAGTGACTTCGCTCACCTGAAAGAAATGACACAGCCATTACTTCCAATTCACATATGCACTGGAGCCTTTCAGTAACATCGTTGACATAATTTTATCTAGCAATTGCTGTGGGTGCAAAAAGCAGCTCTAGTTCAACTTGTTCTGCCATTTCTGATCTATCTTCTTTAATAAATAAATAAAGAAATAAATAAGCAAGCAAGCAAGCAAGCAGGAATGTTTTATTTAAGAATCTGATTCTAGACATATCAATGCATTAACACACATCCCTGCAGATACAGCCTTTTCTGATTGAATTCTGGATCATTTTTATTCAGTGAATGCAACAGGAAAAGTCCAGGATGCCAAGAGAATAATATACTACAAGCTGGTGTTATGATGACATGCTCCGAATACTCCCCTGCCAAAATGAAATTTAATTATAGCCATTGGTTGTATTATTCAAACAACTATTGACAGTAAATCTATCTAGCATGATGTTTCCTCTTTGTATTTATCGCAGTCTTTAGACTGCAAGGGGAAAAAAAAAAAAAAGGGAAGAAAAAGGAAACGTTTTCTCCCCTCACTCCTTCCCTGGTATCAGGCTACACGAGGCCACTGAAGCCCAGTTGATTTCCCAAGTCCAATTATTTTGCAGTACACAATCCTCTAGAATAGCACTCCTCACCTGGGAACTCCGTCTGCCTAAACACACTGCACTTAATGGAGTCCCTGAAGTTGTCTCCATTTCATTGCTTCTAACTAATAGGCTGTGATATTTTTTTCCCCAAATAGACCATAGCTCTTCCCACTCCCCTTGCCCATCCTCCACATAAAATCAAAGTGGCTAACGAGGCATTAGGAGACTGCCTGCCCATCTCCCATTGCCGTATCTTCACTACCACCTACTGACTGCAGGTCTTAAAGCCACAACAACCTATCTGCAGCATCTCTGAGGTCTCCTCCCAGCTTCACGTTTCTCATTTCTTAAAAACAAGATAGGGAGAAAGAGAAAACATAGTCTTGTAGCTAGTGCATACTGGCATGAATTCTATTAGATCCCTTCAGGTATAAGGCTTAATAAAAAATGCTCTCTCTTAAGATGGTGGTGATTTTAATATAATCTGGCCTCTTTTTACTTTTCTTTCAATCTCAAGCTATTGTTTGTATTCGTGTGCAACAGGCCAGGTCTCCAGCAACAGAAAGAAAACTGCAACATCAGAAAGAGAATGATGTGAACTGTTCATCAAAACATGATCTTCTGCCTCTCTTTTCTTCTAAATCCCATTGGTTTTGTTTTTCTTTACTATCTCACTTTCTGTGACGGCCTCAGCCAGCCAAAGTTCAGTTATATAGTACCTGTTCTCGACACATCATCTTGGAAGAAATACATGAATCAAAATACTAAAATTGCCAGTGTTTGCATGTGCTGAGGTTCAAAACGTATGAGGATTTTGAGGGGAAGGTGGCGGGGAATATTACTCTCATATTTGAAAGGTCCTGCACAGCTGTTAGGGACAGAGTACTGGTCACTAAGGGGTCCAGGCAGTGCTGAACTGGAGCTGCCTCTTTCATTTGGCACTGGAAGGCAGGTATTACTTTGTTCTGAGGCAGGACGCAGTGGAAGGCCTTTTACACAGTCATTCACAGAAAGCAAAATATAATCTTTTCTTTTTTTTTTTCCCTCCTAAAGAAACTACTCTGAAGTTATCTGGAATGTAAAATGGTTAGGTGAGGGACAAGATCTTCATATGCCTTCACAGGGAAGGAATAACCCTTTGCAAGGCTAAAGGCTGGGGACAGCTCTGTAGCAGAGACCCTGGGGGACATGAGCTGACCAGACATGGGCCAGCAGAGAAGATAACTCCATCCTGGCCTGTATGAACAGCGGTGCAGCCAGGAGATGGAAGGAAGCAATGATTTGTAAGCTCTGGGAGGATGAAGCCCTGAGAAACCTAGTCTGATCTCACAGCCATCCCTGCCTGAGCAGGAGGTTGGACTAGAGACCGCCTGAGGTCCCTTCAACCTGAATTATTTTATGATTCTACAATTCATTAAAGCAGCAGACTAGAACTGCATTGATCGTATTTAAAAACAACAACAACCGCATTTCAAGGCTGCCTCAGAGGAGGTGGCAGGGGTGTATGGGCACAAAAGGCTAAAAAGGCACAGACAGCCCTGTTATGAAGGGCTTTGATTTTGCAAAATCAGCTCCTAGGTATGAATCTCTCTGAAAACTGGAGGTCTGAGGGCAAATGAAAGGCAAAATGCCCTGCAGTTTTCAGGGTCACTGTACTAGCAGGACATGTCAAGGTAGCGCCCTGCTCCCACTGAAGGCAAGGACAGAAGCTCCAGTGACTTTGAGGATCTCACTCATCATTTGCTGCTGCCTGAGAGCTGCATCTCTGCTCTGCTACACTGCAACAGTGGAGGACAAGATCTAACATTTTCAAAGAAAGTGAAGAATATTTTTACGGTCATGTTTTAAGTACAGTGATGGTTTAAGGTATTTTTTGTCCATTAAATTACATACTGATTTTTAAAACTATAAATAAATATATGGAAGTAAAAATTACACTTTTTTATGACAAGTAGAAAACCCATCCCGGATCACTGCTTGTCTGATTATCTACTAAAATTTCTAGCTTGATTATCTGTTGTGAAGAAGGAGTGAAACACATTTCCCCATTTCTTATTTAAAATCCAGGCAAAATACTCAAAATCATCAGGACTGTATCTTGTGAGAGATGTCTACTGCAATACAAGATTTGAGCAAATAAACAAGGTTCTTGAAATGTAAGAACTTGAAATGAAACAATAAAGAAAACTAAACCATTAATTCATTAATTCAACCTAGCATCTATTTCCTATGTTTTACTCCTCAGTGAAAGACAAAATTCAGCTGAGAGGGACTGTGTTGAGCTGGAGGTAAGAGGCAGTATCACAGTACTCAGTACCCCAGACACCTTAGCTAGTGGGTGTTTCCCTGTAATAAAAAATGGAATATCACATTTTATTTAGCTTGTAAGCTGACTGGGTACAGTAATTCTCTTTCCTTTAAACAGCACTGAATACAGTGGGGCCTTATGTTTCTTCAGATCTTAAAGAATTACCAGTGAGGAAAAATGGGGTAGGAAATTGGACCCATCTCTTCACTGCTGGAGGCAGAATAAAAGGGGGAGAAGGAGCTAAAGGGCAACTAGGTTGGATGTGTCCTCTCCCCTTCTTGCTGATTAAAGCAAAGGACCTCAATAGATAATTTTCTGGCCCTCTTCAGTCTATTTTGGTTGTTTGGAAAGGTTTTGTGGCTAAAAAAGCATTCAAACCCAACCCAATAAACTTTAGACAATGCAATTTTTCTTAACTTTCTTGTGTCTGCATGGGACAACTTTCCACTGTCCTTCAAAAGACTTTCAAAAGTCTGTTAGAAAAGAGGAACAGGGATACCACCCTTATAACAAAAATATAAATGGTTAGTTCTTAACAAAATCCAATGCACATCCACAGAAACAAACAGTTAATATGAACACAGGTTTATTCCAAATTAATTCCCTGTCCCCAAGGTGAAAGACCTTGGTTATTAAGGTTTTACCTACTGCATACATAGAACCCACATAATCATGCCCGCCTTGAAAAAATACTTGCTTAATGCTGTCATAGAAATCAAGCATGTTAGCTCACTCCTCCATGCACCGAACTTCTGAACACTGGCCATGATGACAGGAAACCCTTTATTGAAAACTAAATCTCGTAGTCACCTCAGCCTGGTAAAACCTGCAGAAGTGTATCACTTCTAGGTGTGGTCACATAAGTAAACGTTGGGATTTTCAAAAGCTACCAACAAAATTAATTTTTAGATGCCAAATGGTTGTTACAAACCAGAAACCTTCAGTCTTAAATGTGCTATTTTGGGCATATTTCTTAAAACGGAGATGCTCTGTATCACTAATCCCATCAGAAAATCTCTGCAAGACACATGGGATAGTTGATGAATGCCCAAGGGTCCACATGTAAACAACCATGTGATCAACAAGAATTTTGGAAGAAGCAAATACCTGGCACTCTCAGTGGCCTTGGAGAAGTGGTTAGTGCTTCTCTCCTTCTGCAAGGCCCTGGTAACATCACTTTTATCCTTTTGTCTTTCAGATTTTGCATTTTAACATGGGGCTAATGCTCAAGGACACCCATCACTGGGCTTCTCTGAATAGCCCGTAAAGTGCAGGTAAAACTCTTGGATGAAAGATGGATACTATTATAAGCAAATAGAGTGCTATAGATGTGAAGACAGCACATGCGTTTTCTTTGTTGTTGTTGTTGTTTTTGGGTTTTTTTGTAAAAAGCTTCTTCTGTAGAGGACCTAACAAAACATTCACTTCTGCCTGCATCCCATCTCCCCCAGATATGGTCCCTTTGCTTGGGGAAGATAAGCTAAGTCCAAGAGTGACAGCACTACCTACAGACTGAAAGACAATCAAAACAGAGATGTCTAAAAGCTCGCAGTCACTCCTAAGTTCCTGTACTTTGTTACTTAAAGCAAGGCAAGATAGTAACGTTTAATCACATTTGACGTTTAGCTTGAGGTACAGTAAGTACACCTAAATCACCTTTTTGGCCAAAACTGGCTTTGATGTTCCTGCGGGAGACAGTTATTGTTGTCTTCAAAGGTTAAAACCCTGACTAACTCTGGTAGGTAAAATGACAGGAGCTCAGGGATAAAACGGGAGAGTCTCTAGAGTGATCACCCAGATGAACCTCATTTCTTCCATGCAACTTATCATGACTGTAATACGTAACTTGCAAATATATCCTCTATCTGAAAAGATTTCCTGGAGAAGGGAGAGCTTCTCTATTTTTCAGACACTAATGTTACAGTGTTTTTGCAGAGTACATATTAAAATGCATTAAGACATAACTAGGGTTGTCTTCATGTTATGCTGCTATTCTTAAGCTGTTATGTTACTAAGCCACATTGGCATTTTTCAACTTTCCTTTGATGTTCTCTCTATTATCTTTTTATAGCATAATCACACATTTTGGTATGTCGAAGATCAAAGGGAAGCTGGAGCTTCTAAGGCTAAGCCTGGATATGGGGCCTGTAACTAACTGAATTCATTATATTTAATAATATTCTCTAAGGAATGGCAGGGGAAAGTCATATGAAATAATAAACATGAAGGTAAATAGTGAAAGACTGCTGAAGTAAGTTTAATGGCAGTTTTGTTTTATGCTTCTCTTAAGCTCCTGCACTAACTCTGTCACCCTCCACTACATGACTGATCAGGACTCACTGACATTTATGTCCTAGCTACCTGGCTGTGACAGGTCTTAATACTCTACCTTCTTCACTTTGGCTCCTCTTTAACATCTCTCTCAACTAAAATTACAGAATTTATTATAGATTGAGATACTCTTACATGGATTGTTTTGAGCAATGCTTAACTGGACAATGCTATGCATTTGATAAACAAATTGAGGCACGTAAAATAAAAATATTCTCAAAGCAGACAGGTGCACATAAGAAGAAAACAGGTCTTTAAAAAGAACCTAATTCCTTTAGGCTCCTTGGAACTCCTATGTCAAAATACTCATCTTCTGGCAAGCTTGGTAAGATTAAAATTAGTTCTAGCTGGCATCACCAGAAAGCTATAACACACAGCTGAATGACAGTCAAAAAGGTGTAAAATTCTCTTCTACTTTAGAAAGCACAAAGACATGTATTCTAACTTGATCCTTGTAGCTGAATGCTTACTGATGAGTGAAAGTGCAACCATATCAATTACCTAAGAACTGGCTTTAAGAAAATAGCCGCTGAATTGCACAGCCAAATGTCATTAAAGGGCTTGCTTTTCACACTTATAAATGTGGAAATTAATCTGAATGAACTTGTAAAGTGTGCTAATTGAACAGTGCTACTAAACCTCTGTGCAGACACAATTACTAAGAACAGAAACCTTCCTTTGGTTAGATATGTTCTTGGGGTGTAATTCAAGCAGTGTAAGAAGTTATTCATCCTTGCAGCTGAAGCGCAGTAACCAATTTGATGCAACTGTTTCAACTGGCCTGTTGCAGTGGGAAATAAAACAGGTCAGCATTAATCACCTTCAGCAGCAGTTTAAGGTAACTTGTTTCACTTCAGAAAGAGGCTAGAAGCCCTTGAGGTGTCAAATCTTGCAATTCAGCCATAGGGTGAATAGAGCCAAGAAAGGGAGAGGTAGCCAGACAGTTCTATTGAGGCCTGTCAAAAAATAAAAGGTGTAGAGAAATTAGGAAATCACTGTCCTCTGTTTCTGCAAGTTCCTGGACTGCAGCATCACTGGAAGTAGCAGCATGGGGAAAGACAAGACATGAAGATGGGGCAGAAATAGTTTGCTCTTGGACCTGAAACAACTGTGAACAGCTTTGTACCTGGCAACTGCCAGCTGGGTATAGGTAATTTCTTAAATGATCCCAACTCCACTGCAAGAGAACACCTGACTAATTGGAAAGCAATTTAGGACATAAACACAACTGAATTAAGACTATTTTAACTTTGAGTAAGAGTCCACCAAAGAGTTTAATGTGATTTTGCCAGTCCACTTTAAATTCACACTTCTAATTAATCTAAAGTAACTTCCTAAGAGCCTTTTTACAACCAAGACCTGACCTGAATATAACTCTGCCCTTTCTCCATTGGCATTTCACAGATCACAAATCATCTTCACATTGCTCAGGAATCGTCTACATCCGCAGCAAGAGGGCAAGCAGGACTCCCATGTGTTTGACAGAGGGTCACCAGCATTATGGGCAGCAGCTGAAGACTAGCATATTGAATTGGAAGTACTGGGAAATCAAAGTGAAATTTAGCCAGGACCGAGTAACTAACTACTGGTTACTAAACCTCTAACAACCAAAAGCCATCAGACAATCCAGTTCAATCCATCTTTTGAAAGATGTCACTTGCAGAAGATGATTTGTTCTGATCTCTACCTCTGCGTAACTGAAATTCTTGGAAATTATTGGAGGGAAGATTAAAAACTTCTGAAACTTTGGTACTATTCTGTTAGCCTGATTTTCTACAGAAGCTCCGTAACCAATTACAAAGACTATACTGACTTAGCTTTTAGAAATTTCAGTTTAATAGGAGAGGCAAAAAAAAAAGTCTTTTTTTCATTATATCAATTACACGAGATACATATGTATCTCACATGCATACAACACATGCAACTTTTTTCCTCTGCCCACTAAGTGCTTTCTAATACCCCAATCTACTGCATACACTTGGTCCTCTCCCAGCTAAATGCTTTTAAGATTCAGCATTTAAACACATGCAGAGTAACCAGCAAATGATCTTAATACCCGAAGAGTGAAACCCATCTCGCCTAGTGTATGCTGCTCTTTTGACAAAATGATCAGATGATCACATAGGAAATCACACACTCAGAGGGGTGAAGTCAGCCACGCTGAATCCTGTCCTAAGTGTTCTGATGCTTAGAAAACATGAGAAATTTATACTGAGAATGAATGGAGGATTCAAACCTGCCTGCTACTGATGCAACACATCTCGATTCCTTCTCCCGGTTTCTCTGTTTATCGAAATCCAAACAATGGATCCAGGGAGTTTATTTTTAGAGTATTGTTCAATTAATCTTAGTTCTCTTGATAGACAACAGAGAGCTAGTATTGCAGCTCTGCATTAAGCATGCTCATTTTTTATCTCTATTTATTGTACAATAATTTAACTTTATTGAAGTGAGGGTTTAAGTCCCCAAGGCAGACTGAAGTGCTGAGCCAGGGTATTCCGGTGTAACAACAGTCCTTGTGCCTGTATTAGTACCAAACTTCCCTGAAACACTAACTTTCAACCTAGAAGCTCTTTTGCAATCTGTACATTTTCGGTATTTAAAACTGTACTTTTTGAAACGTGTGAAACATTCAAAATTTTCGACAGAACACCTGTTTCCCTTAAAAGATTCACCATTGTTTGAATGATTTCTCAGCACTGTTATTTATTTATTTATTTTGTAAAAAAAAAAAAAAATAAAATCCCAAACAACCTTCTCTATGTGGTAGAATCTACTTGATAAGACTGTCAGTTGGTACAAAGTTTATTATCTCTAGGGAATGTTCCAAACTGCCATTACACTTCACCTATGATCTAGTCAAGAGAGAAAATTTAATTACTTATTTTTATCCAGAAATAAATATATAAAAGCCTAAACATTTGCAAAGCCCAAATGCAAATGAAAGCGTATGAAGATCATAAACTCATTACTAAAATTACTATTTCTCCAAAAAGCAGTAATGCAAAACCCAACCTTCTATAAAGATTTTCAACTCTACATACTGGATGTGGAACAAGACAGGAAATTTTATTCCAAGGCTTTGTAAAAGGAAGTAGACTTATACCCTTGCTCAAAGGGAACTATGACTTTAATAGGTTTTAAAAAGTATTACAAAATACTAAAAGTTGCATGGGCTCTTGGCAGCAAGGCCTGTTTAAGAACATGGAGTAGAAACTAGTAATCAAAGGTAATACAATGTTCTTGTACATACAGCTTTAAGGATGTCATAAAAAAAGACACTGTATTTTGTGTGACGTACAGAAGGACATAGTCCCACAGTGAGATATGGGAAGTACTAATATGATATACAAGTAAAATCTCCGTATTTTCCCTGTATCATTATATCTGTATCATTAGTGAAGCAGTAGGTCACATTATGCTACAAAGGCATTACATAAAATGCGATATGGCATTTCTGTGTTATTATGCCTAAGTGGAAAAAAAAAGATACAATAAGGCAAAGAATATATTGTCCTCAAAAGCAACAAAAAATCCTACTAACAGAAGAATATTGCTTTGTTTGTTCTTGTAGTATGAACACTGGTCAGACACCTCCTAAACATGCTGGAAATCAAGCAAAGAAGAAAACTGATGGGGTTTTTTTTGTTGTTTTTGGTTTTTTTGTGAGGATTTAGAAGTCACTTCTCCTGTCACATCAGCCAAAGCACTAGAATCCAATCCCAGGAGATTATTATAAATCCAGAGGATGATATTTTCAAATCTGCCAATGGGATTTAGATGCACAACCCTAATTTATTTCAAAGGAGCTGTAATTCCAAACCCAGCCTTTGAAAACAGAGTTATATATACCTACGTGTCTAAAGGCAGAACCAAAGGTGAGGGAGGGCTGTTTTGACAAACAAACGGTGCTGAAAAGAACAACAAACCTATAGGGAACAATAAATGTAATGGATTACTGATAATGTCAGAAAGTAGATGTCTCCAGCTAGAGAGACCTACTACAGACTCGTTTACAATGAAATAAAGCAATATATAAGATATAGTACATTTGGGTTTTGTTGTTTGTGACAGAAACTCAAGGCATTCTGTATTTTACTTGCATTTCATGGTATCACTGGAGGTAACTATTAAGCTCATTTTACTTGTGAGTAGGTTGAGACATAAATCCAAGGTTACAGACAAAATCTGATTCAGCAAAGCACTTAAGCACATGCTTAGCTGTAAACACATGTACCATCCCATAAAAGTAAAGATAATCATGTGCTTAAGTGCTTTGCTGAATCAGGGCCAAAGACAATAGCAGAGCCAGGAAGAGAAGCCAGGCATCACTAAAACAACTAGACAACTTTCTCTGCAACATAAATGTTATAAAAAGGAATAGATCATAAAGAGGATGGTTATGACTTTTTAGAAGAGTTAAGAACAGCTGTCACAGGGTGGGGGGTAGGGACTGAGAATAAACAGGCATTTCAGTATTGGTTTTCACAGCATCCTTAAGAAAGCAGAAGGTAATTTGCTTCCTATTTCATCTCATGCCACTCTTTCAAACCTGCTTCCTCACTCAATGAAAATTTCAGTGCATTACCTAGCAGTTCTGCTAATTTGATTTAAGACCAATCACTATTTATTACTGTATCGTTGACTATAAAAAAAAGATGATACAAGAAAGAGCAGCCAGGTAAGTGAGAGCAGGAACTAGGTGCCAAGTAGGAAACAGCAACATTTTTCTCCTTGTGATTTTTATTAGGTAGAAAATAAACATTTCACTAGGCACTCATTTACGTTCAGAAGTAATCAACACAACACTAAGGATACAGTCAGTGTTTTCGCACGTTAAACACCTGTCACGGAGAATTCAACCATCAGTTATGTTGTGCCAATTCATACCCCAGTCCATGTCAGACTGCCCAATCCTTTCTTGAGAATACGCATCTGTCTGACGTCGTCCTACACAAAGGAGCACTGTACACCCAGACGGGCTCCGAGCAAGCACTGAAGTCTGAGGGATGAAACTTGAGGTGAAGCAAGCTCTTGGGGAAAGACCTGATTTGTTCAAACAGCCTGCTGTATGGTTTTAATAAATTTTCTGAACACATTTCAGAAACTTTCAAGCATTTTTTGGGGGGTCATGTATCTGCTCTGCATTTCTTTTAGATTGGAAACTGAAACGATCCAATTCAATGTTTCTCCTATATAGCCTTGAGTTGAAATTACTCTCTCCGTTCTGTGGAGCCAAAAGCATTGTTATCTAGATTCCCTGAGAGAAGCAGCAGGTATCACGGTGCTAACCGCACATTTGGTTCAGATTAACTTATCTCCCCCTTGTGCAGGATCATAAAAAGTTAATTGGAATATGCAGCTCCAACACACACCGCATCGTGAGCTGGGCCAGCGAACATTAAAATCTAACCGTGTGGCAGCACTCTGAAAACAAGCTAAGACCTGTCAGATTTCATTTTGAGAAAGCAAAAAAGGCAAAGTAATTTAACCAAGATCTGGTTTCTTCTGGCATAACCTTGCAACTTCCTATGGGACACACCACGACGTGACACAAACCAAACTCTCCTTTGTAGGCAGACATACTGCTGTTTTTCTAGCTCTGATCCTGTGATACATGGCAAAAATGAGATGAAAAAGGTAAATCAGGGCTGCCAAAGCTGGTCAGGAACATCCAGGTAGACTAGAACTGACCAAGGGGACCCTGCTCCTGCCCTTCACCAGGGGTTTTCCCCAGCAGCATTCACTGGGCTGGAGTTCAGAGCCCCTAGCCAGGAGTGAGGTAAAGCAAATGCGAGTTTGGAACTGGCTTCTTCAGTCAACAGTACCAATAAAGCAATCATCTGGGTTTAGATGATGTCTTATGGGCCAGTTTATGTACTCATTTCCTTCCCACTGTCCTAATGAACAGCTTCCTACTCTTCAAAATTATTTTTAATTAGTTTTGATTAAAGAATAAATTAATAATTAACCCCCCCCATCAGTGATAATACAATTTACAGTGCTAATGAATCCCACAGTTTGGTACTCAGAGCTTAAGCATACCTTAATAAATCCATCTGTCCATCCTCCTGCAGCTACATCTCTTCTCACTAATCTTACCACTAACCATGAGGCCTTCATGAGTCAGACCAAAAACCTCAGGAAGCACTATCCCCCTCTACACACCCCCACGGGTGAGCGACCACCACTCCAGACAGTGTTTTGGGAGTAAATCACCATTCAAGCAGTGACACAGCATCACAAATCAGGAAGAAATGTGCTTCTGGAAGACCCCTTCCACAGCTTTTGATGCAGGTAGAGATTTAATGAGTTTTGTACTCGGACCTTCTTAAATGAAAGCATAGGGTTTGGGTATGGGTTTTTTTTACAGGACTGAAAATTTATTTTCCATGCCCTGGTGTGCCATAGCTCCTTATGCACACTGAGTTAAGTCATGTCATGTATCTCTACCCCCATGGCACCTCTGTGCAGGTACAAAAGCAACATGCCCTTTCCCTGGCTGTGTTTGCGAGACTGCAGAGTTCTTCAGAGGAACATCTCGCTCTAGCTGAGGAGATATACAGCACCTTACACAATAAAGCAGTCAGCGTTTGTAGTGCTACTGAAATACAAATAGGCTGTACTAAACATAATTCAGCAAAAGGCATTTCAGTGATCTTGCAAGTAGGAAGAAGAAACAGTAAATAGGAAACATCCTGACAGAAAAAGAACTGACGAAACAAAATAGATGGCTATTCAACGTTGCTTTATAGTCTGGATATTGAATATTTGGGAACAAGCAGATAAAGAAAGCATGCTCCTTCCTTCAGACACGTGTTAGCAAAGGTAATGAATAAAGCAAGCATCACTGAGAGGTTTAGCTACACACTCTGCGCACAAAGAGATGCTGATTTGCCCGGAAGGAAAGATATGTTTTATAAAATTAGCCAGTGTGTTTTTATAATAACTTCCAAAGGCATTTCCTCAAACTCCACTGTTACCTCTGAGCACACAAGGGTAAATAACAATATCCATTATGTCAATGCTTCATTCAACACACAAAGGTAACTTTTTCTCCCTTCCCAAGAGGAGGCATCGTGGTACAAATTGAAAAGGCCATTAACAGCCATGACTACAGCAACAGTGTGAATAATCTAATAACATCAGGTAAGCAGTCCAGAAAGGCAGATCATTAGACAGCCCTACCCTGATATTCTTTTTAAGTCACAGTACCATCCACTTCTTACGTGGAAGGATGGTACATGCTCATTTCGCTTTTATTGAGTCAAAAATAAGACAGTAATTGGATTGAGGCTTTCAGGGGAGAGGGGAGGGAAAAAGGATCTTCTTAGACTCCCTAATGCCAATCTTCATGACCTGTCTGATCTCTCAGTAAATGCCACATATAGGTTAATCCTCACAAATCCTCAGTACGACCTTGTCAAATCAAACTGTTCATCAGTTTGTTCGGAGGCTACTAGATAAGAATAAACAAATGAACTCATGCTGCATGTCTTCCAGCTGTCATTTAGGAGTGCTTATAGACAAGGTCTCTTTAGTGGGCGCCCCGCTGCAAAAAAAACACTGATCAGAAAATGTGAGGAATGAACAGATCTACCTGCTTGACTAGCGTACCTGTAAACATACTGCATGTGAAAGACATATGTGCACTTATACATTTTACTCCGCATGCCCTAAGCATTCTGTTTTCTCCTTGATTTTCCTAATTTTAAGTAACATTTATTTTTGGAAACATAGACACATGCATATTAAAAAGTATTGTAACATAATGCTGGGGAAGTGTGTTACAAGGATGTCCAAATCGCTCCTTTTACATACAAACCAAGTAAAATGCAGCAGCTTCACAACTGCCTCCCATGCACTCACTGCTCAGCTACTCAGCCTTCTTTTGGGGCACGATGGGTCATTTACCCCCTTTAACCTCAAGGCCATCAGAAGAAGTCCTAATGTGTGATAATACCTTTGCTGCTGTCTGTGCTTGGATTGATGCCATTCATTTATTCCATGTTGGCCTCCAGCCACCCAACAGATGGCAATGACTTTTAGATGAAGCAGGGTAATTTTGAACTAGTGACCCAAAAGGTGAAAGGTTTTGTAGCCCACTGCTTGTCCTCTGGCCCGAACATCTGTGAGCTTGCCCTTTTCAAATACACTCAGAATAGTGCTTCAGGCACTGAAAAATACACATACAGTGTTACCACTTGGTTTAGTTTTCTCCCACTTCTCACAGCCTTCAAAATACAGTACTATTATGCCCCACTCCAACGGCTCACCTAACTACATCTTGCCATTATGTCAACACCCAAAGAGTACAATTTTGAATATCTGCTTGTCATCTTGTCTCTCAAGCACTTTTGCAATTTCTGCCATGCTACCTCTTCCTGAATTGAGGAAAGTCTAGTCAAAATCTATTATCTTTCCCTGATGTTTTAGGAGACAGTTTACTGCAATGCATAAATCACTGCAGTCTACAGTTTGGGTTTGGTCTTTCTCTTCAATAACCTTGTTTCATCTATGTATGATTTACCCAACAATGTTATTGTTTCTACAACTCCATCCTTGTTCAGATAGTGACTACAATTTAACATATATTTTGAAGGTCAAAATTTGTGGCTACAAGTACAGTGCAAAGTACCTGAAGAACCCAAAAGCCTCCATGCACACATTTTTCCCCCTACATACCACACCTCATCCCTGAAAAAGCACACGTCCTCCTGTATGGCCTACCTTCTACGTTACTCTGTGTTTTGGGTTTGGTGTCATGTTCCCCCCCTCCCGTTTTCTTCTGTTGCAGGATATGTTAGATTTCAAAGGTCTTTTCTTTCATGTACTTCATCCTCAAGACCATGTGTCACAGCAGTTGGTCCTCAGGCCAAAAAGCAAAAGAAGTTGTGCTCTTTTCTGAACCAGTGAGATCTCTCTCAGGAGTAAGATGAAGATCCACTCTTTCAGGAGCACAACAAAGAAAAGCAACCCTTCTGGTCCTAAGAAACTGTCAATTGAATTTCTAAATTGCATAAGGTTTTGATGACCCCGCTCAAAATGCAGTTCACCAGAGAGATACAGCATGAATCGAACTAAGAGAGTAACAGGACTGGAGTGCTTCCATTGCAGTGAAGGGCAATACTCTGAATGTGCAAAGAGAATGATAGCAAAGGAAAGGAGTAACAGAGGGGAAGGGAAAAAAAACAAAACAAAAAAACCCCACACCCAACAAACCACCAAAACAAACCCCAACAAATTTAACATATTTGTCATCATGTTTTGTGAAGCAGTAAAACAGATATGTGGAAAAGGCTGCAGTTTCTGCATAACTATCCCATCTGTAGACATTTCCAACTCCATCATTAATCACTGCTTCTCTCCTCCACAGTACTCATAACAAACCCCAACCGCTAAATCCCAGTGTAAATCCTGCTATCGGTCTCAGAGTGTGAAACAGACAGTTGACTTTAGGATTCTTCTTTATGTTCAGAAACGTGAATAAATCACACACCATCAAGTTTATCATTTTTTCTCCTCAGAGAAATATGAAATATTATAGATCATCTTCAGTACATCAGTTTCTTCACACTCCATTAGCAAGCAAGGTCTATTTTTCATATAATTTACCAAACCACTGGCCTAATTTCTCTTATTTCTTTTGGAGCAGGAAACATATACAGAGCATGTTCTCCTGTGACACGTCACCCACAACCAACCTTCCTGTCTTTCATTCCAGGGTTACAAAAAGTTGTTGGAGTTGGCTAGCAGCTTGAGGTGGTCCAGATCTTAGGTTTCTTTTCAGAGATGCTATGAAAAAAGCTGACTATCAGAAAGAAAACCTATCATCAGATAAATAACTTAAGATATTTCAGGCTAGATGCACAGAAAAAGATATATATCCCAAAACACTAACCAGCTCTGAAGGGTTAGCAGGTTTTGTGGGGGGTGTGTGTAAGAGAGGAAAGGTTACCAGTGGGTTTCTGAAACGGTGCTGGGCCCTCATGATCTTAGTTCACAGAGAAACAGATTCCTCACACGGATACCCTGCAAAAGAAACAACCCCGCAGAACAACAACAAAAACCCCACAGACCAGAAAGCACTCTCAAACCTCCCAGGAACTTCTCTCTCACTTTCAAAAAATACCTCTGATAGCTGGTTGCCTCAACAGACAGATTGAGGGTACAATGGGAACATACCATGACATAACAGTCCCTTTGAGACTGTCCCTCCAAGGTCCAGTGAAAGTCAGGGCAGCAGAACAGAGCGCTTTCCACTGCCATGCTGGAACTGCTCTGAGGACTTCAGTCTCCAAAGCTGCCAGTTTGGTATTTTCACCAGGACCGTAAGAGCAGCTATTATAAAGAAGTGGTAGTAGAAGTTATAGATAAGATGGTGCAGTCTTTCCTTACAACAAAATCCTCCTATTAAATACTTTCTGCCAAAGGTGGATATGGTGTCCCTTGCTCAGAACAGGACAGAAAGAAATAGGTGGGACTACAGCCAAAATAAAGACTCAAGAGACATAGGCCTCATCTTTCCCCCCTGCAAGAGGGTAAGGGGAATAAATTACCAAAATCTGCAGTATGTTAAAATCTCCCCACCCTTTTTTTTTCCCCAAAAAAAGGTTTCCATTTCCCTGGAGAAGCAAGTAGGAGAGAGGCTGACAAGTTTTCACACTGAATCACTGCAAGAATCGCCACAATTCCTTCCCTACAGCTGAAGGTTGAAAGGCGCAAGTCCATACCCGAGCAAGGGGAAGGAGGTGGTGTTCAATTTTCCAGTATCTGCATGTTGCCTGCAAGAAAGGCAAGGGAGGAGAAATACATTGGAAGATCTGCAGATGGAGGAAACCCTCTAAAGTCATGGCTGCAATAAGAAATGCTACTAGTGAAAAACAAAATCTTAAGAGGGTTGCTGTGTATGGATGCTGAAAAAACAAATACACATGCAAAAAGCAAATACAAAGCCCCAAAACCTCAGAATTTTGTTCTTCGTAAAGCCAAACTGAGGCCCAGCTCTAAGTGCAGACAAAGTATATTATAAGGTAAGTTATAATGGTAAACTGGGGATGGCTCTGCTGCCTCTCTTGCATAGGCCAGAAACATCAAGTTGGCAGCTACCAGCTCCTGGAGGGACTGGTGTGCTCTTATTGGTGAAGCCTGGCCTCAGCTACAAAAGAAAAGAACCATTGTTTTTCTTCTCAGGGCTTCTACTAGTAATAAACTGCAAATATTCCATTTCTTCCCTCCTCCATTCAGGCTGATGTCCAAGGGCAGTTTCACAGGTGGATCCTGGTGGCTTTAAAACTGCCACCCAGTCATGCATGCTCAAAACAGCACAAAAAGCATTGGCTGCTTCTAACCTCTAAATGTGACCAGTCACGCCGGATCTGGAACCAAGGGGCCCCCCGGCTCCTCTGTGGGTTTAATCCACTTCAGCGGGATATGCCAAAGCAGCAGAGCACCACAGCAAAATAAAATACATGAGGGCAGTGCCTTGAATTAAAACATTACTGGTCCAACAATTGCTCAGGGTCAGATGGGGTTGTGGCAACCGGAGTTATATTTTCAGGATTTTTTCATTAATAATTTCCAATTCCCCTGAACTGATGACTCTCAAAATTGTTTAGTAGCTTGAGTCTTTTGTTCCTTCTTTACACAGGCACAACCAGACTATAACATAAAACATTTATTCCTGAGCCAAACATGTATTCAAAACATTAGCTCCAGCAAAAGAAACAATCAGACACAAGAGCTTTCTGTTCCATTCCCAACAGTACACTTAGTAAGAAGAGAACGACTTTATCAACAAGCAGTAAAAACCTTAGTTTCCCATGTCTGAAAGAGATTTCATTAAATGTTTCCCTTCACTAGGTGCAGATCATTATATTTCTCATAGACTGTAAGCAATGTGAGCCTGTGTCTGCACGAGGCCTGAGCCCTGATTGACAGCTCTAGGAATTACAATAAATACTGCAGGAACACAAGCAATGCTTTCATAGGAGTCCGCTGGCAAATGCAGGAGTGCTTTCCTACAGAAAAAAAAACAAAAACAAAACAAAAAACCCCAACCAACCAACCAACCAACCAACAAAAAAACCACGACAAAACCCCAAATCTGGTAAGGCTCCGTTTAATGCTGTTTCTCAGAAAAGAGCTTTAAGAAAAATACTCATCTAGCAAAGACACTTCCCACTTATCTATCACTGCAGCATTCAGTCTCAGCCGCAGCATCTGGCCTGACCTGAGGGCATGCTCCCCGCCGCCAGCCACAGGTATACCTGCACACAGCCTCTGAAGGCTTGTCACCTTCAGCAACTCATCCTTAGGCCAGCAAGGATACAACAACGGGAGGTTCCTGTCCAACTGGGCCAAGCCTGAGACCTGTGCTTCCCCTGCCTGCCAGCCCAACCCAATCCTCTCATGAAAAATACCTGCCAAATCCCTCCTCACACTGGTGATGGGAAGCTGCCTGAGATTTCTCAAAGGGTTCGGCTGTATTATTCATGCACTGACGGACTCCTTGGCAGTGATAAAGGCCACAGTGATGGTGAAAAAAGCTAATTCACAGCCTAAGAAGGATTAATCTTGCTACTGTAAAATGTCTTGGCTACAGTGAGAGTTAGCCACTCATGGGACAGACGTAAGCCAGAATTAAACCAAGTACATGCAGAAAATTATGCTTTTCTTGCAAAGACAGAAGAGGACAAATAACTTCAAGGCAGCCTGTTGAACTACATTCTTTGCTATGTTTTTTACTTAGAGATCAGCGTACCCCGAAAGGTGTGAGGGCCGTACTTTACTCTTCCTGCTCCATCTCCTTCCACGCTCAGAACTGCTCAGAGCAATAACCACAGTCCTGATTCAGGCAATGAAATTGCACCATTCAGAGTAAGCAAGGAAAACCTACCTCCAACTCCAGTACTAATGAAAATTGTCTTAAAACACAAGATTTAATCTTTTCCAGTCCATTTGTCTTTCTCATCCACGGATGAATTAGTCACTAATAGGTAAGACCACTTTCTGCTACACCTACAACATGGCTATCTCATGATAGCTCTGTCAGACTCAAAAGCTGCAGTCATGCCTAGTGGATCAGGGAATATCATCCAGCACTGTGCTGAGTACAACTCAAACACAATCTACCACTATTTTGACCAAGAGACCACGTTATAGCTCACATTCACGTAACACACAGGAGAGCTTACACGCTTAACCACTTGCACTCAGTTTCCAAAAAAGGTATGTAAACCAGCAAAAAGCAACTTGCAAACTTCTGTTCCATTCCTAATTTCTTCGCAGTCCTGGCCCTTAATAAGGCAGTGTGTCCTTTTGAAAGGAATGTGGATATTACAGATATGAGGCAGCACTGGCAGGGAAAGGACCAGGAGGATGCCGGCATAAGGAGGCTGAAGTCTATCAGTAGAGCTTTTTAGGCTCCCAGAACCAGGTCAACAGAAGGAAATGCAAATGCACTACTACAGCTTTAATACTTTTGTATTTTAGCTTATTTTTGTTCATTCCTTAAGGCGTATTTACATGCTATCTCTGAATAAACACTAGTAAAAGTTGTATGTCTGCATGAAGGAAAAGCTATATCCCCCTTTCTTTGATGCCAGCCAGGACCACTAAAACACTCCACAGACACCCACATTTTAAGAGAAAGGAAAGCAAATGGAAAATAGTTCCATACTGAAATACTGTGAGTGATCCACTCAGAGGCTCTTAATGCTACTGCTCTGATTGCCCTTATACGCTAGCAGAGACAAAGGAATGCAATTGGATTGTGCATCTCTAAAATGAAATTATATTCCCCTCTTTCTAGCTTTCTTAAGCATTTGCAGTTTTTCAGAAAACGCCATCAACAGTATAAATCTCCTGGGCCTAATACAATGGACAGTCAGAGTAATCAATTCTTATTTATTAATCAGCCTCTATCATGATGTTCCATAACCATTATACTACAGTTTAGACACAATAATAATGAAGCTAACAGAACTAATGCAATTTGTGGTGACTAAGATGTTGGCAGGCAATGGCAATAACATTTCTTGATAATAATACAGTAAGGCAAACAGGTCTTGGTCATAAGAAAAGATATTAAAATGGACAAAAACACACTAGGGAGAGGAGGTTTTAGATGTACATATTTTCAAGGTTTTTTTGTTTGTTTTTTGGTGGGTTTTTTTGGTTGGTTTTGTTTTTTTAAATATGAAGATAGCAATGTTAGAGAACCAATCTGCATCATCAGAAATTAAGGCTTTAGGGTTATATAAAATCACTTGTACTTTCAAGAAGGCAGAGTAACAGCATTTGAACATCCTCACAGAATCTAAATGCACAGTGAGGTTAGAAGAGTCAGATGAAGGAAAAAATGAACATTTCTCTTGGAAGAAAATTCTTTAATTACAAAGTAGTCTGCCTGGGATTGTGCCATGGAAAGCCTGCAAATCCTGGCTCTTTGTACACACTGGAAACAAGAGCCACCCCCTAAAACTCTTTCCTACTTGGTTCTCCTTGCCTGTGTGAATAGAAGAGCTTAAAAAATGGGTAAGGGAGAAAAGCACAAAGCCAGGAATGGTACTTAGATCCTTGGGAGCAAAGTCTACTGCAAACGACACATTGCTGGGGGTGCTTTTAGTTCTCAAAAACATCCTTGTTCCAATGATCAGAGGAATTTCTGGGTGAGAGAGATCACTGCACCACAGAAGACACAGTTCAAAGGGACAGCAAGCCACACAGAATAATTCTGTGGCAGTATGACCCCTTGAAATGCTCAGAGAAGCAGAGACCTGCACCTTAAAAATCTCAACTACTAAAAAAGACAGGGTGGAAAAAAAAGGAAAAGAAAGAAAAAAAAACTTGTTTATAATAAAGACTACATTCTGTAGCAATTTCCTAGATTCCTGGGGTTAGAAATCTAGATTGCCAATGGATAAGTGAGCCTTAAAATCACATCCCTGCTGACAAAAATTCATTTCTTATAACCGTCTCCATTTACCGGAATGTTGAATCTTTCCCATGGGGAAGGAACAAATGAAAATGTTATTTCTCTGCTCATGAACTCATACCTTTCTGTCTGCTTTTCACTGTTGGCAATTTCATTCTCTTCCAGATTTGACTAAAGCCCGTGACCTGGGGGAAATAATGTCTATATAATAATCTTCTGAAACTCTAATTCTGAGTCATGTTTTTTTGGATGTTGCCTCGCACTTTATGAAAATTGCACTGAGCTATGAAATGTAAGTGATGTGATGTCTCTGCCTTAACATAATCATTTTGTCTGGTGAACATGTTGCTAATAATAATAATAATAATAATAATAATAATAAGGGAGTCTCCTTTGAAAGCAACAAAAATAAAATCAAATTAGAAAAAAAAAATCCATGCCTAATGGCAAGAAAGATGTTGTGGCACCCTGTTCCATAGGTTTATTTTCACTGCCCCATGGAAACAACTATTCACAACTGGTAGCAAATTAATGGTGTGAGAGAGGCAAGCAGAAACATCATGGCACTGTGGCTGAGCAGCTTAATAGCCCTAAAGCTCCCTTGACTGTGTGCTTCAGGGGACCTTACTAAATCCTGGCACAAAGTGTCACATCAGCACTTTACTCCCAGTGCCTTGGCCTGGCTGAAACCCCACATTTGCATATGGGGAGAAATCAGAAACAAGTTCATAAAACACCAAATGCCTGGAAAGCATAATTATTGGCTGGGGTCTCTTGAGCAGCTTGCTAAGCAAACTCAGCAGTGGGGATGTTTGCAGTTGATCAACTCTTCCTCCAAAAGCAGAAATAACCACAGTATCTGTTTATTGGATCCACAGCCACACACCGGCTGCATCCCTTCCCGACTCTATAAATCTACACAAACAAAGCTGTACATTACCAGATGTTTATTTTATTTTTTTTATCCACACTGACCCATAAAATCTACAATACAGTAGATCAAATGGTGGAAATCATTAACAACTTGCTCTAAACAAAATTGGTACTGCCATATGTTTTGGGCCCTCCTCCATGTGAAGCTCCGCTTAGCTCCACAGATGTAAATCTAGAATAACCCCCATTTAGATCAACTGTTATTCCACATCTGCAGAGACACAGCATACGGGTGTTGGAACTTGGTCTCTGATGTTTCTGGGATGAATAAAATATATCTATATATATTTTATACATCCAACTGAGAAATGCAAAACAAGTGAGGAATGTTTTATTGGTTGCAAAAGATAAGCCTGGCAAAGACAACCTGAGAAATTTTCAACTGATATACTTGAACATTAGATTTGCAGTGAATTGAAGCACACAGCAATGCATGTTTGCTGCCAGGCAAATATCCCGTAAGAAAGATTTTTACAGTGCATCCTAAATCTGCAAATTGGTAGCTATAAAGCCGCATCTTGAATCGTGAAAAACAGGGGAAACTGACAGCCCAGACCTCAGACAGCAAACAGCATATTCCAGTGTCACGTGAAAATTCATTTTGTCACTCTGACACCATCTGAAAAAAAAAAATCTCTCAGAAGTACATCCTACATGAACTCGGATAGACTGTCACCTTAGATGAGGCAGAATTCTGGGTCCCCACTACCTTTCAGGTTTTACAAGCTGCCCCATTTTTCTGTGGCTACCTTGTAACGAATTAAAGCACTTAATGTACCTGCACTTCTGTTAGTAGCCTAAGACTATCAACATGGAAAGTGTGTGTATATGGATGAGTGCATGTATGTGTGTGTCCATATATGAATGAGGGAAAGGAAAAGCATGACAGAGTGGGTGGCTCTTGGGACATAAAAAGCAATGAAAGAAGATGATGTAATAGTTATTGAAGGAGGACCCTCATCCCTGGTCTACTGCACGATAGCACTGAGTTCAAATGTAGGTCCTGAACTGAAAGAGCAGGTCACCGAACTGCTGCAGAGCTCCACAGAGAAATCAGTCCAATCCCTGCAAAACAAACTTTGCAGTGGTGAATCTCCTTTAAATACAGGATGCCACAAGTCCTGCACATCGCTCAAAGCGCTCAGGCAGAGGGTGACCGCTGCACTGGGTCCCTCCAGATGAACCCACATCACAACTAATCCTACAGTCACTGAAGAGAGACAAACAACCCCACCGACTTAGGCAGACCTGGGATAGCATATCTGAGCCAAAGACAGTTACACTAACAAATGTTTTACTATTGACTTCTGCAGTTTTCAGTCAGGCCTAGCATGAATAACAGTTTCTCAGTTTTATACTAATCATCTCCTCCATTTGCCTTCCACACAGCAGAAGTTCAATTGTAACTTTTTTCCTAAAGCACCTTTAGATCCTCAGATAAAAATCCGTTTGAGAAGTGCACACCGTAATTTGTTGTTGTTGTTAACAGAGGTGCCGTAAGGTATTTTTTCAAAAAAACTCTACAACTTTTTTACATGACAATGGTAAAAGGTTCATTTTAAATAATCAAGAAAGAAATAATTTCCATTAGATAAAGCAGTCAATAGCATCAGAAACGTGGCTGCAATTACTTGTTGCATTTTACAATGAAATCCTTGTAGTATAATAACCACAAGATGATGAAACACATTTTGTCTCCATTTCACATGACTGACCCCAATTTTGCCGAGGACATCTGAACACATTTAACATACTGAAATCTTCCATTAGGATAATGAAAATACACATTATTGAATTCTGTATTTGCTTTATAGTGCTACAAATAGCAAATTCAATCTTTCTTACTTTTGCTGGAGACTACACCTGCATAATTGTTCACATTTCTCAGAGGCTGAAATAAGCTACAAAATGAAGAAAGAGGGAGATGTTGACCCCACAATCCATTATGCAGCACTTAGGTGGTTTTATTTGCTGTATGTGTTTAGTAAAAAGATTGCATATAACCTAGCAACCTACAAAAGTCATACAACTGTCCTCCACAACCTATACTAAATGAAATAAACTATGATGTACTGTGATTAGTTAACAATAGGTGCTGCAGTGCTCCCTTGTAAGGGAGCAAATGCCAGAGTTTATAGCCATGGGGTGAAATTCAGCTTTGCTTCGAGGTACAACTATGTTGCTTAAAATCCACTATGTCATCCATGGAAACACACGGTCAGCCTTTTTGCTATCCTTTTTAAGAGGGGGAACCTCAGTCAGGAAAAACTCCTATCAAATCAGTTGTAGCTTTTACCTGTTAAGTGCTGATGACTCCCACCTTGTATTTGGTCCCATGTCTGTCTTTGCTTTGCATACAGCAATTTGCTTGAGTGTAGACCTTGGGAGACATTTTCATCTCTTTTCTTATCCATAGATCTCAAAACACTGAAATTGAAGCCCCACTACTGATATGCCCAAAGCAACACTGAGAATTGATTTATGTCAGAGAAAAAAAAAAAAAAATCCAGTCCTTGAGGCTTCTGGTTGAATACAGTAAAGATGAGGCCTTTAGACTACTGGATATGATAAATATCTCTGCCTCTTTTTTTAAGCCAAGGGCTCAATATTTTCTTTTCATTAGCTTTAAACTTCACTGCAGTGCTAGGATCATGAGTCATACTTGCAAAGTCCCTAATGTTTCATTTGGCTTCTATTTCAGTGGCTTGTACTCAGATACCAGGAGAAATCAAATAAAATAGCCAGCCATCACCCCACTTTTCTCCAGAAGCAATGCTTCAGGTGTAGTAACTTTCTCTTATTCCAAAGTAAGAATCCAATCACAGATCACAGCTTTCATCTGTTAAACTCTGTTCAATATAATCTTCTGAGACATTTACATGTGACGTATTCACCAGTCATTGCTCAAAACAATGTATTAAGTCTGGGTGGCAATGAAAGTTGGGTCATTACCATCAACTCCTCTGAACAAAAGTGTGTCCCCATCTTTCTGTCTCCCCACCACAATTTCAGAATCTCAGACAATGGCTCACATTGCTCTGTGAATATGAGGAATTTAATCTCAAACAATTTTGAAGTCTGTTCTCACACACAAAGCTTAGATGTTGAAAGTTACAACACAAGTCAACAGGAAAGACATTCAGCACTCTGATTGCAATCCCAGCATCTTTCTGCCATGCTTTTCTGAAAGATGAGCATGAACTGGCTATGAAATTCACAACCCGAAGAGGAAGTCAGAGTTTCCAAAATTCCAGATAACCATTCTGTAAATTGCTAGCCCAGGTCTGGTAAGAATACTGCAATGTAACCAGGAAAGAGTGATGTTAAAAGATGTTGCAGCCTCTGGATTCAAGGCACCTCCATGCCAGCCAAACTTCCCCTAGATCAGCTGATGGGTCAATCTAATTTGAGTACTTACCAACAATGCAAAAGCACCAATAAGGCATATATAGATCAGCAGTATGCATAGAAGTTTTGACATAAGCCATGTCTCTTCTTGTGGCAGCTGGAGGCACAGCACTCTATATACACTAATAATTCAGTGTACTCCTACGACAAGATGTTCTAGATGCTGCTCTACTTTTGAGTCATTTTTTCTGCACATAGTGACAGAAGAGAAGGACAAAAATGTACTGCTCGTGACTTATAGCCTCTCCTAAAGATAGCAGATTTCACTGTTGTTTATCTATACTGCATGACTTTGACCTTGTGCAACAATATGGCACTATACCAGCAACAGGGAGGCAGTGAAAAATAAGAACTTCCTCACAGAGTCTAATGTTTTATAGTTATCATAGACAAATGTGTAATTGCAAACATCTAAATACAAAGCACTGAAGACCTTGGAAAGCAAATTGCCTTAATTTGTGTTTACGCGTGTTTTGAATCTCACTATCTGATCTCTAATGCAACCATTCAGCTTTATTTTAAAAGAAAAACTGTTACTACATATAACAGTCTGGAAGATCTAGAAAAACTTACAGACTCTGGTTTTCCGGCTTTCACCAGAGTGCCAAATTTACCTCCATCTACTCCATCTGAAGGAAGCTGAGTTACAACAGTGATACATTTGGAGAAGATCCTCTCAAGGCAAAAAACACAGAATCTGTTCCATATAACACAGAATGTGAGCTGTGACTGAAATGCTGGCTGGATTTCTGAAACCATTCAAGTTAAATGGATTGATTAAAGAATCATTTCCACTAAGGAAACTCAAGTTAGAATGGTTCTGTGGCAATCACCGTGAGTGATAAGGGATGTATTCTCTATGCCATTACACTACTTTTACTCCAGTGCAGTTCTATCTTTTTCAGTGTTTACTAATTCCAGTTCAAGGGAGGTGATCAAAATTAGAGTCAATTGAGTCTGATATAAAGAAGTTCTCAGATTTCTCTACTCCATTAACATCAGTTTCTGCATGCCATTAACATCAGTTTTATTCTGGTGTAACTGCACTGATGTCAAAGGAGTTACGCCACTCTGATGTTGGTGTTAAAAAAACAGAAAATCAGACCCTATTTCTGTAATAAGTTTTTTTCTGGAAAATATTGCTTCCCTCAGACAATTAATGCAAAAGTGATATAGCAAGAAACACACAAATATACTTGTAAAATGTAATAGCTGAACATTCTAGCAGATAAGAACTGTATTTAGGTTCTGACCCAAAGCCTACTGAAGTCAGTGACTTCTACATCAGACCCTTTACTCTCTCTTTAACCAAAGTTAATATACCCAGCAACAAGGATGCTGCAAGTTGCCAACAGCAGCATTGCCCTGCAGTGCTAAATGGATTGACCGTTGAACTCAAGTTGCTGAAAATAATTGAATTGAGAAAGACACGTCAGCTACTTCCACTGTTATCCATTTTACACTAAGCTAGTAGTTCCCACATAAACTGGATTCAGAGATGAGGAACTCCATAGTACAACAGCCTATGACAGTATGCAAAATTTTATGTAAGCACGTGCACAGACGCACATTTGTGCAGACACATAAATATCAACTACATGTATCACAGAAGTTGATCTGGTCTATTAACTTCAAGTCACTGAGAATTATATGTACTGAGATCAAGCAAAGAATGTGCATTGACTTCAATATGCTTTAAATCAGGCCTAAAATAAAGAGATCAGTAGGACTGAAGTACAGTAGCCTCTTAAATATTTCAAATGCTAGAGTTTAACAGAATGAAAATGTGCCATAGTAGTGCTATTCCTAGAAAACACACACACACCAGCCTATATGCACATGGCTGTGAATAAACAGTTGGCATTCTCTGCATTCACTCTGAAGCAATTGCTTACATAAAAAATTTGTCTGTGACATAAATAATCCAGTAGGGTAAATTCCCAAAAGTGTCAGCTTTTGTATTATTGATGCCTAATATTTTAAAATAAAATCAAGTACGATTAATCTTCTTGTATAACTATAACAAGTGGAAAGAAATCAGTGGCAGAATGTGTTAGTGGTTATCAAAAACAATCAATTGCAGTTTCCACAGTCAACAAAAATGGGTGGATGATACTAGTGGAAAGATTAAATGGAAAACTGATCAGAAGATATGGAAGCATCTCTCTACTTTTAATAGAAATATGTATGAAAATATCATTACAACTACGCTGCTAAGTATGCAGTACCGATGTTGCTGAACCAAAATACATTGGTATTGAAATGCCTGACAAAAAAGAAAGAAACAACCTTGAAATGGGGTTGATGGTTTACTTGGAGCTCTAGTTCCACCAAATCTTGGGAAAAAAAAAAAATCATCTAACAGAATACTCTGATTCCATCCATTCCCACTAGGGTCTAATATTCTTTATACTCTGAGTAAAGCACTGGCCCTTCAGTCTTAATTAGGGAGTACAGGGCTCCTATAATGAAAATAAATGCATGTCATAATCACCATGAGATGGCTCTCAATCAAACACTGCCACAGAATGAAAACAGTGCACTGTTTCTGAGGTCAAATAATGTTTTCTAGAGAGCCTGACTAGGAAAAGCTTTACTTATGTCCTTAATGGAATGTATCCTGCGTAGTCCCACTGAAGTGAACAAACCTGCTTGCAACGTTGTGCAGAACTGATTTCTTATCCACTCGCTTTCTGTTGTTGTGGCTATATTTTAAGCAACCTCTCATACGCACATGACCCTCCAGAAGAATGCAAGGTAGAATAGCTGCTGAGAGTATAATTCAGTGGCTGACCAATACCACAAAGCCATAGTCTGTAGCTGGTTAGGAAAAGAAACAGGCATGACCACATACAACTACAATAATGAAGCTGATTTGGAGAAAAATGTTCAGGTGATTGTGATTAAATAACTGCCAACTCACTTCAGTCTGTTCAACACGAAATGCAATGTCCTTCTGTCAGACGGACTGACCAGCTTAAACTCATAATCAGACAGGAATACAAACCAGTTTAAGTAATACAGATTAACTAACTACGCACAAAAGTTAGCAGGTTTGCATATGAAAGTACAGGTCTTCCAAGATTGTATAAATACTCAAAAAAAAAAAAAAAAAAAAAAAAAAAAGCTTTTTCCTTTTCCAGTAGGAAAAAAGTTTTAAATCAAAATAAGTGCTTAATTCACATGGAAATGTAAAATCCACGGGATTAGATTCAGCAGTATTATATCAGGAATGCAAAAGTTGTGTTTCAGTATTGATTAATGCCAGCAAGGCTTGAATTTGCATGTAATTTACAATCACTTCCTTCAACAAATGTATTCATTTAGTATTATTATGAGTTTGGCATGACAAGATTATTACAAATCACTCTCTATCAGGAAGAATCAGTAAGAAACCCACCATTTATTTGTAAATACTGCAACAGACATGACTGGGTGAGAAGGTATAAACATGGTTTATGTAGAGAGTGCCGTACATTACTCAAGTGTACTAGCGTCACATGCAGATTAGGAAAATTATTAGTCCTGTTCTGATAGTGTTCACAATATGCTGCACCCACATACATGGAAGATGTGGTCCCTCCTCCCAAGGAGATTACAGTCTAAATTAATTCTCTTGTACTGGGCAAGTGATAAAGCCAGGCGAGCATTGGACAGCACTAAAGGGAGGTCAGGTAGCAGCACATGAGCCAGCCAGCTTTGCAAACAGCAGTAAGCTTCACAAGCCAGGCTGTCAAGAAAGGGACTAAGAGCTCCGATTTGCATGCAGTGATAGATTAAAATCAGACAGCCAAAGTAGTTACCATCCCCTACACCATCTACTCCATTCCCCTGATGGCAGTTGTCATCCCGCCACAGCAGAGACAACTGAATGGCTCATGAAGCAGCTTCTGGAGTGCTCAAGTTTTCAGCTTGGAGTATTATGCCTCCAATTTGAGTTTAACTTAATATGCTTTAGAAGCCATTCATTCATCTGCCTTGCAGAGGAGGTAATCTCCATCACAAGGGCAGGACAGACAGCTTGAGGGCCATAACCTCTTCAGCTGTTTTTTGCCTTTAATTTGCCACAGCTTGCAAGTCAGGGACCTCAGGCAGGACCTAAGTCATATGGCTGGATTTCAACAAAGCACTTAGGACCAATGAAATCTGTGGAACAACCGGTGATTAAAGTCAAGCAGGTGCCTAAACGCTTAGCCGGATTGAGATCATTTAACCTAGACCAAGACGCTGGACTTATCTTTACAGTTCAGTTGATGTAATTCATCCATCGGATGAATACAGTGCTGCCTGTACCAGCCTGTATATTAATCATTAACGTTTACTTGAGTAATTTTAGATTCTCATATAAGAGTGTTATTTTGAATGAAAAGCTTTAACAACAAATATTGCAAAGATCAGGCCAGGACTGTAAATGCAATGTAAATCAGAAGAGAATGTAGAATAATTCCAGCCTTTATCATCCACACTAAATTTGCAAACTGCAGATCATGGCAGATACTGAAACATTTTCTCGTTTTGAAAGAAGTCCATGCAAGTACCACATGCTGTGAAATACTATCTTAAGGGAGTTGTTTTGATAAAAACAAATGGCCAATCCTAAAGATTAATGCTTCATATGATATATCCAGGTTATTAATCCCACCTTCTTCTTTCCACTGGCCCTGGTAGTGAATGTTTTCTGGAAAACTGCATGGAGCCAGATGGTTAACTATTGGAAATCTATACTAAAAAGATTAATGTTACCCCATGACAGGGATCAGTCATTTGTAGAGATTTCCTAATACAATCGGTGACATTTGTTTATTCAGACTAGCTGGATGAGCCATACTCTGAGGAGAGCCTAATTAGTTCTCAAAGATTTTCAAAACATTGGGGCCCAGCTGCTGAGCTGCAGTTCAACATCTGAAACAAAATTACATGTGTAAACAGACATACAAGTAACACAGACATCCAGACAGACAGACATGAGTGACTGCTCTTCAAGCTGCCTTTGTGTTGTTAATTCTAACACAGTATGTGGAATGATGTCGGTATCCTGGGTGAGTTAAGTACTTACAAGTAGCCACTGGAAAGACTCCAGTGCCAGTTGCAGTGATTAAATATTGCGGTCCTGGGTGCCATTACTCTTTAGACAGAAGAGCTGTGCATAGCCATAGTCTGAACGCCTGCCTACAACGATCAGTCTCAACACCAGCCCACTCTAATGCACAGTAACAAATTCCGACCATCTTCGTATCGTGCTTTTATGTGTAAACTAAACATACTGCAAGGAAGATGAGTATGAAAGAAAGAACTGTGTTTTACACAAAAGTTTCAAAGTGTGAACGGTACTTACTAAATTTCATAGAAGCTCTTTTTCCAGATGGATAAAAGAACCAATATGTCCAAGGCCACTGTAATTTCCAAACCACTTAGATTAAACCCCCCTCTATTCAGGAAAGCAGTGAAGCACATGCTTTAAAGTGAAGCACACACTTAAATCCCATTGACTTCAGTTATGCATATGTGCTTACATGCTCTCCTGAATAAAATGGATGTAAGCATGTGTTTAAACTTGAACCTATGCTTTGTTGAGATGAGACTGTGAAGAGAGGAGAGTGAAATTTAAACTGATGTGAGAAACACTGCTTTTATCACTAAGCAACAAGGCCCTTCCATCAGCAGAGAACATATCTAGGTGTTTGGGGGAAAAAAAAAATCTACATAGAAGTGCTCTTCTCTTCCTTCAAAAGGCCATAAAATGCAAAAAGCAAAGCCATTTGCAAAAAAGCAAAAGAAAAGCCATTAAAACTGAATGTTTTTATATAACCATACAAATACTCAATTCATCAATATGAAAACACTGACAATCTTGAGACTGAGGCCAGGACAGATGTTAACTTTATAAACAGCTGTTGCAGTGGAAGACACTGCAAACCCCCTACTAGTTGTTACTGCTCCCCTGTCGGAAGTTACCACATGTGCAGTGCAGGCAGCAGAAGGGATCATGTGAGTACACCTTCATCCAAAAAAGCAAAATACTAGAGCTGTGGTTAAATCTATCCAACGCTGACTGGTGAAGTAGGTGCAGGAGCACTCGTGGTATAGGCATGAGACTTCAGATGGCAAGAGCAACTGCAGCTGACATGGCTAAAGGACATGCCCGCAAGATTCACATGCATGCTCCATACTTTATAGTAATATATCATGATTTCTTTCAAACATTCGCACCTGACAAATAGGACCAGTTCAAAAACGGTTTGTCTCAAGAAGAATTACAATTATTTGGATCATTTTTTGGTGTAAAGAAAGGTCAACTGTAATGGGCTAGGCTAAGAAACAAATTTAAGAACACATGAAAACATCAGTTTTGCTGTGTATAAACTCCTAGAGCAAAACAAGCAAAAAAATAAACCACCACCAACAACAAAAAAGAAGTACTTTCCTAGGAAGTTACACAGAAAAATATAATTTGTGAAGTATGTCAGTCCCTAAACATCTAGCGACTGCATTATTACTTGCTAAATAAGACAGACCAGATCATCAGCTGGAGTAACCTGGCACAGCTCTGGTGAAGCCAACGGAACTAGACTGGTCAACACAAAACTTGAAACTCTGGTGCTAGACTTGTACCGTTTTTCTTTTTAATCCTGTGCCTTTTCACATCCACGAACACATTGACTAATGGCTACAGACAGCAACTGGGAACTGATTTCTGATTTTTAAGATCACTTAGTTATTCACACATAATATTTTTGTGTGACATCTTTTTCTCTCCAGTGGTTTATTTTTTTTCATCTCAAACTTCAAAGTTAACTTCCATTATGAGGTTTTTGAGACAAGGACTGTTAATGTAAGTATATAGAAACTAATGAATGGAACTCCCAGCCTCTTACTGAGATCCTGCTGTAGTACCAAACCAGAAATCATTCTGGTACGATATAGACTTTTAAACCAATATGCTTTGCACATCATCCCAAAATCACCTCCCCCCTTTGATCCTGTATCAACTATGCCATACACGTGATTCATGATGCAGGAAAATATTTTCTTCCAATGTATATGCAAAAGCTTCATGAAACAAAGCGTGATTAACTAAAGTTAAATCAAGTCACCTTAATTCAGAGAAGTATGAGCTTTAAAAATAGGTATTTATCAAGAAACTGAATTTCTAAGTAGTATCCCTCTTGGTAGTATAAATATCCAACATAGAATTAATCAAGAAAGCATCTTGGAGAAAATATTAAAGTAGCATACAATTTGATACCACTGCAAAAAAGCAATCAAAGCAGAGCATGGCAATAAATTAATAGAAAAAGTTATATATCCAAACCAGACTAAAAGTAATTTTGTAAGTCAGCAGTAAAAAGTTAAATAAACACTAATTTAATCTATTTTAGATGCAGCAGTCAATAGATGCAGTACTTTACTGCTCTCTAGCTATATAAACACAGTCAGCTGACACAAAAATTGAAAAAAGAAAGAAGGGAAAAAACACATCCCTATTCAGTGCCCAAGCACCGTGGAAAGCATGAGCACAGAAACACGGGAGAGAAACAGACCTCCTGGGTCAGGGAAGCTGTTTTTCAAGGAAGCTGCAAAAGGGAGTTTTGATGCAATGACCTCTAGATAATGGTTGCGACCTATTTTTACCGTGCTGCCTTTCTACCCACTTTTAGGCAGCACAATCATCCTTTTATAGGGAACAAACATTTTACATTCCTCTGCGGTATGCATAGAAAGGAAATGATTAGTTCCTCCAAAGACGTATCCTGTATCAGAAGCAACAAATTTCCTGGCAATGTGCAATGAGGAAGAGAAAGATGGAAGAAACAGAACAGGGTGTCAGTGGAATTTCTCGGGATTACCACTTCTCAAAAAACGCTGTGTTTCAATTGTTCACATACATATTCATCATTACATCAGGTGGAGGACTCCATTCACGAAGGTCCCTAGAGAGGACTTGGAGAAGTTTTAGGAAACAAAGCTACCAATAGCAAAAGAATAATATGATTAATTTCATATCTGAAATAAATACACAAGTGAGCGTATGACAGCATGAGTATCATAGCTATCTCATATACTGTCTGAAGCTTTCTTTATCTTTTTAAACAACTTGCAGCAAACTTACCTTCAGATAAACATCCTAGATGATATTTTCAAGAAATAATATAGAGGACTTCGTTATTATCACCCCAGGCATTTGTATTGCAGATAGGCAAGAAAAAGAACTTTATGACTGAGCCAAGAAATGAATGAAGAGCAAATTTGTAGCAGGTTTATGAAAATCAGACCATGATAGCAAAGCAGAGGAAAGAAGAAAGAAACATTGAGAACTGAACTGCAAAAATGAGAGCAAGAAGCAATGACTAATGACGATACAACCAACAAAATTAATAAACTTAGGCTTTGACTCTGAAAGGTACCTAAGCAAGTGCCTGTTGTGTAAGACACCTCACTGAGCTCCCTGTGCCTAAAGCCAGGCACAAACTTGATAAAACTGTTAGCAAGTCAATTCAACAACAGCGTTCTTCAAATCCTTCCTTTAAATAAATGAACGTAGACATTTGGACACCGATGGTTTTCTAGTCAAATACAACAAAACTTCTACTGATTCAATCAGAACAAAGTCCTTTGAACCGACGAAGCACTCTGTAAGAAAGAATATGATGATTAGAGGGCTGTTAAGTGGCCTCTTGATATGAATTCATAATGATGTTGTCCTTTTCTTTACTGTCTCTATACCACAGGTAATTTAAGTAAGCAATATGTACTTAGTAAACCAAAACCATAAAACAATCTGCAAACTACTGGGAAACACTGGGCAAACGATCCTAGAGATGAATGAGGAAGGCTATTAAGAGAGTGGGAATCACAAGGAAGGGTGTTTCTTTTTCTTCCCCAGGGTCAAGGAGTGCTTCTACCACAGAAGAAAATACAGTGTCATCAGGTGTCATTGCATTAATACATCAGAGAGCCTTCAAGGAAGACACTCTGCTCTTGCTATCATTTGCAGGGCTTTTTTTTTTTTTTTAACAATATTAAATTTGCATTAGCTTGGATGGGGAAAAAGGATGGCATATAAAGGGAGAGAGGGCTGAATTAATATTCATAAGCAACATACTGGAAGAATGCAGAAGGGGTGATTTGAGGGAGCTTGGAAAGGGAAAGGAGAGACAGCCATTAGTAGTAGAGACCTCCTGCGTAACACGCTCTGCTCTCAAGCAAGAATTGCAATGTCTCTCCCCCATCCACACTAAATATCACCCTGCTCTGAACAGCTTTTGGATTCCCCACTCCAGGGCACTCCGGGGAGGAAACTGTTTTGGCTGAAGTTCGGCAGGAGCAGGTGGCATTCACCAGCTGCAAGTAATTTTGCTCTTGTTGGCACCACAGCAGTTCTTGGACTTCTCACAGTTTGTGTTCAGTGGGGAAGGGGGAACGAGGAAGGAGCAAACAAGTCCTCGGTGGTGTTAACAGCATCCCAGGCTTCACGGCTGTCTTTTCCAAGCTGGCAACTCTAAGCACACAGCAGAAGACATAGTGCTTTCAGAAGGTGCCTGCATGGATTTGCCAGCATGGGGTTCAGGTTTGCTTGTGCTTCCGTTCTCTGCTGAGAGAGCACATCGCCTCTGACACAGCTGCCACTTCAAGGTGGAAACAATCCTGCAAGCCAGATGTTAATATTGCGGGGGAGGCAGGAAGAGAAAAGAAGAGCATGGCTTATCACCAGGTGTAAGTGATCTCTCTGCAGATGGACTAGCTAGCATCAGACCCTTTCAGAGAGCCCCAAAACACATTCCTTTTCCCAGAATCTGTGCTGCCAATTCCCCAACCCCTGTGTGTGCATGCGCTTGTCTACAGAAACAGGGGCTCCAGTTGGAAAATTTCTGGGGTTACTGCTACTACTGTGCAAGAGCACGGTAGTACAAATACTTCAATTATTACCTTTAACGCCGTTTTTCATCAAAGAAAAGAAAGTGGAATCTGGATACCGTAAGTGTGGCAATGCCATTAAACTGTTTGTCTGAACTTACTTATTTCCATCTTCAGAAGCCATCTGAGAAATCAAAAGGTAAGCATGGGAGCAGGAGAAGAGGCAGCAGTTCTCATCCCTTCTCCATTTCTCATCACAGCAGAGGGAACTCGAAATTGCAAGAGCATGTCTTCTAGGAGACTTTTTAAAAGTGTTTTAAAAATCCTAAATACCTCTCTTTTCTTTCAGCTGTACACCATGAAAAACTTTCCACCTGGCGTCAGAAATGATTCCTTGAAACTGCCAACATATTCCTCTTGCATTCACTGATATACCCAACAGTCCAGCCCTTCGTTTGAAAGGTTTCTTTCATTTCCAAATGACACAAGTGTCATCATGTGCTATAGTGATGCCACTGCAAACATGAACTTCACTGTCTGAACCAGCCTGGCACACGCACTTGTGCAGGTATAACAGGCATTTTTTCCCCTCCAAGCTCATCTTTCATCACCATCTCTGACAGACACATCCTCCTTGGCAAAAATTAACACTTTGCTAATAATCTTTTATTATAGCTGATATTTATTCTGCCATTTAACAACAACCTCTTTTCATCTGCTAAGGTGGAGCAATTAGTCAATGCTATTAATATTAAGAAGCTCTATTACAGTAATAGCTAGAAATCTATTTACCCAATGTACTATACAAACACACAGGCAGGCACTGTCTCTATGCTGAAGAGCACTGTTATATAGGTCACTGAATAAAATGAACAGCTAAAACATTCATAATAAATACCCATATAAATTACTTTCTCTTCATTCACAAGCAAGTGATTTTCACAGATTTTTCCTAGAAATTCTTTTACAGTGATGCTACACAATATGGCCAACTCCACCGATATTATATGCCAACCTTGAGTTTGCACCAAAAGCATACTCAGTAATGCAAACAGATCTGTTGGAAAACCTTCTAGCATGAGTGAACGGTCGCCATCTTGCAGCAAAGCTAGACAGCAAGCTCCTCAGTAATGAAAACTGCACTGATCTGATTGCATGAGTCAAAGCACTACTCATCACGATGCAACATGGCTTGAAACAATAGCATTTGCTAGAGCAAATGGTGGATGTGGCATCCACATCTCTCTGTGGGAGGCAGAGTTCAGAACATCAAGTGAGATGAGATTTCAGGAGGTGAATAAGCTACTTCAGCTGTATGCACATTAACCCTCAGGTGTAGCAAAGAAGAAAACATTTGCCCTGTTTGTTTTTTTTTTTTTAAACATATTTACCATTGCTGAAGGAAAAGCCGTCAAAAAACCTTCACTTCCTAATGGTCTGAGAACAGCAATAACCTAATAATGTTTTTCTTATGGACAAAGTACCCCCAAATATTTATAATGAACCATTACAGCACGTATTGCAACTTTACAAGCCTTCATCTAATTACTTCCACTGAAACAAATACACAAATCTTCCAGCTCCACGCTGACACACACACAGACTCTCCGAGCACCAAGCCTTCAGCAACCTTCCTCTGACGGACACTTTTTTTTTCAGGAAATGACACAGTGACATAGGTAAAAGGTGATTTAGATAGACTGCTGTGTCACAAATTGTCAGGATCTGATTTAAAGACCTTGCCTTTGTCAAGAAAGACAGTTGGGTGTCTGCTTTAAAGAAGTACTGGGAATATTTTCATCAAAGGTTTGAATTGAAAAACAGTGGGAGGTAAATATCTGAGATGTTGCCAAGAAAGACCGCTATATCCGTGCAATTACCATTAACAGGGGACAGCAGTGGTTCAATGAAGTAATTCAATCTGGTGTCCTACATTTTATCAGACAGCAATTTTGCGTTCTGACATAAAAGGCTGAGAAAGAGGATTGGACTCTTTTCTGTGAAATTCAGCCGTAATTCTTGCAATCAGGAGATGTGTTCTCTGCTTCAGGTACAATCCTAATATCCCTCCAAGTGACTCAAAAGAAGAATATACTAATATTCACCATAAGACTAATCACTCACATAGGAACAAGTCATACTTTAGGCAAGTTTTGGAACTGGGTGCCTGCAGTATTAAGGGAGTGTTTTCCCTATTTAACTAAACCAGTATTTCCTTACTCGTAAGTTTAGCAGGAAGAAAAGGATCTATCGTTTAAAAGATTAAATAATATGATGAAGCCTAAATTAGAAAATGTATTCTTCCAAAATATGAGAAAGTGAGGGAGAGACAGTATTTCTTCAGAAAATGGCAAAATGAAAAGTCCATGGAAGCTCACATCAAAATAACACCATCCCATGGCTTCTCCTCATCATTAATCCATCCATATTGCATACTCCTATTTCCTTAGAGGCTTTTGCACTATCTTTCTCCAGAGTAATCCTATCAGTTAGTCAAATGACAGTACTGGTGATTTCCAAGGTCACCAAGTTTGCACAGCAGCTCTGCATTTCATCTCTGCACAGCAGACCTAAAGGCACACAGCTCCCGTGGCTTGACAGCAGGATGAACTTTCACGCCATCTCAGCACAGCACTCAACATTCTGGTGTCTCCAGCACAGCGCCGACCCAAACAATCACCACCACAAACCCTTTTTTCAGGGAACTCACCAGATTTTATCCTTTTAAGTCCTTTCTACTATAATGCTTTTTGCCATAATCCCTTCTTTTTGCACAGGAGTGTGCTATTCTACAAATTCTCAAGTTACATAATGCAAAAATCTTGCAAGGTTTTCCATTTATTTTAAATGCACATAGGAGAAAATGTTCATGTTATATTTTTCTGAGTAAAATCTCACCACAAATAACACCACCAGCAGATAATTTGTATCACAAACAGTCCGGTGTTGCTCTTTCCACTTAGGTTACAAAAAAATTCCACCAAGTTCAAAACTTCAGTAACAAGAGCAAACTGGCTCTTGTTTCGTACAGAACATGGTCAACCACCTTTCGCTGTGACACAAAACCAGGACTATCAATGAAGCACTCTACTCAGGGATTGCATATCCCTTTTCTTCCCATGAAATGATATAGAATATCCTCTAAAGACCCAACACTATCTTTCCTCCAAAATATTAAACATACAATAAATACATTCAATGCTCTTGAGCATTCTCTTTTAATGATATGAAACTGAGACCCTTGGAAGATGAAGGCTTTGTGTATGACAGCTTAACTGCTTGCAATCAAACTAATTTGCAGTACGGTGACCTGAAATGAGTTTAAAAGCACCATAATGCATGTTTAGCAATCAGTGAAGCAATTCTTTATTATTCAGGTTCACATTTGCAATTTGTGTCTCATGTTATGGGAAAGAGAAAAAGAGGGGGAACACAAAAAAATAACTCTTTTGCTTTGGAAGAGCTGATGAGTAAAACATGAGCTACATGTAACATGGGGCATTAGCGACCAAATTTAGACTGACTGCAAATCTTAAGTCTTTCTGGCACTGATATAAATCTTATAATCTCCAGAAGAGGAAATTATAAAATTAAAAATTTGCTTATAATTTCCTTAATTTGATCATGTCTTGATTTTTCTAAATTGATTTTTGTTGGAAAAAAATGTGTAAGTTCACCTGAAATACCATCAAAAATATGTACTGAGTACGCCTCAAGGTTTTTAAACTGTAAATGAAGCTATCTGCCAACCACTTGCAACACTCCTCTCTTCTGCCGATAACAAAAGTTAAAGACCCTTCTGGCAAATAATGGAGGTTTTCATATCACCCCTTCAAATACATAACATTTCTTATTTCCTTCCTTTCCCCCCTTCTTTCTTCCTCCCTTTCTTTCTTTCTTTACACCGTCTCCATTCATTACATTTGTTATCCTTGGGAAAAAGATGGCTCCAACGAGTTAAGTGGAGAACCATACATAGAAGCAGAAGGAAAAGGGACAACAAGCTCAAAGCATTTGGTGAAGAAACGCAAGAGCACTAAATGTAACATCATGCCAGAAAAAAACCCACAAGAACCACACAAAAGGGCAAAACTGAGCCAAAGATATTACACACATAGTACAGAACTGCTTAATTCTAATAACTAAAGCAGGAGCGGGCTTGGGCAAGGAGGAGAGTGAAGGCCTCCCAAGACAGCCAAGAAGCACACTCTAGCTCAGCACTGCTCAGTCATAAGTGATAACTTCTTGGGGACATCGTCTCCTGAATCACCAAATGTATCTGGGGTCTGTCCTAAAGAAATTAATCATCGCACTGTTCAGAGAGAGGATGAAAAATTTGTGTTTCAGCAATGAGGGGGCAAACCTGAAAGACCTGAAATTCTGAAATCGGATCTCAGTTCTGCTTAGTTGGGTAGGAAACTGCTGCTGTGCCCTGCTTTCCTTGTTTCTTTGATCTGGACAATATAGTTTCACCCAATTCAAAGAACTGTAAGGATTAATATTTTAGATTCAAAGCATTTTATTCAAAAAGCACGGCATGCATTAGGGCAGGGTTCTACAACGTATGAGGAAATACCATTCAGAATGGCTGCAAAAATAACTCAGACCTTCATCATCTCTGTTCAAAATGATCTGAGTAGAGACCTGTCTTGACCAAATTCCAGCCCAGGTCATTTATTCTGCTTGCCTAAACATTCCTGAAATATTGAGTTAATAATATGTGTTTTTCTTAACCTCTAGAAAAATACACAGTTTGGTTCTCCAAACCCAGTTGTTTTGCTCCAGCTATTCTCATCATGATTAGTAGGATGCTGGAAATATACATATGCCTGTTTTTGCTGTTGTTCTTGCTTTGATGGTCATATTGTTAGCAAACTCTTTAATGAGTCTCAGTTCTCCCTAGGAACAGCGCTACAGTTTATAAATGCTAAAATTAATAGACCTGGGGTAGATTTTATTACACGTAATGTATTTAGTTGGCAATGATGATGCCTACCTTACAGCAGCTGTTACAATAAACTGCATTTTCAATGGCTCCTGGAAAACAAAAGACAACACCTCAAAGATTTCAGATAATGGAACACCAGGGTTTCCAGGTCTCACTGCTCCACACCAAACCTGCTCCACTGAGGTCTGCAAATACTAATAGGTAATTACGACCCACAGAGAGATTTCTACTGGGGATCTTGTCCACTTTTCTTGAATCTGAATCTACTATCAGAAGATTCATAACCTCTGTTGCCAGCTTCACTTCTGCAAAGAATGGGCACACGGAGATTTTAAAGTGGAGCTAAAATGGATTTCAGCATACCCTTCACAATAATAGTTGGTAAAACTAATTACAGTGAGAAAACTGGAGATCATTCATTACCCTACTAAGCAAATTAGGATGTGTTAACAATGATTTATAGGGCCAAACACAGGATAACAAGGATTGTCTTTTCAACTGTATTCACAGGGGACATGACAGTTGGTGCCATCCAAACAGCCACTGCTGTAGTGCTTTTGTAGACCTCATAGTATTTCAGATGGATATACACTTTTACATAAGCAAAATACATTTAAATGTTTGGCTTCTACAGTCAAGCACTAAAAGTAACTAGGCAACTTAACCTACTTGCAAGAACAACTTCTTTTTATTTACCAACATCACTGCGTATGTGATGTATGTATTACATTCCTTCTGTAACAGTAAGCTGGTTGAATTTCTTAACCTCTTTCAAATGATACTTTTGATCTAATCTGTTTGTTTCTCTCCTGTGGAAACTAACAGGTCTTACGCTACTCTCCTAGAGTCTCTTAACACATTCCCACCTGAAGAGAGTCAACAACATCACAAATTTGACCACCTCAAAGAACAAAACATAGGCTACTTAGGATCGCTGCCATTGCATATAGACCAGGCAATGAAGGAAAATCTACTGGTTTTAAGGGCTCTATCTGAGAATACACACCCAGAGAATGTGCTGGTATAACTAATTCCATGTTTCTTCTGTAAGGTAACACCTCGGGTGAAAATCAGTCCTATTGCATAGTAAAATAGCTGGCCTTATCTAGGCCAAATACTGGTTTTCCATCATCCCTATACTAATACCACTGGTGCTCCACTTATTCTCCTTGGGACGAGTTTTTAGAGCTCTGAGTAATGTAATGCAACATTGCACAACACAGTGTCCCAGTGGCATGCTGTAACTACGCAAACATCTGCTGAACTGAACCCACTCAGGGCCAAATTGGATAGCACAACTGATTAGCTAAAGCCTTTGGGAATATGCTCGCGATTTATGTTTGTCTGAGTCACCAGCCCATGTGCAAATCACATTTTTCATTTTTCTTCCTTTTTTTAAGGTGGAACAAGAGCATTGTTTGGAAAAGAAGTGTCACAGGAGTTTCTTTCTCCCTCCCAACTGCCCAATACTGTTTCTGTCACCAGCTTATTACCAAATTCTATCCAGCTCTGAAAAACCCACAAACTCTATGCTTTTTGGGGAAAAAACCTGCTAACCAAAAATAAGCATGGAAAAAAAGGAACAGAAAGCCCTCAGAAATTGCCACAAAGACTTGAGAAGTACACCAATGGAAGAAACGGAAACAAGTTGCTATAAACAGAGAAACTGTACAACTGCCAAAGAACCTGACAATCTTGGGAATTGGGTGTGTTGTTTAAAAATAAAATACTCAGTTATTTAGCTTTTGATTTCTGTTCTGTTTTGTGTTGCAAACCAATGAACCACCTGTATCCTTTAACATGAATTTGGCTGGGTGTGAGATACACAAAGAAAACCAGCAAAAATCATTCTTTGTAGTCAGATAAGAGAAAAAGCTTTTACTATTATTCAAACTCCAATCATATTCTAAAACATCTCTCTCAACCCCCTGAAATCATAGACAGCTGGACAATGTTAAAAATTCACATAAATTCAAATAACTTTTCTTTTAAAGCTAAAAAGGTGGGTTTTTTTCCTAAAATTCTAACTACTTTCCAATTACCTGATCTGACTTCTCAATGAGATGTAATCTACCTTATAATCTATCTTTGATGAGAGACAATGACAATTTGCAATGCAAAAAATATCGACGACAACTGGGGGATTTTCCAGGAAGTATTTAGTTAAGATTTCTTAGGGCACACCAATATTAACAGCACGTCCAAATCTTTTTTCACATGCATCAATCATAAACTGGACTGACCCCATAGAAAACAATAAAGTCAGGCCAGTACAAAAGGCTTATAGGAGAACTGGAATGTTTTTTACCTCTGTCTCTTCTTTTCTGACTACTGATTTAATAATATGCAAAAAGGATAGGAAAGTGTCCACTGTGACAAGGAGTGCCAAGACAGGTGAAACAGATTCTAGCAACAATGAAAATGGCTTTTCAACAAAATCTACTGAACATACTAGCACTTGTGAAAGAAGAAGGTAAGTTGTTCCTAACTGAAAAAAACTTGTAGAGGTACTTAGAACTCCTCAACAACTTTGCATCATTAACACTCACTCAGTGGTTACTCGCACGTGTCCCGCTTTGCTGAAGGCACCTAATCAGAAGGTCTATTTAATCAATGGCAGTTCTGATCATCCTGGTTAGGTATGAGTTCGGTTGAATCACTTGATGGAGATTCCCATCCCTCTCCACTGACTTCATAGCGAAGGTGGGTTGTCAAAGCAGGCAGTAGGAATGCTCTCCCCAGAGCATGTGAATTTTTCCTTTACATACTGCTTTTCAAGAAGCACTAATGTAGAGGCAACAAGAACATAACAATACAGTCTCCAACTTTGCCATTCAGGAATTTACCTAGTTATAGCACAAAACTACATAAGATTTCAGCCTTCACCACTGCTACTGGAAGTGCATAATGAATTACTAGGATGGAACTATCACACATATATTAGAAAAATGATTTTGTATTACTGGGAAGTGTCAGGTTTAGAAAAGTTTCCTTAAACACTCAGTGACCTCAGGAGGGTCTCTATAGAATAAAAGGATCTAAAAGTAATTTTTGCTTTGCTGTAGCATGCACAGCATCCACAAACATTGCAGACACATGACCCTCCACCCATCAAACTCGAGTGCCTGGCAGGGTTCTTAAGCATGGTTCTTAAAGGAGATTCCAAGTCCGACAAGTAGTATCTTCATTACGTACATGCTAGGTAACATGGCCTAAACACACAAAGATTCCATTAATACTTGGATTTAAACAGCAAATATAAGGTACTTAATCCATACCTCTGTGTTCATTCATTTCTGAATAAAACCTGCTTCCAACTGTGCTTCTGCTTTCTGTAGCAGATGTGCTTAGACAGCGAATCTACCGGTAGTCCATTTTAACTTACCTGGTTGCCTATGTTTCCTTTGGCGTGCTACAGTATCTGATATTTTGTAGTCCAAAGTACAACATATATTGATCAATAATTTCCACAGGCAAAAGCTTTATTATTACCTATTAAACTAAAAATTATTGTTGCTTTATTTGAGACCAATGACCCTTGTTTTGATGTTCTGGGTTAACGCTAAACAAAAAACTAACAGTCTTTTCTAGTTAAAAGCTTTGGAAAAAAGAAGTCAATTCAAGTGCATATTCTTTTGCACTTTGATAATACAACAATTACATTTATCAGAAACACATGCTAATTGGATCATTCTGGAGCATTTTTCTCATTGTCTGGTACAGCAAAACACATCTGGGTTTTATTTGCCCCATGTAAGTTAATAAGGGTACGGACTTTTTTAAAACAATAAGCAAGATAATCCTAAAAACAATTTTCCAAAGTGAAAAGGGAGGAAAAAACTCTCCACGTTTCATCCAAGACTGCGTAAGTGTAAAAATGACTTTTAAGATAGAAACTGAAGGACATTTTCTATCTACTTGGTTCTTACTGAAGAAAGAAAAAGAAAGTTAAAGAAATCTTATTACTATGACTATACATAAGAAACAGTGCAGTTAAATATATCATATTAATGGAACCTAATAAGGGATGTCTCCCCCTCCTACAGAGATCCAAATTAGTATGATTTAAAGTGCCAATACATTGGCACTAGAAGATGTCAAGCTGCTTCTTGTTACTAAATCCCTAACTCGGGGGAACTGGAAACTTTCAAGCTTTTTGCTGGAGCATAGGGGATGTTGACACCTTCCAGATTTCACTTTACTGGACCAACCCACAGACAGTATGGTGCAAGGGAACAGCAGATGGCTTTTCTTCTGTTACCTCTGCTTCCTAAAGATGAAACTGAACATTGTTCTTAAACCATGCATATTCAGCTCCCGCTATAAGGAGAATGAGGCTTATTTATATATGTTAAAGCCTTCCATCACATATTATATTCAACCCATTCCAGAGCACGTCTGTATATGTTCATATGATTTGAATTTTAAGTGCCCAGACAAAGAAAAGCAATTCGCTCTGAACTATGGAAAGACATTCAAGTTTTAGTCTTAATGCAAAATAAACGTTGAGCCATTTGATGTTATTTTTCCCTTCATGCCCTCCCTCTAGAAAATACCTATGACCACCTGTTTCACAACTTACCTTACACTGCTTTGGGCTTTGGTATAATAAGAAAAATTACCACAAAACTTTTTTGAATTGATAATGCTCCTTTCAGACCTTACCACTGGCAGAAGTACGAACATTCAGTTTGTGCAGAAGTCCAATGCAAATCCAGCAGGACACGGCGTTTCTCCAGGTATTAAGCCATTTTTGTGCTTGCATTTTACACTTTACATGTGAAGTCACACGTACACAGTTCAATCCCATAACTTTCTTATAGGATCACAGACCTCTATGAAAAAAGACTAAATTTCACAATGTACTAATGGAAGAAAATTACTCTCTGGGAATCTGACAAGGAAGCAACAAAGTTTTTCCATCAGGTAATCGAATACTATATAATTTTCTTTTCCCCAGAGTTTGATGCAAAGATAGAAGCAGGCTTTGATTACACTATTAACTATACAGAGCAATGCTATGGAAAAAGTCTCACTGCATTTTACCCACCTGTTTTTGGACATACATAATGCTCTATTTCTGCTACAGATATTACAAAGGCAGAAAAGACACGCTTGGAGAATATAGTGTAAGTTACAAGTGAAACAGGGTATTAGCAATTTAAATACAAATCTTGGAGGAAAACAAACAGTGCATTGGATTGACTGGAAAACTTTTTTTACTCCCAAACTTATCTGTGCAAGTAAACGGTATATTGATGAATGTGGGAAGAAACAGATAGAAAGGTATGAATATAGACTGTTAAATCAATAAAGGGGCATGCAAATAAGTAACAAAAAAAGACTGATCAAGTATCAAACCAGCTGGGGCCTGATCCTCTTCTTATGACGTAAAATGTAAATCTAGCATAAATAGAATTACAGCTGCGTTTTCCAAGACCATCTGAGAGACACGGGGCTTTTAACCAACAGGTAGAAATCATTGTGTCATGTTCTCTGGACTGTGGTACACAGGAGATGAGACAAGACTGCTGTAATAGGCTCTTTCAAGTCTAAGAATCAATGAGAATTGGTACAAGGGGAAGTCAAGATTCTGTCATCTCAGATTAGAGAGCTGGTAAGACCATGGTTCATTTTATTTGCTATAACTGTGTAAATTAAATACTGTTGGAATTTATGTAGTAATTAATGACACCTGATTAGTTCAGGAAAACATTGACCACCATGTCTGAAATACTACTTGCAATTCATTCGTGGAGGAAGAAATAGAAGAAGATAAGTTAACCTATTGGGCAGACTGAGATTGGTTATTTATGCTTGTTCCCATATAATAAGGCACTTTCGTTTCAGGAGTAACGCTAGGCTGTTCAGAGGCACACGTGTTAAAGTTGCGATACACTTACAAAGTAGCCTGTTCCCAAGCTGGAAGGAGCTGAGCTCTGCAATAAAACACAAAGACAAAGTGGAAAGTCAGCGATGGTTTTTAACACGTTCCAATCCACATAGCTCATTACCAGCCCTTTCCAAGGTTTTCATCACTACATCACAGCACCGATGTGCTGCCCCTTGTCATCTGCTACTGAAACAAACACGGTGTTGCTTAATTTTTCCCTTTACATCTCTCAACCACTCTGAGATGGTAACGTGCTATTTACTGAATTCCAAGCTTCTGCGGTGGATGTAATTGCCAATTTATTTGACAGGCAGCTGGGTAATGAATTAATGATGGCATTTCGCCCTGCACTGAGACTAAACAGACACTCATCAACCAGCCTCCCTGACATGCTGACATTCAATGCCCTGGACTCCAGCTACTCAGCTTTGTGGCCACAAAGGGGCAGGCGGGAGGGGGAAAAGAAAAAAACATAGACTGACTTCAAAACAAAAAGCCCGGTGGGTTTGGATGACTTTTTCAGTGTATGACCTGTTTGCCAATTTATTCCCGAAAGGCCCTGGTTAGTACACACATAGTGCTTTTCTAAAATGAGACATTTTGTAAACATAATTAGTAGTCTGAAATGTAAAGAATGCGTGGGCACAGAGAAGCCGCTTCAGTCAATGTACCATTTCCTGGAGAACGCAGTCACTACAGTTTCCCATTTGGATGTCCACGTTGTTTGACAAACCAAGGATTTAAAAAGAAAAGAAAAAACCAACAACAAATAGCTACAGTGTGAAACAGACTTCAAAACTCAAACCCATAAAAATAATTAACACTAATATTACTACCATGGAAAATAATAAAAAGGTTTAAATGCTTAAAAAAAAAAAAAGCATCATGAAATTCAGTTTAAGTGGGACACGATCGCAACCTCTACATTCACAGGAATTAAGGAGATAAAGGGTTTTGTTTCATTAGTTTTTCATCTAAGCAATGGGGATTACACAGCAGGTTCTCTTAGAGACATGGTGAGAGACCTAAACATCTCAGTCCTAATCCAGGTCACTGGCTGTTACATTCAAGGGTGAACAGTTCCCAACGCTCCAGCCCTATCAGCTGAAACACTTCAAGCTAGGCTAGTCCATGGACAAGGAAGCAAAATGCAGAGGATAATTCTCTAGTGAGCAGCGGGTAGTGCAGCTGACCAGTCTTTAACTCCTACAGCTCAATTCCTGTTTCTGTTCCTTAGCACAACCTCACTTCCAGCAATGACACAGCTCAGTGGTTACCAGGAACTGCACAGGGGCACCAACCAGCCTTGGCAAACCACTGGAGGAAACATGCAGCATTTGCACCACTGGCATCCCTGCTCTGAGACACTATTGCAGGGAACCCCGACAGCAAATTCTCTCGATTTCTGATCATGAAGTGCAGCTCTGACATAAAAGAAAATACCCCCCCCTCCCAAGGGGCTTATGGTATCTTTTTACTGAACTCGGCGTGGCAGAAATAGATTATGCCAAGAAATTTAGAGTTACCAACAAAATTCATCGCAAATAATCAGAATATTACTGTGTGTTCACCAAAGCACTACAAAAAAGAGAGATTTAGAGAGGTTAAGTACATATAGGGGAAGGCCCTCTGGTTTAAGACATTAGAAGTTAAAGACTTAGCAAGAGGAAATCACCTTGGTAGTCATAAGGGTACCAATATCATAAAATCAACAAACCCTGTTGGGACATCTTATACGAACAAACAAAACCGCTATGGCAATTTGACATGTATATGGTTCCTGCCCCTTAATATTCTCTCTCTTACATGTCGCGGCTACTGAAGGACTCGAGATCTGCAGTCTACAGATTTGGTTTTGAGCGTGCAAGGGGAGCTCCACAATGAATAAATTCCTAAGTCCTTCTGGCCCCACTCTTGCCGCTCTATGGCCTCAAGCTCCCTCTGCCACCATCATCCACAGCAAGACCCACCTGGTCCCAGTGGTGCTGTCCCTGAAAGCACCTCTGCAGCAGCATCACACTATGGTGCAGAGGAATGGGCAGTGCAGATTTGGGAACACATGGCCACGAGGCCCCTGGGCTCAGCCCGACTGCTCTGCCTTCCTCTACATCCCCATGACCACGCAGCTGGGAATAACCTGGTAACCACCACAGTCATCACACAGCCTGGCTACCAGCTAGAAAGTCCCCTTCACGGGCCACATACAATGGTTTTGTGAACCACTGCGGCCCGTAGACTGCAGCTCTGCAACACCTGGTAGAGAGCGCACTTCAGCACACTCCGGTTTAGTATCTAATGCATTTACTTTCCTGGTAAAGCACATCATATATACTACCTTTCACTTTACTCATTCTTCTTCCTGCTTCGTGCCATTTAAATTCTTTTAATTTAAGCTAAAGATCTACCCACAAAGTACAACACGTGCAATCATTATAACCGCTTTTGTTTAAGCTATGTACAGATGCCAATCGAGTCCCACTCTTTCACTCACAATTTTTAAAACTTACTTTACAGGCTGAAAGCTCCAAAGTTTGCATTCTGCATCTGTGTGTAATTTTTGTCTGCTTTTCATTCCAAGTTTTGGAAGGATCAAGTATCAAAACAAAACAATAAAAAGGAAGAAAAAAGAATAAGCAAACAAAATATTTCCCACTGAGTATTTCCATTCCTTCAAAAGCAATGCTGCAATGGCTATGGGAGGACAGTCGAAACATAGCAGTCAAATGACTTTCGCTGAAAAGAAACAACTGTGCATTTTCAAGGTACTTGAGTTTGCTGGATGGAAATACAGCCCTTCACACATTGCATGCTGCATATGGATAGTACAGTTTGCAAACTTTTTAACTGAAGTAAGAAAGACTGTATTGCACATGCATGAATGACTAAGTCAGCTGGGTTGTGAACTGTGTGTTGACAGAGCATATAGGCTGAAGCATGGGCTATGCAAGAAGACAGCTTCTCACCTTTTTTGATAACTCCCAATAGCGAAAGGATCCTACTACCCAGTGCCCAGCCTTGGTACCAACTGATGAATGTGATACTGTGTATGCAGCATCTTTACAAGCCCATGCTGAGTCGTGATCCTGCACTGGATGGTCCTACATCTCTTATATAAAGTGTGCCTATAATAGAGGTAATGGTTTCACTTTCCGAAACCCTTTGCAAAATTCGACATTAGATACACTATTTGATATTCACACAACCACCAGCAGAAGCCTGCATCAGGTGCCCATCAGCAAAACGCAAGTCACTTGCTTAAAATTAACAGGGTTTTGGTTTTGTTATTTTCCTTCTGCCCCCTTTTTTTTTTTTTCCCCCCTTTTTTTTTTTTCCTTTCTTAAAGAGAACTTTTGGCCCAGGAGCAAAAATGTAGTAACCCTCGTGTAAGCATTAGTTTACTGTGTACCAAAGAAAATTACATCCTTGAGGTCTTGGAAGGCACAGTTATACCCATTTTGCATATATATTGTGCATTACTTGGGGAGCTGGGTGGGGAGAAAGACTGTGTTGTACATATTTGTTCTGGCTATTGTTTATGCAGGTCTGACTGAATGAAGGAACAGTGGGTATCATTTCAATTTCTGATGTCAACATCAAATTACTTATTTAATTTCATGCCTGGCGAAGCATTGTATAGCTACACGCAGAATCATTTCACTTCATTTGTTATGCTGTGTTTTCTTGGCGATTGGCTTGCCTTCCAACTGACAGCTTTAATTACGACATGAATTTGATTGCACTGCCGAGGAATTAACATAATGCAACAAAGCATTTAAGCACCCAACCTTAGACACACAAACACACACATACACACCCTCGCATACACACACACACAAAGAAGCAGCCGCTGCAGCTGATCAGCTTCTGGCACACACACATACAAACACGCACAGAGATTTGCTGGTGTTATTCCACTTTAGATACAGCCAAGATTACCGGGGATATTCTGGAGAAGGAAAAGTGACTGCTCAGAGCACATAACCCAAAGACTGTTCCTCAATGTGTTTTTCTTTGGGCTCAGTACTCAGGTGGGAGGAATGGGAGACAGGGAATTGAAAAAACTCCATATTTGAGGCCGAAACCGTGCGCTGTCCACAGGATTACACTGCTGGGGTGTAGACACCTTTCTTCCCAAAGCAGACAGCAACAGACCTGGTGGGCAGGGCACTCCAGGACTTACTCCTCATTTGACACCTCACGGTAACCTATTCTCAAGTGCAAGGTACACAACAGTAGAGCACACAGCTACGAAGCACCGGGGAAGGGAGACATTCATGAAAGAGTGTGGCAGCTTTGCTGAGAGCCCAAGACAAGACCTTTCATGGTGGGGACAAATGGAAAGATTCCTATCCCACTCCCTATTCAAGAACTGGAACAATATTCCAGACAGAAAGATGCCAGAGGTATTTCTCCCAGCTTGTGATTCCTTGTTCACAAAAGCAAGGAGAGGCCAGGCAGTACACGCTTCTGTTGTGCGGCAAGAGTGGGAGACCTGTGCTGCCTCCCAGCCGATGACCACACGTGAGAGGCTTTTACTATTCATCCCCTCTCTGAAAGCCTACAACCAACACCAGAAGCAGCAGGCAGGGCTGAGGGTGCCCAAAGCAGCCTGTCAGCCCTCTCCTCTCAGTGCAGGCTTGCACTGCCACTGCACCGCCATTACTGAAACGATGAGCAAAGGTTTGTTTCACAGACATCAGATTTTTAACAGGACTAGCAATGACTTTACAGCCGAGTGCGAGCTTCAGTTCTGTGGTAGATCAGGAATTTAGGAAGGTGCACCAAAGAAATCAGGGTTTTTGGTTTGTTTTTGATGAGCGAAGAGGTGGCTGAACCCCTAAATACTCTGTGCGTTTACCATCCAGGTTAGCTCTAATTCCCACATTTTCCTCAAGTAATCTCCTGGCTGCTTTGTAAAACGTGGCTAAAAAGTGCCCCATGTATTCCAAAGTGGGAAGACTCAATTAAAAATAAATACATACAGAAAGGTAAGGAAAACAAGTTGACTGAGCTCCAAGCTGAGGAAAAGAGAAAGCGCTGCCATCTTGTCTCCAAGCAAAATCTCAACAAAATGAATTCCACTACTGGCAAGATTTTGATGAGATTAAATTGACTACAGCACCCTATATATAAAGGAGGAGCAGTTCTCCAATTTCTCTTTTAGGCCCCTGAAGCTACCTCTGCCCATAAAGGAAAAAACAAGTTGTCATTCCAAAAAATACTATATAGGGAGAAAGGCAGAGAGAAATGGGTTTATGAAATTCAAACAGGGACATGTATTAGGGCACTGTCAAACGCTTGCAATGAAGCATTTGAGCAATCATTATCCCTAATCTAGAAGAGGTCAAGTTCCCTGCTAATTATGTTCTCTCACGGGGGGGTGGGGGGTGTGTGTGTGTACACGTGTGTGAGATGAGGACAAAGAAAGGAGTTGATGGAAATCAGTCTCACTGCATTGCATCTGACAAGAACATAGGATATTCCTCTTCCTACTGTCTGAGGCTATTTCAAGCCTCATTATGAGAAAAGTCTCCTGTTTAACATGGTCTTTTCATTGAATTATCTTCTTTTCATTTTTGACCACCTCTCTTGCAAATGCTGCAAATTACCTGCTTGGATCTCATTAGCCTGGAAAGGAGTCATCCCTTGTAAACACACTTAGCATCAATCTGTGTTATCCAAGGACTGTAGGTACATTTACAATATGCAGAGTTGAAAGATATCTGACAGGAGAGGGAATGAAGCCACTGACATGCCAGTTTGCTACTGGATATTCATTATACTATCTCCCTCATTCTGCATCTGTCACTGAGCTATCACTTAGGCTCTGCATTAAAGCTCATGGAGCTAACATTTCTGTTTCAACAGCTTACTTACAGCTAGGGATTTGAAAATTGATCTTCCATCTAGAGTATATGCACTTCGTTCATTATACATATTTCCACGCAGTAGCCATGCTCAATCTTACAATGCTGTTGGGCTACATCAGTGGAGATTCATTATATGTCACGTCCAAAATTTGCTTTCTGACCTCACGGTTAATCTGCCTGCGATGTTTTATATTTTTGTTCTATCTTCTGTTGAGTACACAACTTTTTACATATTTCTTCTGAGAAAATAGTGTTAAAATCAGAAAAGGATCTTCAGAGAAAACTGACTCTCTTGTCTGTAGTTTTTTCTGGACAGTAATTGGTATATATCATTAGACAACTCACTCCTTCAAAAGATATTATTTAAAATAACCTTATTAAGCTCTTGATACATCTTTCTGCATAAGAGGACAGTTCAAGGCAGCTCACCCATAACTGGAAGTGGAAGTATCGCTACCACTTTGTAAGGCTCTGTCATTTAAAAACACGGGGTGTTTGTCTTTGGGAGAGAGAAATGCAGAACGGTGTTTACTTTCCTAACTGAAAGAGTCTGGGAAAGGCTACCACACACTCAGGCAAGATGAAGGTGTTCTCATGCGTGTTTTCCAAATCTCAGCTGAACTGGCAACACCAGACCAGAGAGAGACGGGCTTGTATTGCAACGAATTATCAAAGCATAAAGGAACTTACTTATTAAGCAAAACATAAATTATGTGTAACAATTTTAAAATACACATTTTCACATATATTTACATAACATTTCTTTTGAGCAACCTGTGAATCCCTATGTCCTCTCTCGGATGCACTAGGGAAGTTATATCTGCTCTCTACTTCCTTTTAATTCACCATAGTGCCAAGACAAAGGGAAAGTATTGTAAAAACAGCAAAGAAAAACTGTATTTGATCAGTGGAAGGGGAACCAGGACTCTTCTCTCACTGCCAGGTCTGGCACAGCAACGCTGTGGGCTGCTGGGAAGCTCAAATAAGCCTCAGAGCTCTCCACTCAGAACATTGCAAGGGAGTGACAAGGCTAAATTAAAACCATGTTTGTAAGGAGCTGTGAAATTTTTTGCTGGAAGGTGCCGTGTAATTGTGAAGTTCACTGCAGTGACTTCTCAGCTGCCACAGGGCTCAGAGCAAGCTAGGATGGCAACAGTGACAGGCTGACGGTCAGCTGCCATCCACTGCTACCTGTACTGAGCATTTACTTACTATCTCCTCCGGTCTCACTCTCCTCTTCCAAAGGTATCTTACAGCACTGCACTGAGACTGACCTCACCTGATGGCTATGAAGGGCAGGCTCTGAAGTGTCTAACTGAATGTACCCATAAAGGTTGGCTCTGGGGGAGGAATGGACCTCTGAAATAATGTGACAAAGGGATGAGGAAAGAGAGTGCTACAGATGTCACACCTTCACAGAAGAAAAAAAAAAAATCAGGCAGCTGTTCCAGTGATATGCGCAATTCAGCAAAAATTGCTAGCTGCGTGCCTTCAGGCTTAAATTCACACAACAAAATGTATCCTTTACAAACGTATTTCTTTTAATGTCTGCTCAATTCAGTTTTATTGGATTGGCCTAGAGAGGACACCATCCGGTATCTGTCATCCAAATCTAGATGGACATGCTACCGATAAAATCCCCATTTCCAAAATGTGGGTTACTTAAAAGTAGTGCCAGATTGCTGGCTGATACAAATTGGTCTGACTGATGTAGCTATCCATGCTTTTACCAGCAAAGGATCTGACCTACAAAATCCCCAATTTAGATACTCTTTTGGGACAGGGCTGTCTTATATTCTGTGTTGTAAAGCATGTAGCACAGAGGACCCAAAGCCATGAATAAAACACTCAAGGATTGTGATGGTACACATAATAAATAGTAATCTAATCGCAGCAACAGCAAGATTTCTGTAGTCATTCATATGTCAGAATAACTCATGCGTGCCATTCAGTGAATGGCCAGCATTCTTCAATGGAGAAAAACATTCTCTGTAGAGCTGCCATCTTAGGACCTTCCACAGCAGTTTAGGTAGAGCAATAAAGGCAGAGCTTATGCTATTGTTGGCCATGTTATATCAACTCATTATATATAAATTATCTGAGTCTCTCTACACACTCTAATACTTTTCATAAAGACAGTATTTAGCCCGAAGAAATGCATTCTTTTCCTTCCCCACCTGGGGTAAAAAGGCCATCTCACTTCTCAACTACACAGAGCATTTTAACTTCATTAAATGGCCTTCAACTATTTCAAAATGAATGAGTGTTCTCACACAAACATTGTACCAAACTTTAAGAAGTTCACTGAACTGGGGCAGGAGACCTAAGTTACCTCCTCCTCTCCCAACCCCCCAAAGGGAAGGGGATTTTAGCAACAAACCATCCCAGAGACTAAATCCTGTTATGACTTACACCCCTCAGAAAACTACACCAGGGGTTAATCAGAGCAGTATTTGGCTGCAGGAGTTTTACTTACGTCACTGAGTCTTTCCCGAGAGCTACTTCGATGGAAACCTTTCGATTCCCCACTGGCGCTTTCACTGTCGCTGTCTCGGCAACTGTTTTGACCTGGCTTGAGCTGCAGGGAAGAGAAAAAACAAAGAGAGCAAGACTTTAGCCTGGTTCAAGTAAGTCCCCTTGTCCACTGCTCTTCTTTAACCCGTCTCCACATCTACACAAAGTAGCATTTATGTGGTGCTTGCAGCACTGCCACCGGCACGGTGCAGCCTTGGTGCCAAGGCAGCATCTCAGCAAGACCATGAAAGCAGAGCAAAGCAAGCTCGCGCACGGGCCGAGACCCTGCAGGTAGAGGGAGGCAACGTTCACGTGCCAAGGAAATAACAGTTTAAGACCTTCATTTTAGGAACTTTCAGACTTATGTCAAGTTATTTGTGCCACAGATGCAGTTTTTGAAGTTACCATCACATTGAAGCACGCACAGAATCAATCCCTCCCTCATTACAGCATAAGAGTATTGAGGATCTAAGATCAATGGAAATCTCCCCAGGGGAAGGAGCAGCCATCTCTCCGGGGAGGCCTTTTGCTGGACTAGCCCCTAACAACATTGCCTGGTACTATAAAAAATTCTTGAATAACCTCAATGTTCATAAACCAACATGATCTATTTAATAGGTATCAGATTGTTTTTGGCTTTCAAGCCACCTTTAATGAACTTTACTGGCATTGTAATAAATAAAAAATACAAAAAAATTACGAACTATATTTTCAATACAATTGAGAACACATCTGCTTTCTCTTACGCTGTGGATTGTGCAGGTCAACATGTTACAACAGCAGCATACTGAAATGAACGTTTACCATATACATACATTACACACATGCCCACAAGCACATATACATATATATACAGCAAGGGGAAGATATTAACTACATCTATTGCAATGCTGAAAATGTATATATTTGTTTTAACATATCTTTCCCTATATTTTGCTTGAACGTATTAAAATTTTGTTTTAGCCTTGTTGATGCTTCATTTGAACCCACTTCCTGTGAAGACTGGTTACTCCTGAGGTTAATACTGGCAAAAAGTCAATTTCAGAAATTTAGATTTGAAATCACATATGTAAATGCTGGCAGCAGAGGTAAATGTAGAGAAAATACTTGGCAAAATACCTAATGAAGTATTTTATGAGACACCTACTACACTTCCCAGTATTCATATAACAAACACCAGACAACTCCTCCTAACTTATTCTAATTATTAATACATTCATAGTAATTTCTATTGAGACTGTACAGGAATAGATAATCACACTCATCTCCATTTCATGACTGGAGACCAAAAGTTCCTTCTCCATGAACTCTCTCCACCAACTTTTTCCCCCCTTTCTTCTATCTCTTCTCATTTTTTTCCAGTTCTCCCAGAAACATGCTGCACAAACACACACAAAAATTCACACACATTCTCTTTTATAGGCGCACACAAACAAGACATACAGTTCTGCTCTATTTCCCAGATATACATTCCCACCTATATACACTGTTCACCCATATACACCGCTGTTCTCTCCCAGGTTCACTAAAGGAGTGCACAAAGCATCCTCACCCTAATGGTTATCATCAGTTTCTCCCTACCACTACAAGAGCAAATTGCATCTGCGAGTTTGGTACGTGTGTGTTGCTTTATCTCCATCCCTTATCCCCCCTCATCAGAGAAAGGCAGTTTTGGGTGCTCTCTATCAGCCAAAAGAAAGAAAGAAAGGAGAAAGTACATAAAAACTAAAGGCTCAGAGACACAGTTGAGTTGCAATACATGAGCACAACTGGGAAAAATGGCACAGGTGTATTCTCAGCTTACAGAAAATGTAACATAAGAACTAGAGCTATTCATCAAACACTAAGCGTTTAATAAACAAACTAAATATTCCACAGCTCGGCCAGAAAATCTCAAGTAAAAAGATTTTTATCTCAAATTGAATGGTTTATCAGTCAGATCTAATAGATCTAGGTAGCATTTTTTGGAGGTGGAGGGGAGGATACACAAATTCAAGAAGTCTTCATATATAACTTGCAGATCTTATCTAGGACCACTGTGTACAGTAATTTTATGGTCCCAGATTAAAAATGTAACCACCCAAAGGAAAATAGATCAAGTTTCCCTGATCAGTCTTCTGTCAACATCTGCTCAATGATGGAAAAACTCTTATTGTAACTGGGGCCTGAAGAATTTTTTCCAGTCTCAAATTTTATTTTTAGAATCTCAATTTATTTTGTACACAATTTTCACACATTAGTTAATTGCTAACTAATCATAATGGCTCATTTTTATACTTCTTCTACATTGCGAATTCCAGCTATTTACAGAGAAGAGAAGAAAAACCCAGCAGGTGTCATTTTTCTAGACAACAATTTACAAGGAATAAGAGAATATGACCAAGATATCTGAGCCTGAAACTCTATAGGAACAAAGTGAACTGCATAGACTAGACAGCAAACTCAGAAGTAAGTCCAAGTTAAGATTTATAAGCTTTCCATATTTTCCTTTCTTTTTTTCCAAGTTGAGTTTCTCCATGTGCCAAACTGTTGAGGGTTTACGTTTTATTCCAAAACCCATCAATCTGTGTTAAATTAAAAAGATAAAGCATGGAAATGTGCCCATTGTCTTCTTTTAAGAACCTAAAGTTACACACAAATGCACATGTGAACACTTAATGTTCATAGGCAATGGTTCATTTCAATCTATTCGCACAGATTCAACCACTTAAAATTAAAACGATGTTGAAATAACAGAGTGCTGCTAAAAAAGGTCTGCAGATAAAAGACTGGATCTCTAGTTACACTGCATGCGTTCGGTGCATTATTCTGAGGCACATGGGAACCCTAAAATCAGCTTCCCCTCGAAAATGCAATTGTCCTCCTTGGAAAACGCTTCAAGTGCCCCATTGACAACTCTTGTTCCTGTATCATTCCTGTCAGGGTACCCCAGGCAAAAAGCAAAGCCAGCATGAAACTCCCATGATGTCTACTCAAGTGTCTCATTGAGGAGTCTCCTGCATTAACACAGACATTACTCTTCTCATTTGCACCGAGTGGGGAATGAAGAAGGGTTTGCAAAAAGCGCATTTGACTCCATGCTTTCATTGTACAGTTGGAGTGAATTTATGCATGTAGGGATCCATCTATAGGGTCTCACAAAGAGGAAATACAGGTATTTTCTAGACTGAAAGCACAAACGCCTAAAAACACAGAGTGTCACTGACTCACAACAAACTTGCACAAGCCTCAAGGACTCCCTGACTGTGAGAGACTGGGTACATGCAAAAGAAGTGACAACCAGCGACTCGAGTCCCTTTGCCCAGTCTGAATGGCCCGGGGCTGGTGTACACCCACGTCTCCAAAACTTTTCTAGTTTTTGGTCATTTGTAGCATCATCACATCATATTTCTGGAAATCTTTTCTCGCACTACAGAACCTATTATTTTGTAATGCCTTTAAATCTATTGGAGGATACTGAAAGTCAAGCAGAACTGGATAACTAGGTAACTACGCCTCCTCTACTAAAAGTAATAAAAGGAAAAGAAAAGATCTGGAAGGATGGCTGCTGGCTGAAGCACTGGGCCGGGACTCAGCAGCGCGTTTTATTTCTGATTCTTCACCGCACCCGATTCCTTCCCCAAAAAGTGAGAACAATGACAGGTCTTCCCCGCTCTCCAAAACTGTCTATTTAGAGGGGGTTTTTAGCAGGGACAGTTTCCCAGCTGGTGATTGCAGAGTACATCGCACGCTACAGGACCTGATAATCCCACTCACTGCTCTGGGGGCTACTGCAGTAACAACAACGATTTCTAATGGTGAGGTGGCTCCACTGCCAAAATGTTTAAAATAACAAACAAACTAAAAAACCCCTGAGAACACCCACACTCACCTGGGTTTTCATTCTTCCCTTTTGTACAGACAGGAGTCTTACAAAGCCTGTGTGCTTTAGCTGTCCCTGCCCAGGTGTGGGCAGCGGGGCTGCAGGAGCCCCTGTGAGGAGAGGCTGGCGCTGCCTCTGCTGGTTCCCGCTGGTTCCCACTGGTTCCCGCCGGTTCCCACTGGTTCCCGTGGGCTCTGCAGCAGCCCCCACCACGGCCACAGCTGAGCCCGTCGGTGCAGCTGGTGGTGCCTCTCTGAAAGTGTGTTTAAGAAAGGGCAAAAATGCCAGAGCACTGAGGAGCAAGGGGAAAAAAGGTGAGAGCGTGCCCTGGGAACAGCCAGGTCAGGGACGGAGGAGGGGAGGAGGTGCTCCAGGAGCCAGAGCAGAGACTCCCCTGCAGCCCGCAGGGAGACCCCCGGGGAGCGGGTGGATATTCCCTGAAGGAACCGTGTCCCCTGGAGAGCTCATGCTGGAGCAGATTTTTCCTCAAGGAATTGTCACCCCTGGGAGGAACCCACGCTGGAGCAGGGGAAAGGGGTGGCAGAGAGGAGCTGTTAGAGACTGACCACAACCCCCATCCCTCTGCACCACTCGGGGTGACGCAGAGGAATAAAGGCCTGAAGCCGAGCTGGGCGGGGGAGAAGGTGGTGTTTCAATTTTTGTTTTCTCACTATCCAAATCTATTTTAATTGGAAATAAATTAAATTAGTTTTCCCCAAGTTGAGGCTGTTTTGCCCATGACAGTAATTGGTGATCTCCCTGTCTTTATCTCAGCTCACAAGCTTTTTGATCTTACTTTCTCCCCCTGCCCTGTTGACGTGGGGGAGTGTGAGAGAGCGGCTGGGTGGGAGTTTGGCCCTTAGCCAAGCTAAACTCACCACACCATGGGTTGGTGAAAAGCACTTGCTGCTCATAAACCGAGTCAAAAAACTTCAGACATACCACTCTGTGCTGCCCTGCAGAGTAACGCAAAATAGATGCAGAGCTGGAACTGCCATGAGGGACTCAAAGAGAGAGAGGGTTACAGGGAGAGCACTGGGAGGGGAGAAGGAGAGGCATAAGATATGCGACACTAAGAGTGACCATTTGAGATGAAGAAAAAAAGAGGGAGACTAGCTCAGGCCTAAAGATCACAAAGAAACTGGCCAGAAACTGCTAAGATTATGAATAAACCAAAATAGATGCAAAAACATCAATCTGAAACTGCTGTAATAGTAAGCACTAAGAGTAACTCTTTCAGGGCATGGAGAGATTTTCAGGTGACTTGAAATCTAATGGAACTATTTGTGCACCAGGGAAATATTCAGCCCTATTTTGTGACAGTGAAAGTGCAAACTGAATATTCAGCCATCTCCAGGGAAAGTAGCTCTATGCTATGCTTCCTTCTGCCATTCAAAGTTAAAGGGTAAAGTAGACGTAAATATACAGGCTTAGGAGTAGGATAGATCTACGGAAGTATTGCTACAGTTACTACTTTAGTCAGACATTTCTGTGAAATGAAAGGATGAGGGGCATGAGCCATAAAACACTCCTAAGGATAACCCATAACAACATGGCTCTCTGTTGCCTTTTGTCTCAGAAAGGAAAAGAATGAAGGACAGAGATAGTAAATCATGTTAAGAGGTGTAAGGGAGGATGAAAGGGCAGCTGAGCCCCAGACTACAGGGAGCATCATCCTCTCGGGACCACCGTTTGCTTTGCTGGATCCCTAAGCCACTTTAGATAATTCCATCGTAGTGGTACCTGGTTAGCAAGTAACAAAAAGCAAAATAAATAAACCTACCGAGAATTTAGCAAAAGCCTTTTTCACAGAGCTTATATATCATGTCAAAAATACCCTAATGAGGCTCTTCTGAGTTCTTTTTTTTTTTTTTTTTTTTAAATATATTTTAATTTAAAACCCCATACCATTTGGCAGCAGTAAATCTATGGTATAGTTTCAAGGCGCCTGAGTTTCCACACCATATGGAATTAAAGGACTATTTCACTGCATTATACTTCAAAGTTATGAATACTAACACTTCTCCCTGTTATAGCGCAGCCAGCAAGCTAAGCCTTTCCCAGAGTCCTAGAGGAAGAGGACACCTGCTCCCCAAGGGATGGCATAACCCTACTGCGGGGAGGGGAACTTTAGGCTTTCAGTTCTGCCTCTCATTCATTATTTATACAGCTTTTGCAAGGGCAAGACAGTCCAAAACTATTCTGATCCAGCTCCCACCTAGGTGAATATATTCTCTAGTTCAGATCAGCCAGTGAAGACTCGTACGTGTGCCATTAGCAATGCTTCCTGACTCCAGAGAGCCTGAACAGGTACAGCCCAGTCCCAAACCCATGACAGGATTTCATCCTGACTAGGGTGACAGCCCTACACAGTACAGACATTTCTGCCTGCTCCTTCGTATACACAGAGCTTGCCTGCACTTGCTCTCTGGGCTTTTCCCAGCAGCCCAGACTCGAGCCAGGCTCTGAAGATGTCAATTTTTGTCACTACTGGCAGTCACATACTTTTCCCAAATGCTGCACACATGGATCTAGGCAGAAGCACGGGCAAATCAGGCAGTTGCTGATGACTGCAGGCTGCTCCGGGTGGCCAAAGGCCAGGGAGCAATGGCCAGTTCAGCCTGTCAGAAAAAAGAAAGCCTGGCTGAACCCAGTGAGATCCTAGTTAACAGGTTGGACTGCCTCAGCACGGTTTATCATGAATCCATCACTGTTTCATCAGGGCTCAGCAAACAGGAGGAGTTTGGCTTGCAGCACACAAGCAGGAGGGAGGGTGCCGGGGGGGTGGGAGAGCCTGTGCCCACTCCCATCTTGCATGGCCACAGGGAGGGAGGGAGATGGGCTCCTTGGCACTGTGTCAGGCTGCGTCCTCGCAGCTCCCGGCGATGGTGCATGAGCCACAGGTCTGGGGAGGAAGCCAAAGCGGTGGGCACCCCCACATGCTGGTGTGAGGTGGGGTGACGGGGAAGGGATGGACCAATGAAGCCTCTTTAGCATCAGATGCCTCTGAAGTTGATGCATGGTTCAGCATTGGGAGGATCCCTAGCACCCAGCTGTGGAGCTGACCCAACCAACTTCCTGGCTGGTTTTACCCATTTATTTTTTTTCTAACATGAATGCCACCCCATACTCTGAGGAGACTGGTTCTGATGTGCTTTTAGGGCCAAAAAGCTAAGTGCAGTTGCCACTAACCCCCACCCACTCACCAGGGTGGAAAAATCATCAGTGACTTAAAATATGTATTGTAGCATCATTTTGCACTTAAATGAAACGTATTTTTCCCTTAAAATCTGTTAACTTCTATTTCAAAATATGACAATTCATATGGAAGCATAATTGATTCTAAACAATAGAACAACTGAGTATAGAAATCAGAAGTATCACATCAGTGGATTAAAGGGAGATAAGTTAAACATTGTTCAGTTAACGGGTGCTGCTTTTTAATTCATATCTAGAATAAATAAGAAAACTTCTTTAACTTTTCTGGTCAGCTCAGCCTTCACACACGTACATCACAACAGCACTGAACTACAGCCTTGTCTGTGCTCCTCAGACCCACAGGCACGACAGTAACGTCGGCTTGGTAAGTACTGCACAAACACAACCCAAGGAGCCAGTCCCCTGCCCCACCCAAGCACACACACACACGTGAAGTCAGAACAGAGCAACACCATATTTCATGTGTGACTGAATATGTGATTGCAAAGAAAACATATTTTATCAATGATTGAGAACAAATCTGGCTGTATGAAAACAAATAAAAGGAGAACTGCATAGCAAGAAAAAAACAACAATGTAAATCAAGGCTTGTTACTTGTGATTTAAATCACGATTAACAGCTGTCATTTAAATATTTCCATTTAAATCTGTCTTGCTGCTGACATAAGTTAGACAAATACTACTTATACAGCACTTACATGTCACCCAAAGCTTTAAAGATGGTTCAACACAGCAGCCGTGAATCTGGAGCAAGACCTCTACACTGCATTTCTAACCAAGCCATGTTCACCACCACGGCATCTGCCTGACTAGCTAAAGAGATGAGCAGCACAAGGAAAGCAAATCAGAGGTGAGATAATGAGGAGGAAGAATATTTACAATACACAAGTTTAGGCAGTAAATATGAAAAAAGAATTCACACCGTGTGTGGGCTCTGAACAGTATTAACACAAAGACATTTTTCACACTAGGGAAGAAAAATCTTGTTACCTATGAGATACAATAAAACATTAGGAGAGGCTCTCTGTGTACATCGTGATATAATCTTACGACGACCAAGGCACATGCTCCAAGAAATTGTCAGCTGCTGAGGATGAGGGCCTACATGCCATCATCCTGGGATCGAACATCCCTACCAGAATATGAAGCTTTATTTTGCATACCTGTATGGTATAAGTGAGGTAGACCAACAAAGACAAGATTTTATCTTTTGTTTCCTTCCTGTCTCTAGCGAGAAGAAAAAGTGATCTTCCTGTTCGAAAATTCTTTTTATGAAAAACAAGAATAAACACACATATTTTCCCAATTTCCTGTTGACAGAAAAATCTAAATCTAATAGAACTGGAACAAATAATTACAAACAATTACCTAATTAGCTCTATGATACAGAACAAGGGTGTCTAACTTATTCTAAAGCACTGATGGTCATTTCCTGCTGCCTGTGAGCTGATCCAGAGTCTGCTGCCGCACTTGCTCAATGCATTGGGGTAGAGGAACTCATCCTCTACCGCCTTATATGGGGGAGATCCTACTGAAAGCAACAGAGCTACACCCCTCTTCTCCTGGGGAGAATTTGGCTATTCAGCATTGTTATTACAGAAACACCAAGCAATCGTGTTCTGCTCACAGTAGCAACAGCAGAAGCAACATAGGCTAAGAATAAATAGCATCCTTGCCAAAGCGGGGGTGGGGGATAAAGAGAACGGGCATTTATTTCCAGATCCTCTGCTCCTTCGTTATATGCTTGGGCAACCTTAGATATATAGCTCACAGAAGGTACTCTGAAGTAGCTCTGTAGCTCTATTTTATCTAAGTTACACAGAGAATGCAGCCCATCATTTTTTCTGCGCTGTTTATACAGAAATCAAAGATAAATTTGGCATAAACTCATCACACCCCAGAATCATACATACATTATACAACATATAAAGTGTAACAGACTTGCTCTGTTCCCCAGCTCCTGTTAAGAGCAGTATGAAACAGCAAGCTGTTGGCAATTGCAACAAATGAAGCGTATTTCAGCACACTTTAAAAGCTGAATTGCAAAAAAATATAGGCTGCTTCTGACCCTTTGCATTTTGATGGTTGCACAGTGAGAAATATGGCCTTTAAAATTACACCTTGCAAAGCACTCCATTGTACCAATCAATCTCTCCAAGCAGCTTCCATAGCACAGCCTCGCGCAGCAGAGAGGGATAAAGAGCGAGGGTCCGGACGGTCTGCTCAGAAGCAGCCAGAGCGGTGGCAGTCAGGGTGGAATCAATCTGCCCCTCCCAATATTTACTCAGTCCCACTGCCGAGCTTGTGTGTACTCCCCTCTGCATTTCCAGGACTCTCCCTGGGCTCTGTGTCAGGGAAACTAGCTTTTGTACTGCTAAAAACCACCTCTGAAACAGAGCTGCTTTAGTGCCTCTTCCTGCCTGGTACAAGTGTACCATCCTTGTCCGCATGGATATACATCCATGCACATTCTCATCCACATATGGTGCAACTCCCATGTGTTATTCAGCCGAGTGATGCCCATTTACACCATCTATACTTTTTGCTTCTGCTTTGTATGTCCCAAAACCAGATTTTAAGTTCTATGGGCATAGACATAATCTTTTAATACAGTTGAATTTCCCCCACCAAGCCCTGGAAACACCCTACAAGGAGCAGTGTACTCGTATTTGCTGCAACAGTTTCCGCCAGGGACTATTTTTTGTGGTTCCATTTAGGCTTGCTCATTTAAAAAACAGAAAACCAAGCCGGCAGTTTTACCCCGATGTTCTGCGTAAGAATAGCCTATTTCAGAGCACTTGGCAACAATGACTTTCCAGGTCCTTCTTGTTAGACCATTACCAGCTCTTGCTTCAGTGGTGACAGGCACAGGGTCCAGCCTGTGGCCTCAAGGACTCTGTCCCAGTCTCAGCCCTGGACCTGTGAGAGGAGTTCTTGCTTCTGTTGTACGGGAAAGGTCAGGTGAGGTAGGAAAGCGGAGGCAAACGCTACCTTTACTCTGAATCTCCGGGAAGGGGAGAGGAGAACAGAAACATTATCCCATTTAGCCTGGAGTGTCTGACATCCAACCCCCTAAGGACTCTGCTTGGCCTCTGGTTGACTTTGAAATGTATAACTTACTGGAAGAATACTTAAGTAAGAAGACAAAATGAATCACATGATGGAACAAAAAGCAAACAGGCCAGGTCAAAAATCTTAACAGCACTGCAGCTCTACAGCTCCCTGCAAGTTCAGCTGAAGAGTCTCCATCTGGTTTAATGAGGGAAACATAAAACCAAGGTAATGTCTGTAGAATTTCACTCATTTCAAGTCCACAGGATGGTTGCTCCTCAGGCGCAAAGGAGATGCAAGATGGGATGAGACCTTTTGGAAACATCTAAAGATGTGAAAAAGCTCCATGAACCGAGCCTGAAAAAGATCGGAGTGACAGTACTCGCTCGTTTGAATTAAGTAACGGCTACCGTCATCCTTTTTCTCCTCAATGTAGACCACTAACCTGACACTCAGTTAACATTACAGAAGTAAATAAATGTCTTGAAGGAGGAAATATCCGTATTCATGGATGGACCTCAAGATGCTTGCCACTGTTTACATAAAAGAGCCCTGGTATTTCATAGTTCGATATAAGCCCAGAATAAATATTTAATAACTTGGTTGCATAAATAATGATTTGAAGGTTGAGCTATTGGCTTAAAAACATAATACTATTTTAAGCCGTTTAACTGGCCAGCCATATAAATTATTCAAGATTTAAAAGTCATCCTGTGGTCTCCGTACAAGGAGAAAACTAGGAAGTTGTAACTATAATGACAAAAGCAGGGCAAGATCAATCAAACCACATGATGTCTAACACAAACAAGCAGCAATTAAGCAGCAATCAAGACCAATATGACTGTGGTTGATGTCCTTTTATGCCAATACTCTCAGTCCAGAGAGCAAAACTTAATAATGTTTTGCAATTTATCAAGGGAACCATAACTCTGCTCTCTGCGACTTGGCCAAGAGGCTATTATGATAGTATTTCTCTATAATTTAATAATGTGAAGGAAAGGGGGGGAGGGGGGGTAAAAGCATTTTGACATATAACTCACGTCTGTACGTACTGTGTTTTCCCCTTGCTTGAACGATAGAAGCAAAAGTCATAATAATATACCTCAGTACCAATTTGTTAGCAGGAAAGGGGAGCTGAAGTATCTGGCAAAGAAAATCTATTTGAAGATGCACAGAAGGGAAGGGAATGAACCATCTGAATTCATTAGCAGCTGTCATTGATGTGGAGATGAGTTTAGAGACGAAGAGAAGCTAGTCGTCACAAATAACTCAGGAGAAAAGCAAAGGGAGGAACTGTTGTTTAAGTTGTTTAAATCTGGATTAGCTTCTGATAGATGGCAAGTTGCCACTTAGAGGAACCTTTGTGTTACACACTCCACCCTCTTTGGAGGGAAGCTCTTTGAACAAAATAAGATATTTCAGCATTTCGGGCTGCGCGCAGGTTGTCAGCAGTCCTGGGTGCTGCTCTGTAACGCTGGCCTGTTTGGCACTAACAAGTCACAACTTTCCTGTACCTGAGGCTGTAGTTTCACAGCATCTCTTCTGCTCAAGGAGCCCGACCCTGCTGTTACCCACTCGCTCTGGGCGGCTTTTCCCCAGATCCCTGAGACTCCCTGGGTTGTACAGCTGCAGCTGACCCCGGGGCTTTGCAGGGAACTGTGCCAGGTCAGAAACAACCAGGTTATTTTTTTTTCTTATTCGTTTCCTGGATTGCTTCTAACCCACATGGGTTCTTCAGTTTGGCAAGATGAAGGAGGCGATGGTGGGAAGTGGCGGCAAGGACTCAGGCACTACCAGGAAAAGAAACACTGAAGAATTACATCCTTAAACCACAGTTTGACTTCATGTCTTAAATCTTGTTGAATTTTTGCCCAGGACTAACATAATAAGAGCTGCAGCTGGTTTGAAAAATTCAGAATGCCTTTAAACTCCTAACAATACCAGCTTGTTGCTGGTTTTTTGGCTTTGCTCCACATTTTTATTATTATTATTTTTTTTTCTTTCTGCTTACCTCTCTTCCTCTCTCATCCTGAGAAACAATATAAAATATATTGCAGCACTGTGCTTTCACCTTGGACTACTTTTTCCAATTGAAATAATGAGTCCTCCTATTTGCAAATGTCAAAAAATCTCCTGGTACATCTTGGAGTCTGCCCCTTGTCAACAGTGACCAAAGGTAATTTAATGTTTGATAGATTTGATGAGCTGGTTGCCTCAGTCCAAGTCCAAAACCAGCTTCATTTCCAGAAAATCGTTCTGCCAGCTAGTGTTATTAGCCCTTGTGTTGGCAGCCTCAACAGAGAGGCAAGGAATCAGGGCAAGATCCAGTACCCACTGAAATCAAGGGGAACATTTCCTCTGACTTCAAGGGATACAGCATCCATTTAGGCAACTGGGTGCCCAATATAATCACTTGACAGACTATTTCTGTACCTTATACAGATTAAAAAAACCAATTTAACTTCTCTCTCATATGCTTTAAAATTGTACTAAACTTACCCATCTTGAAAATACAGTCATATACTACATAAGCAGAGTTTTATTATTGTTTTAAGGTAAGTGCAAAAATCCTATAACACAGGACTACTATCAAATTATGGTTACTTGAATTAATCCTCATTCTGGCATTTAATAATTTGTAAAGTGCTTATTCAGGAAAAGGTCAAAAATCACTTGGAAAGATATGTTAATGGCTCTCTAAGTAACGTTTAGACTTACTGAATAAATTTTCACACTTAAGTCACGTATAACAGGCATTACAAAATGTATTATAAATTGTGCTCTTCACAATGGAGAGCTGTGTATACATACATGTTACAGCCTCCCCACACGACAGCGCGTAAGCACTTAGTTACATTCATCTCAGGTGAGGAAAAAAATAAGCATATCTTCACTGTTATGCTGGAAATATATTTGATGTATATTCTCACAAAGAGGAATATTTACCTGAATCAGGACCTGGAAGAAGCCCATTATTGTTCATCTACATGATAAAAAAAACCCCACCTAACACAAATGAAAACCCAAAAAACTGTCAAAAAAAACCCAAATGCCCCAAAACTCAACCCTAAAAAAAATGAAAAATAGTTGTAAATAATTGGAAATGAAGGAAGAAAAGCCCTGTGCTGACGGATCTACATGGACCCTTCTATTCTTTGAAATATTTGGGCTTTAAAATGACCCACAAGACTTAAAAATTAAGTATCAGCATGTGAAAACGTACCATATTACAGTTTAAATCAACCATTATACAGGCTCAGCAAGAATCAGCACACTCCTCCTATGCACTAAAAAACGTCAACTTCTCCTTGGTGAATAATAATTTGTGAAATAAAGCAGGCATGCAAAATATGGGTGGCAGGCAGCAAATGCCGGTATTTGGGGCACCAAGGTGTTTTAAAATTGTTTTTCACTTTTGCATCCAGCATCCACTGAAATCTCAACAGATCAAAGTTTTGCAGACAAGGAAAAAAAAAGCCCACAAAATTAATAACTATTTAAGTATTCTGTTTCATCATGATAACAAACAGATGGTTTTAATATTCTAGAGGCTAATTTCTGAACAATTAAAAACACAGCAAGACATTAACATCTAATGAAACATTTTAACTACCAGTATATGCATCTGCCATTAATTTCCACACAGTAAGGTCTTGGTTCTCTTCAATCTGTTCTTTATTAAGGAAAGTTTTTCCACTCTGAATTTAGTGAAGTAGAGAATTAACAACTGTTTTCAATCAGCAATCAGCATGATATTTCGCCAGTGTGCATTGAAACCGTCCACACTATCAGACATAAATTTACTCCTATGATGGCTTTGATCTGCACACTGAGTAGAGATGTTAGAAGGGAATTCATTTTCTAATTCCATTTTCCTTTAGAACATATGAATTAACCCCTCACAGATCTCATGTCCCTTTTTATCTACTTTAGATAAAGGACACCTACTTAAAATGTCATGGCTTACACATTACTTACAGTCTAGCCATAAACAAATTCATTTTTTGAAACCAACGAAAGCATTCTTATGCAAACCGTATTGAAATAAAGTTCTTCAAAGGCAACGAGAATCCTGTATTTATGAGCTTCTAATTTATATTTCCTTTGCTCATTCATGATAAGAACATAGGGTAGTATTCATCAAAGCTGTACCCATGCAAAAACTAGTTGCTAAAAAAAATCTCTACACCACAGACACCAAGCTATCTAATTCATGTGTTCCCTAATCAGATATGCAGCTTAGAACTACTGATGAATTTTCTGCAGGTCTTCACCAATTTGGCAGGTTGTAATTTAAATTAAGCCGAGGCAAGTCATTCTTATTGCTCCCAGGGTATAGCAAAAGGCTGATGATGTTCAATATTTGTTGTCACCACCTAGCTACTGTATGAGTGAACCCTGTAAATAAATACCTTCGGGAACCAAGTCAACCACCCTCCCTGATGGGTTTGAATTGCACGCTTGCTGTTCATTAAACATGTAGGCAGCTCAGTAAGCGTCTTTGGTTTTCAAAAGGGTTAAGATAGCAAGTAACTTGGAATGATTTTAACAGGAACCACATTCTGTCCAGGTTCCTGTTTTGCTTTTAATCATGTCATTTATGTAAACATTGAATTGCAAGGCTAAACTAATAACCATTGAAAAAAGCCTTGACAAAACATAGGTTTAAGGAAGGAGCCAGCTGCAGGACCCTGCCTCTCAGATTCGTTTTGTGCAGTTCAGTGGGGATTTCATGGTGCACCAAGAATGTCTGTATTGCAACTATGTAGAATAAGAGTGACCCATGTTCTACTATTGTTTCAAGTCAGGAGAAACAGGGTCATGAACCTGGGTCTTCTACTTGCCAATTGATGTCCTACCAATGGGGCATTAGCTGTTCAAGACATCTCCTTCCCTCTAATTTAGACCAGAAATAACATGCTGGACTCAACGTACTTCCAACAATAGCTGTGTATTTCCATAGGTATTTCCACAACAGACCACCTACAATAAAAACACCTCACACCCCTGTCGCGTCCTACTCTACGTGCTTGTATCCATCTCAAAGGCTCAGCCTGAACAAAGAGGTCTCTTTGCCTCAGTACTTGATTTTTTCCTTTGTTGAAATTGGTTATTACATGTTAAGGGCCAGATCCAGAAAGGCCGAGAACACCCACAAACCCATTTGGAATTCAGGTTTCCAAAATCTGGAACCAGAACACTAGTTAGGTATGAAAGGACACAAAAGATTAATCATTCTACTTCAAGCGCTGTCATCACTATGAATTTCAAGGATTAGGCCTGGGAGTTTCAGATGTGCCTAGCAGAGGCAGGAGCGTAACCCCACTGAAAGACAGTGAGCTTTTGGCTCATTTTATATCCACTTTTGGTTCAATGAAATATGGCTGAAGTGGTGTCCCTGGGGATGCCATATGGGATTTCAGGAGACCTTTCCAGCCAGCCATATCTGGTTCAGAGAAATGTGCGCACTAAAATGAACGTACTGGGAGTTTGCCATGTAACCATTAGCTGCATAACCACCATTAATATACCTTGGAGACATTGCCTTATTTTTATATGTCAGACAGTTTCAGACTAACACTGTACTTAGTGAGGATAGCACAATATTAAAATGTGACTTTCATACTTTTTATGCTCCAAGTGCCTGGATCTACTCTTGGCACACTACAAAAATAATACTTTTATGATTCAGTTTTTCCATGAAATATTTATAATACAACTATTGAGTGATGGAAGTGCCAGAATATTACTATCGCTATACTTGAATTCCTGGAGATTGTAAGCTTTTGTTTGGTCTAGCAGCGTGAAGGAAAAGCGTCCTGCTAAACATCTGTCTCTCACTGGGGAACCACATGGGAAATAAAGACTTTGGGGCAGCATTGTCTGAAGTATTTGAGTACTCAGCCCTACCTACTGCAGTCTGTGAGTGCCAAGGAGTCTCAGCATTGTAAAAATCGCAGAAACCACAGAAAGATGCAGACTCAAGCAGTCCCGTAGCCCACCCCTCTGAGCCCAGGAAGGACCAACTGTACCTGCGTCGTTCACGACATGCAGACAACCAGCTCACCCAGCCCAAACTGTTGCTAAAGACACCCAGTGACCTCTGCAACCACCGCAGGTGAACTCCTGCAGTGTTTCACTGGCTTTACGTTTAAAAAGCTACCTTCGCATCTCAGCTGCATCTCCTACCTGCAGCGTGACCTTGTCCCGTTTATCATGGATATGCAGAACAGATTTTTCCCTTCCTCTTTGCAGCAATCTTCCTGCGTTTGAAGACTCTTATCAGTATCTCCATTCCATTTTCTCTTTTTAAAATTAAATTGCCTCCAATTCTTTCAAGCCTATCTTGAAGACCATGCTTTTAGACTTTCCCCATGTACTCCGCATATTTCTCTCACCGATTATTTCCTATTCTGAAGGAGAGCACCTGCAATACCCATTAGGAATCATACTGGGATGAAATGGATATTAAATGAAATACATAAGGACGAAATGTGCATTAAAAGCTGTGGTCTGTGTTTAGACAACTGACTATTCAAGCAGGCTTACTTTTGGGTGCCAGTCTTAAGACACCTGAAAGTATCTGAAGCGATCACCTGAAGTGTTCACAACATAAACCTTTTGAATTTATGCCACTCTTTCCCTCGTGGAAGTGCTGTTAACTCATTGTATAAATAATATTAGATCTGTAAAAGATATTTCCTGAACAAAAGAGTAATAACTACAAGTAGAGACAAGCTGCTTATAGAAGAAAGGTTCGGGAAAGGCTTTGTTAAGTTCACTGCAGCTTGATTTAGATCTCTCCTCATTCAAAACCTTACCTGAAGCAGGTCTTCTGCTAAATATTAAGACTTTTCAATAGAAACTTTATTTCTTAATAGGGTTTTTCTGAGTTGGAGCTGCAAGGACAAAGCGTAACTCCTCGTGGTGCTTCCAGCTGGAACTCATTTGCTGTAAGAAGCTGTTCTTGAAGTGATCTGGAGAAACACTTCTCAAATCCATTTTAACAGCTTTCAAAGATTGCTCAAAGATGCCCAACAGCCCTGTTTTCCTCGCCAGGCCCTTCTTCCTCACTGCTGCGTTTAGTTACAGCAGGAGCATTGGAATAAATGAAAACTTATTTTGTGTTAAGTGTCCTGGTTCGGCAAGCTGGAACTGTGCAGGTTTTTCTGGTGTTCATAAACCTATTTCACAACAATCAAGATGAGGAATGATAAATGGAGACGCTGATGTCTCTGCGACAGGCTGAAGACTGACTTTAACAGCTCCACACGAAAACCGAAGGAAAGAGCAAGGCATGGAAGGAGCCGTCGGGGTGGGTGAAAGGCACAGTTATTACGTTCTTTTTAAGGCCACAGAAATGCCATGCTGTCAACCTCTGGCATCCCACAGCAAACCATGGCAACAGCTGCCTGGCTCTGTAGTAATAAACTGAACCAATTTAATAGCTTTTATTGTTCTGCTGTGATGTTTGAGCGCAACCACTTCTTTCCTCCTAGGACTCCTGAGCCCGCAAGGGCAGCAATGAGAGAAGATCTCATTTACCTAAAAGCGCTTATAAATTTTTAATTTGCTTTAACAAGTAAATTAACAAGTCCCTCATTCAGGCAAGTTTTATGGCCTCTTGCCACTTGGGGAGGGCCATAAAAATTTTATAGATAATCCAGAGCTACCGAGATTGCTCATAATAAATTGTCTGTTTCCTGTTATTTTATCAAACCACTGGGCTTCTAATGACTTAAAGTCACAGCTTCCTTATATCTACGCTTTTTATGAGCCCATATTTATAAACTGTAAAGAATATCTTAAATTATACTGGGCCCCTGCTAATCATTACAAAGCTAGGTTTTTATTGGAGCCAAGCTTTTTGCTCATGCCCACCTAATAAATTCTAAGGGATTTAAGGGAAAAAAATATTTTTTGAGATACCATGCTGATTCTGCATTCTATTTTAAGATGTTGCTTTAGCCAAAGTTTCATTAACGAATACTTTGAAGTGCCTGGAACCCCCTACTCTGATTTCTAACAGTTCTTGAAAAACTTCTCAGGATAGCAAGCACATTAGGCAACATCAGCCAGCCTGGCTCTGGGACTTGGGCTTGGGAGGAGCCAGCACTTATTGGAAAAACACAATCTCATCTCAAAGGGAAAATACTACCTCCAACGGGTGCTCACTGTCTACTCTCTGGAGCACCACTGATGATGCTTATACAGAAGAACCCTAAACACGAAGATGTCCTTACCATTTGGTGCTGTGAGTATTCATGCTGAAATCCGTGATGGTACTCACGGCAAGTATACTTCAGCACAGTCAAATCACGGCCCCATCGGGTCCAGCAACAACTGCACACTTTCTCCGCTGAAGTTACGATGCTGTGTCTAGTTATGGCTTCAAAGTATTCACAACGCCTAACCTTGGGCATCCAATTTAGTACGTTGGTTCTCCTATATAGAAATGAGAAATCACTCCAGAGAGGGAGCAGGCACCAAACTAGAGTGGCCATAATAATTCTGTGGAAGTTTGGGTTTTTCCTCATTGACTACACAGAGGTTAGGGAGACTAGATTCGTAAAAGAGAGGCTTGCCTTAAGTGAGACGATACCACCGTCTTTCCCTCAATTTCTGCTATGGGAATGACTTGACTAAACTATAGGGAAAAATCACTGGGGTCATGTTTACTGATGTAATATACTTGGGGTGGAGAGGAAAGGAGAAGTGAAGGAATAAAGCTGCTGCAGATTCTTTCCTCCCGAGATCTGAATATTGCACCTGGGTTAAAGCCTAAACTTGCTCTGAAGTTTAGGCTGGTACAAAGCAACAACAAAAGGGCACTAGCATAGTAATGACGTACGGGTGAAGATAATCATTATTTTCTGTAAACACACAGTGTTATGGAAAGCTAAAACTTCTTCAACTAAACAGGAGAACATTAAACTTTACCAAAAAATTCCCCATTACCTTTCTGTGAAATACAAGTCTGTGGAACTGGAAACTCCATTTATCCTGAAGGAGGACATTGCAAGATGAGAATATCAGCCTTTGCTCAGCAGAGTTTTCCTGCTAAATGGGAAATTCCAGCAGGACAGGCAAGTTTTAAAAGCTCAGGATGCTATTTTTGAGAGAGATGCAAGAGTGGCTGCTAAATCCTGGAATATGCCCATTATCTGAAGTGCTGAGAGTGCTTGAAGTTTTATTTATTGATTTTTCAGCTCAAAAGTGCCATAGATTCCTATCTCATAATATCACCCCAGATTAAGATCCATTGTGTAATTACAGCTGTGCTCATGTACCTTCATTCTCTGGTGTTATGGTTACCATAGTCCACTAAAAATAGGCTGTTAAAGTGGATGAACTTGTTGTCCAGGTATCATTATACATTAAATAAGAACACGTTCAATTGAATCTGGCAATAACTGTAAGTACAGTGGAAACGAAATACAGGAAAACAAGCCATAAACCCCTTACCAAATGACGATCATCTTGTGTTTCCTCATAAATACACACACAGACAATTACAGGGACGTGCCGTACACCAAATTCGTGTTCTGCTCCTAAAAGTTCAGAAATCCTTGAGATGGGATGGAAACAACTGCAGAGCACTCCAGGGATCACATTTTTCCAATTCTCTGAAGTCCTTTTTGGATGACTGAAAGCCTAACTAATGCCATCTAACTTATTTAAGGAGCAGAACTTTTCACTTAGCTATCTATGTATAAATTGGATAAAAACAATACCTCTTTTTTCTCTACCACAGCAAATCCAGTGTTCCACTCATCTATATTCACTAAAGATGCATCTCCCTCAAAATCCAAGCATTAACCATTGCTTTATCACTCAGTAATAAAAGAATCTTGAAGAAACAAGGAGATTCATACAAAGAAGATAAAAAAGCAATACCCAAAGCAAATCAGTAGCACATATCCTTATAATATAAGAAGCTCCCAGACCCAAATTCCTGTTATTTGCTCCTGAAGATAACAAATCATAAGGGCTATGGTAAGCAGAGAAAAAAAGAGGAAAATAAGTTCTTTGAGCAATGTAAAAGGTTAAGGAGACAAACACATCTTTCACAGTCCCTCTGTCTGAGCCACATTTGCTCCAGTTGGAGTATTAGAAACCTGTCGTATGCTATTAGTTCCAATGGCCTCGCAATCGTGAAAGCAAGCGGGTGTATATATAGCCAAGATGGAACTTTGTCAGATTGGCATAAGCTTAAGTAGAAAAGCCTGACCCTGCCAGTATATTTGAATTTGCAGGTAAAGCTAAGGATATGAAAATACAACTTCTGCTGACAAAGAGCCACATATATTGCCTTCACCAATATTTACTAACAGTGGACAAAAAGATCATACCTCAAAGGAAAGGGTTATATTTTTTTCCCCTGCAGCTCTATCAAAAGTGATAGTAGATGTTCTGCCCTGTCTTTAAAAAAGAAATTTCCTAATGGATATAAATGGAAGCAGAAGTGAGAAAGAAGAAATGCATCAGAAGCACTTTTTCCAGAAGTCTCTGGAAATACAATGACCGCGTATGATTTCCAGACTTTCTTTGACAACAGTTACAAGTCTCCGACTCTGAGGAGCATCCAAACTGTCAGAAACTCATCTTGAGGGAATTACCATGCTTTCAAGATTCACCTACCCTGAGCCCTGGCTGTGGCTCTGACTTCTATATAAATACACACACATTACTTTGCTAACCAAATCCTTGCAAAAACACTTGCCCGCCTTTGTTACACGACAGAAGATATTTCCATTAAAGTAAGCAAACTGGGCTCTGGTACACCTAAGTCTTGCAGAGCTCCTAAGTTTCAGTTCACATTTCAGGTTAATCTTTTCCTTTCCTAAAGAACAGAACATCCTTCTTCCTGATCTCCCCGAGGGCTCAGTATTTGCAACATCAAACAGACCATACAAACCATCGCACCCCCTCCAAAAGCCTATTATACTGTCAACTGGCTTCCTAACTGCAACCAGGGGAGAAAGCTTATATACTGACTCCAGAGCTCTTTCACTGCTGGAAAGTGTCCATGATTTCTTCAAGCTACTGCTGCATTTCATTTCTCTAAAGAACTCACAATAAGATGGGCAAAGTTCCAAGAAAGAAAAAAGAAACCCGACCAACTAACTGAACTAACCGTGCAGTTCCCCCCTCCGTTACTTCTAGTTGCTGGCAAAGGCCAAAGCCGCAAGAGTCTCATGCAATACTACCAGTGACCCTCCTTAATAAATCAGATATTAGAATACAGTCACATGAATTAGGCAGGAAAGGGAGAGCAGGGCAAATGTCTGCTACTAAAGATAACAGTGTATCTTGGGGTGTATTATATATTCAGAAAGCATTGAAAGAAGTGAGAGACTAAGAGGAAAGTCCTTATAGAGGCCGCACTACAAGCTAGTCAAATCCAAAAGAAGTCATTGTATATTTATTAATTTTGCAATGAGAGACCAAGTTGTTATTTACCAGGAGGAAGGCCCATGCGATGGCTATGACTGGGCTGGGATCCGGGTCTCAGCTTCAATAAATGCTCAATAAATGAACGTTTGCAAAGCACAGTGGGAACCTCAGTGGGAAGCTGTTGTTGGAGAGTAACATGCTATTACTCTAATTAAAAAAAAGAAAAAAAAAGGGGGACGGGGGGCCCAATAAGAGAACGTGATTCAAAAACCAGGGTGTCTGTGCAGCTCTGCTGCATTTGAAAAAAAATGTTTTGATGTTGACAAGTTTTATCAGCTATTTACATGTTTTCTTTTTCTTCTGCTCAAAGAGTTCACATCCGTTTTGGCAGACTAATCACTGGCCCCAAGCCTGGGATAACAGAAGAGGGGTCTCCTCTTTTGCTGAGTAAATCTTCAGGGACATACCCCTGGAGAGGCACCGACTTCTTTCCCCGTGGACTGTCCCGACTCCCCCTCTCCTGCTGCAGAACGTGGTGACTTTTCTCTCCAAGCCCTTCACACAGGCAACCTCTTAACAAGCCTGCACAACCCATCCAGTAACTCACAAAAAGCAGGCTGCAGCTCTCACACGGAGGTTGTCGGACAGAGTGGTACTAAATATAACTTCCAGCCAGACAGCCAGTACCACCCACAACTCTTATCCCTAATTTTTCAGTTAATGACTCATGGTAAACCATAGCTGACAGTGGCCGCAGGTCTAACGGGTGATATTTACAGCTGAAGTTCTATAAAGTCATGAGGTTATGTCAAGCTGCAGCATCCAAGCGACTGTAAATGGAGCCCTGCACAGCGAGGAAATGGCTGGAGATTGGTTACAGCCAGGAGTAATTGATCTGTCTGAAAATATGGCCCAGAATCATAGGATTAATGCTCAAATTCCAGCTGTGTTGCATTGTTCCCTTCCCTCCAGCTCTCCAACAACAAAGACATGCCTCCTCCTCTGGAGACCAGAAAAGTTTTATTAAAATCTTCATACAACTGTTGCAGCGGAGGCCCTGTTAAAAGCATCATAGGAGAAAAATGCAGGATTCATAAAGAAACCATCCTACAATTTCCTTTCGATCTGGCATTGATTTCAAAGTGGCTACCTTCGCCAAGTGGCTTTGGCCAGCTCTCCTCCCCGGGCAGGCGCGGGGCAGGGGGCGAGGAGCCGAGCCTGCCTGGCTGGATGCACGAGCACGTGCGTGCACGTGCACGCCCAGCCGCGCACAGAGAGCAAGCGAGAGCTAGAAAACTGAGAGGGGGGAAAAAAAAAAGAAATAAAATGGGAACACTTCCAAAACTGCAGCTGTGCTGGCCCATTAAAAAGCTGAAACTCATTCTACTGTTCGACCTCATGCTTATCACCACATAACTATTCATCAAAGAAATTTCGGTGCAATTAATTAAATTATTCCCCTGTCTGTGCCACAGAGTCGTTATTCCAATATCAGCTTTCACTCGCACTCTCTTAAGCTCGTGTCTGTATGCCAAGTGACATCTCTAGGGTTGTCCGGTCTCAATAAAGCTCTGCTCCTCACCACTCACAGAGGCTATCATTTCTCTTTTTTATTGCCATTTATTTTCCACTAGGATTTTGCTGCCAGTATATTGGCAGGACTTCCAGTATATGGATGTAATGAAATCTACCACAGACACTTAACATCGGGTCAGGCTTGAGCTCAGCTCATGTGAAGCTGTAATATGATAAACAAATGCTTCCAGGAGGAGGATTTTATCCGCTCAAAAACAGGACACGGACTCCTTTGGTACTCAGACAAGAACTAGGAGGGAGTCATTTGAAAATCCTTATGATAATTAGCTTTATAGCTAAAATGTGCTCAACGTGAGAAACCTGAGTTACAACATAGGTTCCTCTGAATCTGTCAGGACCAACTTCTCTTCTAAAAAACCCCAAAGTGGCACAGTCTGCATCCCCCTCTCTTGCTCTTTTTTTTTTTTTTTTTTTTTTTTACAGCAGTGTTAATATAATTCCAACGGTTTGACACACACCAAAGCATGGGTGATTTGGTGGCTACTTTAGGGGTCCTGAGCTGACCTACCAACAACAAAATGTGATGTTAAATCTTCCTCAGCTCTTCTGGAAATTATGCAGGACCTGATGGCTCTGAACATGGTCTGTCTGTATCTACTGCCACAATAACTCATGCGATGGCACCAAAGCATCAGATCTGCATATCTCTCAGTACAGGTCAGGACTGCTGCCAACAGGATTAGACTCTCAAAATGTGAATTACACAAGATATTGGTAGTTATGTCCCACGCATCTCTAAGGGACTTGTGGCTGGAGATGAGAGACAAAAGAAACACAAAAGCAAAATAAAGTGCAATTTTTAGAAGGGGAAGGAAAAAATCAAACTTAGAACATCTTGCATCTGGCCCCAGTAAGTCTTCCTCTACCTGGAAGACTTTAAATCAATAATAGAGCCTTTCTATCGGAGAGCCTTTATTTCAAATGCACGTTAATGGACATAAATCTCTCCAGGCGATGAATGTACAAGATCAGACTGAATGATCAAAGGGTTGGGTTTTTTCCCTGGTAAAAAGAGCTTGTTTTCCTGTCTAAATGGAATTTTGCTGTTCTTCCAGGGAGACAGAAAAGTCAGGTGTCTGCATCAGCCACTGTCCTGATGCCTGGTTGGCTTTCCAACTACTGCACCGGTCACAAAACTTTGCAGCATATGTATAAAGGGAGCATAACGTAAGTGTTGCAATTTAATTACAGGGAACCTAGAACTATTATGGTAAAACGTACAGAAATTTTGCTTGAATAGTGCCTATCTTTATACATGCTTGAAAAGTTTTATTTATATACACATCAAAAAGTATATACTTTTCCTACTTATTTTGAATGAAAACAAATAAAAGCTAAATTGCTGGCTCAAACCAGGTTTGAATCAAACCTTGCACATTCTCTACCTCACCCTGCTACTATCCAATAGTCTAGGTTATCTCCAAACACACTGCCTTTTATTTTGCTGTTTTCTTGCTAAAACAGTCAGAGAGACCCCAGCATGATTAATTTGCAACGTATCCATTTCAAAATGAATTTTACAGATGTTTGGTCCCTACGTCTCTGGCCCAAAGGGCCTCACACTGAGCCCCTAAGGGCACGGCAAAGCACCAAAATGGTGCCTCATGATACCCAAGGTGGAATCCATAACAAAATACATTGTAGTATCAGGATTTAAATATGAGAGAAATATCAGAGATAGCAAATATACAATCTCTCATTCACTTAACTAAGAGAGAGAGGGTGAAAGTCAATCCCAAAACCAGAAACAGTTTATAACAACCCTTCAAGAAAGTAGAGCCCTGAACGCACTGCTTCGAATGCTTCGGGTACCAATTCAGGTACAACAGGAGCCTCAAGCTGATCGCACAAAGGGGCTCCTCCCCAGACTGTCAGTTACAGTCAGTGCACCATCTCAAATGGGTACCTGCGTGTTCGTGTGCACCCCGCTAACCCCAAGTAACTGAAGGAAACTATCTACTCATGTTTCCTGAGTTGCCAAGAATAGTATAAAATAGATCAAAATGATATTACAACAGAAGCTGCTCGGAAATATAGTTGCTAAAAATTATAGTTAACGTGACAGTCTATCTGCCACCTATTCAAAGAAAAGAAATTTGACGAAGTAGAGTGGAAAACCAATAAACTACCACAATGTTACCCAGTATGAATCCTCATCATTAAAGCTGATTAAAGCTCAGCAGGCTCAGTTAAATTACAGCATTCAGAAGAGCTGCAGACAAGCCTCAACAATAAGGGGAAGGTTGTCTAAAGATTTCTTCTCCTACTTAGCCATGGCCATGAAGGCTGAATTTTCTAATGCACTCAGAAGTACATTTATGTTTTCAAAGAGTGGGGGTGAGTGTACAGATGTACAATTTATTGTATGTAAAAAGGGACCGCTGCATATACTGACAGCCAGCCACACCGCCCTGCTTTGTGGTTCACCCTCTGATCCTCCAACTCTTCAAACACAGTCAGTGGTCAAGCGTGACCTAAGGGACAAGGAACGTCTGTTATTTCACATTGTCTGCCCTACCACATCACAGAAGACGGGAGGGAAAGAGGACTGACGGGATGTCGTCCCAGCAACGGCACGTGGCCGGGAAGAGACCCACAGCGGTGTTACCAACTGACTCACTGAGAATCCAGGCTAACAGTGGGTTTCATTAAGGGACTAAAATTAGAACGGGTAATACCTCGCATTCAAAACTTAGAGACAAAAAACCAAGGCTCAGAAGACAACAGATATTTTGTTATTCAGTAAAGTGAGATTTGGATTTGGCCCCCCAAGCAAACACCAATACTTTCCAAATGAATGCAGTCTAGTCCTTGGAGCTGTCATTTCCTTGTATCCTTCATTATAACAATTCCATTCTTTTTCAAAAATAAGTAAATGCCTCTGGTCTGATACTATGGCACATTACTCTGCAAACTGTGAACATCAGTAAAACAGTCTGGTCTATCAGGAGACTAAGTGAAAAATCCAACATGAACAGCATGGGTCAAGGTAGCAGCACGGTGAAGCTTTCTGGCCCACCCCCTATATCAATAACTTAGCTGTAAAAATATGGTAACTATTGCATTCGAAAAAAAGACTAGGATTCAAATTTCAAATGTCACAGATATTAAAGGAAGTTTGAATGGCACTTTACAAAAATCATAAAAGCTATGCTTTATCTCAGTTTCTTTTAATTTTTTGAAACATTTAATTCCTTTCCAAAAGCTATTACAACATTTTCTTACATCTTAAAGTCTTCCACTTTCATGTTCGTTATCTACCCTAATTTGAATATGGCAAATAGACCATATTTATTTAGCACATAACAATCCAGTGTAGGACTTAACCTGTGGCCTTCAATACCAAGCAACAAGCTTTCAAGTATTTTAATAAAAGAAGTAACTGCATAACGAATAGGACTGTAGATAATTCTTACCTTCTGTGTAGGAAGCTCATCTGAGTGCATGTAATTTTATATTTTTTAATTTTATTTTACTTTTTAATAAGAAAAGCATAAAATTAATATCTCATGTCAGCAAATCCAATTACCTGCTCCCACTGAATCATCCCCTTCACCCCTAGCGCACACTCCAGCTGGAGAGTGCTTCATACCAAGCTCCTTTGGACAGGAACTGGGCCAGGTCGGGGAGATGTGGCAGAATGACGCCTGCAGGAAGCCACCCCTGGCCCATCCCAGGCGTGAGGGGCACCCCAGGGCACTGCCTGCTCTCACGCCGTGCTAACTTTCTCTAATTTCCTCTTATCAGCATTAAGACCACCATGCTGACCCCAACTGAAACACTGCACAAACATCAACTTTCAAGAGCAGCCGCAAAACATTTTGGCTGAAATAGTGGCGATGGTGAAATGTGCCAATAGTTTTTCATCCTTCCTTCAATGCCAGGCAGAGCACGGGGCAGGACTGCCCAAGTCCCTTGTTGTAGACCTACAGGTAACCCGGGCTCATGCTACAGGCTTCCCCAGATGACCAAGGCTGCGAAACAGGATCTGATCGTTCAAGCGGGTAAGGCAGGCAACCGAAGGTTATGCTACTCACATCAACTCTTCGACAGTCAACAGGAACTGCAGCGCCCGGATTATCCAAGGCACATAAACTGTCACCAGACCTCTGACGTAACAGGTTTTGCACCTTATCATAAAAAGCAACATCAGTCTAACAGCCTAAGAAAAATACCAGTAGAGAAGACATCCATCACTGTGCTGCGCTTGGTGTGAAAAGCCCATAACACATTCAGTTGACAAACAATTCTGCCAAGTGGCTCTCCTATAAGTTGCTCACGTCAACAAAATTAATGTGACATTTACAACTATTTTGAGGATAAAATGAAGTTGCTTAAATTATTCTGCGGAAGCAGCATGAGACAGAATTATTCAGTTGACAAAATCTAATTAGGTGTAAATTATTTCAGGTTATATGAATTATAAAACCTTTCACAGAGAACTCAGACTCAAGGCTCAATGTGATATGGCGAATTAACATGCCGGGCATCTGTTTTCCAGAGCTAGGTTTCAATGTGGGACAAAGTAACACAGGTAATTAATTTCTTCTTTCCACCAGCTAGCCTGTACTCAGGTGAGCAGAGGAAGGCATGTCATATAGAATATACATTATACTAAGGTTGAAAGGCTTTTTTCTCACAGAAGATAGGAAGAATTTGAGTACTGGTCAGCAGATGCAAAAAGCAGCTCTTTGTCTAAATCCCAAGACAGAGCTGAAGCTCCTGATGCCTGGTGATAGCAAGAAGGGAAATATTTTGGCAGCAAGCTCTCCTTGAAGCCTGGTGTCCAGCTTCATCCTTCATCTAGAAAGTTTCTGAGTAGTGACACTGAGAAACATTTCAGTGCATGTTTAAGTTTAATAATCACACTCACTTTAAGCATGTGCTTTTATGCTTTGCTCAGGCAGGATTAGCATGTTCAGAAACCTGCTTAATTACTGCAGCATTTATTTCTCCTGCTAGGTTTAATTTTTGCTGTTTGGATGCAAAAATGTCATCATTAACTTCTACGAAGCCAAGCAGGGCATCCTTGAAACCAAACTATCAGTGCTTTTAACATCTGAAAAGCAGGATACTGAGTCGTTTCAAGGATGGCATGGCGTTTGGGGGGAGAAGACAAGTGCTTCGTGAGCTGAGGATCAGCTTAGCCCACTCGCTGTCAGTCTGTTGCACTTGGAGAGTTTGGGCATTGTGGGAAAAAGGCAGTTTCAGTTCCCATGGGAGGTTCAGAAATACACGCTAGGTTTTAATATGATCCTTATTTTCCATTTAAATGCACCCCAATTCAATACGGATTGGTAGATCTCATAGGAGCTCAAACTCCCTTTTCACTACCTTTTCACACTTCTTGCCAACTCCTCGAACAACACCTTGCAAGCAGATGCAGATTATTTACCATCCCTTCATACCCCCTGCGTAAGGATCAAAGAAAAGTACTGGAAGCAAAACACAAAATTACTGGAAACAAAACACAACATTTAGTCAAAAAGTCTAGAGAAGAAGCACACAAAAACCCCACAGCTCTAATTTTCTCTTTCTCTTTGGAAAAGTTCAGCTCTGTTCCTAAACTCCAGCTGGGGACTTTCTCAATGGATACATGCTGCAGCTTAGTTAAAAATTATATGCAATGCCATCAGCTGCTCTCTTGTTCAATTTCTATATAGAATGCATTTCTTACACACTACTGACCACATTTCCTTGAAAAGACTGGTGAGAATTATATATTTTAAGTGCCACCTTTTTCTGCTACATCAAACAAAAGCATGTGAATTGGAAAAAAAACAGTTACAAACAAAAAAGAAAGAAACAAAAGTCATCTCACTGGAAGTTTCAATGAGCAAAGAACATTTACTCTTGTACTCATGGGTGACCAGAAACCTTCCCCAACCTCCCCTGAACCCAGCTCCGCTTTGTGCTGCTGTTGTGACCCGAAAGAGGGACGCGGCAGCAACGACGTGCCAGCCGCGTTCCTTCTGCCCCGGCCGCTCTTGGAGAAAGGCGACAGAACATGGAGAATGCATGTGTACATCAAATGTTTAGCAATTATTTGCACACACTGACTCCCTTCATGAGCTCTTCGCTTCTCAGAGAGAGTTAGTAAATAAAGCTTGATTCTTTGCCATTTCATGCTATCTGCAACTAACTGAGCACACTATGCCATTCCCAGGCACTCAGGGAGATACAAGCGCTTTATACCGAGGCGTGGCATGGACCTCACGTCAGTAAATCAAACTGGCTTTCCTGATTCCTCTGAGGACCCAGCATTGCCGATTTTCTAACTTAAGGCTTACCTACAAAGAGGCTAGAAGTACCAAGGATGGCCACAGATATGTCCAAACATTTATGCAGCGTCCAGTACCTCTACGTGTGCAGCTAAGCTGCACATTCAAGAACAGAACAGAGAATAGAATAGAATATTTCAGTTGGAAGGGACCTACAATGGTCAGCTAGTCCACCTGCCATGGGCCTTCTCCTCCTCCTTCCCGCACTATATAAATTTTTTTTTTTTTTTTTTTTTTTAAGTAATCAAGTCCTAGTCCTACACCGAGATGACAGGGAAGATAAAGTCAAGGCAAGATAAATCCACCACGCTGTTTCTATCTTTGTAACAAGAGCTGGTGGCAGTGAAAGAGATCTGAGGATAAATACACATCTGCTATGTTTCACTAACCTTCACTTTGTGGTGACTGAAAACTGTATTTTTAAGTGGCTGCAGGTATCGGGCTCAGCTTTGGGCTCTGTATCTCTCTCTCCATCCCCTTTTTAACAATACGTTGCAATATGCAGCAGCTATAGGACTGAGGGACCAGCCAGCTTCTCCAAGACAACCCGTGTTCACGCAAGGACTGGAGATGCCGATGGAAGAGGCAAACATCTCAAACCCATTTCCCTGCCTTAGCAAAAGCAGCATGGCTGATAAGGACGAGAGGTCTAAAAGTAAAGGAAATTAAACCCAAACCAAAGCACAGAGCAGGAAAGGGCATTTGTAACTACAAAATGATTCCCCCACTTTCGTCAGCGTTCACTCCCAATTCTGTAAGAGTTAAAGGCCGCCAGGTAATAGGCACTGCGGAGTTTTCCCCTGGGTTGCAGCCAAGGCCACTAACCCTGCTATTAGAGGCCTGACAAGCTTTGTCAATGCAATCTACTGAATGCCGTGAGTGACAAGCGATCAATATTCTCCACTCTCATGGGTCATCACAGGTGACAGAGGCCTAAGTAATAAAACAGCCCTGGCTGCCTCCTCTAACTTAAATGCTTCCCCAGCCACAATATTTCTTTTTTGTCTAAGCGCCTCTAGCTAAATTTCTCATAGATCGAACCATCTGATGGGGTAGAGGTTCTGAGGAATTGCAATGTGTCGGAATTGATGCTAGCCAGCGAAAGCTCAGTAGACTGGAGAAACAGGTTCAAATAAATCGAAAATGACTAGCTACAGAGTTGTAATCTGCCAGCATCAGGCCCTGTAGCAACAAGGCAATATGAGGAAGGCATGCTGACAATGCAGCGGCACCAAGCCACCTGCCAGCCAAAAATCAGCTTCCCAGTTTCTAGCGTTCTGAAGACATTCTCCGTGAAGTTCCTTTTTTTCCCCCTCTTTTTTTTTTTCTTTTTTTGTGAACTGTTAAAAGAATTACTGGGAGCAACTATATAAAACTGCATTATGGTGTTAATGGAAAAGAAAGAAGGGTTGCTCTGCTGTAAATTTGAAGGAAATACTGATGGGACTGGGGTTCATGGGGGCTGTTGAAGCAGTCAGAAACACTGACCAGGCAGTTCTTTACAGCATGGAAAAAAACCCCTCCTCCTTTCTAAACGTAAAGCATTGGAAACGAGTACATAAATTTTAAGGGAATCAGCTGCTCTGTTGCAACTGCCCACCCTTAGCCCTGCCATGATGCAAGGTACCTTTGGGTGGAAGCAGGGTAAGCTAGCCTGTATCTATTGTAAAACCATGCACACTGCCAACAACCACAGAGAATCTCCTATTTTTCTAAATCCACGTACTAGCTTACCATTAAATAATTTGTTCATACAGCTGTATGCTAAGTAAGAGCTTAGACAGGCTTAAAAAAAAGCAGCGATTTACAGTTCAGTACCCAAATTTAAGGCAGACAAGGAAAAAAAAAAAAAAACCAAATATGTTTCAGCCCTTATGAAAATCCTGCCCCAGTTCTTGCTGTCAATAACCATTATGGACACAAGCCATTGATGTCCATCTGGGATCTGAATGTTGTCCAGTTTTTTCAGATGTTTAGAACCAGTTTTTATTGGGAATAATCCCTTTAACCAAACAGCTTTGCAAACACTGAGTTCCGCTACATTCCTGTGAGACAGGCAAGCAATACACACCAATTTATGGGTGAATAAACTAAGACGCAAAGGAGAGCCAGAGGCAGAACTGGACACAAAACCCAACGGGTACGTAATTTCACACTTTAAACTTTGAACATCAAATATGTCCTGGAAGAGAGTCTCTTCGAGGGGATGACTGTCAGCTGTACAATTCTGTTTAAACAGGTGGTAGGACGATGATGTGCTGTTTGGAAATAATTGGTGCACTGTTTACACGCTACTGTCAGTGATCTAAGCCAGGACAAAAATAGACTATAATGCTCAAGATCTGTATTTTTGCACATCTTCATCTTCTTTCATTACAAAAAGCAAACCAACCAGCTAATTCTACTTAAAGCATGTATTTATTCTGCCAGTTCTTTATAATAGTTACAAAACTTTTCTAAATTCAAAAAAAAGAACCCAACACACTTGTGCGGGTGTGGTTCCCCAGGTAAGTCACCAAGAGCTGAAATAATATATCAGCAGATTTTTTTTATACATGCACGGGGCATTTGATCTAGAATGGCTTGAAACAGAAAAAATAAGCCAGTATATATGATTATCTCAGAATCCTTTAAAGGCTACCAAATAAATCATCTGTCCAAGAGAAGCTGGGATCTTTTCACGGCAAAGGCTAATACATGGAGACGGGAACTCTGCAGTAACATCTTTGGGAATATGCAAAAACAGATGAGGGAGCACATTTCACGAAGGAAAACTACCCTAACTCTTGGGATGAAATCAGATGTCTAATAAAGAAAAGGTCAATATTCTAATGTAGGATTTGGTTCTCCAACACACTTGACTACTGGCCAATTAAACCAGCTGGACAAGCAATGGAGAACAGCATGTGGGAAGGATATATTTCAGACCAAAGTAATCTTTTTAGTCACTAAATACAGCTGATTTTCTAAATGATTAGATGAAGGCTTGGCCATTCTTCCTGTATCAATGCTGAGGAAAGGCTGTAGGACAGGAGTTGTATTAAGATGTGAACTAGCAGACAAACACATAACCAGCCTGGAGCTGGTCCACGGCATTCACGAGGCAGTGCGATTGAGCGGTTGCAGTGAAAGGAAAGTCAGATTAAGAACAAAACAACAAACCCAACACCTTTTGGCAAGCGCCAATGCCTGACCAAGATCTACCTGGGGAGCAGGTGAGCTGTAAGAGAATGTTACCAGCAGGTTATAGAAGGGAGAGCCGCGTTTTACTGCACACCTGCCCTCCTGCTCCCGTTGCTGTTACAATGCCCATTTCACACTGCACTTTATGAGTTTGCCTAACTCCATGCTGCACATTCTCTCCATTGTTCGGGAATACGTTCCTCATCATAGTTGAGTTTAGATGCAGACACCATACATAAAAATAGGGTGAGAAAGAAATAAAAAAATGTGAAGCTTTATCTCTTCTCTCCAGAAGTTTATTGCTATTCTCTCCCAGTCAGCCATCCAGCCTTTTTTTCCTCTCTGGCCTCAGAGGCTTTTGACTTTCTCAAGATATGACTCCAGATTAATTTAAAAATAGAGAATGAAAGCAGTATGGCTACAATGATCTGATAGCATCACATACAGCTCTTAACAACCTAATTTATTACTGATGATGTAGTCAATGTGCTCTGAACATGCACTATATACTCCTCTTTAATGAAAAAGTAACTGGGGAAGCTCATCCAACTTGCTTCAGAAAGTTGTGCCTCAAGAGACTTACATGTCAGCTACCCTTAGACTTATCCAAGGCCAAAGGAGATATTTTAAAACATATCTTCTTGTTATTCTTTTAAAAGATAGTTCCCTCGATGCTGAGCCTTGAAAGTTTAGCAGATCTTATTACCGAGAATGAACTAAACTAAAGCAATTGGTATAATGGTTGTTACACTATGGGTACAACTTGCTTGCCATGTTCTGTTCTCATCCACTTTCATCTCAAAGCATGAGAAGTTTACATGAGCATGAAAAGTTACTCTTCTTTTTCTTCTCATCAGCAAGAGGAGAAAAAATCTGGCAAAACTAGATTGGGGAAAGCACAGGGAGAGAAACTATGGAAATAAAAGTCGTCAGGACCAATTCATACGGCACTCTGGGAAGATAAGAGAAACAGCAGAGACAGAAAGGCAACACGTAACCTACCCAAATTCCCAGCAAGGATGATCTATAATTGGCATAACACTGACTAACACTGGAAAGGAACTTTTTAAAAGCCATCACGCTTCTCCCCTCGTGACCCCACCAACTTGTTGATGCCAGTCCTACAGAAATCAGCTCAGAGCTCAGGAACTCATGAGCTATTGCCCCTCAAAGCCACCAGAAACAACTGCTTGGAAAGCAGGAGGCTTCCTGGGGCATGAGCTGGAGGACACATAAAAAAATAATAAATTTCTTTTAAAAAGGCAAGAGAAATACAAACTAAATATCCCAGTAATGATGGTAGATTATGCCTCAGTGTGTAATGAGAAGGCATGTCATTCTTTTGGAACAAGACCGACTGCAAGGAAAAGCAAATGAAAAATAGGTGAAAATAACAGATATGTGAGACTGGAAAAGTGCTTAGTGGGAAGTGCTGTTTTCATGTATCAGGTGTATAAATCATCCCTCTCCTGTCCTAGACACACGCCAGCAATACCTGTAGCAAAACCACAACTCAAAACTTCCTGTGAAGGGAAGAGCAATACAGATTATCTGGATATGATACTCACTTCTGCATGCTAATTATGGTGCTAAAAGGCCAGCAGAAATATTTAAGATGAAGGAAGTCGACACCTCTTCATTGCTGTCTGGTAAGCTGCTCTCTCATACTTACGATGCTTTATCAAGTGCATACCATTATGTCCAGGAAGGTTAACCGTAGTGTAAGGTTTGTCAGCATTTCCATTCCTGTCCCCTTCTAAATGATTTAAATACTCAAATCTTAAAATGCAACTCAAAGAGAGTTTTAACCTGCAGGATCCTAGCCTAGGAGCAACTTTGTCCTTCTGCGGACATTTAGCAAACCCTTATTATTAATTTAGCCTAGCAGTTAATTTCTTTCTTTTAAGATATCATTTATAAGGGGAAAAAAGACAAAGATCAAGTTATTTTGAGTGTAGGAGCTCGGACACAATAACCGTACAGCCAGACTCTACCTCTGTGTCGAGGCTAATTTTCCTTTGTTGAAACACTTTGATGTGACTGTTATTGTGGGAGGGCTGGAGGGCAGCTTACAGGAGGCATCACTCCTGCTGTAATTCTCTCTGCATACACAAGAAGGACCATTAAATGTGCTGTGTTAGTCTTCACTTTAAATGTCTTTCAAGTCCGTGTTTACCGAAGATAGCATTATTTGAACACATATATTTGTGATCCAATTCACCTGAAGCACTGCTCAATCCTATAGGAATAAGACAAGGACGTCCCATATGGTGGCAAGGTAGAAAATCTCCTCCAATGCAAACCACCTATGACCTCTGTGATAATAAATTCTTCTGCAAATGACTGGGCAAAGTCCTGGAGACAGTGTGCAGTGAAGATAAACAGCCCTCTTTGTCCTCCGGGCCAGAAGTGGCCATTGTATAGAGCTTGCCCAAAGGATTAGCGCTGCCATTATTATTTGTGTTATATGAGCTATTTCAGGAGCTAATTGACCCCAGCACAAAAGCCGGGTGAGAAAGGCTTTTGTATCTAATAGAATGAGCAATACAGAAAAGGGTAAGGTTCTTTGAGCAATTGGGCCACAGTATACAGACACTGACTCAGTTTTAGCTGACAGCATCAAGCAGGGCAATCTAATCTCCCCAGTTAGCACTAAATCAGCCTAGTATAAATGAGCCCATGACAGAACATGGAGAAATGGGACTTGCTAAAAGGATAACTGAGGATAACTGCCTTGTGAAGCATAAATATTGAAGATGTTCAGAATCTTTCATTCCTCGAGCTAAGCATGCCTAGCAAGAGCTGTACAGGCAGAGCCATTTGATACTTGAATCTCTGTTCGCTTTTTGAGGGTACAGTGGTAAATGTCAGCATGTACATAAGGTATTCTAAAATTATACATATATATTCCCTCTCTCCCTCCCTCATGGGCTTAATGGTGGGGGAAGGTATTGACACTGAGAAACTCTGACAGGATGCTCTTAACCATTAAAAGGTTTGATACACCAACAACAACAAAATGTGAAGGCATTTTCTCTAGGATGATGGACATTTGTGAAGGAGGACGTACTAAGGATGTAGTGTAAGATCATCCAAAAGTAAACGATTCCCGTCCAAAATCACTTGTGAAGAATGATATGTTTAAGAGGAAAAAGTGAAGTTGAACTTAGAACTGAACATATTTTTTTTGGCATTTAGCCAGCACTCAGCAAAGCCAGTTCTATCTCAAAGTCAGAGCAAAACACACATAAACGATACAGCTAAAAAATTAACTCCTGCTGACCTTTCTGAAGCCACTGAAAAAGCTGCTGCAACGTAATTCATTACAAAGTCTGCACTAAATATGGTGCACAAAAGAATACAGCCTTGTAAATATGCGAACAGACGAGAAACAATCATGCTAATCATTTATTTATTGAACCTACATGTAGTACTCACTGCAGTATCTGAGCCTATCACAAGCATAAAGGAGTTAAATAGCACAAAAATCCCGGTAAGGAAAAGCAGCAGAATTTATAGGTGCTTCGCAAATGGGGTAATGAGGCAGAGAAAAGAGAAGGTCTCTGTGGACAGACCGAGCCTAAAACAGAGATGAAGTCAAGCCTGTATCTCCTGAGCTGATACACTCTCAGTGTAGGATTATTATTCCCTTCATGTGCTTCATCAGAGTTTTAGTGTCCATGTCAAGGAGGAGCTCCCTGCCCAAACATGTCCTAGCCTTTCCACGAAGGAAAAGGGTAGGACGACCTTTCTGCAAGTCTTAACAGTATCACCCCGTGAATCAGCGTAAGGCTACACGTGAACATGCAAGTAAAGGACGTGGCAGCCCCAGCAGCTCTCACAACATGGCACACTTCACTGCGATCTGCAGTAAGTTTCCCACTTTATTCTGAAAGACCTTTAGCCCAAGACACCTTACCACGGGGTGTTTCAGCCGTTTTCGCTGGGGAGACACATTCACCTCAAAGGTATGCATCTATAATTCAGAGCCAGCAAACGCGTGTTCTGATCATACCCAACGCTAACACGCACGTAGAAGTGGCACACGCACTAGAGGTCCTACGCTTTTGAGCATGACCTCATGAATCCGCAAAACTGGGGTGTGCTTTGCACACAAACTCACCACCTGTCCTACGCCATATAGCTCGGCTTGAAGCCCGCAGCAACCATCACACCAACAGCCCCGCAAATGCTGGGTTTTTAGTGAACCGAGTTTGTACTCATAATTATTTTTAATCACCTTGTACCAAAAGGTTGTTCTGAGTGAAAGCGATCTAAGAGACAGTAACGTGGTTGGTGTGCATGCCTACCTTAGCACACACCGGCTACGCTGACGTGACCAGCTGTGTTAAGTCCTCTGTTCCCTAGGACAAAGGGTATTGGCAGATGGAAGGGGTTAAAGGCGGTTATTGTTCCTGGGTCTCTTCAAGCAATGCAAACCTACTTAGCGGAGGTAATTTTTTAAGCACACTTATTTCCATGAAGCAAATCCAGTGTGTAATTCCAGGATTAGTCCGGAAACTAAGAAGCTTTCTGCTTTCAGCAAAGTTAGTTTCCATTTCAAAGTTTAGTTAAACCAACTGAAGTTAATCAAAACACGTAATTTTGCAGTTTCACATATGGGTACACTTATTATAAGCAGACAGATCAACAAAATAAAATACATACAATTGTAATGCTGAGAGAGGATTCTTTATGATTTCCTTTTACTCAAACGGATGAGAAAAAGGAAGAGGAAAGGAGGAGTTAGCACTAAACGGCGCACTCCTCTCTAACCTCACCCCTGCCACTGCAATCCTTGCAGGAGAGACTTTACAGGCTCACGATGCCCAGGCCACGTGGTTTCTAAAGATCCACACAGATCTATAAAGACCTGTATCTAATGCCTCTATAGGCATTAGATGGTAATGCCAAAATCAGACAAGACTCCTACAGAGCACCGACTTGTGTATGTACCTCAAACTTTCAGAAAGGATAAGGGAAAGAACCAAAATTGCATTTATCTGAAACTGGATATGAACCAAGAAATACCACAGTTGTTTAAAATAAAAATGTCTCGGATTCACTGTTAAGGTTAGCACATTCACAAAAATCAAGGCTCTGCTTCTTTTCTGTCCTCTTCTATAAATCAAACCCTCAACTTTTAAAAGAATAACACAGACATGAACACGTCTTCTGTTACATTAAACCTTTCACAATTCTAGCAGAAAGCACTGGGATATCATGTCTAGATTTAAAAAAAAAAAAAAAAAAAAAGTGTTGATGTGTTTTTCTACACACCCAAAACAACTGAATCACTAGTTACAACCCTATTTTAAACAAAGAAATAAATAACACTCAAGACCTTTTTTTCCTCCCAATAGTAATACTATTACAAATCTTAAGCAGCTAACAGAAGTTCATAATGGCAGAAATACTCAGCAATCGTAACTCTCCAAACACCCCCATTGAAGTTTCATCTATAAAATAAACTGCAACCCCTTCCCTGCACAATATCTGGTTCATCAGTTGGAGCGATGGACAGCAGGAATGCGTAAACCCCGGGATTTCTCAATGCCTGTCTCCGCAGCGTGAGGCAGGTCGCAGAGCGAACCCCCTCGACGGGCATCTGCTGGAGGACGCAGAGCAGCAGCATCCTCCTGGCCTCTCCTTCAGAGGCACTCCAGGGTGCCAGGGCCAGGAGCACATCTGCAGGAGGTCCAAGAAAGGCAGGACTGCTGGTACTTGGGGCTACAGGCTCCGTGCTCCAGAAACCGCGTTTTATAAAATGTTACTACAGCATAGATAATGGATAGTATGGCAAAATAATATCACAGATGGGATTTTCACTAGGGTGGAAGTTTCTTGTAGTTATGCTTCTAAATTGCTCACGTACTTTTAAACATCCCATCCTAAACAGTGATAAAATAATCAGTGAAGAGAGTGAAGCAATTAAAAAAAAAAAAAAAAAACCACGGAAGAAAATAAGCATCTACTCTTGAGTCATTCATTGATGCTCTATACATGATTTCCATGGTGGAATTCACAGTCTAGAGAACAAAACAGCTTTGAACCCAAAACTTGCTCAGAAAATTTACTGACCCAAAACTCCCCAAAGGAGCAGAGCTGTCAGTGAAAGGAGCCAACTGCTACTGCTCCCCTTGCACTAAGCGAGGAGCTGAGCCGTGCTCCACCACCGATATTAATGTTCCTTTGCTTGAAAGGTCTCCCTGGAAGCTGCCAAGGGCATTGCTCATTTTAGGTCACAAACATTGTAAGAATTTTGGGAAAGGCCTTTTTAGCCATTGTTATGGTCTGCAGGCTGCCCCACTGTAAAGCACTCTACACTGAATTTTTCTCTGCATTAGGGTGACCGGTTTCTGAGAAGCTCAAGACTTTAATGGTAGGTTATACACAAGGTTACTTAAGGATTTTCCAACCTCCTTCCAGCTGTCTTAAGTCTACTAGATAAGCTAGATAAAGCTCCCTTGTCCCAAAGCAAGGCTAGTTCATACTAACTTTTAATCATGGTCTGTACAATGCACAGCTTCGCTGCGTTACTGACTGCTCACTGCATGCCTCTAAAATCAAAGGTATAAATGCACACTACACGGAATGGCTTACATTAGTGCCATTAATTCCTACTTTCAGCATAATCCTTCATCTGGGAGTTATTCCAAAACATAGGAGTTAATGACACTAATATAAACCATCCCAATGTAGCATGTGTTTCTTTAGCTTTTATTCCCATGACTAAATGTCTTTTTAATGCACTTTTATTTACCATGATGGAAATAGTTTTTCCTGCTTTACTCTATCAGAAGTCTGGGTCTGTCACAGTAACCCTTTTCTGGGCAAAGCTCTATAGACGTATTTCCCATTACGACTCCAAAATTAAAACCTTATGCTGACATTCCAGCAGTGAACTACAGCCCTTTCAAGTGCTGAAAGACCTAATGGAAACCCTGCAAAGGAGGGATGTTAATTGCCTGAGTAGGTTAAGGAATCTCCCGGTGACACGGCGTACAGCGCTCGCCCAGGCTGGGAAATGAAAGCCTGGGACTTAACTGCTTTGGGAGTCGAGCAGCAAAACAGAGCTGCAGAGAGGCTTTGTCCTTCTGGTGCAGAACAGCTTTCAGTTATATTCCCTGACGACACTTTTAACCAACTGACGAGGGGTACGGAATGAAGTGCCTTCAGATTTTCTCAGAGGTGTGAAATATGGGCAGAGGGGGGAAGTGGATTAGAGGGATAGAGAAAAATACTGCTATTCCCCAAAGAAGGCACAGAGAAATTCTTGTTGAAAAAACACTCTTTCATTGGAGGAAGTGGTCGAGGAGGAAAAAAGCCCATAAAAGGAGTAATGAAAAGAAAGCAAAATAGATGTTGTTTTGTCTCCATTCTGCTTTCCCCACCACCCCAATACCCTGAAGCAGAGCCAATCCTGTATTGGGCCTTTTAAGCATGTTGTAGCTTTAATCTGCTCTCCTCTCCCTCCCAGTCTATAATTCCCTTACAGCCTGGCATTTACAAGAATTAAATACCTGCATCCACAGTAAAGGAGATTAACTGCCTGTAGGCAACCCTTGACTCTGTGCTTTAGCCAAAACCTGCGCTTCCCTCCTGACCTACCCAGAGGAGAAAGCAATTTGAGCTCCTCTGCCTTAGAAAGAGACGCTTCCAACACGTGCGGTTCATGCCCTCGTAGTTCGTTGATGCCAACGAGCAGTGGGTCTTCAGCACACGTGTACCTGCACACCTTAGTTGGCTGAATCAACAGTTTAATTCATCATGTTCTGACTTTTCTCTTCCATCTAGAAGATAAAGCAAGATCTGAAGAGAGGCAGCTTTGGACACACATACCAGGACTTGAATTTTCAGCTGTTTGATATGCCTGCTAACTTTTTTTAACCCTGTAGTTTTCTAACAATCTTACATCCTCCTTCACTGCTATTGAAGAGCAGGTATGAGAGGAAGGATTGGAATGAAGGATGAAAAGTAAAACAAAAGCAATTTGCCTCTGAACACTACAGTAAGAAAACAAGTTTAAACATTCTGAAATTTTCACTTTTCCCTCCCAATTTACCTAATGGTGCCCAATAAGTAATCAGAAATCTCTTTGTAAAGCCTTTTAAGGGAAATATATAGAGCCATCACTAAACTATGCTTGGTGTTTTTCTAAAATGCATCCATGAAGGAAATACCTTTATGCAGTGACATTGCACCTCATTAACCTAGCAATTCAGTGGACAGTATTCCTACCAAGTTATATACTATATAAATACATGGCATATGAGCAGCATAAACATGGGTCAGTTGCCAAACTAAAATTCTGTTTCGTAAATCTGAGACTATATCTGAGATTTTCAAAGAGACATAAATAATACAGGGGACCAGCTGCCCCCAGAAGTCAACAGACGTGGGCCTAATAGATGGATTTCAATAAATTTAGGCTAAATCCTTACCGCAGAAGATGTCTATTGATACCTTCTGCTAAGACTTCAAAAAGCACAAAAGTGTTTTGAGGCTCTCCTTTTTTATTATTGGAGAGCTCTATTTCAAAAATTTCTCTATTAAGTAAATTCCTGCGTCTGATTAGTTTCTTACAGTAAAGATCATTTACCCTTTGGGTTTAGATTTGGAGCATAAGAGGTTGAGCCTGAGATTTTTGTGGGGAACAGGGAGATTAAGAAGAAGTAAGTTTTTAATTTAAATAGAAAATGTTTTGAATATTAACTGGTTGATCTGAAGGTTCAACGATGAGTGCCGTAGGCAAAGAGCTTGTTCTTTGGCACGGACGTCCCTTAGGGGAGGGGGAGCTCAGAGGGAGGGCAAGAATGCAAACCTCTAAACATCACCGATCTGTCATCACAGCCACCAGAAAATCAGTTATCATCAGTACGATTTTAATTTTGGCAGCGAGATAATAAAGCCACAGTAAGGGTGAACGTAGTGAATTCTGACAGAAAATGAGCGCGAGAAAGAATAAGATGTGAAAGTAAATCTAGTTCTTTTAGTAAACTGTTCTTAGCTACAGAAGTTAATGGTAAAAACATGCATTTCTACTTAAGTGGTTTTCTCTTACCCATTATAAGTTACAATGGAACTTACTCAAAAGAAACAGACTTTGTTAAGAACATCACATTATGAACATTCACATGCATTTAGCTTCAGGAAAGCCCCCCCTAATTTATATTGGGCTTTGGAGCTTCAAGGTCTGTTCTTTATTCAAGGTAAGACTGGCAGAGGTGAAAGGCAGCAATTCTTCAGCTACAGTGCCTGGCCTTCGTTGGCAACTCTTTGTATGAGGCAGAAGCACAAGCGAAGAGAGACATCATAAAAACCAGCTTTGAATTATTCTAGCGCAAGATATTCTCTCTCCTTGCAACCCTTGCCACATTATACCCTTGGACCACCACGGCTCAAACAATGTAACCGCTTGAGTTAGGCACCCAGCCACTCTGCTGATGTGCCTTTACCTACCATGGGCAAGACAAAACCAACTGATTACCAGAGCTGCCACCACGGAAGACAGAAGACAGCCTGCAAGTAGCCAGGCTATATTTTTTATTAGTAGGTTGGGGTTTTTTTGAGACCATGGAAGTAGGATGAAGGATTTAAAACCACCATGAAGTCACGGTTTATTTAACCTTGGGCAGTATAGCAATGCTTGGGCTGCTGGGGTTCCAGGCAGGCAGAGACAACTCCCTTTCTTTGTGCACAAAATGAATTTCTGCCTCCTTATGACCACCTCAGTTCTTCCAGGTCTCTTTGTTGTTGCAGTCTGAGAATTTGCAGTGCTTCCTTTCCAAGAACTATTTGGGAGAAATATAAGTGGTGACATCCTTAGGAAGGAAGGTGCAACCTGGAAGCGAAGGTCTCGGTAACTTCCAGTAGGGACGTGTGCTCACAAGCCCCTGTGGGAGACTGGAAACCTCTACCTTAAAAATCCACAAAGAACCTTGTGAGGTTGTAGGGTGAATTCCTTTTCTTGGACTGTTGGGACCACAGTTCTGAACTTTTCAGAAAGAAAAACTTTCGGAAGAATAAGTGAAAAGGCTCAATTAAAAATCCTGCAAGCACTCTTTTTTTTTCAGGGGCCCACACATTGGAATCAAGTCTGTATATGCCTCCTAACAACCAGGAATTGTTTGCAAGAGAAAAGAAACAGACTGCTAGCTTGCTAGAATACCATGTGCTATGGATAAGAAATATTCTTTAGATTTTACCCACAACTGAGTATTTTCTCTGGAGGGTGCACCTTCAGCAATGACTTCCAGCTTTTACGTTGCTGTTTATGTGACTACCTAACTGTTACACCAGTTAAGCATGGATCCCTAAAGCAACCAGAAAATGGAGATTTACGAGTCTGCTACTACTTCAAATAATACATCCAGTCCTTGATCAAGCAGTACAGACTCACGCTTGAAGAGCTAGAAATCTTGGATCTATTATCTTCCCAGGTACAACTGCACCCAGGGAACTGTTACCTACATAGCTGTGTGTCTTTAAAGCCCTCTCATTACCTGTCCCCTCTCTTCATACCTTCTTCGAAGTCACACTTGACTTGGAAGTGGAGTACAGTAGACTTGTATGACACAGTATGTAAATGGATCCCTTTTTTGGTTTTGTTTTGTTTCTGTTGTTTCTTTGTGGTAGCACTCTCAATATGTCGTCTCCTTTCCAGACATTCAAGGAAGCACAGCCTCTGCTTCTAAGGACCTTATAATCAAAAGACAGACAGGTGGCTAGGTAAAAAAGAAAAAAAAAGTTAGGAAAGAGAAACAATGGTGGTAGAAAGGAAACTGGTCGTTGTCTTCTCCCTATTGTCACTAACACCACTTTATAGATGAGATAAAAAGCAGCCAATGAAAAGCCCTACCATTCATTTTCCTTGGTACTGAGATCACAAGAAACTTGGTTGGTTGGGTTTTTTTTTTTTTTTTTCCTAAAAAGGCAGACCAGAAACCTTTAAAAAAAAAAAAAAAAAAACCCACCCACAAAAAAAAAAAAAAACCCACAACAAGAAGGGGGAAATGGGATTGCTTTAGGCTTCTCAAGGATTTCCTGCAGAAAGTGGGTTCAAAAATGACGGAGACAACAACATGTGCTTTTTAAAATACAATATCTTCATGGATGTTGATATTTTATGCACCACACACATATTCTAAAAATAGATGACTAAAAAAACTGAACTTAAAAAAATAAAGAAAAAAGAAAAAAAAATTCCTCCAGTCTTCTCTCTAGCAAGCAGTAAGTGCACAGTCTATCTTTCTTAAGTGCAATATACTCCACTATCAATTTGTGCACTGGACCATTTTTCCTGAAAGCAATATCCCCAAACATAATACAGTGTTTATTTAGCTCTACAATTGCATTACGAGTGTTTCAGAGTTTAAAACAAAATGAAGACAAATCAAGAGACCTTGGTAAAAGAGGCAAAAGGCGTATTACATCAGATCCAGGCAGGCTACGTGAGACGGCAGGAAGCGCAAGGAACCAGGTTTTATATCCAAAGAAGCAAGACATGCGAAAGGAGAGAAGAAAAGGCCGACCCAAGACGTGCAGGCACAGACTGAGGCATCTATTACCACGAAAACACATGGACTTCTTGTTCTCCATATGGCAACTCTGCTTTTCTAAGAACTCTACCTGTTTGCAGATGAGAGATCCTGCTGTTTACATCTGACGCAGGAGAGAAGTGGAGCTGCATCCTTTGTCTCGGGAGCCCAGCACATGGTTTGATGCAGAGTGGGGGAACGACTACGTAACTCACACAGGTGTTTGCTTGATCAAAGCTTCACTCACCAAAGAGATATCTCCATTTTACACACGGGAAAAAGTGATATTCATAGAGCAAATTAGAATCAGGTTTAGAGTTTAGAGCTAATCCTCCAGCTCTTGTTGTTTTACGGATAAATTCTGCAGCCATCCAGTGCCTTAGTTTGATTGTCTCTGGAGCTACAAGTCTCATAGCTTGAATTTCCACCACTGGTTAGCACAATTTACACTTTTTTTGAAAAGTAATTTTAAATGTAGTGAACAATTTTTTTACATGAGGGAAAACAAAATAGAACAGCATAGATGATTGCTTTCTTATACCACCAAAACCGAGCTCCACCCAAGAATGCTGCAACAGAAATTACCAATAATGCTAATAATAATCCAGAGCTTCTGTGCATAAGCTGTCTAAAGCCCAAAATAAACCGAAGACATGCTGCAACTGTTAAGTTATAGCAAGTTTATTGTTTTTGCATTGCATGTCTTACTAGACAATTTAATTTGTTAAATAGACTTATGCTAAATTCCACTTTTAATTTATGTATGACCTAACATCCCTTATTATGTTTTAAGAATGGCTTCTTCTAATTACAGCTACTGTCTTTAGCTCACTTTACGTACACAAAGTAAGTCCTTTACAAAGTTTGCTGATAGGTCTTTACAAGTTTAAATCCGTTAATATTGCAAGGATAATGCTCACCTGGAGGGCAGGACCTATATTCTTCTCCACAAAGCAAACTCGCATGTAATTAAAAAATATCTACTTCACTCTTGCCTAACATAGCTGCACCAGGCATCAGATACACAAGTGTTAGTACACAACAGTAATTGATAGAGCTATTGAAAAATAGCATTTGGCATAGGAAACTGAAGCCCTACAATGCAATTAGACTTATTAATGATATTACCCACAAGGATGCCAACTGTGATGATGCTCTCTGTCATATGAGCACCCTTGTCCTCATATGATACGCATCCTTTTACAAATGCGAATGACAGCTCCATGACAACATGGAAAGCTACTTTCTAGGCTTTGAGTCTGCATTTCTATTTGACAGTAGCAACATACGTACTTGAAGCAGAAGCCCTCTCACTTGCTAATTCCCCTGTTTTAACCTGGCTATTCCCTTCTCACTGTTGTGCCACTGTTGCCTAAATCCTTTCAAATAGATCACAACACCCAGGAAACATCTTGCATCTCAGCTCAGAAAGTTAGCCATCACTTTGGAAGACTACATACTTCTCCTTATCCTACCCATGTCTACACCAAGAGGTGTCCTCCTGTCATCCTCAACCCTGATCTGCTGGTATTTTCAAAGATTTGGCCCATCTCATCAGATAAAGCCCATTTCAACACTGAGAGGAACACCAGTACTTTTGCCCATCCTTGCTGCACCAGATCGTACATCTCCCATATCATCTCTTGAAAGCGTTAGTTGCCCAAAGTGAGGCTCGTATCTCCGTTGGTCTCTTGAAAATGTATCAAGTGATCTAAATGACTGAGCTCGCTTGGCACTGGGTACCAGCTCTCCAGAGCACCACCGGTGCCTGCACACTTGTCTCTGGCCAGCTGGCATACTGCTCCAAGTGCGCCTTCCCCAAAACACGAGTGCTAGCAGCAAAACAAAGGCAGTTGCTGGAAAAAGAGGCACAGAAATGAGCTTCACGGTGTGTGCACATGCAGTGCTTGCCTTCAGCGAAGCGGCTTCCAGCCAAGCTGCCCGCTGGGCCGGGGAGCGCAGGGAGCAGAGCAGATGCCGGCGGGGCAGCGGGCAGCCCAACCGCAACGGCAGGAGCAGTTGTACGACTGCAGCGACCGTGCCAGCAATTTCTGTCCACACTGACACCGTGCAAGTGAGCACTAGCAAGTCTTGCTTGAAGCATATCTAATCCAAATGGCAGTGTGAAAGTCTGGAAGCCTATCTGGGCATTTTTATATAGAGACATTAGGCATGATGAAAGCATGGTGGAAGGACAACGCAGGAGAAAACATGCCAGATTTTGCAAGTATGGACATGGCCTTAAACTTGTATTGGCCAGGAAAAAACAAACTGTCACCTTTCTAATAAGCCCTGCTCGACATTTATCCCAGCCAGGGCAGAGATGACTTTATTTTTGATGGAAGTTGGCAGGAAGGGAGCCAAGGAGGCTGAGCTGCTACGTGTTTGTAATGAAAGAAGAGAAACCATCGTCCTCTATAGTTACACCGTCCTCTATAGTTTAACGGAGGGGGAACGTTGCATCGTTCATTTGTAAGTCAGGACACAGACATACTTTCCCACACTACAGCTCAAGGCCCATGGATCATTTTTAGCTGAAAATTGTTTCCCAGAGCCTGGAAGATCTCAGAACTTTGGAGCAATTAAAATTCACTCCATTTCCTTCACCTGTTCTGCCCTATTGTCCAAAAAATCTGTGCACAGTTTATTCAGTGTGGCTTACATGTCTTAAGCACGGAAAGGAGCTGTACAAACAAATCCTTCTAAGGAAATCTATGGGGTTTAAAACACTGGACTACATGAAACTCTGGAAGAGAACAGCACTATCTGTAAACTCTTACACTTAAAAAGTAATTAAGACTGAGTAAATGAAAAATGCTCCACGAGCCCGCTACTTTCAGCAGCCAGGCCTTCTTTTTGGCACGAATTCTCTCTTTTTTCAGCCCTTCTATGTGAATACTGCACTTGGAGGATTTGACGGACTGGAACGGGTTACAGACAAGGTGGGGGATGCTAGGAGGACATTGGTGCAGATCAGGTAACCCCTCCTTAAGAGAAGTCCATGAAGGAGACTCGGCTATGCCATGACATTGGTGGCCACACTGCTCAACCCACCTCCCTCCCCAACGCCTGCCTATCAATCTGCTTCCCCCCCTCCACCGTGGTTTTGGGGATTGACTGATTATATTTATCACACTTGTAGTTCACAGGGCAATGGTTTAAATTTCATTCAATACACTCCATCTGGGAGTGCTTTTAAAACACACCCACAAGCACATTTCTCCCTCTCACCCCGCACCCCCGCAGCGATCAGCCATCTGTACTCTGGAAACAAATCCTAAAAAATTATTCTAAATTAAAAACTCATTTTAAAAGAAAAGTAGTATTAAACTGTTTTATAAACATAATAAACCACAGTAAGCCTCGGTTGCAATAAATATCCAACTCTTGCCTACAGCTATTAGAATCCACAAGCGTATTTTTAAGTTTGCTAGCAAACAGTATATTTATTCTGACCATGATTTGTCTTCTGTGGTTTAATGCTCTCTCATGTTTCTTTCATATGTTTACAGAGGTGGAGGGAGAGAAAAGAGAGAGAAAGCAGGCTGTCCTGAAATATGTTACAGATTCCTGTAAGCCATAATGGTTCTCTGAAGGACTGCCACTTCTTCACAACAGGGCCTGGCTCGGCCTCAGGACAACAATATCAAATAGACACGTACTGTTCTCCTCCCCTGCTTCATTTACGATTGATTAAATTTGGTCAAATTAGTCACGGAAAAAAATTAAAAGGATAACAAAAGCAAGTTGTAGCACATAATGCAGATTGTGGAGAGGCACCACGATGGGAATTTGCTGCCTCTGGCAGAGGTGCCTGCCTACAGAAAAAAGGGTATTCATGGGAGGTTGTGGAGGAAGGTGAGAGAGGAGAAAGGAGAGGGAGATCAGGGGCAACCGGTGACTGAAGACAGAGGCAGCCACAGTAAGAAATTTGACATTACATAATATGGTCGTACGTGGGGGAGAGGTGGTTGAGCCGAGTGGCACTGAGATAACACCCACGTGCTACTCCATAGCTGCAAAGAAATCGGGACGCTAATTAATTTCTTTTGTATGGGGAAAAAAATATCCAATTTTAACATCCCAAAGGATTTATAATACAGTAGACATTTTGGTTCACTAGTAAATTCAGATGACTGTTGGGGAAAAAATATCCTTCACCCCAGGTCGCGATGTTAACTCAGCAGAAAGAGGCATCTTGCAGGGACAGATGCCAGCAGTGCCTTGGCCCAGTGATGTGTGGGCAAGGGTCAGCATCGGAGCCACACCAGCACGCTGCCTTAATGGGAGCCTCAGAGCCGGCCAGAAATTAAAAGGATGTGAAAATATCCTGCACAGCGCGTTCACGGGGCACAGACAGAAGGGGAGACGCCTGCATTCTCCCCCCAACCACCAATTTAGTCATTTCCATTACGGCTCCATAGATTTATGTCAAAAAACTCTGCATATGGCCATGCAATGATTTCAGAAAAGAAGTACAGTTGATTTTTATCAGATGTTTTAGGCTACAGTTTTATATACAGATGGAACATTCTTCAGCTAAAGCCCCTAAGAAGTCCTGTTGACTTCAGAAGTTACTTGCAGATGTATTGCTTTCGCAAGACCTCGTATGGAAAACCTGTACTGTACTGCCCACTTAACTTGTGCTTTGTGCCTCGTGAAATCATCAGATTTTTATTTTGTTTAATTATTACTAGTTATCTTACCTAGATGCGATCTGACCAAAACAAAGGTGGCCCACTCAAGGGCATCCAAAAAGGAGGACACCTTCCGCACAAGAACAGCACCAGGGTTTGTTCGATCAGATACTGTGAAAGTTACTTCATGTGCATTAAAAAGAAAATCAATGCAATAAGGTTAACTAAAAAGCTATTCCTTCCCATTTTCAAGCCAATTATGTCTCGTGATGTGTGAGTAACTAATATAAGTTAGGTTTTTATTGACTGGAGTTTATAATGCTACCAAGTGTTACCCAAAAAAGAGGAAAAGGGAAGTGAAGGAGGGCAAAGAGATCCTAAGAAAAGCCTGCACTAAAGAATTTACAAGCAAGAAGAACAAACATCATCTTTGGGAATTACTCTAGGCAACACAGCAAAGAATTATAGCACATAAACTAAGGTTACATAAACAGTCTAATAAAATCCTGGGACTGATTTATGGAGGAGAGACATCTTGTAGTACACTTCCATGGATAGCAGTTTCTGCTTAGAAGAGCAACCATGTTATAATTAGTAAAAACCAACTGAGCATCCTGTCTAAGAGGGGACAAAAATAAAAGCCAAATATATAAATAAATAACCCAAAACCATGATATCAGTCAAACTTTTCTTCCTATAGGCAGATACATAAAGTAAGAGCTGGGAAAATTTGATCTTCCCTGAAAAATAACCCCCGTAAATGAGTGCAGACACAGATTTACCTAATTTTTAATGCAAAATTTCGGCTCCCTGGAAGTAGTGACCTCTGAAAGAAAACACAGGGCAGAATTAAGCACAGCGATGCCTGACACACTGTAGATCAGCACGCCATACAGGATGGAGCACAACATTTCCCAGTCACAGGGTGCATACCTGCTTTCCATACAATGTTTTATTCAGGTTTGTGACAAAACTGGCTTTGGCACAAAGGTCAGAAGAGAACAGCTCAGCATATACAGCCAACAGGAGAACAACTTCAGTCCCCCCACCTAGCAGCCAGGCAGCCCAGCCTTTCAAGCCCTACGTGCCACCCGCTCCGTTGCTCCGCTCAGCAGCCACTTCAGCTAAGTACCTTATTGACACGTATTACCGTTCCCCTCATCCTGCCCGGCCCAATCACCAGGACGGCTGCAGAAGCAAGTCCTTTGTGCAATCTGTCCTACAATTATGGTCAACAGCATCTCAGAGAGAGGGGGGTGGGGGAACACGCAACAGCAACCTGCACGGGAAGTCCCTGCCGGTTTGCATGACGAGATTCATGTCAGCCCATGCAATCATGGCTCTTTTGCACCGAATCTGGTTTAAATAAAAGCCTGATTCGTGCAGATGAAATGCAACCGGCGCCACAGCCCTTGTGATGGCTTATTCAACTTGTAGTAGCTATTTTTCTCCCCTCCATGATATGTTAAGGCTATGAAACTGGTAGTGATGTTTGTCATCATCATCGCTTTTTAATTATCCTAGGTAACTGACTGAAACACCACGATGGGGCTCTAATATACAAAGCGGGACGGGATTGACAAAATTAAGGTGGCCAAGAACATGGAAGGGTTCCCTTTCCCCACTGTGGATTAGAGAAACCAGAAACATACTGGAGGAACTGGGTTCCAGGTGAGCTTCCTGGAGGGGTCAGTGCTGCTGATATAGGAGCAGAAGGAAAAACCCAGTTGAATTTGTGCAGAGGCGTGACCAGCTCGTCACTTGGGCTCACCAAGGCCTTGCAGGGCCCGTGTGCCACCGCTGGCTCCCTCCCCAAGTCAATGGCCTTTTACAAGCTTTCATGAAGCCTCATGGAGAATAGGGCTGGGAAAACGGTGAGGCTTGTTTAAAACAGATTCTCCCAGAGAAACTTCCAGAAGGAGAGGGCTTGAAACAGAACTAAAGAGTGCCATCTGCTGCAAAAAGCCGGAGAAACCTCAAACCCTGCGAGAGAGACGCCAGGGCAGCGGTGAACGCTGGACGTGGCACTGAGCTCCGGGCCGGCATAAAGCTCGCAGGGCTGCCTGCAGAGGAAGGGCCAACGTTTAACGCATGGGTTATCTGCTCCCCTTGTGCCACCTCTAGCGTTTGCACTCACGTTCCCTGTGTGGCCATGGGGTTTGGGAGCCGGCCACGGCCCTGCAAGAGAACGTGGTGGACCCTGACAGCGCTAAGGTGCAGCACCGCGGCCAGGCCCCCAGGGCCCTGCCTGTACCTGGAGATGCTGCCAGTCTTGCTGGAGGAAAGCAGGGATGGAGAAAAAGTACAACTTCGTCTCCCGACAGGGAGATGCTCATATCGTCTTTTACTCCAGCATATGATGTGATACCTCAGAGAACACTTCCTTAAGAGAGACTGAAAGAGCAAGGTTTAAACTTCAGAGGGTTTCCTCATCACACAGAGAAAACAAGTCTGGAGTAAAGCACAGCTTAGAGCTAATTCACTTATTTGGGACAGCAAAGCGATGTGTTGGCTCAGGGAAGAGGGGCAGGTCTGAGGGTTAAGGACAAATTCCAGGCACTGTCCTGACCTCCATCTGCAGGCAGTGAAGTCCCGGCACAGCAGCGTGTCACCATGCTGTAGCCCACCTGTAGCCCTGGGAAGTGCCACCAGCTCCATGGGCTTCCCTCCTCCCCGGGCTCGGCGCTGCTGCGGGACACGAAAGCACCCACTGAAAACCCCAAACAACCGACCGCTTGCACCGGCACAGCCGTGCCTGATTTGGCATTTCTTCCAGGTGCCTTTTGTCCCTTATTTTCCCTGCAAGTGCAGGACTTGAGCTCCAGCACTGCAGCGTGCGGCGCCCGTCCTGGTTAGCAGCCTGCAGATGGTGCTACCGACCAGCTTTTCCCCAGCTCCAAAATTGTTTCCCTTCAATCTAAGGGGAAAAAGCCGCGTACAGTCTGGAAAACACACACCAAAAGGAGCTGCTCACTTCCATCTCATGTTTCCTCAACCCTTCTGTACACCATAACATAACGCTGCGGCATCCAACTGCTTGGGATGTGGCAGCAATCGTCCAGAGCAATTAAGCAAGTTTTGCAAAAGCAATCCACGATAACGGCAGCTGCCTTGGTGGAGCTATAGGCCAAATGATAATGGTGCTTGCAGGCGTTTTCCTCACCCAGGCAGAAATCCATCCCCATGCAAAGGCCCAGAGCAGGACCGAGTCGTCCCCGACGTGCAGCACGCTGGCTGGGGTGGCCTCGTGCACCGCGTTGCCTGCACCCGCGGCTGAGCACCCGCTGCACCTCTCCAGCCCTCTTCATCTCTGGAACCTCCACCGCTACAAGTAGAAGTGCCAAATCAGAGCTTTTCGTGTTGTCTCCCCCTCTCTTCAAAGTAGGATTTAATCCTTATTAATTCAGTTTTTAGGTGTTTTTGCCATTTTGTAAGATAGAGCAATGCTGCATTTGTGTCTCTCCTCACCAGCACTGCAACTTCTTTTTAACGAATCTGACTCATAACCCAAAATGTATTATAAGTAAAACAGCTGCAAAAAAAAAAAAAGGAAAAAAAAAAAAAAACCACCACCAAAAAACCCCAAACAAAAAAAAACACCCAAACCCTCTTGGGTTACAGATTTCAAAACTGTCACCAGATCCCATACTCTGATGTTCAGAAGTAAAAAGAAAAAAGCTTGATTCTACTCTAAGGGAAGAAAATTCTTCAAACTTCCAGCACTTAGACATTACATTTATGTGAAAATCCTCCACCATTTTATTTAAAGTAACTTTTCCTGAAGTATATAACCAAAACGTAGGTTCCACAAGCACAACTGAAATACCTACACAGCAGCAGCCAACACAGTGGATTCTCCAGAAGCAAAGAAAATCATTATATTCAGAAACCCTCTTAAAACCAACGACAGCTGAAGAAGCTGAGCTGCCTTAATAAACTGGGCTGTTTTTATGGCTTTATCCTGCAAGACGCCAAGTATTCCTCCTCCAGTTCAGCACCATCCTTCAGGACAAGCTTAACTTTAAGTACAGGGAGAGTTTTATTGAAGTTAATGGTACTGCCCAGGGGCTTAAGATTAAACACATGCTTAAGCACTTTGCTAGACCTGGACCAGTACTTACAGAGATCAAGCTCTTAAATTTTAGAGCCTGAGTGTACATTTAACTGTTTGTGCTGAGACTGACAAACTTTTTGGCTTCCTATTATTATTGCAAGAGAAATATTATATCAGACATAAAATCCTGAACAGTTACTGGTTTAGAAAATCTAAAGACAGTGTACTGGAAGCAGAGACCTGTTTACAGTAAATAGAAATTTTAATTTTTTTTTTTTTTTTAATTCCTATGGAAATTTCATAAATAAACCCAAGTTTTGAGTCTTCCTGCCCACGTTAATGTTTCACAGGAGGAGAGGGGGACTGAGAGCTTTGGCAAACTCTTGCTCCAACAGAGCTGTTCCGCTGGGCTCAGAATAAAAGAGTAGCCCAGCCTCAAGGCCAAAGGACAGCTGAGGGATCTCACTTTAAGGAAATCTAGAGGCTCAGGCACCTACAAGCTTAGGATGCCATAGTTAACGCTTACTGTGACAAGAGGATAGTTTCATACTTTCCTCCTTCTTCATCTCTTCCTTCCATCCTCCTCCTCCTCCTCCCTCTGCACCAAGATTGCTTTTTTGCTTTTCTCTTACAACCTGTATTACAGGCTTTGAGGAAGCAACAGTCTCGTAAAATAAGTTTATGCGATACTTTGTATAACAGGGCTAAAATCTGAGAGGAGCTCTTATGAAATGCTGAAGGACGAACACTGAATTGCTGTAAATCGACCTGAATAAAGTGAGATCCTAGTGCTAATTAAACTGGCACTGGTTTCCTTGCCTCCTTTTAAAACATTTTTTTTTAAATTAATTTCTCTTAACCTCTAATGTCTTTGTCCAATGTACTGAAAATTAGGAAAATGCTATCTGTTTATTAACATTTTTATTTCAGTATCACAGTGACCTGTATTAATGTTCATTTATAAACTTAAAAAGGGAATATAAGATTTGATACAGCAAAAACTGTCAGTACATTCTTAACCATAAACAGAAAATATGTCCTAACTGTAAACAGAAAAAATACCTAATATGAATAACCGAAGCCTAAATAACCAAAATATTTTGGGGCTGGGGTTGACATTCTTAGCGTCTTTCGAGATTGATATAATAATAAAAGGTCCCAGAAAACAATTTCTTTTTATGGGGGTTATAGGTTTTTTAAAAATCATTTTTCATAAATCGGGCATCAGATTTGTGGGCAGGATACAGGACGGGACTCTCAGCCATTTCAGCTATTGATATACAGAAGATCACAATCAGTTTTATATAAATTATTTACATTGAACCAAACCTGCTACACTAAAGGCATAAATCCTTTCACCAGTGGAAGTGACAAATATAAACAAGGTTTGACACTTTCCAACCTCTGTTCCTCTCAACCCCTGCTCTTCAAAGCCACGCCAGAAGCACACTGCCGGTCAGCACCGGGGGGATGGCAGCCAACAGAAGTTTTTTGTCTGCAGCTCAGTCAACCCAGTGCATTTCATAAATCACAGCTGTCTCTGTAAGCCAAGCACGCTGATTTCCCAAGTATTAACATGCTTTTTGTAACGCCAATTACTAGCAAGGGTCAAACCTGCACGTCAGCTTTCGCAAGAGTACTTTGCACCTCAAAACGCATTGAGTTTTCAGACATACTGAAGAGACTGTTTTGTTGAGAAACAACTCCCGAGTCACCCACAGTCTCTTGAAGAAAAGCTTTCTATCGCCGTATTGGAAAACAAGCAAGATATCAGTAATCCCAGCAAAAGGCTAAACCAAGGACATCCCTGAAACGCGGTAATTCCCCTCGCATGACTTTGCCTCACAGGAGAAGTCTCTAATTACCTAAGCATGTAGAAACACTTTCTTTAAATGCAACTGTCCTGAGGCTTCATTCTCAATAAACTGAACAAAATTAACTCGCCTAAGTTTAAAAAAAAAGGGGGGGGCAGAGAGCAAAAAAGAGAATTAAAGGTATGCGAGAAAATGTTTCTCAGGCTCTTTATGGCTGATTGAGCTAATTTACTGTGGAATGGGCAGCAGACTATCTTTAGATAAATGCTAATGAGGACGTTAGTGCTTTCTTCAGTCTGGCTGCTACTATTATGCTGAAAGGGAAGGTCAACAGCTAATAAACCCAGTTAACAAGCCATTCTGAACTTCACTTTAGCTTAACACTCTTCAAAGTTGCAGTCATTAAATCCATAGGCTATTAGGAGCTGCCCTCCTGTTTTCACTATGAGTGAAGGCAAACTTTCAATGTAGTCATTAATTGAATTAACAGACTCTAATCCAATTTGATGTAGTGTAAATTGAAATGCACATAAGAGCAAAGATGCGCGTAGAGGAGTTTCCCCTTTTCAGGCAGCTTCGTGTCAAACTACTTTTGTTATCATTTCTATGCGCCTCCCATGAAGGGTGCTCTCATGTATATAACCCTTAACATTAGCTACTCTTTGATATGAATATAGTTTGCTATCAGGAGAGAGAGGCTGGCAAGACAAAAACACATCTTACAGCTTATTAAACTCCTTAGCTTTAGCGAGAGACAAAGTGGTAAGCAAGGATCTCAAAATATATTGCCGCCATTACATTGTGTTACACTTCTTTGAAGTAGAAAAATATCACACGCTGAGCAGACAGGGAACCTTGGGGAGGGAGCCGTTCAGCGGAGGAGGTTAGGCAGTAGACAAGCAGGGAAAGAGAAGCCTGCGCATCTTGTTTGCCAGCAAGTGCAACAGCTGTCCTTCAAGTAGTGTGAATTTGAACCTATGGTGTGCACACCAGCCTTTGTCCACCAGAAAATAGCTGATGGAAAGCCATACAATCATTAAAAATTTCTGTATAAAATCTATTTTTAAAAGGGCAAGAAGTGCATCGCTTTGTAAAGTCTTTGAAAGTGTAATGGGCGCTGTGCAAGGGAGTCCTGTCTGCTCAGCCAACCAGCCCAGCTCAGACTGTGAACATGGCGTATAACAAACAAATGGCACAGAAACACAGAGCTTCCAGTCCCCGCGTGCTAGCTGGAGGTAGGGAGGTAACGTCTTAAAGCCAAAGCAGGGCAACTGCCTGGCGTTGAAGCAGGACAGCACTTCCTTGTGACTACCACGGGACTTAACCCGGTATTTGAACACCAGGAAATCAATGGATTTTCCCAGTTTAGACAAGGTAGAGGAAGCTGTAGAATGATTCCACGCAGGACACCTTGCATTTCCTGCATGAACTGGCAATATGAACTCCTAAGGCACCCAAAATCCAGTACAGTGTGCTCATTTTAACATAGAACCATTTACTTGCCCACGAGGTTGACTAGAGCACCACTATTGCAAATTTAACAGGGAATTCAATCCTAGAGGACAAGACCTTCTCCAGTCTCTTACGGAAAGGACTGTATTACGGGGACTTGAAAATATCTAGGTTACTCATTAATCCAAATAAAACACAAAGGCAAGGAAGCTAAGACAGTTAACCACGTACAAAATACTGGCAAGAGTGGGACAGAGCTATTCTAAGCCTACAGAGACCATTTATAATATTTCTTTAATATTGACCTGCATAATTGGCCTTCTCGTGCACTACCGGTGAAAAAATCCAAGCTTCCAGTATCGCAAACATGAAGATATAAAACCACATTCAAGATGCAGTAGGACATCTGGAGAGGAAAATGCATGCGTATCCAAATCATTGTGTTCTTTCAGAAACAGAAAAATACAATGGAGCTTTAGAAATAACTAAATATAGTAATTTTAGTTCAACTGTAATTAAGGAAGAAAAAAGCATGACTTCCCCCCATCCTTTTAAGAGTCATTGTTCAATGTCACAGCGATATTCAATTATTCCATGTAAAGAGTATTTACTTTCTTTTCTGCATTATTATTATATTATCCACTATTTGTATTACTACAGAATGAGTAGTAATACAGGCCCCCAGCTGAGACTGACAGCCCCCCTCTGCTTGCCACTGTGAAGACATATGGCACAAAAGCATCCCCGAACAGCTTTGTATTAGCACAGATAAGAAAGTCTGAAAGAAAGGGAAGGTTGGTATTTTTATTTCATGGGTGGGGAAATGAAGGCAAACTGAGAAAAAAAGACCCAAGAACTTAATATATTATTTCACACAAGACTGGTTCCGCCTATTGTCTGCAGGCAGGTCTTTGTGGTTTTCATGGACACGTTTACACTGCTTAAGCAGGAATTTTAAGCACACATCAGACAGTGCTCACCAAAAGTTAATTTTGCCCACAGGCCCCAGCCAGGGGACCAGCCTAGAGACAGCGCAAAGAAACCCCCCCACCCCGAGCCCGCGCGGGCACTGGGTGCTCAGCACCCACCTCTCTACTCCCACAGCATGGACTACGAATGCAAAGGTAACTACTGGGGGCTGCAGAGGCAGCCGAGGCCGCCCGTTCAGGGCCAGGCAGTACGTGCTGCAAATGCCCCTCTTGGCAAGAAAACAAATGAAACATCAAAATGCAAAGAGCAAAACCCCAAGCCTTCGCAGCTACATTGGTGTGTATCGACTGGACCACGTGTTTGTATTTACCGACTTGAGCAATCTTTCAACTGTCACTGCCAAGGAAAGTCCAACATGTACCTTTAAAATGTGAATATTCTGTCACATATCATAATTCCTCTTTTCCACAGACAGTTTTATCAGGAAGATCGCAACAAGAAAAACACTTTAAAAGGCTAAAGTGCCAATGGTGGCAGGAATAGACACCGACAAAGCATGTTCATTTAAAAACCCAATGAAAACTTGCAGGGAAAAAAGTCTCTGCAGCCTTTGCCCAGTTCCAACACACATGGACACTGAGTCAAACAGGAACCGAAATGTCCGTCTTACTGAACAGCTACACCTGCTGATAAGCAAAAGCCCTCCAAAGTCAACATTGCCATCTGACGTCCAGAAAGCTTTCCAGCTCACCACGGCAAAACCCTCCCAGCCTGTCTGGTGCCTCTGCAAAGAGGTAAGGAGCCAAGGCCAGGCTGAACCCACGCTGGCACGCCGCACGGGGCACCGTCTTCAAGGAGAGCAGCAGTGCCAAACCAGCATTTTGCTTGCAAAAACTCAGCTAACCAGCTATATCTGGAAATGACACCAAGAGTTTAGTGCCTGTTTGGTTTAGGGTTTACTTACACACTGCCTTCACCATGTCCAATTTATGGGGAGTCCGTAGAGCTCCTAAGAAGCAGGAAGAAAGCAAGGAGCAGATGCTTTCAAATCCATCTGCCAATGTATTTCTGGATAATTTCAGGTCATGAGGAAAACGAAATCCAGGTACCATCCTTATCTGATGAAGCACAACACAGACCTTTGTTAAAGTCAACACTTTTTTTAACACAGAGTAAATCTGATGAAAACATACATTTTAAAAGCATTTGGTGTACGGAATCTGGTTCTGTCCTCCTTCAAACGTTCAGTTTTAGAACAGGGTCGTTACCATAGGAGTCTCTGTAACTGCCAGCCACCAAATAACATCCCAGTACACCAGAAGACCACACAATGGCCAGCGTTGAGCATCGCTTTCTTCTTTCTCAGTCATCATTGTTGTTGCTGTACAACGTGCAACTATTAATTTGTACGTGACTGTTTCTAAGGAAGGAGTAGGAAATGCAGAGTGACAATGGAGCTAATTTTGCTGCTACCTGCAACTCTCACTGTGGGATAAGGCTGTGACTCCCCCGGATGCACGACGACAGACATTCAACCCTTAACTATCAGTGAGGGAGTTTTAATTCCCCCACAGAGTTGTCAGGTGTCGGTCCTAGAAAAATAGTGTCAATATTAATAGAAGACAACAGGATGCAAGAAGCCCTTCTGGGTGTACGCTGCCAGGAGGTACAAAGGCTTACACTGGAAAACAGAGATAATTAATGGATCTTTCTGAATTTCAGGTATTGTAGCAATTTTCACCCTAGAATCTTAAAATACATTTCAAATGTAGTCCAACCTCAGAAAACAAACAAACAAACGTATTAATGCAGCATTGTTCCATGCATATGGAAGTGAAAAGAAAAATAGAAATGAAGAAAAACATGGAACAATACTCAAACAGTGGGCTCTCTTGTTTTGCAGAGAACGGTGTAATAAAATTCAGTGGCTGCAAGCAGAAGTTAGAAAAAAAATTAGGCTATAAACAGGATGCTAATTTTTAACTGTGAGGGTAATTAAACCACTAGAACAACTTCCCAAGGACTGCAGTGGATTCTCAGTTACTGGCAATTTTAAAGTGAAGACCAGATTTATTTATTTTAAAGATATGCTCCATCAGGAATTAATTACATCAACTCCTGCTGCCTGAGTTGTACAGAAGCTCAGTCAAAATGATGCAAATGGTCTCTTTTGGCATTCTAGTCTCTGATTAGACCAGACAGCAATCCAGAAGAAATGGGGGAATTCACAAGGAAACACAATTACAATTGCACTGGTGCTGGCAATGAGACACCATCACTGCTCTCAAAAGGGTCAACATCTCAACTCAGCATCAACACAATGAAAATAGTACTTGGATAATAATATATCAATTCAGGACGTAGTCTATTCAAATCCACCTTTACAGTAATAGAGAGCAGAAATTAGATGGGGCAGCACCAACTTAAAACGTATTTCTTTTGTAAAAGGTACAGACATAAAGTAACTTTTAGCATACAAGACGCGAAGGAGGCTCTTCATCCATTTGGGGTGTGGTTTTCTACCACATTTTGGTTTTTGCTTGATTTCCTATTCCCCACACGTAGCTATTAGTCTTTTCCCACCTCTCAGAATGTTTTTAACTTGTAGACCCAATTTCACCTAGATACAGTGGAACCCAGGGAATTAACAAAGAGCTTACACCTCCTGGGAAAAGGAATAACTGGGTAAAAGCTGGAGTTCAGCGAATGCCCAAACTACAGTTGTGAGCCCAAGCCGGAGAATCCAGGGAAGAGAGGGAGGGAGACAGAAATAAAACAGGTCCAGAGCGATGCTGCCACTGAGGGAGATGGAGGGGAAACGAGCCACAAATGCCGCTCCCTTACTCTCCCATCCCTCGGTGGCAGCAGCGGACACCCGGCTTTCCACGATGACGGTGAGCGTGTCCAGTAGCTGCGCTTGGTTGTTTTTATTAAATAACAACAACTTTATTAATAGTGTTCAAACAGCAGCAAGACAGACAGGAGCATCTCCCGGCTGCACGCGGCTGACATACCCAGTAGGCAAACTGCAGACTACAAAATCAGTTGAAACCCAAAGCATCGGAAACTTTTTTGATTCAAAACAATTCTCTCCAGCTCATCTGGTGCTTTTTCAGACGCCGTAACGGGCCAGTGATTGATGCCTTTACAGCACCTCCCCGCCAAGCCAGGCGACAGCTGAAAAGCTCTAGAACAACATGCCAAAGCATTCTGTTTGCAGTTTCATTGTAATTTGATGTAATAAGTGTTGATCTCAATTCACTAAACATTTGTGTCAATTTGCCACCCGGTTTGGTTTAGTTTTAAGGCATTTCTGTTGCATTAAAAAAAACGGCATTAAACTATAAATTAATTAGTTGCTTTACAAGCTTAAGGTACGTTATTATCCTTCCAGCTATCTGCTGAACTGCATCTTCATGTTTTCTCAGTGATGTGCGAGGAACAATTTTCATCATTAAAATGAAACTTTCAAGAGCTCTAACAGGAAAGCCCACTGGTGCCGGTAGGTGGTGGAGCACTCCTAAGTGCATTATGAACTGTATTTATAGGAGCTGTCTAGCCATTTAATGGGTTCTTGAATGATTTGCTTAGGTGTTTACTTTTACTAAAAGCAGTTTATAACCTCTGCTCTTGTCTCTGAAGTTCCTCTTAAATCATTCTGTAAATATATCACAGGGCAATGAGAGAGAAGGACTCGAGTTTTCCACCTTGGGCTTTCTTTTCTGCTTGCCCTTAGGGATCTGTAGTCTCTCTGTTGTCACAGAAATAGGGCATGGCTGACCTCAATATGGTGCGGCATAATACCCAGATGGATTCAGCTCAGCGCCGTAATCCCGGCGGAGACACTTTCACTATGTTCATTATTTCCTGGGGTTTCTAACAAGGAAACCCTTCCTGGCACCTGATGGCATCGTAGCAATGACAAACCCCCAGGCTGCCCAGGACAGCGGGCTCTCAGCTTCCGCTGAAGTCAACAAAAACGCACTTTGCAACAGGCACTCCTGAGATGCGTACGTATCTCTTGCAATGTATATGTACCATTGTGTATCTCTCTGTTTCACAAGTTTGGACCGTACAGAAAAATCATTAAGCAAAGTCAAATACTGGCTATTTGCTCCCACCAACGTTCAACGGATGCTTTACCAGCAATGTGTTGTGGATGCGGCACCTACCCTTCTTCTATCGGCAAGAAGAGTTTGGGGCTGCTCCTCTTCCCGCCTCCCTCTCCCGTACATTAAGAGTGAGAATCTGGCAATGGCACTGCTGCCTCTGTAATCTATCACCTCGAGGCCCTTTCATATATCAATGTTTGACTGCTTTCTATGTAAAACAGGTCATTAAGTTAATCAGAAATTGACTACTACTACAAACACCTTTTGAATAAGGTCAAATTAAGATAAAAGTCCTTGCTCTTTTCGTCTCTCAGCAACAAAGACTATAACCAGGCTTCTAAACCTGCCATTAATGTCAGTGTGCAGATTAAATGTCATTAAAGGCAATTTGTCACTTACATACACACTTATCTCAATCTAATAATTAGCAAAAGGTCAGGCAGATAAACCTGTATATTTCAATCCACAATAAATTTCAGCTGCAGGAAATGACAAAATACAAGTTTAACCATATATACATGTATTTGTGTTTGAAATATATATGTATAATTAAATCCAGCACAACAGAATAATCTGTTTTAAAGACCTAACTGGTATCAAGCCTTACTCTGACACTTAACTTAAGCTGCGAGGAAGCCAAGAGCATAATCATGGATCAAAGTAATACCCCAGAGGAGCGAGCACAGCAGACCTCGCTTCACGGTGTGAAAACCCCTGTGAAATGGGTCAGCAGGCACTAGCCAAATTCCATAACTAGTATCACAACTGACACTCACTGGCAGTCTGGTGGGCAGTCTCAGCCCAGATGTGAAGTATGTATGAATAAACCACAGGGACCAAATTAGCTTCTGACCTTACTAGGTGACTCCTTAACTTCAAGTGTCCAGCACGCTGACTTGGTGTCAGGAGGCAGACGGTAACAACGCCCGAGTGAGAAAGCAGCTGGGGATAAAGCAAAACCTTTCATTCTTTGGTCTGGCATCTCCACATCTCTTGCAAGGCTCACGTGCGCTTTAGAAGACGCCAAACTGCAGCTCTGTATAGGCAAGGAAGAGACCAGGATGCCCCACGGTTGGGCCTCCTTTCCCCTCAGTTTTCATAAGGAAGATTTTGCAAGTCAAAATTTCCCGTTGAAATTCAAGCTCTACACAAACTGTAGAAAATGGAATTGCTGCTTCTTTATCTTGGAAACGATGGAAAATCTCCTTTAAATGACGCTGTGGTAATGTGGTTGGCGAATTTGCTTTAATGAGAAACAGAAGAGCAAGGCTGAGAGTGTGCAGTGAATTCTGCACGATCGGTCCCACCGAAGGCAACAGCAAACCTGCTCCCAACGGGGCACCGACCTGCGTGCTCCTGCAGAGACTTGGCTGCAGAACGTGGCATCAGAAAGCATTTCTATTAAAGGTGACCAGTTCCAGTGTGTGTAATGTGGGATATGGGATCATGGGATATTCTTTGTGGAAAAGTATAAAGCTTCAAATCTCCCAATGCTCAACAGCCAAAAATAAATAAATAAATAAATAAAATAAAATAAAAAAATCATAACGTTACTTACCTTTGTCTCCAAAACAAGATAGCTGAGTCCTTACTGCTGTTTGGATCCTTTTCATCTTTTTCCACCCAAATGTACAAATTCCTAAGTTCAAGCCCCGTTCACAGATCATGCTTCCCTTAAATATTTCAAACTTTCCTTACTCTAATGACCATTAACAGTACACATTTTCAGTTCCCTCCTGTGAGGATACAGCTGTGATATGGATATTAATAACTAAATAACATATGGAGATTTAGAGCAGTAAAGGACAAGGGTTTTTTTAAAGCCGTTTCAAATTATTCTGTTCATGTTTTGTTTGTTTTTTTGCATATTGGCAGCACTTAACCCATCTTCAATGTCTAAATAGCTACTTCATATGGCAGTGCAACAGCAAATTGTCAACATTCAGCCTTTACCTCTGCTTCTAACACAGCGGGGGACAGTTAGTTAACTCCACAGTGATGTTGTGTTGTTTTAATAGTTTATAGCAAAGAAAGATGGTTTCAAGGAGTCAGACAATTTACCCAGCTTCCTGTCACAAAGGTACTTCATGATTAATGGAAACTGTATGTGTGAAACAAGTTTATATTACAGCAAGGCAGAATTTTTATGCCTCTCAGTTGGAGAAATTTTTGGATACCTTATTAAAAAAAAAAAATCACAGCAAGCATCAGCTTTAAAAGCAATGACAAATTCTTCTCAGCACAGGTTTTTAAAGCTTTTTTTTTGTTTTGTTACAAAATTCACTTCGGGATGGGTATGTCCCATCCTAACAGAATAACCCAACCTCACAGTTACAAAGAGAGCTGTTGCTGTTATTATCTGAAGGTCATCCATCAAGCCCAAGGCCTTGCTGGGTTCAAAACTGTGCTTCTACATTATTCACGTTCACTCAATGTACCATACAGTCCCAAAAGGTAAACAATTAAAATAAAAAATACAAAGGATGGTAGGGGAAGGAAACAACATCATCTTCACATTACAAGATAGGAACCTGGAGCAGAAAGAGTAAGTAGGAAGAGTATAGGAGATTTGTGGAAGAGCTGAGAATATATCTAGAATATATATAGGTCTGCCTGCTGGCTAACGAGAGCAGGGAATAGATCCGATAACAAACTACATCCAGAGGTGGGCTCTCATCTATAGTCTTCTCCATGTCAGCTATAGAGATTGATTATTTTTATACAGCATCACAGAAAAATATCCCCAAATACTTCCAAGTAGAAGAAAAATGCAATTTTAAAAGAATCAACTACAAACACAGCTGCTTGAACACTTTCTAGTCCATTTAACGTAAAGCTTTGTCCATGTTGTGGAAAGTCACACCCTCTCATTGCTTGACAGAGAGGCTTCTGTTGGCACCCCATCTTCTAGATAGCTGCAAGCTGCAGGAGGGGGTCTTGGTTTTCAAGAGAAGCCACTGATTTTGGACTTCTCAGGTCTTTGGTATATCTTATGAGAGGATGGACCTCAGCATCAACACTACAAATCAATGCAAACATCTGAAGACGACTGTACTCAAAGTCCCTAGCAACTCTTGAAAATTTAGGTTGGAAGCTTGTTTAAAACATCTATTTCCCACTTTTTTCATTATACAAGTGTACAAAACTGGTCTGTAGGAGACTGATTTGAGGAAGCACGAGTAATTTTTTCTGGTGTTTGGTTTTCAAGATCAGATACAGGCTGTATATTCTACCACTGTGATCTCAGTGTCCTATAATACTCATCTTGGTGGGGAATATATGCACATATCAGTATCCCCTCTGTGCCCAAACATGTATCTTCCAGAGATTCTCACATTCCCTGCTAATATAAAGAAAAACTACAACATGCATTACCTAGAGGCTTACATGTTGACATAGCAAGACTTGGGAAAAGATTAACCCTTCAGCCTGAGGTCCTAAACATGCACCACAAAGCTAGCAAAGAGTTTCTCCATTGCTGTGAATAGAGGCAGATCAAGGGTTATTTCATGACCCTTAATAATGAAATGTTCTATCCCAGCACCGATACGAGGAGGCACTGTACCAAACGTGACCACTGGCATTACAGCTTGCTCACCACAGGTTTATATCCACAAGGTAGAGAATTTTTTTTCCCCTCTCTAAACCAGTGGAAGAAAGTGAAGGTCAGAGTGAAGGAGCTTCGACTCCCTGCTACGCTCATGCTCCTCTGCCCGAGAGTCCCAGCGCCTTTGGAAGGACAAAAGTCTGCGTGAACAATGTGCTACCCTGCAGCTGTGGTCAGAACTGCTATGTTTAAAGGTTACAGTGATTAAGCACTGTGATTAATTTAGTCTCAGCAGAATCAATTCCACTCAACTACAAATCTAATTTACATACTGGAGAGGACTCTGCTGTTCCCTGGTCAGCATGGGTTTGAATTTAGATTCATTTTTCTCCCAGATGGGTGTTGTGAGGGATCACACTGCAATTACCAAATGTTTTGACAAAGCTAATGGGACAGTTCTATCTGTGTGTCACTGCTTCCCTGGCTTGCTGTCATCTGCCCTTTCATAAAACGATATCCAGTTCCCAAACCTCTTGAACATGAAATCTATATCAAAGGATCACCTACACAGGAATATGTTCAGCATAGCTATCCCACTGTAATCGTACTACGGTAGGGGAACCAACTCCCTTTAATGTGCATTTCTTTCAAAATGTCGCATTTTTCCCCAGTTGACCATGATGCCTCCGAAGAGATCTTGTCCTGAACAACAAGAAAGGTAAATCAGACTCAAAAAAGTCATGGAGATTACACAGGGGGTGTGCAAGCAGCAAATGCAGGACCAGGGTAGGTAACTGGGTCTACACAAGCAGGAATATGATAGCCACAGAGAGAAAGAAGAGATACATAGTGAATTCCCATTAAAAACAAACCATGGGATTCTACATACCATTATGTATCAACTAATAGGCAAATTATATAAAAATCATGATTGATTCTGATAATCACAGCCTAAGTTAGGGATGACTGCAAGACAGATCTCAACACCACTCGGGCAAACCTTTAAGCTGAAAGAACTTCAGCCCTCTGGATTTGCAGGGACCTGCAGTCTTGAGAGAAACCCCATTGAGGAGACAATACAAAGAAATTACTTTAACAGCTATTTTTTGGTCAGCAACGTATGACTGGAAGTCACTGGAACATGCGTACCTGCTAATTTCTAGTTTTCTCTTTCCGAACAGTGATTTCCAAAATTTATGAAGAACTTGATTCCTCCGGAGAAGCACCGGAATGGCAGCCAAAGGAAACCACATGAGCTTTTTCTCTGAATAGACCAAGGGGAGAAAATGATTGCTTCCTAAACCTAAAATGGATTTTCTCCGCAACAATTTATATAGCACTAGTTTACCTGCAGCCAGTGTAACCTGAACCCTCACAAAACACGCCTGCTGAGCCCTCTTTACTGTTACCTCCTTCACCTTACACTAGAAATATCTTAAATTATAAATACATCGCAGAAACCTGATCTGCAACGCCCCCAGCATATCATGATCCCTATCACGTACTTCTCCCTTTCAGCCCAAGCGCTCCGGCACTGTGTTTTGTCAATACCAGCCTAGTACAGCTTCAAATATTTAGCTTAACTTGATCTTCCAAACTGCGGAAGAGAAAAGCCAGAGTCTCCTAACACCATTTGCTGAACAAACAATTGATCCCAGCAGAGGACAGTGGCAGCGTCCTCCTGCCCCTCGGCCAGCCCGGCTGCATGCTTGCGTACCGGGAGCCGTGACAGATGCCAGGAGTGACAGCTTTGTTTTGCCGAGGCTGTGCACGGCCGGCAGTTGGCAGGCGAAGCCGTGGCGGAGATGACAGCTTCTCTGATTCTGTCATCAACCGATGCGACTGAGTGACCTTTTCCAGTCTTAGCAGCTGCCTCCCTTCTTTATTCAATCATGGCAGAAAATAAGTCCCTTTGGGTAAATCTTGCCCTTTTCGTAATTTTAAATGACCGCAATTGTCATTAGGCTTGTTCGCTAAATATGGTCGTGAGTGGTGGCGTACTCTTTGGCAAGAGGCACAAATGGGAGCGCAAGGCACGCGGCTTGTGTGCATGCCATAGCAGGAAACCCATATTCTCCTCTGAAAGACTTCAAAATGCTCAAGAATTCGTCATCGAGATTAACGCTTGCTTATGCTCACAGGGATTTTCATGACAGCTGCGAGAGACCCTGGGACATCGTTCAGGGGAACGTACCCACTTACCTCTAGGTTTTTGGCAAGGAGAAGGAAGGAACTGTAGCAACATGAAAAATCGAATGTATTCATGCAGCTCCGTAGATACAGTTTGTTCTTCACGGTGGGAAAGGAGAAATGCCCTTAATTAATAACGGTGACAAAGTAAGGGTTTTTCAAGTAGCTTTGCCATGAGTCTGCTTTGCATCCCTGCTCACTTACTGTGCTTGCTGTAGCTGCAGACGAGGCGAGACTGCAATTGCCCTCATTGCACCCCAGTGATTAGAGATGGCAAATAATGCAAAATGGAGTGGGGAAAAAAAAAAAAGTTCCACGCAATGAGCAGTCTGTTTGAAATTGAAATGAGTCTGCTTTGGCTCAGCATTTGTCTGCTTTGTGTTTGCTTTCCGCATACATTTGAGCAATTGAGTTTTACAAGCACAAATGTTCAAGAAAAGTGAATTTCAAAGTTGCACGCAGTATTAACAGAATCATTATTTAAATCCTCACAGAATTACTTTTGCTGAGAAATCATATCTGCACAGCTAATCACAATACAGATTTATTTTTGGCACAAAGACTGCCTGTCTTTAGCTATTACACTGGCTTCCATTATTGCAGTATGTGAGCCCCTTCCACCTAAAATAAACCGTAACAATAAGCTCCTCAGGGGCTGTCTCTTACGCTGTGCTTGTATAATGCCTGCACAATCAGATAGATGACTCTCAGAGCTCCTAACACCACACCTACATGACAAGTCAAATTTTAATATTTGTGATAAACCCACACATTAAAAAAGTATTTATAAACCAGAAAGTTCAAGCAACAAACAGGAAATCACAATCTCTTCATCTTGAGTATTTACTCAAGTATTTACTCATCTTCAATCTTGAGTATTTACTCAAGCTAACAGAAGGGAAAAAAAGAGACTAAAATTATTCGATATATGCTTCCTGTAAACCATTTATTCCACTCTAGCAGAGAAAATAACTCTGTTTAGGTAATGCAGGAACAGGGCAGGTAATTGCGGGTCGCTGGAATAAGATGGAAGATCGTGATAGTGGCAGAGAGAGAGAAGAGACAGAGCAATGTACACTATCCCGGCTCTTCCCTGGCCAAAGCGTATTTCAGTCATTACTCTAAACACCGCAGTTTCAGGTGCCCCAAGAAATTCAATCTACTTTCTGCTGAAAGCTGGTTTCTCAAAAGCATGATTTGTATTCATCTCTTTTAGCCGATAAATACATATCCTTTCATGCTTTTGACATAACATTGGCAAATGGTAGATGATGACTAGTGTCTACCGAGGACGTGTGTACGTAGGCTGGGTTTGGTTTCGTTTTAAGCTAGTTCAGCAGTCATTTCTGCCTGAACTACAGAATTCTAAGAACCATCAGGTTACTTCACAGGATAACAGATTGAAGCTTCAGTGGCCCAAATTACAGGAGAAGATGAGAGATGAACCGTACCCGCACGCAGGCGGAAAACCAGATGAAAATTTCACAGCGTACTAAATGCCAATGGGTGCTCTGCCGATGCTCGAAACCTTTGCTGTACCTTGCCATTATTGAGGGATTACAAGACCTTCTGTACAACTGCTGAGGCTGCCAAGTCCTACGAATGTGAACCAAAATCCCACACAAGCTGCTACAATCTTCAGGGGGTTTTACAAGACAAATTTCAATAATCCCTTTAAGTGCTTCTTTAGAATCGAGCATGAATTTGCCAAATCCAGGGTAGCTTATTCTTCTTAAATTCATAACACAACTAACTAGTGCTCTGTGTGTTACAAGAAAGCCTGAGTGCTCACTTGAATAAATGTGGCAGAGTTTTAATGTTCCCAAAGTACTCAATGAAAGAAACTGGGCTGGAAATCTTGGGGTCGAAGACAGCATGAGCAGTACTGTATTTCCTGACTTTGATCAAAACAGAAAAAACAAGGATATTGATGAACAAGGATAACACTCAAATTCAGCGTTCCTACCTTTTCATGGAAACCATTAGCACTGATTAACTTTGCTGACCAGAAAAGTCTAGAAATACCAGAAAAACAGTTCTCCGTAAGGTGAATATTGTTTCTCTAATTCTATCCCAAAGTAACAAATGCAAGAGTAGGGGCAAAAGGAAAATACCATTTCATCAGGTACCAGGAGGAATACTGAACAGATGAGAGACAGCAGAGACATAAAAACTAAGGTGGAACAAAGGGGGGGGGGCAAAATTAGTTGATGCAAAAGGAATTAAAATTTTTTTAGCTGAGAGGGAGAAAGTTAAAGGAAAGTAGTTGAAAGGAAACAGCTACAAAAGACAGACAGGAAAGAAACACCAAAAGTATTAAATTGATATAATCAAAAGTAATAAATGGAAACAGCAGAAAACGGAGAAATCAGCACTTCATTCTCAATGACCATGGCGAAGGCCAATGGCTCACCTGCTTTGGCTTCTGCTTTCCAAAGTGGAAAGCGTGCCTGATACACCTCTGAGGAACGAACAGTGCTTACAACCCTGAGCCTTGAAAAGCCATTCTCTAAAAGTGAAGATATCCAAAGTTTTTAGTCACTCCTGAAAAATCCCCCATCAACATCCATTTGTCAGGTATTTAGAGGCATATTGCACCTTCTCGGACGCTGAGATCAGTGGAACAGATATTCCCCTATACTCCAAACATTAGAGCACATAAGTCCCCGTGCCCTCCCTACTTACAGCTGCATCCCTGCCTCCTTGCCCCCTGCTGCCAACATATGCATGTGCACACACGCGTGCGTTTTATACAGCATAAGGCAAATAGGGGCTGAACCTCTGAAGTCTAGTGCAGAATAACTGATAACGCAGATCTGTATTTCTTTGAGAGTGAAGTTTGATTTAGGGTAACGGTATAGGCCTTAATCTAGACGTTGAATCCCCAACAGGAGGTCTTGACAGGCACTGCCACACCCCCCAGCGCAGATACCCTGCGTTTGCCCAAGGTGACATTTCTTTTCCATTTGCCCTCTGGACACAGCTTGCCCGACTCACTATTTCCATCCTCTCCGTCCTTACTGAAACAGCTGGGATTGGAATCTACCTCCCCCTATCACATTTCCAACACAGGGAAAAAAAGGGTGGATTGGATCACAAAAAAAAAAAAAAGGAAAAAAAAAAAAAACCCCAAACATAAGGAGGGAGCCCCGTGGGTCTCTTAAGAAGCCAACCACAGTCGTGGTCTGGAGGTGGGAAGCAAAGGGGATGTTTCAGAGTGCTCCAGCTTTGAGCTTGCTAATGCCATCATGAACCTGACCCTGCGGGGTTCACAAAGCTCTAATTTTCCTGCTGACAGTTGGAGATTACAGCACTGGTAGCTGAGCTGAGAAAATGCGTTCTAGAAGGTCTCCAAGAAAGAGAAAGAGAAAATAAACAGTGAGCCCCATGGTGTCACTTTTATAGTCACTTTTCTGACAGCAGCCACGCTTTTATACATGGCACTTAGAGTAAACAATTTAGAGCAAATGTTTTTTTGGCTGTGGGAAGAGGATGCTCTTTTCAGATACGCTACAGCACAAACACAACGCAAAGGCAAACAAAGAGCATAAAACAGGATGGCTCGTTACTACCTGTCTTCTTCCCATTACACCTATTACTCTTGAGGCGACGGGACCAATGAATGTGCAGCATGGTGCCAATAAAAAAAAATAAATATTCACTGTCTAACAGTGTTTTCCAGGAGAAGTACAGAAACATCAAAAGTACCACAGGACAAACACCACTCAAGGACAAAATGGGCTCAACCCCATAAATCACAGACTCCGCTGTCAAAAGGACATTGCCGTGGCCCCCACTATGTTAAGTGTATTGATACCTGTGTTACTGGGCTTCTATTATTTCATTTCCATTTTTAAATCTATTAATTTTAATGCATTACTCCCTTGTCAACAAAGTTTTGATGCTGCTCCGCAACAAAGGAACAAATGTTGATCTCTGACTTACACTGCTGAAAATGGATTTCAACACATTTGTACCAGCTACTGGTGTGGACGCCCCATCTCTCACCCTCCAGTCAGGGCGCACACTGTCACACTTCAGCAGCACAGTGGTTCAGGACTAATTAATCTTACCAACTATTCCCACCTTTGACAATAGCTTTGTGTTGCACTACGCTAACATTTCAACCCTGCGAGATGGAACCGGATGGAACAGTCTGCTGTACAAGAGAAATCACCCCAAGTGCTCCTCTTCAATTTGCTTCTCGTTGATTAATGCAGAGACTGTTTTGCCAGTCCGTTCGAGGAAGGAAGGGGATGTAATGGTATCTGCTCATTTTCAGCTTCGAGACCTCCAGATATGTTCAGCAAGCCTACAAAGCTTTTAATCTTTAGCATTACAGAACCATCAGAAGGGCAATTTTCCAACACTGGAAAGCAGGTGGAAATCAATGGAAATAAAGTAATTATGAGTTTTAAGTACAGCCATTTTATGAGATATAGAAGTCATTCCCATTCCTTTCCACATGTAATTGTAATTGCACTGAAATTACTTAGAGCAGGCCAGGTTTTAATTCCAGGAATACAAAGCAAAAATGTAATTTTGTACTACAGTACCACGTTAGAAGGGGATAAAATACCTCCAATAACTGCAAAGTTGCATCAACTTCACACAAACAGAGGAATCCTACAAAATCACAGCACTGATATTCCGGAATCCCTTCGACAAGAATACAGAAGGCTTTTGGAAACATTTGTAACTCTAGCTCCACAGTATATTTTCAAAGCGTGTCAGAACACAAGAAGAGGATTAAGTTCCTTACACTGCCACCTCCTCCTCCCTCTTACAGGGATGACACCACTAACAGGATAAAGTGAGTGACAGGGTTATATGATCATTACATAAAGGTAGTACACATGCAAAATCTTCAGAACACGGAAAAAAAAAAATATCAAAGAGGTTGCACCATCTGTCTGTGGAGAAAAAAACAACAGCTGGTGCAAGAAGCCGCAAGATGCCAGCCTTACAAGTGACAAGATGGGAAATGACAGGAAACAGCTTTTCACTCTTCTAACAGCAAAAGAAACGTACAGCCCGTGTTCTCGTGTTTGAAAACCTCCAGATGCTGCCCTCTTCTCACATTTCCATATCTTTGTTCATGCAACATCTGAAAGCTTTTCTATTTTTACAGAGGGAGGGGAAAAAAGCACAAAGCCATCAAATGTATATATTTTTTTTTTCCTTGCGAGAGGATGTTGAATGAATTTTAATCATGATCATAGGAAAAAAGAAAAAGAAAAATCAGCAGTATTTGATGTGAGAAACCTTTGAAACTTTCTCCTTCTCAGAAGAAACTGCGATGTGTTTGGCTTTTATAAAGGTTGTATATGATAAATATTAGCTTATTCTGAGACTGATTAGGCCTTTGGATTGATTCAAGGCAATGCTAAGGTTCACCATAAATGCTCTGTAAAGGTAGCAAGGCTTCCCCTGAACAAGATAACGTATCCCTTGTGCCCAGGTTTCCAAACACCTCAGGCTTTAGGGGTTGTTTAAGCACTAGACGTGACCCCTGGGCTGAATGTCCTGACCTCCCCTGTTTCTGGATATTGCATATTGCTAAGGCTGCAAAACCAAGCTGCATATTCAAAGAAAAGAAGCCACTTAAACCCATTCCACAAACTCCAGCAAGCACAGCTTCACAAGAGGTGTCCCGCTATACAGAATGCTTGATACCGAGCAAATGATACTGGGAGCTGCCTGTCAAATATGACCCCATGTGACCATACAAACAGGATGTTATTAACACTGATACGTACTTTACAATAGAAAACATTCTGAAAAGTCAATGTCCCATGAAGAAACGGTCTTGCTAGGGGATATAACTCGACGGCAGAGGCACACAGTATGGGGTCCTCTGCAGACCAAAGCTGGACAGAGCAGGGAGTGTACGTTTCCAGCAGAAGGTTCAGGGAAAGCTCAGCTTGAAGACAACACTGATCTGCGGATCAGGGGAAGGATCTGGACAGCCTAAGACTAATGATTTCTACCTCCTCCGGACAGATTAGTCCTTGGTTCATCCAAGTGTTTTGCAGCTGGGAGATAAACTAGGATTATTTACTCCAGACAGAAGTGAGCAAAGGGATAGGTGTCTTCCCACAGCAAAGCAATATTCTGATGCCGGACCTCAGCAGGAATCACATCGTTACCTTACAACGTACCCTGGAAGGCTGCTCGATGGCTAACACCGGGGTTCGCCTTTCACCCTTCACCATAAACAAAATGCTGCCTTTTTTTTTTTTTCCCTATCCTGACAGAAATCAGAGAGATCTCTACTGAGATTTTTGGTTATTGCATGCCAAAAAGGTTACATTAGAGTCTAGACTAAGACAGCAATGCACTAAGATAACTGAGATAACACCCCCAGTTGCTGGTGGGAAATCAAGGTGGAGCAGGCTAAAGAACATTGCTCAAGGTCAGGCAGGATGGGTGTGGAAGAGGCAGGGAACCAGCCCTATTTTCCTTATCTGAGCCTTGAGCTTTTTCCAGCTAATCCTTCATACAGTAGCGGTTGGTCTTTTGAGACAGAAGCGAGGCTTCTGAAAGCCATCCTTATTGCATTAGCACCAGCCTACGCAGAGCAAGTGGAATCATAAAAAAACCACTTTAAGCATCATCAAGCAAGCCAGCTTAGAGAGAATTTACTAGGTGCTGTTTATTTCTACCTTTGATTCTCTACATGGTCTCTACAGATCAGAGTACTTAGAAAACATAATTATTTTAATTAGGAGTAATTCAATTAGAATATCTCATTGCCAATAACAACTTCACTAATAAGAAATGAACACTTGATTTTTTTTTTTTTTTTTTTAATCTTACCTTTGGGGACTCTCTGAATACTTTCCCAGATGTGGAAGTATTTCTTTGATGTTGCATGCCTAATTCTTCTCTCCTGTAGGGTCTGATTTAGTGTATTACTTAAGTCCACTGAAGTCTTTCCTTTGCTTCCAGAAGGCACTGGATTGTGCTTTTCTACATGGCTGTATCCCTGGAGGAATGAAGTTAACTCCGGTGCAGATGAACAATAAAATGGGTACGCTGTCTATGAAAATGATGATGCCAAGTAGGTCTGGTAGGGTAACTAAATCAGTTAAAGAGTAAATAACACAGTGACCACAGCGGAGATACTTTGCTACTACTTTCAGCACGGGAATATACTTTAGGCCTCTTCAGTAAGTCTGTCATAAGTGAGCGGCAAGAGTAGTAACAGTATTTTCCTCTAATAGCACAAGCTAGGTAATTTTTGAAACATGTATTCTGTAGTATGCAATCTTTGTGCACAAAATTTGCTAAAAAGGATACAAAAGTCACTGGAAGTGACTGGAGCGCCACTGGAGTCTTGGGGCAGCACGCAGTGATTTCTAGCTTTAATCAAAGCTGGTTTTCAGTAAGGGAGACAGGTACTCTCGAGTCATGTAACTCGTCTGCACCCTCTCCCTGGGGCAGTCTGGCCACTTTGGCAATCTCGAAAACATCGTTCCAGTACACAGGTGACCTTCCAGTGGCACAGCTTCATCTAGGGGCTCACCCAGTTTGTGCTCGCTATTCCCACGGCTGGAGTAGCATGGGAGAAAGGTATGGCTCGGACACCCTACCTAACGTTCATCTTGGGCTGGTATGCAACTGCCTGGGGCAACCACAGTCTGGTGTAAATTACAGTGATTGGGATTCATCAGCTAAGAAAGAAGCAATTTAAGATTCGTGCTCACATGTTTGTATGCCCTTAACATCAATAGAAACCACATGGATGTAGAATATTTTACTTTTTCTATCCATTTGCTCTCTGATCCACCCGGTAGGACTGTGAGAAACTTGCCTTGGTGAGCAGAGGTCGGTTGAAATGTGGACAATTAGCTGCTTCACCCAGTTCATTCTCTCATCCTCTTAACTAGCAGCTGAAGAATATTTTAATGCTGATCTGTCTCAGCCTTAATTGTGATACTATCCTAGCACAGTACAGCTTGCTTTAGTTCATATCTAACAATAAAGGGTCCCATTATCCAAGGGTGGTACTTGAAAGCATATCTGCAAGAACAGATCTCATTATTTTAATTAAAAGCTTCCACATATTATTTTCTAAGCTAACAAATATGGCCATAGTTGTAATTATGGAATCACCAAATATAGACTCAAGATCTTGTTAATAATTATATGCTTTTTAAAATCTCATAATCTTAAAAAAATGTTGTAATTAAGTCACCAAGCAACTATATTTGTCTCCATGAAATAAAGCCAAATCTACAGATAATTGCAAATAACTCATTTCCCAGTGGATTTTTTTTTTTGTATGCCAATTAGGCTCACAAATCTCAAGCTGTCACCTTCATCTCCAGACATGCAGCCGGCTGATAGCACAGCTACAAACAAAACAGCCCGAGTGCCTCTCATTCCCTGGCTAAGAAACAAAATGAAGTTACCAACACACATTTGTAGATGTCAGCCCCCAGAGAACAGAAAGGGAAAAAAATAATCCTTGGGTATACGACAATTAAAATACTTTGTCTAGCTTTTGAGAAGAGTGTTCTGGGAAAGCTCCCAAGAGACTTCTGTGATTGCGATTCTTTGGTTAACAGCTGCCTCATGACTCAAATCCTCACGCACAACCTACCAGCCACGTCCCTCGCCGTTGCTGTTTTTTCCCTCTAAAATGCTGTGAGTCCTGGGAGCTCCTGTTAATGAATCTCAGTTAGCCACGTGCACCTATCATGTCTGTCACACACTCATCTAATTACACCTGGAGGGCTCGCAAGCTTGAAATGGTGACTTGGCAAAACCAGGGAGTTGGCAGGAGCAACAGCTGAAAATGCTGTTGCCTTCACCTGTGACAACTGGTGATCTTGGAAGGCCCCAGGTGCAAAACTGCTGTTAAAACATCCATCCTCAGGCATCTGCACAAGCACCTCCTGCAATCCCGCACTATTTCCTCTCCTCTTCTACAGTGTCCACCAGAACGCGGTTGCTGTGAGCTGCTTAAACCTGCTTAGGGAATATTTAGGAGCAGTCAGAAGTGGCCGCCTCAACGGAGCGATTTCTTCAGCATATGTAAACAAGACTAAACAATGGCCCCAATCAAATCAATAAACCAGCTTTATAACCTGAAAAATTCCCAAGTGTTTTGCAACAAGTACTTAGATGCAACTAGACATACTCCCTTAGTACGAGGGAGTCACTTTGCCACTGCTGCTGCAGAACCTCCCACACTCAGCACATGCAACCTGCCACAACAGCTCATCGATGGCAGAAGTAACTGTACGGAAGCACAAAGTCAGTGTACGTGGGAGATTATACACTCACAGAAAAAGGAAACAACTCTATTACAAGTCCATATTTCAAAAAAATATGACATAAAATTTACAAAACTTGAAACGAAGTTGAACCATCAAGATATGAGATGGTGGCCCAGACTGAACACACCTAACACTTCAACCTCTGCTCCTCGGCCAAGAGTTTCCTCCTGGACAGGCGTCCCAAAGCCTCAAACTAACCAAAGCGAACATATGGGAAACCCGGGCTGAGGCTGATGGTAGCACAGGCACAGGGGTTGCTTAGACTCACTTTGCGGTTCCCTGAAGTGAAGATTGGATGGTTCCTCCCCAAATTCCCATGCCTGACAAGTACCAAAGCATTTCCCATTAACACTATCACTGTTCCCGTCCCCAAGTTACCGAGGATTCCCCTCACTGCATGCAACTTAAGTCTTTTCCCATTCCTTTCAAAAAATCCCTGACTTCACTTCTGCAGGTGAAGGGTATGCCAGGTAACCTGGACCACTGCTATCTATTTTCTGTTTCTCTGTATCTCAAACATCCGAGTTTTCCATCCTTGGAACTATTCAACCCATGCTTTGCACACCAAGCCGGATGAAGACATTGCCATAACTGTGGCACTATATATATTGCCATAACCATGGCCCTGTATTTGGCTTGGAAGGAGGAGAGGCTGAATCTTGGGGGGATCTGCACTTACAGTTCAAGATTTTTGCTATTTTGAAACTGGAAAACACCCTCCTGACTAGTCCCGACATTCACGCCAGTGTGTCTCACAAGGAAAGAGGTGAGCATGGCTAAAAGCCTAATGCATTTATATCACAAGGCACCATTTTTAAGGAACTGCTTAAAAATTGCACAGAAAGAAAAAAAAAATGCTGTGGAAATTAAAACACTTAAGATAGTGCATCTATATCCATAATCAATCAAATTTGCAGAAATGCTGATTAATCCCAGCAGCCATAAAGCATGGGAGTAACAGGTCTGTCGCATTTCTGAAACCCAGGCCATTAAGTACATTTGTGAAGATCCATGTGTCTAACTTCAAACAGCAGCCTGAAAGGCATGCCCTCTCCTTTTCCAGCAACATTTTAGAAAAAAAACCCCAACAAACAAACCAAACAGAAAGCGTTTGTAACAAAGCACACTGATAGGTAGAGGTTTCATTTCTTTCTTTCCTGAATTTAACAAAAGCCTGGATCTACCACTCAAATTAAACAGTGCGCAGTAAAGCATTAAGTCTGTATTCAACAAGTTTAATTACTGTGTAAATGAAAGAAATTATTATTCATTCATGACATTTATTTCAGTTCCAGTGCTAGTTAACTTTTATAAAAGTGGGATGTGGGGGGTGGGGGGCTGGGTGTATAATTACTACTATATTTCTTTGCCAAACATTAGTGAACTTAAACAAAAAGTGCTTGTTTTCACTAAAGAGGAAAAAGCATGTGAGCTATCAATGATGAATCTGATTAATCTTAAGGACGCCCACAGCCTTGACTCGGTGCCAGGCTCTGATAGGTATACCAATATTTGGGAGGCCGGTAACAGAGAGCTTATTGAAGCCCCAAGACCATCTCAGGACTCTCGTGGGTCAAAAGCCACCCAAACTATGGGAACAATCCAAGCCGGCAGCCCCTGGGGAGTAACGGGAACCACTGCGCGACATGAAAGATAAACTGGCAGCTGATGCTATCGCGGACTACCCAACAATGCATCTTTTCTAATGGATTTTCACAGGGCTTAAACTTCAAACAAAGGAAAGGGAAAATAAAAACCCTTAAGCTGATTCAGATCAGGCATTTTTGAAAGTCTGAAGGAGAAGTCGAGGGAGAGGCTGCAGAAGGAGGGCACATACACAATACAAGTAAGTATGACACACTCCGCAGTCTGTTTCATATTGCATGTCGTGCTGATCCCAAGAGAATAGTTATTACCGGCTCTGATCCACCCAAAACATTCGAGTTTTCCAGAGAGCACTGTAAACAAATCCTAGCAACTAATCAAAACGTATCGTCCAAAAATATGCTCTTTCTGGAACAAGTCATTCCTGTACTTTCTTAGCCCTCCAACTACCAGCATTTAATCACTGCGCTACAGGAGAGATTACACTCTGGCAAGAAGTGGCCTCAGTTTACTTTAAGGAAGAAAAAAAAAAAGAAAGAAAAATCAACACTGGGCCACACAAGTTGTATGTAAGAAATTACAGTTGATGCATTTAGGTAAGCGGAAGGAGCAGGAATGATCCTGGAGGTCAGTGTAAGCAAGGGAATAACTGCAGTGGTGTTTCACATCCACATTTAGACATACCGCTTATCCCATCAAGCTAGCCAGAAAATATATCCTTTTTAAGAGATGCTCCACAGAATTGCCGTGGCTGACTACCATAGCTAAGGCATTCAAGTGATCCTCTGAAAGTGTATGAAGCGCATGCACTCAACTACGGGAATAAACACGACTTTAATTTTTTTCATTTCGGAGTAATACATGTCAAAGCCCATTCTGATCTCATCCCGATTCATAATGAGTCGCTCTGAAGTTTGTTCCCAATTCCTTGCTGAACCAAATCAAGCCAAGTGGAACAAGCCATAATCCAAGCAGAATTCAATGAACTGCACCCATTAAGAAGGCTATTAAACCTTGTTCTCAAGGCTTAAACCAGGAGGAGATTTGAAGTGGAGGAGAGATTATCCCACATCTGCCTCCTAAGACCTCCCTCTGCTGGCACCAGAACTGCCACTGTCAGATGGACCAGATGCCAGAATTGGTGGATTTGAGACACTGACCTATTATCTCACGTTCTATGTGCCATTTACGTTGGAGCTCATTTTTGCCCGCTGACTGCATCTGTATCGCCTCAAATTCTTGATTATGTTGAAATTTAAGGCTCGGAAATCTCAAGACTTTGCTGTTTTAGGCCATGCGTACTGCTACTTCCATCGGTGTCGGAGCAGCCCACACCGGGGCTGATGAACCTGCTACAGCTTGATCCTCCCTCCTTATCAGACCGGAGGGTTTTCAGACAGAAAGCACTATCTCATGCCAAAACCTGATTACTGCTGTACCCTAACAACCACAAGGATAATAGGGGAGGTAATTACACTCAGAAATAGGTTACACAGCACAGCCATGCCAAAGCCAAGTACTCTGGTTCACATACGCGCACAATATCTGCATTTAGTTTTTCACTGTTGCTTAAAACAATCGCTGAATTTATGACATTAGTAACAGGAGACCAACAGCCCCATCCTCTTTGGACTTTCCAACACCACTGAGAGATGAGGCACAAACACGGGCGGCATTCCTTGCAACACCCATCTGCGTGCTTCACCCATGGTTAATAACCTTTTGTTGGAGGACAGCTGGTCTCTGTGCTCGGTGGAAATGTCAGCTGTTAAAACAGGCATAGGAGGGCTGGGTTTGGTGTTCGGGAAAGGGTGAGGAGACATCACGCAAATCCAAGTCCACTGACCCAACAGCTGAGGTATGATTGCAACAAGCAGAAGCAGACAGGGGAAAAGACAACCAGCCCGTGTTACATATGCCACCAAAGGGTCATTTCAAAGAAGGCATTTCTGGTTGCCCTCCTCTTGGGTACCTGTACATGAGCTAGAGAACTGAAACCAACTCCTTAGGCACATTCAACATGAATAAGGAAAACACTTCTTTGCCACGCCGCACACATGTATGTTGTATGAGTTTGCTCATACCCCTGAAGTCCTTATCTCAGCTCCTGCACTCAGCCAGTCCTCAGTTTTCAACTTCCCAAAGAAAGGAACAACCACAGAAATGGGGCAATGGATCCATTTATGCCAATCTGCCACGTGAGGCAGCAACATCAATGTCCTTTCATTCCCACTCCAGAAAAAAATGGGCAGGAAAAATTTGTTGTGTTGATGGTAACAGAGTGATCAATTTTTTTTTTTTTTTATTTCTTGCCTAGTAGCCTCACGTTTCTGTGCTTACTGATGCAGGATCTTCTCTGACCACAGAGGCTTTACCATAGATGGCAGCAGTATTCACCTGCCGGAAGGGGGCTAGTGCTTAGCAAACACTTGATGGGGAAGAGCAAACTTCACCACTGATGCAGGCGCTCACAGGCAATGGCCAACTGGTCTGGAAAGCACACTCAGTCTGTCATTAGGCACTTCCACAGCCAGCTGAGACACATGAACAATTCATATAAGGCAACACCAAAATCAAAGCTAATTACTTGAGGCTCATGATAAGAGAGATCTTTTTCTACAGGCAACTTTGCAAGGTCACCTTTCTTGCTTTACTCTCTTTTTTCTTTTTCTTTTTTTTTTTTAAAAAACGAATGACACTGAACTGATTTCAAAGCTTATCTAATTCCACCTCAGGGCAGGAAGGGGTTAAGACCTCAAAAAATACATACAGATGAATAAAAAGGCAGGCTGGTAGGGCAATATTTAAAAAAAGGAAAGGAGAAAAAAAAAGTATTTTCTTACAGTCAAAACATAACCACAACCCCAGTGTTTAAGGTCACTTCCTCTCTTCATAGCGCTGGGAGCAATCCTGTCAATCAGCTCTGCATGCTGGTAGTCTCAGCTCACTCCGAGTACAGAAAGCGGCACAGCAGAAGAGCAACATTTACCCGCTGGGAAAGGGGGATGGAGGACGCAGCTTTCAATTGATTCCAAAGGTCCTTTGGGAAAGATGAGGCCTCTGGTTTATTAGCACTGACATTCAGCTCTCACAGTATCAGGCTGACACCTATTTAATTTAATGCCATTTTCCAGTATGGAAATCTGTTCGTCAGACTCTCGCCAGGGAAGCCTAGCCAGCATCAACCCCACTTGCAGAGCTCTCACCCCGCCTGTAATTAAAGACACTGGCGGGGCAGAACCTCTCCAGCACATGGCAGCGGCCAGGCTCAACTGCAGGAATGTTTGCAGCTCCACCAAGAAAAGAGGATCTTGTGCTCCAGGCTATTTGTTCCTGTGTTTGCTAAAATGTTGATCTAGTGGAGGGGGAAAAAACCCACCCTTGTGTTTCTTTCGAGAGGAGAGTCTGCCTCGTACAGACACGTGAACTGTGTTAGACCAGATGAGGCAGTGCCGAGGTGAAACCCTGACTCCTCTGAAATGAAAGGCAAACCCGGCCTGGCTAAACCCAGGCCAAAAACCTCACCTTTGCATTCGGTTCACCACATTTCTTTGGGCAAGTCCCTCGGGCTCCTAGACTGGTGTTCTTCACGTAAAAGGAGGTATTTAATTCATTTTAGAGCTAGATTAATTGCATGACACGCTAGGGTCTTTCAGGATAAGATACCATTATTCTTCCCTTAAAAAGTCATCCTTAGATGACAGCACTGATCTGCAGTTCTCCAGTTGTCACTATCTAATTATGCTGTGAGTGTACGTCATGCTGGGATTGTACGTCCTGGTTGCATGTGATCACAACACCAATAAACTGATAAACTGATGATGAGGTCTTGGGCAGACTCCGGAAAGATCTGGGAGGTAAAAAAAGCTTAGGTTCATTGATCAATGCTTAAGTAGCACTTTTACAGAGAAGCCAGTGGAGCTATACAGAATCACCCCATTCTAGATCTCAAGTCAGGTATCAAAAGATGCAAATGCATGCTTGCTGTAATATTCCAGTATCACATAAGGAATCTGAACATCTGTTTCACACTGATCCCAGTAATACAGGCGCTTAACTCACTCATCGGCCTGGTGAAGCTGCAGGAAGGCACTGTCTATAACCGAACATACTGGTGAAGTTGCTCCACAATTTCTGTCCAAGCCCTAATCCAGTCTAATGAAGATCTATGGAATTATACAAAACTTCCTTCTTTATCACAAAAGAGAACTACATTTCAGAAAAGGTCTCCATGAAATTCGCAGATTGGTATCTTATCTTCCAGACTTAGCAATGCTTATTAGGCAGAGCAATGCAAGCGCCTCACAGCACATTTTCTTCTATACACCTCAGTGAACTATTATGAAATGGAAAAATATTAGATTATATATCAAAATCATAAAGATACAGTCAATACTGTACCTGTGTTTGGTAATGTTTAAACCTCAAAGTATTACAGGACTATAAACATGCACTTGCACACAAATCTTTCAGATGTTTTGACTATGGTCATGATAAAAATCAGTTTGCAACCCTGCAGGGACTCTTCCTAGGACGGTACTGACCCCTGACTCTGTTCCACAGAGTCTTCATACTTGGATAGAAATGTTTGTGGAGACACAGGCTCTATTTTGACACAGGCTCTATTTTGACAGTTTTAACTGAAGAGGATGAAAGAATTGATGTGACTGCAAAGGACATGCTGCACTTGAGAGAGATACACACACATTTCCTTGTATATTTATACCTCTGGTCAGAGAGATGCAAAGCAGAGTGTTTTGCGAGCCAGTTTCCACTGATGTATTGAGTGCTAGGACTGCCCGTTCCAAGTGCAGAGAGGGAGGGCAGGAAGGCACCGGCAGCGTCCCGGTGGTCCGTGGGTGACCTGCTGTCAGAGCCAGCTTTCCCGTCCCCTCCTCTGCCACCGACTCTGCACAGCTTTGGAGATACCGAACCACACTTCCAAAAGTCACTCACATCCCTGAGAGACTTGCTGGGTTTCTATTTGTTCAGCGTTTTGAACAGCTTTGTCCCGTAAGGCCCTTTTAGCTGATGAGCTCCCCAGAGCAGGCCTTGTTTCACCGCACACGGTGCCAGGTGTTGCTGCAGTTGAGCTCCGACTTTCCTGGGGTCCTGCAAGCGCTACTTTGGGTAAAAACAACATCTACAACTGTAAAGTTGCCAGATTCATGGTCAAGGAACACCTGTCGGTGCTTGCTCATTGTCATGAAAAAGGATTACTCAGAATATTTGACTAGACATTTCCTCCCTGCGTCAGAGGCAGACGAGCCCATCTCCCCTCTGAGAGCAGCCGAGCACCCCAGAGCCTCTAACGTTCAAAACCTGATCAGCCTTCAGAGATGGAGAAATAAAAACATACTCCTTTTACACAGAGAGAAACTGTGGCACAGAGACACAAGAGTTCACCTACCTATTAACAAGTCTTTAAATGAAACAACTAAATTAGAGGCCTCATCGCCAGGGCCGCTGTACTATCAAGGAAAATCGGGAACCTTCAAAAGTCATTCAGGCCTTAGAGTGGGCTCATTTCTCCCCTCCTGGACCCAGGGACCCTAAGGATTCCCAATTCAGACATCATATTTACATGCTTGAAGTTAGAGGAGGAAGGATCCGATCTGAGTTGCCCAAAATGAGAAGGGAAACTTCACGCTGCTTTTGAACCCATGAGCTTTTAAAATAGCTCTGCCTATCCCTCCCCTTTCTGGTGCGTGACCACGCACGGTCGGTCACTACCTGATACCCTACAGCCATCGGCTGCAGCTACTACTTAGTGCCTCCCCAAGGCACTCAGTCCCATCAGATCTCCATAACTAATTGTTTTCAAATATTTCTCATGATCTTGTAAGATACCCATGTAATCAGTCCACTGCCTAGAGCCAGGAGAGAGGGGGATTTAACAAAAAGGAGACTTTGAAAGGACTAAGCTTTTATATTAACCCATGTCCCAATCCTGTACAAACCTACAAGATCAAGAAGAATGCTAAATAAAATCTATGGGGTACTCTGCCAGGGCACTTTTTGGAACACTTCTTGGTATATCTAATAATTTTTTAGATTTATTAGAGATTTAGATTTATACCTTCTACTTTATTTAGCATTAGATTTATACATTTGGCTGGTCTCAAAGATGACTACTAGACAAGGTCACAAAAGCAGCATCTCTTTCAGTAATCTCCTTCCAGTGACAGTGGAAGCACCCACATCCCTATTTATAATCCTCTGTCTGTGCTGCGAGAGAAAAGGGATTTTGTACTCCCCATTTCTCTCCCTAACATGCCACAGTGATATCTGAGCACTGAACGAGCCCATTTTCTGAGACCAAACAACAAAACTTCAACCCGTACCTCCAGCCAAGGGAACAGATAATTTTGGTTTCTCTTTGGTTTCCCCTTTTTACATGGAAGGGAAAAAAAAAAAAAAGTTGGGAAGCTGATGAGTACAACAGCAGGAGCAGGGAATCAGCAGCAAGGGGTGGGCTGAAGCACCGCTCTGCCGCAAAGTGCTGCCCTTCCTACAAGATTTCACAGGATCTAACAGCACATCCAAAGCACTGATAACCACCATCGGGGCCATACCCAAAACGCAAAAGCAGTTCTCTCCACCCACCACCCAGAGACCTTCTCACCGAGAACCACAGCACTGTACCCAATTACTGCCAAACCCTGACGAGAAGAGGGGACGCTTCCTCTGAGCGTAAGGCATACGTAACACCTCCAACGTACCATATGGATGCCTCTCTTCAAATTTGCTAGCTTGACCCCTTTCCATTTCAGCATCCCACTCCCCATGTCCTTACTGCTGCAGAGCACTGTTTGTTTCAGAAGGAGCACCCATGGACACAGAAGCAGAGATCTTTTCTGAACATGCCAGATGATGAACCTCAGTGACATCAAAGTTAGGAAATCCAAACCAGGTCATAGCAAATTGAGGCAGAATGGAAACCAGCACAAAATTGTCTCTGAGAGGCAGCTGATTTTCTCTGTCCAGGCAGTGCCGTTAACGTATTCTAACACACTTTCAGCTTTAACTCTCCTGGATTGACAACAGAATTGAATTACACTTCCAAATCTCTCTCTTTCAACTTGTCATAAGATTTTTTTAATCCAACAAGAAGCACTTCCTTGGCAGAGCTGCAATTGTCATATTTCTCCAGCTTTTCTGATTTAGGGATTTTAATCTTTTTAGCCATGAATTGACTTCTCTGTACTAGCACTCAGAGAAAAAAATCAGCTATTGCTCACCATGCAAGCTGCCAAGTTCCTGGGACCAGATGGAACGGATCCTAGGTTTTTAAAGGAGATCATTGACAATCGGAGAGAATACACTAAACACAAGCGAAGTCTCAAGAAGGCTGGACAAAGATTGATCACAACACTGAAGAATTACAGAAGACTAAACAAGGAAATAGAAACACTATCTATTCATCTCTAACATCTGTATCATGTAGAACACTGGAAGCTACAAATACTGCTTGAATAAAGTTACAGAGTAATGCAACCCACATGCACCCCCCCATTGCTCCCCAAGAACGGGGACACACTGCCCTCTTCCGACACGGAGGTCAACCCTACCCAAATGTGCCAGCTCAAGCTGGTTATAATTTATTTGCAAAAGTGCAGAGCAGAATGGAAAAATCAGCTATAGGGGAAGAGGAAAAGGAGACATTTTAAAACACTGCTGAGACCTACAGATTAGATATTTGCCTCAAAGCATAACTTTAACAAGGTATGTTAGAGCTGCCATCAAAGTCATGCAATGATGCCAGCTGAAAAGGGTGGAAAAAAAGACCAGCTAGAGAGCTTTTAGAATATTTCTATCATTATCACTGAGCAATAGGTAGCAGTTGTACATAGGCAGATCTTAATTCACCTCTTTAAATTCCTCTGTCTTTTTTCGCAGTTTATATTCCTCTGTCTTTTTTTATATTCCTCTGTCTTATTATTCCTCTGTCTTTTTTCGCAGATGTCCAAGAAAGGAAGGATTTGGTTACTGAACCTGAGTTTATGAAACAGTCAGTGGAATTCTACCCCATCTTTTAAGCAGATTCGGATCTACACACAGACCTTTGAACCTGCTGTGTTACCATGTTAGCTTTCACAGCTCTTTCCCAAAGGAACATAATGACTCCATTTAATAATACTCAAACTCTCCTCCCAGAAGTTTCTTGTCACCTAATTCAATTGTGAACATAATTTAGGCTTAAAAGGTTTGCACTGATTTTTCACTGGCATCCTAAAGAGCTCTGTAATGCAATAATTCACCCATCTTGAAATTTTTCTGTGGACCCTGCAACAGAAATGCTGCTTGCCTCCTCTTGGTACTGTATCTTGTCTAATAGCTTGAAAGAAATGCATTGTAATTCTCCCAAAAATACCGCATAGATAATAATCCTGGTAACATGCATGCATTTTATGGGTGGAGAAAATGAAGTCCATAGAAGAGGGGAAATGAGATCTTCTTCCAAGTCCCAGAGCACTTTCAGCAGAACATTAGGAATCCAGCTATTAATACTAAGCTGTAATCACTACATGATATGCCTTTCTTTTAAGGTAACAGTCACAATCAAATCCATAGCTGCTAAGCTTGGTGGGTGTTGAAGACGATCAGTTTTATATAATACTCATCGTATAAGACAGGATGCTTCAGAATGAGCTGCCCCAGCACCATCAGCACAGAGGAACGGCTGTGTTGGGCCAGGTCAAAGGTTCAGCTTGTGCAGCATCCTCTTTCCAACGGTGGCCATAAATGGATGTCCAAAGGAAGAGAACAAAAATAGGCTAAGTATGTATAATACTCCTGTCTCTATTGATATATGTATATAATTCCCCCTTGCTTCCATTTCCAGCTCACTGAGCTCCTGGTGTGGTTTCTGCCTGCTCAGCGGCAATCAGTTGGTTTCTTTTCCAATAGTTTGTCTGCTCTCCCAGAAGCGATGTAAACTTTTAGCATCCACAACTTCCTTCGACAACCAGTTGCACTGGTTGACACCTTCACAAAGAACCACCTACTTCTCATCTCCTTCAACCTGGCTCTTACCGACTTCCTTTGACGTCCCCAAGTTCTTGTGTCAGAAGGTAATGAACGATCCCCATGCCCACCCTCCCTATGCCCCACTTGATTTCACAGACCTCTGTCACATCTCCTTTACATATCTGCCCAGCTGAAGGGTTCTAGTTCGTTTAGTTCTTCCTCACACAGAGGTCAGTCAACGCCTCTGAACCTTTGTGGCTCTTCTCTGAGCATTTACAGTGTCTGCAAGTCTTTGGAGAGGGGAAGACGAGAGCTGCACAATGTGTCCACAATGCAGGGAAATCAAGGATTTCTTGATTTCATTTCCATCATATTTCCATCATATTCCATCATTCCATCATCAATTTCTATTCCATCATAGCAATGTTCCCCGTTCCATGCTTAGTACATTTCTTAATATTTTAGTTGGTTAGTCTTTTTTACTACTACTGAGTGCCATGCTGATGTTTTGATGGAAATACCCATTATAACCCCAAGATCTCGTTCTTGCATAGAAACGGAGTTAGAACCTCCCTGATTTCCTCTTGCATGGAAATGAGCTCAGAGTCCATCATTTCATATAGGGCGTTAGGATTGTTTGAGGGGAGAGTCAACACAGTCCTTAAGAGCAGCATAAGGTACACATGCTTTGGCACAGGCTTACCACTACACTGAACTTAGACACGTGTATTTCCACTCTGAATCCCTTCTCTGACCCATGCTGTATTCGTGCAGCTACCCCATACCGTAATAAAACATTATTTTAACATACCCAGTGCTGTTTCATACAACCAGTATCTTCAAATTTGCTAAAAGCACGCATAAATATTTGATAGAGCAGGCAATGCTGCTCCCACATCCAATTGCAAACAAGATTATTTTTTCTCCCAAACAAATCCAACACCTTGATGATTATCTGATCTGGTCTGTTCTTATTCTTCTGCTTTACAATTTTCAAATATTTGCAGTTGTAAGTCTTTCAAAGCTTTAATTTGCTTAAAATGATTCACAAGCACCTTGTTAATCTTTTATCAGTTTTATTACAAACTGTAAACAAAACCCAGTTCTTAAATAATTAAAGGACAGAACTAGCCCTCAGGCAAATTGGGGGGGGGGGGGGAGATCTAAAAAAAATCAGAGTAAGCCCGTATTTTTTTTTTTTTTCCTTCCAATCTACAGAACTGGTGAATCTAGCTTCAAAACAGAAAATAACTCTAGATGAACAGATTGTGTGTGACATCCCCCAAGCCAGCCTCTCTCATCTACTGTGTCCTGAATATTAATCTATCAAGTACCTACATGTTACTGGTTACAGAGTTAAACATACCACAGGCTTGCAAGTCAAAAGCTGTGTCCCAAACAGCCGCTCAAAAGAATTCCTTTGCATTTGTGTGTGCCCAGCCATGCTTGAGTCTGTTTCTTTACCAGCCCCAAAACAGTCCCTCCCAGACAGCAGAAGGTCTTACCACAGCTCATTGCCCAGGAGAAGGTAGCTGGCACCCATTCTTCTGTCCTCCAGTGGCACTGGCTCACCTCAGGTTAGACCTCACTGGACACAGCACATCCCCAAGACTGGGAGAGCTCTGGCCCACATCACTCCAACCTGAAGCACACTCCTGTGCCTGCCAGCTCTTGGCACAGCGGTGAAAGCACACCCTGTTTGGCCAAAGCCCACAGAAACCATGAAGGATATCACTTTTCCCAATATCTTCAGTACTGAGGGTGTTGGAACAATTATTAGCATCATCACTGAGCAGAGGTCAGCAAGGTCCAGCCCAGCAGTGTGTGGGCAGATGCCAAATGGGAGCTCGAGTCTTGTAACAGAGGCAGCTTGGGAAGCAGAAATTCAGAACAGCGATGCTGAAATGGAGGCAAAAGACTGCTGGTAGGGTCATCAACATCGTGCCTCTGACCGGCAGCATCTCCAATCTGCCACTCAATATCTACAGGCACACTTGGGCTCTAATTTGGAAAAAGAAAATACATTTTGTCCCTGGCTTCCCAGAGGGTGGCTGGCTGGCAGGGAGACATGCAGAGGGCAGTACCTTGGTTTGAAATGAGGGTCCCCAGGCAGGAGTCCTCGTGTAGAAGACACACAAACAGTGGTGACAGTGCTGCGTCTGGTCACCCATAAAAAGGATACTGCTACATCCACAGTCCACGTGGTTGCTACAAAACTTACCTCTAACTATTCGGATTGAAAAGTGTTATTTAATGTAATTATTACTGCTATTACAACCTAGTCTATCATCTACCAACTCTTCAATCCAGCTATGTTGAAGAACAGTGTTCACTGATACCAATCACTGTACAATCACTTTAGAAATTTTGATTCAAAGTTTTCAGCTTTCTAATGTATTTAAAATTGTATTTCCTAATGTATTTAAAATTGTATTTCCTTCTTGTTACAAAAGAGACCACTTCTAATGAAGCTCTCCAAAGCATTGCAATCTGAAGAAAACCTAAGGAACTATGAAAGCAAGACTGTGCAAATTCTAATTACCTTTTGAAGGCTACACTGCCACGCACACAAAAATGGATTTAAATGCATTACACACCTAAAAATGTATAATGGATGCCTTGCTAGCCTATTACATGCAGTTCATTGTGCAAAGTTTTTTGGTTGTATGTTTTGTGCAGTGGGCTGTGAAAGTTGCTTAACAGGAGAAAATAACATTTGATTAAAAATTCACATCAGAAGAAGAAGGTAACAGAGCTTTTTTTTTTTTTTTTTTTACCTGCCACTGACTATTCCCATTAGTATGCAATTCTTCTTAGTCTCACAAATACATACAAAACACCAGGACTAAAGATGGAAAAGTCTCAGGTCTAGATCCCAAACCGTATTAAAGACAAAGCTGTCCAGAAGCTGGCTCCAGTCGGAAAAAACTCCACATATTCCCACTTATAGGTGGGAGGATCCTAAAGTGACACCGAGATGCTTAAACAGTTCTGCTCCAGTGACTCCCTTTGTGAGAAATATCAAGGGGAAAACGGGCGGCGCACAGACTTCCTAATGACTTGGCCATGCCGGGCTGCTGCGAGTCCCACGGGGCTCCTGGCATCTGCCCAGGCAGGAACAGCCTTTGAGCTGTCCTCGTATGCAGGATGCAACAACTGCCCCAGATTCAAGGAGGAAAAACTCCTTTAAATCTCTATGATATTCCCAGCAAAGCAAAACAAACCTACAGACCCTTCCAATTCTTCACTTCAAAATGTTACGGCTTAGTGATAACCACTCACAGCAAAAAGCAAACTGCAAATGCTCAGTTTGCAGAACTGAAAGAAATCAGAAAGATTTAAAATCCTGTTTAAAATGCCCTTATCTGAAAACAAACAAGAGCTCTCCCAAGAACTGGTCCAACTACCAAGAAGTGCCAGAATTGGAGAAAGATCCGTTTAAATCAAAATAAATAAGTAAACATTACTTAGCCCAACAATCTTCAGCATTCTTCTCCAAATGCTTTGGAATCTGAGCTAACTTTATGACCGTAAGGACCAGGTGGAGAATGTAACATACACAGAGATTAAGCGGCTTGCAGCCTGCACCCGTTTGCCAATTCCGTGACCCATCCACTACTTGTGAAGAAATAAAGAGAGGGAGCCAGAGCAGAGCAGGGACCTACACGTAGCTCACGGTGCAGGAGGTTATTCCTCGCAGAAGGTTTGGCTGAACTTCCCTCAGTTCTGCAGACCCAGGAGCAGAAGGAAACCGAGGGACAGTTTCCGACCTGAGCGCGCGTGCTGCTCCCGGGGCTGAACAGTGCTGCCGTGAGGAGCCGACCTCCCATCCCTCTGGGGCTGGCGCCTGCACAGCAATGGCATTTCCCCCCCTGGGTTTCAGCCCTGCCTACTTTTCAGTGGGCACACAAGGCCACGGAGACGCGAGCCTATGCTTACTGCTGGTGCACCAGCCAAACCCAGCCTTTGAGGCCAAAATAAGGGAAAAACATTGCTCAGACCCACTTGCCAGCCTCGAGCAAAGTGCAGCAGCAGTGCGGGCTGCATCCACCATCAGCAAGCACCTATCCTTTGACACCTTTGTGTTCACAGAAATGCCAGATAAAATCATAAGGTGATAAGCAAAAGCCAAAATATGAAGCAAGCCAATTCTCTGTGACAGGGTTATAATGGCAAACACAGGGTCATCCAGCAAAGCAGATGGGGGTAAGCAGCTGAGTCAAAGTCAGGACGGGATCCCGAGGCACCAGGACATATTTGTAAGAATCCATACTTACAGGTAAAGTAAATTAGTACATCTGTTTTCCTGAGTTTGTTGCATAGACCCAATATCTGTTTGCAAGCACATAAAACGACAAATCTCACTCATTTCCCTAAAATGCTGGCAGTCACGGTTGCAACACAGTTTAAAAAAATGCAAATTTTTAATATTCATAGGCAGGAAAGGAAAGATTTCAGCAGCTAAAAGTGATAAAAATACCAAACCAGGTGTCTGCACAGAGCAATCTGGAAAGACACATCCCTTTGCTCATCCCCTCCATCAGTTTAAGGAATAACATCTGATTTCACACCTGCAGAAATCCATCTACAAAGCAATGAGGAAAAGAAGTAGCAAAAATAAATAAATAAAATTAGCACAATTAGCGCCAGCAAACACTTTTGGAGAGAAAGCAGGTGGGTTCCCACCTCCCAGGCACCAGCAAGGATGGTTTGCGTGCCGAGAGGACCAGCCTCCCTGGAACAGGGAGCTGCTCTAGGAGCAGGCTGGTGAACTGCCTGCCCCTCTTCTGATGCCTCTGGGCATAGGTCTGACCCAAAAAGTCACCGACCGAAGCAGTTATCCCTGACTGGATCAAGCCCTGGGTACAGATTTCTGGGAGAGTTCATCATTCCAGTGAAAATGAACGTTTCAAGTGAGCTCAGGTCACCAGACTGATTTATCATCTTGGCTATCCAGCTCTTTTGAGCACTTGTGTTATACAAACATTGTGCACATTTCAGTATCTGGTCTAAAAAACCACAGCCCTCTGAAAATGTGTTCCCTACGCCAGCAAGGGGAGGAAATGGTCCTGAGATGAACAACCTTCTTGCAGGGAGCGGGAGGGAGGAGAGGTTGTGCCACACAGGAGATAAATAACCAAATCTTTGTCAAATTACTGTTGTAAAAGACAAGACAAATAATGAGCGACGTCAGAGAAGAAAGAAAAAACCCTAAATTCTCTAAAAATACAGCCAACATATGAATCTCCAGCTGCAGAGCAGTCCTTTCAAGATGCAACTCTCAGTGCTTGTCAAGAAAGCTGCTTCCTGCCTCGATCCCCCCGGAAGAGCAACACAATCTCATGAAAGTCGCATTTGATGTGCTGTGTGCTGCTCAATACCAAGTGGCTGAATTACTGGGTGCAGACCTCATCATACTCTTAAAAAGTAATTTGGAATCAGGGCTTTGATTTAGATTGGCTTTATCCTTTACTTTCAAAGTACAACTGGTAATAATGTAGTCTGAGAGTTTAACATTTGAAACAGGGGTTCCATTTACGTCTTTGTACTTACTCGAGGAAAATGACTGTAATTGAAATCTTTCTGCTGGAAATAAAGCCCTTCGAACATTCAAAGTGGTTGCTTGTCCTTAAGGCTTTTTATTTTAGCTGCCAAAACTGTAAACTGCCTTTCAGAGTAGTCAGAGTCCTACGTTAGAGGAAGGAATGAATGTACCCTGTATCTAGGTACTGGGTGTTTTAATCTAATTTTCCAGCTAGGAATACAGCACTTCTCTCCCTTGGGCACTGCTGGGAACAGGAAAATTAAGCTTCACTTCAGTTCAGCAATATCTATCAATAAACCTCAAACAAGGGATGGAGCTTTTCAAGGACAAAGCAAAACCTTTCAAGTCTTCCAACATCATCCATAAGCTCCTTCAGATACAAGCAGCAACATGGGAAGCCAGACTGCCCACTCACGCCGCCTCTCCCCACATCTCCCACACTTTTTAGAATTTCATAGATTTCCAAGAGCTTGCCTGTTTTTTTTCCCCCTCAGATCAAACTGATTTCCTAGTGTCAGCACTATTATTCGTATGAAGCCGTTGAATTTTAATTACGGTGTAAATGTGCTCAGACTGAATATGGGTATTATGTAAAAATGGCTCGTGTCCAAATGACCTTATATTAAATCCTTGAAAGGGTAAACATAAAAACTTTAGGTTTTTTCCAGTAGGCTCCCCTAAATTTTATATAATAGAATGTTTGCAATTAACTTGATAATAGACTCAAGATGAAGTTGTGCAGATGTCTCCTTTAGTTAGTTTTATTATCTGATTATTTCAATCACAATTAAAAATATGCTCCTGTGCAATGGTTTTATGACACTTGTCTAACACAACATGAAATAACTGTTTGGATGACTTTTGCAAACTAACACGCCAAAGTACATCAGTTTATCCAACATCTCTCTCTTCTGTTTCCGGTTCCAACGTGTCTTTAGGATAAAAGGGGAACATCCAAAGACAGTTTAAGACCATTTCTCAGCTTTTCTGCTGCAGCTGCAAATGCACGGCTACTGAATTTTTCTCCTGCCAGTATAAACAGCCACTACACAAGCAGGCAGACAACACAAGTTGACTGGGTAAGGTATTTCAAGGTGCCAGGTGGATGTAATGAGTTTGGAAGCTCCCAGAAGAACTGTGAGGGTTGAGTTTCCTTGAAGCTCAGGCAAGTCACATCACCGAACCTCGGTTCAGGTCTATCTGCAGCCTCTGCAGATAACCCAGACGGGATGAGCAACGTTCAAACACAATCAACAGAACAGTTTATGGCAGTAAAGCGTAGTGATGCCAAGAGAATAAAACAGGTTGACAATCTATATGTGAAGGAATATTTTACAATATATAAGCTGCCCGCAGACTTAGCTCTGACATGTATAAATATATATGCTTTATCACAGAGGGGTCTTCAGACAGCAAAATCTTCCAAAGCAAATCAAAGGAAAAAAAAAATAATTCTGTGATAGCCAGAGGCAAGGATGTCAACTTCAGCAAAGCCAGCCAGCTAATAAAAATGTCAATGAACTTCTTTACAACAGAATTAAGAGGGAGCGGTGCAATGTCAGTATTGTGGCACACACAGGAAAAGCAGTTCTAGTTCTGATTCAACCGAGATATTGCACTGACACAAAGGCAGACACCCAACCTTTCCCTAACCTAAGATGACCTCCCTTAAAGAGAGATTATATAACCTTTCCAAATGAGGAGAGCAAACTTAAATTAATTTCGTTTTCACAGGCTCCTGCCAGAAGAGACATCACTGTCCTTTCTACTCACCCTCAACCAGGTATTTTCAGGTACATCCTTTATGGCTGTACACTTGGGGTGAACTGGGACACGCACTGATCTGACTGAAAACGAAGCCAGACCAAAAAAGACATAAAACCTGTTCAGTTCCAGTTGGATCAGCTCCCGGACGCATGTTACCACGTGGCTGCACAAGCACTACCGCCGACAACGTGTAGCTGGGAGTTGGGAACACTCATTCCTGCAGCAGCCCACACTTATGTCAACTGGAAATGAGAAACTGCATCTCCAAGTGAGATTTTTAAAATCCATTTAGACAAACTGCTGTAAAAAGCTGGTTTGAGAATTTCAAAGGTACTTCGGCTTAGCTAACATCAAAACCGATTTCTAAAACCTTGACAACATGGAAGAGTTGGAAAAGAATTTGACCTAATTTTTTAAACCAACGTGGTTACACTAATGCAGAAGCATTTGTTTCTTGGAGCGTGTACCCACAATGTCCAGCCAGAGAACTGCACCAGTTTAATAAATTCAGCGTCAATTCAGACCTAAGTCATGCTAGCACAATTTTTTGTGCTAGCTTCAGACAAGACTTGAAGCTAATGCAGAATAAGCCAAGCATCAACCGCAACAAGAACCTTGACACAAAATCCCGTGTCAAGGGGGTACATCCCTGCCTCGTAGCCAAGACTTAGATTTCTCAAGTGCCTTCCATTAGAAAACCCTCGCTTCCACGCAAAGGATTAATGGTCTCTTATCACACATGAAATTCAGTAAAAGATCAGGCATGCACTTCAGGTTTTGTCTTCCTGCGTGTATGCATTATGGTTTTGGGTTTGGTGGGGTTTTTTTTCCCCCAGCAGATGAACAGACTTGGCAACTTCCCTGGTGAATCGAAAGAAAATCTTGTAAGGCACAAGTAACTCTAAGAAGAATACAGATTAAATGGGTTTCCTGGATTTCATCTATGTTCAAATTTCCCAGGTTGTAGAATCTCAAAAATATCTGTCTCTGACAAAACTGGTATGACAGGTTATGTAACACACACACACAAAATCACCCGGTGACAGAAAAGCAGAAACATTATCTGCTCTGTTCAGGGACTCGAGGGCTTTCTGGTTGAACTGCAAGGAGTATTAAAAAAAAAAAAAAAGAAATTGAATCACAAAATGTAAAGGTAAAAAAAAAAATCCCCTGGTATTTTAAACAGCCAACCTCACCCACTGGCAGATAGCTACTGATTTCATTAGCTCTTTATTTCCAGGAAGAGTTTCATATGCTAAATGTGCAGAGTCAATTTGTTTTGATATAGATGTTTATAGGCCTGATATGACTCTAAATAACACAGAATTATTGCAGAGAAACATCAAGGAGATAAAATATAGCTGCCCAATAAAGTGGATTTTGCAGTCAAATTGCCTTTGTAAGACTGCCCAAAACAAATGAAAACAGAATAGTTAAATCTGTGACTTTGTTAAATATGCTATTTGCAGCCTGGGATAAATGATAGGACAGTCTTGTTAAATGAAATATATATGCTTCTTGTTAAATGAAATATATATGCTTTCACCGTGTGCAGTATAACTTGAGGCACAAAGACAAGAAATAAATCAATGTGGGACTATTTGCCAGAATAGAAAATTTCAGGCTAATAGCACATGCATGGGTTTTCCCCCTGTTCTAAGAACAAGTTGCTAACTGCTCGAGGATGGTTAGGGAACAGATAGTGAGACTTCCTAGTATTTTCACAAAAAAAAAAAGTTGTCTTGCTCTCTTCCCCGTTTTGCAGGATTAAAGAAAACAGCAAGGCTACATCCAAATACTCTGACTGGGTCTCAGCGTTACTGGCAACAAGATCAGCCTTTAACTTGGGGCAGGAAACCCTCCAGGGAGATACTCAGTGAAAATGCATCACTGTCAAGCTGGTCCCCACTGAAATCTTGGTCCATCCTCTCCCCATCCCCGTCCCTCTGCTTCCCCCAGGCATCTCGGTACCAAGGGACAGGCAAGATAAAGTGGAAGATGGAAAAGGAAAATCCAACAGAAAGCACCGTGTTCTGCGCAATAGGAAATGCAGCAAGTTCCACAGTAAAACCCCCAGCAAACAGCCTTAGAATACATCTCGCTACTTTTTAATCAATAAAACTTCTTTTTTCCCGTAATAATTACAGATAATTAAATATTTACTTTGTTACTCAAGGAGAAGAAAAGAAAAGAACCCACTTCCCTGCAGAAGCAGGTCACATCTCATAACCGGCTCTACAGAACAAGAAATATTCCTGTCTTTCAAGCTCCACATGAGAAAAACAAATACATCTCTACCACTGCTTCTTTTTTTTTTTTTTTTTTAACCGACACAGCACCATAGGAATTAGATCTGAGCTTTGCTTTTCTCTTCCACTCGCACCATGCTGAAGTTGCGGCTGTCACATTTCAAGCCCATACCCTGTGCTGCACCGGCTTTCAGCACAGCACTATCTATCAAGCCATGGAAAAACAAATTCACCGGCGAAACTTCTCAGCGGCATTCGCTCCGCTGGTGGCCGGAGCTGCCTGTCAAGAGAAGGGGGCTGCAGGCAACCACGCAGCAATCCCTTGGGAAAGGCTGCAGGAGAAAACGTATCGACTTACCTTCTCCGCATACTTGAACTTGACGTAGAACCAACTTGACTTGATCATTGTCTCACCTCCTGCCCTCGTTAAAAAACAAAAAAGCAACCCAAACCTATCCTGCTGATCAAAAGCAGCGTACCAGCACTCTTTCCGTCAGAGCCGGCGATTTTCCAAGGGGAGCACAGTATTTAGAGGAAGCTAACAGTGGGAGAAAGAGAAAAAAAAAAAAGGACAGAAAGAAAAAATGATGCTTTCCTTCCGCGATTCCAGTTTGTCCCCTCCTGCCCTCCCAACGCTGAGCGCGATCTCGCTTGCTGCAACAGAGCTCGCCGAATGCCTTAGCTCCGCATTTCGCTGTCAGCTTGGCTGCCTGACAAGAGAATTCCTCAAATGGACTTCAGCTGCATTCATCACAAATGGCACATGTCAGTAAAGCCAGGAGGCTGGCTCCAGCACTGGCAGCCTCCCAGGACCATGACCTCCCCCAGTGGGATGAATAATGAATTCCAGCACTTCCCTCCAGACACAGATTAACACCTGGCTAAACATTATTCTGACAATGAGCTTGCCCATTAGGAGAACCCTACACCACCGCGTTAACCCCTCGCTCTCCCACCAAGCAGGGTGGTGATGCTTTGGAGGCTGTCCCACAATGCCCTCCCCCATCTAAAGAAAGATTACAGAACTATATATAGTTTAGAAACAATAAAGCCTCTTAAGCATAAAGCAAATATCTCCTTTCCAATTCTGCAGCTGCAGTAATGCTGCCATGTAACCAGAGCAAGTAATCAGGAGTCAGGCTCTCTTCTGCTCCCCCCCTTTCTCAGCCCTCCCTCTCCATACCCACTTGTTAAGCTTTGATGCTGTCAGGCTAACGTTTTAAAATAATATCTGTAAAGACCTTTTTAAACAAAAAACAGCTATCACTATCAATATGAAACTAATGCATAAGAAGTCCTGGGAATACTCCTATCAGACTATTTGTTCTTTTCTCCGTTCAGAAACACTGCCCAATTCCCCGTCTCTGGTTTAATGAGACACATTGATTTGGTTGTAGCTTGCTGCAAAACTCCCAGCTCCAAGCACGCCATAGGGCAGTGAATATCAAGTTGCATAGTACGGGATGAATATAATCAGCCTACTGTATTTCCACTATACACAGAAAGTGCTGTACTGGAGCAGAGTTATCTGGCCCAGCATCCTATGTCCAAACGCTTTAAGATGCACGAGGAAACAACGTACGAAATCTCAAGTCCAAAGATGTGCCCTCAGTAACACATCTGATAGCACAGATAGACCTCAATTTGTCACGCAGATAGCTGAACCTCTGTATGTTTCCACAAGCTGCTGAACAAGGTTCAGAATTTCACTATATGCAGTAGGAGAAAGTCACGTCATTTTGTTGTTTTTAACCAGCTGCCTGGTTATTTAAGTGGGAGTCTCACAGTATCCTATCCTGCAAAAAAGAGAATAATTTGCTTCTCATCATCTTCAGATCAGTTATGATTTTACAGATTTTTCTTGTCTCCCTTATATCACACCTTTTGGGGACTGGAGACTCACAGACTACTAAATTTCTCCTTGTAGGGAAGCTGTACATGCCTCCACAGATCCTTTTCATCATTCTCTGTACCTTTTCTAGGTCTAGGCATCTTTTTCATAGGCAGAGTGAGATGGAATAAATACATGTACCACTGACTTACCACCTCCTACTATATGCACACACAGAGATATATAGTGGATGAGACAAGTCCTGAAACCTAGTTTGTCGGTATTACTCACCTAAAAAGTACTATCGATACTGGTGATGGTGCCAGTGCCTCATATGAAAGCTGTAACTTTGAGAGCCTGGCTACTCATTCACTTGCCAACAGAGGTGTTTAGGACTTTTCATAAACTAAGATTTATACAAGGGATCCAAATACCAATAATGACCAGTAACAGTCACCTCATTTAATTGAAGGTATGGCTCTAACCTTCCTACGTGGCTTTGCACATGGGAAGATGCCCTAGTCCATCCCCAGCTGCAGCAGCGGGAGACGAGGCTGCTCAGCCCCGCTCTGCGGTGAGATCCCTGCCCTCCCCTGCTCAGCCAGGGCATCGGGGCGACCAAGTCCCTTCTAACCCCCCTGAATGCAACCTCAGCCGAGCTGGTTCAAATCACTGCCATCCACACCCGAAGCTGTCAGAAATGGCTTTCCATTGATGCCACAGAAAAGTACTCCCACTCTCCCTTGAATTCTGCACGTCTGTGGGAGAATTAACCTATGCAAAAAGGGTGGTAAAATGCCTCAGCTTTTTTCAGGTCTATGGAAACATCAGCGATCGTGTCTTGCAAAGACGACAGTGGATGATCTCCTACAGGGAACACTCATCCAAAGAAAATTAAAACACTGATTTTTATTAGCACCTTCTATTTTTTGCACCTAAAAAGCTGTTTTTTGAAGTAGCAAATGAATAAATAGGACAGATCCGGCTGTATGTTTGAATGAGACCAGGTCAGTGCAAGAGCCTTGCTTCCTTCCTAGCTGCCGCTCTGCCAAGGGCTGTGCTGTTACTCCGGTCCCTGCAGCAGGACACACTGCCCAGGATTTACTGCAGACACCAAACATGAACCACATAGGTGGTGAGAGCATGACTCATCCTCAAGCTGGTGTCCACAGGGACACCACGCTCTCTTGTACCCAATTATAGGAAGTTTGCTTGCTGCATTGACCCAGGAGTCCCTGAGGGGACCTTGGGGCAATATCACAGGGCACAGCCACCGAAGAAGAAGAGAGCTTTGACACTGTGTACCAAGCACAAACAGCTGTGGCTCAAAGCAATTACCAGGCCCTGGATGTTTTCCACTGGTTCATTAGCATCTGGCAGGACCTAAAGTTCCAGGGTCACAAAACACAGAGCTATTATTTTATCTCAGGAAAATGCACAACGACATCCCTCGAGAGCTGTCCTTTTGTAATCAAAGGACAAGCGCAGCGCGGGGAATGGAGATGCAGAATTTCCAGCCATCACGTCCCCCAGCCAGGCAGGGAGGAGCCGATCATGCCACAGGATTGCTCATTTTTTTGTCACGCTGTTGAAACCCCCAACATTAGCATCCACAAACAGCCCCTAACCAGCACCAGCACAACCTGGTTATTTCCTATAATACTAAGAGCTGTTTAGGTTTGCACGTTTACACGAAATATGCAACAGCGTAATTTTCAACACTGCATTCATCTTTGCAGTTGAGCAAAATACACCATTTATTTCAAAACCTACAGGGTCAGCGCTTTGTCAGAAATTTGAGTCTCGTGTTTTATAGAGTTATTGTCTATATGGTGCATCACACACCAGCTTTGCTTCTGTTTTGCCAACTCATCTTCACTTGTTAGGGACATGCTGCCAGACAAACAATACCTTGGATAGGAATTCATCCCTAAACGTGCTGTAGCATTAACCTCCAAAACTCTGTTATCCTACACCTTCTCTTTCAAGCATCCATTGATAACATGAAATAATATACTATGCAGATTCTAAGTTTGTTCAGTCAAAATCCAGTCTTGACTTTCTATACTCCCCTAAAGGGAACCATATTTTGATAGAATATTTGCAATTCTCCCAGAATAAACACCTTTTGATTTATTCAGCAGGTTTTCTCATACTCTAATATACCATTTCAAATGTGAGACAGTGTACAAAGGAATTGAAATAACCTCCTTTTTAACAGACCATTGGTTCTAATCCTTTTAATACACCCTAATGTATATTTAGATACCGATCCATGTTCATTTCTATTATCCCCCATGACAAAGCTAATCATACACTAATGCCAGCAAACCAAACAGTGAGTAGTACCAATTTGATTTTTAAGTCGCCTAGAAGCAGGGTATACCTCCCCTTCTTCTCTTTGCCTCCGTCTGGTGTTGTCAAGTCAGACCAACATTTTCTTGGTGCCATGTGGGACAAAGGGAAGGAGCAAAGCAGGCACTATTTCACCTTGTAGAGTATAAACACCCCAAAGAACCCACTTGCAAGGGCACATGGTGGAGCCAAGCTACGCTGATGACGGAGTAAGCTAAAGAGCACTGACCCTTATCCCAAGCAAAATGAACCTCTGCGCGTATATCTACATGTGCAGGGAGGCTAAAGCAAGATGATGTATTTGCGGCAGGGACTACATCCAAGATTAATTACATCCATTCCTATCTCCTTGGCACTATGAGAGCAGAAAAATCGTCTCGCTCCCTATTACCATAATAGCTTTCACACTTCCCAACCAACAGACTGAAGTGTGGGGATGTTGAAAAAATAGGACATAAACAACAAGCACAAACAAAGTTTAGATAAATAGGAAGATCCCATCTCCAGAAAATGTTTACAGCAATTCTTATAATTAGCCTGTGAGAATAAAAAGGCAAACTGGAACGAATATAAATGAAACGGGTTTTGAAATGTTTTTCGCAGTTCAGAATGGCTCCTAATGTACCAGCCAAAGCAGTGATCCCTGGAAGACTACTGAAGCTGAGAGCAAAGCCTGTGGGATCTGCAAGCCGACTAAAAGAGAAAGTTTTTCCCTAAGTTCAGAGAACTGCAGAGTAATATGGATTACTTTAAATGAAGTGCAAGTGCTGAAGCTCTGTCTGCCTGCCTTCCAACATGCCCAGCACTTCCCAAGCTTTAAACTTGCAAGTACCAGATTCTCTTCAAAGTACCCATATTCCATAACAGTATTTCTGGTTTAGAAGTAACCCAGAATTACACCAGCTCTGTCTTCAGACTCCTTTACACCCTAAAAGGCTGCCCATGACGTGGACAGCAAGGAAAGGGCTCAGAATGACCAAACCCAAACAAATTGACGGCTACGCCTCAGAACTGACACGATGAACTAACGAGGCATCCACAGCCTCCTGGGGCCAGTGTTACCGGACATTTCTGACTCACACGAAGGCCAATAGGGAACTATCATCTTTCAGGCTAATAGAAAGCACTGTGGGATTTGCTGTCTTGTTACTAACATGGTAACAGTCCCATCTTGTACCTTATAACCCTGCTCTCCCATCAACACCATCTGCTCTTTCATCTTGAGTGATGCCGAAAATCTCATCATAAACATGCTGCTGTCAATTCGTACTTCTGTGCACGTTTTAAAAAGAAACTCTCGAGGTCACTGGTTTGAACCCAATGAGGGCTGGCAGTATCTGAGAGCTCTTATGCTTTAATATCCACTTAGAACAGGCACAGAATGAGCTGCATGCTGTGTCCGGTGTATCGAAGTTCCCAGGACTGGCACCATTTCAGACAGGCGAGATGCAGGACGAAGCGGTCCAGGAGACCAACGCCACCCCTATGGCCCCCCAGCAGCCCTACTTTATGGAAAGATTTTTTTTTGCAGTGATTGAGAGGTGCAAGTAACATTTTCCTTGCCTGTTGTAAGACCTACCAGGTGTTACAGCTGCTTTTCCCTGGGAGTAGGATAAAACCTAGTAAGTAAGGCTGCCTGATTCAAAGAGAAAGAGTACAGATTAACTTGAGAAAATCAGTTTGAAGTACTATATCTCCCCCAGCGAAGTGCCAATTTGTAATGAATTATGGTGAGCGATAACCCAGCTCAGGCATGTGCTCAGCTTTCTAGGTGAAATTATGGCTAGGAGGCACAACTGTGGAAGCCTGAAAGGTTCAAAGACACCTTGATACAGTCCACAGAGGACAAGAAACAGACATTTGCTAGTGGTTTACAACCTGCAAGAGGCAGACTGAGACAGAAGAAGGACAGCCCATAAGCCTGGCACACAAGAGCTAGGCTCACGATGGCTCACAATATGTTACTTCTGCCACATTGAGTTATATCAGGTTACAATAAGGAAAGCTACTGATGTTATATGATATATATGTAACTGTGCCAGGAAGTCACGTGCAGGTATTTTCAGCCATGGGAGGCAACGGTTGCTTAAAATGTCTTTTTCATCTCTCTGAAAAAGAAGGTGCAGTGCTATAATGTGTAATTTTAAAAGGTAACAATAACTGCCATCTGGACAAAATGGCTTGTGAAATTAAAAGATCAAATGATGCTTTTGTAATCCTACACAATGCTTCTGCATTTTGTTCCCTGGCTTTCTGGTTTCTAGAGCTAGAGCAGTATTTGACCAGGATTTTATTACCTGGAGAAAAGTTCAGCTCTGAGAACACACCAGTACTCAAAAGTGTTTGAAATGACACAATTCCCAAATGCAGAAAGCAGTGATTTCTGTGACACTCCATCATTTCACCCTACCGGAATACATCTCTGCATTACATAGTTGTCTGTGTATACCTCCCTCATTTACACAGGGATGAGGGAGCAATATATTTGGGAAAAGTAAAGCAACACATGGGAAAAAAAAATACTTTTCCATGCAATGTACTATATACATTTAAGCACTAACACAAGTTCCCTTTGAACATACAAAGGGATTAGATGGCAGGGCACTAATGCCCACAGTTAAATCAAGTCCTGTTCAGCAAAATGTTCTAAAAATCCATACCAGCACAGATAAGCCTGCAGTGCCAATAGCTCCTGCATTCAGCAATGGATACAGGGTAAGTTACACCTCAGCAGCAAGTGCTGTAACCTACCCAACACTCACCGAGGCATAAGGCTGTGCACAGGGACAGCGATCAAGGACTAAGGAAGGAGCAACTGTAAAGCCTTGTCCTCCCACACGCTGTGAGGTCCACGCAGCCGTGCCCAGCAATGTAGCTCACCAGCAGGTCACAGATCTCAACCACAGCAGCCTCCAGGCAGTCCACTCACACTCTGCCATCGCAAGCATAACAACCTATACACCTAATGTGATCCCTGCCATGGCTTTTGCATGATTCAAAATTTTTCTTGTGTTACACAGAAGTGAGTACCCCAGCATGATTCAGGAAGGCAGAGACAAAGAAACAACCAGTATCTCCCCAAACATGGGGTTACCAGTCCCAGCTCCCCTTCACCCAACAGAAAACACCCTGAAAGGTCCTTATTTCTTTCAACTAGAGGTTGAAAGACAGACCTCTTTTCAAGAGGCCTAGTGCGTTCATAGCCCACTTCCCTGGGAAGTTCCCAGGACACTGGACATTACCCAACAGTTCCCATACACCACGCTGCTTTGATCACATCTGAAGATTCTTTGTATTCACCAAGCAGAAAAAAGACCCCAACTGAACCAGACTGGAGACCACAGCCCGTAAGCACGCATGTTTATGCAAGTGCGTGTATACCTAACTAAAAAACAACCACTCAATTTGAACTTGCATTGCCATTTGATTTTCAAAGTAATTCTAATTTTTGTGAAGTTTCCCTTTAAAAATGAGATTTTGTTCTTTAATATTCATTGACTTCTAGTTTGCTTCCCACACACAACACATTATTTACTCTACAGTGGCTCGGTGCATCAATTATGGTAATAGTTTGTGAATAACATTTGCATTATGGGAAAATGAGCCTGGTTATTTAGCACTAGCCGAACCATCCCTGTGGAAAATTGTCACAAACATACGTATCATATGCCTCCACTTAAATAGGTCTGTAATTACACTAGTTTATTAAGAAGAGCCAGCTTTTTCTCTCTCTCTTTTTTTTTCCTAAATCCTCCTTCTGAGAGCAGACTAACATCCATATAACCCTTTCCCTTATTCAGACGGCCAAAGGTAAAGGCTAATGACTACTGTTACCAGGTACTCATGGCCAGGGCTTACTTTATATTGAGATGTTAGGGGTGTAATGCATCCTCTACGTTACTTTACTTTAATGCAGAAAGTGTGGCTCAGTAATTGTGGCGTTTGATTAATGCTCTGTTTCAGTTCCTTCGGCTAAATTCCAGCTCAGTTCAACTACTGTAAATTCTGATTAACATCTGTATTGCATCAGCACCCAGAGTTTATATTCCATGAGCAGGACTGCGCGATGCTAGGCACTGTACATGGAGAGGGACTCAGTCCTTACCTTATCCAGAGTAACTGTATCGCTGCTAAAATTACTCTGGACCGTAGTGAATTTAAAGTAGCAAATTAGGCATTACACTTTCTCAGTGCTTACGAATACCTGCCTAAAAACTTCTCAACTTTAAGCAGTTGAGAAGAGCTGAGCAATATTACAACAGGGGGTGCCACAAAAAAAAAAAACAAAAAACAAACAACCCAAAACAACACACCACAACACCACAAAACCCACACAACAGAAAAATGAACAGCTTTGTGCATTGAGGAGCTGTAGTACCAGCAACTCTGGGAAGAACTCGTTGCATTTCTTATACTCAGGCTGCAAAATTCTTGCAAATAAGCAGTTATGTTAGTGTATAGCAGTTATTGGCTTGCTTTTATAGTGTCCACTGTAAGTTCAGGTATATTTGGAGAACTTAATCAAGACTTAAACCTTTCTTAGAGCACTGGGGATTCCCAGAGAGCACCTAACTGCTGTCTTCATACATAAGAAATGCACAAAACTGCCCCTTTGCATGAAAAGGGAGAGCAACACAGATAGAGCGATGCCAACACAGGCACTTGGCTCCTAAGGTCCTAAACTGTGATGTGGACAAATGAATCTGTCGATGGCATCAGATCTCCACAGGCAATTCCACAATCAGAGATAAAATTACATAGGCAGAGTACACTATAAAGAGCCTTAAAACAAGTAGACTGAAATTGGGAAGAGAGCGGTGTAGGCAGCGCAACACAACAGCACCCGAGATTATGCACCACGCGCTACCATGCGCTACGTGGCAATGGCACGTGCCAGCAGTTCCTCTCCAGGCTGCCGGGCAGAGCTTGGTCCAGGTCAGTAATGAGATAAGGTAGTTGTTATTATTTAACGGCTCTTTCACAGCCCATGACTTGGTGATCTCAGGCCAATTCCAAAGTTTCCAGCCAAGAAATCATCCTAATGAGCCGTCTCAAAAAGCAGTCAAAGATTACATAGGCTATTGACACTGAACTGCATCCTTGTTCTTCAGCCAGATATGGGGGGGGGGGGGAATATTGGACAAGTTTTAGTTTGCTCTACCTCTTTAACACCTTCCACCCGGGTTCCCAACACATGGAAGGTATCAGGTATTGGTGTATGCAATACCCAACTGTCTTTACACCAAGGACAGCATGCCGTGTGATTTTTCATCTGCAGTGACAAAATTGAAACTGGTCTTACTTATTCTGTAACAGCACAGGGTGCGTACATTTGGAAGTTGCCCAAATGCTCATGCTCCCCAGCTACAGTATGAAAATCTCCATAGTAAAAGCATCAGCAGTCCCACAACATACAATGACAGCAAGCGCTGTACGTTGAACTTCACACACAGGCTGGGAAATTAGCTCAGCCCAAAGCCGGGACTGCTGTGCACATACGCTAAGCTGAGCAAGGACATCCAGCCATTTCATCAGATCAACACCTCCTTGGCAGTTTCTCTGTTTCTTTGGATGCGCTGTAAAGTTTAAATCGAGCTGGGAAGTAAATACAGGCAAGTAACTCTTGCTAGTTCTTAGGCGGTAATGTCAGTGTGGAAAGGACTGTCACTCTCCCAGCTTAAGTGCACTTTTTATAACAGCATTCAAGTCTTAGGCTCCGCACAGTCTTGCTGTACTTTGTACCCACCACAGAAGCTGACTGCGACCATGACAGATTGTGTCATGCCCAGCAAGGACTGGCTATCATTTCGAACTTCAAGGTAGAGATGTTAAAGACTGGATGTGCAGAGATTCCACAGGCAGGAAAGAGACAGTCTTACAATTAACCAGACATAACTTCCCACTTCAATTCAACACATCCAGGACACTAAAAATGCCACAATAGAAAAATCACACGAAAAGAGTCTGTCTGCATCTGGGTGGCACTGTGTATTTTGAAATGTCAACTCCAACACGCCGCTTACTTTTCCAAGGTAGGTGAGGATGGAAGTATAAAACAGAAATTAGTTATCCTTGTGATGTACTTGAAATGTAAGTATTAAGTTGTATTGAAGCTCTTGATCTAACAAAGTACCATTAAAAAACCCACAACAACCAAGCCCAAAAGCTTGCCCCATCCAATCTAGGCAATGTTACACCCACCACAGCAATACCAAATCAAACCAAACCTTTTCCCTCTACATTGGGCAACAAAACAGCACAGCATCATGTTCGCCACAAGACTCAAAAGCAATGCTTTTTGTCCTGTCTCAGTAGAAAAGGTGTGCTTGTTTTAACAGCGAAGAGAACAGGTTGGCAGGTCTTGACAAGTCTGAATCAAAGCGTCTGCAAAGAGAATGGCAAAGGTCAAGGCTGATGCTGAGAGCTGGCACTGCAGTGATGTGCCCCGAGCTCCCATCTCTGCTGGAAAAATGTTCATCCCTGTCTTTGACACACTCCCCCTTGCTACAGGTTTATCTTCCTGATCCTAAGAGAGGAAAGATAAAAACAGAAATGTAAAAAGGATGAGGCAAAGAAAGGGGGAAATTCTGCAGAATAGTCCCCTCCCTCATTTTAATTATTGATGCAGACAGCCTAAGCAATCTGTAAGCCATATACATAATGTATTTACTTGAAAATCCCAGCAAATCCACATGGTATTACAGAACAAACTACGAGCTGATCTGGGAGCACTGTCTTAAGAACTGGGTAAGCTGTCTCCATGTACTCAAAAATCTGTTTGACAAACGGAAAGATTAGATTAATGTTAATAATCCTAACGTGCTCAGCAGCACTCTTCCTACCCTAGCAATGCAGTTTGTGTGTCTGGGGTCTTGTCTTGCATCCACACCAGATACTTTTTTCAGCACAGACTTGCTCGTTTAGAATGACAAAAGGCAAGACTGGCTTACATTCTTCAAGACCCCGGGTTGATTACACACGCCATCAGTAGTGTTTAGGGATCAGCCAGAAAGCAGCAGATGTTTTACATCGCAAAAGACTATGTTTAAAAAAAAAAATTAAAAAAAAAATCACTTCTTGAAACAGCTGCTTTTAGGTTTGGGGCTAAGGAGGGCGGATGGGGGAAAGAAGGAAATAGGGGAAAAGAATCAGACTTCATCCTGACTTTGGTGAAAGATGTGTCCTGCTCAGCTCTACCTACCATTGACTGGAACCACCTGGACAAGAAATACATTCATGAAAAATGATGTTCACTGTGGAGCTTAACAGACAGCGTAAGCAGCAGCAGGCAGCACCGTTTAATACAGGGTGAAAATGCAAACCCTGTCGCTCATTCAGCCATTCATTGTGTTTCAATTTCAGAGCTTCCTCTCCCTCAGTAAGAAACCACGGACGGCCAACGCCTTCCACATCTATGTTGCAGAGCACTAAATGAGCTTGCGGGCTACAACAGCAAGGAGGGAAGAGGACAGGGACTGTCACTGTCACCCCACAGCACCCTGGACGTGACAGAGCTCCCAGGGCACAGGCTGAGCTTTTGCTCCTGCGCCCGCAGGCCCCGGCCAGCGTGGCTGGACCAGGCACCGTACCTCTGCAACGGCCAGATGTCTGCGAGTCCTCTGCTGCAGGGCAGAGCCTGTTTGCAATTTTCTTCTCAACCACCAGTACAAAAACACAAACCTTCAGACAAATGGATCCTTCACTTCCTCCTAGCTGCTTTTAGTGGTTTCTTTAATCTTTTAAGCTTCTGGGTCTAATCCAGCAGCTGCCATCAGAAGTACTTATACAACTGCAGGGGAGGGAGAGGGAAAGAATGGGATATACCAAATCATGAAACACATTTTCTGAGCTTCTTTGTTCTTACATACGCATGCATGCAAGTGCATTTGGAAGATACTTGTTTCACAGACGTTTACGTACATACCACCTGTGATGTCCTTTACTGCCTTATCTATAAAATTATGCTTTAGAGATATACTACCAAATAAATAAGATGACACGTCTGAGATGGTATACTGCAGCACACGCACGGACAATAAAATGGTGTATCTCTACTGTAAGTAGCTCACGCATAAACACTATATAAGCAGACAGTTCCCAAGATGATGATTCCTGCTCTTTGTCTGAAACCTGAAAATATTTAGTAGTTTTCTTCCAGGAAGGCTCCTGGAGCCTGCGAGCATACAAGAATGCTTGTTCTCATTTCAACGACAGAGAGCATGTTTCAGCTCTCCTGGCAGAAAAGTTTAAAACACAGTCTGAGAGCACAGTAAGAGTTCAAAATCCATAAAAAAGAGAATCCAAAATTGTAAAAAATTCTTTTTTCTTTTTTTTTTTTTCCCCAAAAACAAATGACTCTTGTAATTTTGAGCACCAGGATCTTGCAATTTCTGTAGGATGCCAATAGCTGTATATGTGCAAAAACACATGTTTAAAGGGGCTGGAGGGTCGGAGAGGCACCGGGTGGACAAATTCTCCACCCTGCCTAGGGTAGTGCTTTTGCTTGCAGTATTCCCAGGACACACCACACCAAAACGCCCTGTTTATGCTGTGAAGTGAGTTTGCTGGTAGATCCTTCTCTTCAAGCACACTCTCATCTCCCAGCATACTGATATCTACATTAAGTTTCTAAAAATAGCATGTCCTTCTTACATAAATGTGATCTAAAGGAATTAGGTGACAGCTGACTAAAAGAATCCCTTTAAAGGCAAAATTTGCTGTGCACCGAATGTAACCAATACTTATAAGCAGCGAAGCCTTTTTGTATTAATTGAAGAAGACAGAAGAAAGCTTCTAGATAAAGTCACAGTTTGCTTGGAAAGGAAACGTATTTCCTCTACACACTGACTCAATTACTCCTATTCCCACTTATTTATAAGATAATGGAATTTCTCCAATGCATTTCTATTCCAGAGAAATATCTGCTAAAAGCACCTTCCAGGTGCAGGTCTGCAATTCCCGTTGCAATGGAGGACCTTGCCATTTGAAACCAGACATGCTATTCGGGCTTTAAAATACAGTTTAAAAGAAAACTCACCTAGAGTTTTCTTGAAGGAAAAGCTTCAAGAGTTTCTAGAGTGCCTAGTCTTTTTAAATTACAAGACAGCTGTCCAAATACAAACCAGAGCAGTATTAACTTCCTGCGTCTGGAGGCGTTTTGAATAATTCTTCAGTGTCTCACAGCTTATCCCTCCTAGCAACAGGATGAAGTTCACCAGAACCAAATCAGTAATGCACAAGAAAGTTAATATGCAAATCAGTCTCTGGGGAAAAAAGAAAAAAAAAAAAAGTTTTTGCATAACCTGGCTAATCCCTAAACCTCAGGGTACTGAATAATATATGAATTATTAGATCAGGATCCTTCTCTATGCCAATGTAGAATACACTGCTGAGATACGGGGCATAGCCCGACACCGAACTGCCACGAGGCACCAAACTGCCTGTTGTCGAATGGAAAGAGGATTAAATAACGACTCCAGAGACATACATTTGAGAAAGCCAACACCAAACATCACTGACACCGGTCAAAAGGGGACTTTGTGCCATTTGCTGCCAAGTTAACAGGGGAAGTATGGACAGGCACAAACTCAGCTGTTTGGACTGGAGTCGGTAAGTCGCTGCCTGTCCCCCTGCACTGCTATGAAATGCTGCTTTGGCTCTCAACTGTAGCTCCCAAGGCTCCATTTCACCCCGAGGGTCCCCTCCAGATGTCATCGGTGGTGCGGGGTCCCACAGGACATGGCTGCACGGACGGCTGTCACCCAGGGATGCCCGCAGCACAGCACAGAGGGATATGAGCATGTTTTCCCTGGCAGCTGTTGCAGTGCAGTTGAGCCCTGTATTAGAAGCCAGAGCTATGCTGAGGACAACAGAGTGTGTGTAGGTTCAAGTAATTTTCTATCGATCCCAACATCACACTCCATGTTGCAGGTAACAAGGGCTATAGGCAGGATTTTTCCCCCCTGCTGATGTACAACCTGCTATGTGACGGCCAGGTAGACCCAACACCTACTCCCATGCTCCAGTTCATGTTTAGCTATTCATTGGAATTTAAACAGCATCGACAGAGGAGACTGAGATCACTCCTGACTAAAGGGATGGCCACATTTCTTGAAAAAAACTGGTCTGCAAGCCCCTACAGAGAGAAATTAATTTACCTGGGTCTCTAACACAGAGGTCGCCCCCCCCTCCCCCCAACGCCAACACATCCTTGCAGACAGGAGAGTGGGACAGACAGCATCCTCTCTCCTGGTTTTGGTCTCCCAAAGAGCACTCTCCTCCATGCCATCTCCTCAAAGCCATTTACACAAGACACAAAGTACACTACACAAATAATAAGCTACTAGGCAAACAGCTACATCATCCTCTGAAGGCATGATGCCCAAATGCTCAGTGCTAGGACTCAAATATCTCTCAGTGAAAGTAAGAAACGGAAACATGATTCTTCCCATCCTTGGTGAGCCTTGCTGGACTTGCTGCTAATCTCCACAATTTCCTAAAGTCTCCCCATTGCTGGAATTCAACAACATCTAGCTTGATTTGTGAATGGCTTTGGGAGGTATCAGAATCAGGTTTTTGGATAAGCCAGACCCCACAATAACTACAACTTTTAAAATATCTTTTGAGCTTTGCTTCTCATATGCGCTGTCTCTGCAAGTGTAGAAGCCTTGAAAGCTGCAGTCCTTCAGACTGTACTCCTCCACACCTTCACAAACTCTGTGCCAAGAAACTAAACTACTTTTTTATTGCAGCAAAGCAAATACCAACCCTTCAGTTGTAGGTTTTATTCTTGTGCACTATTTCTGATGGATATTAAAAAAAACCCTTAGTAGTTCCTATCTCCTACCCAGGACAGTCAATGCAACAGCAAGCTTTGCTGTCTATTATTTTTCCATAACAGAACATAAGTAGACCCAGAAAAAAGAAATTCAGAAAAAGGACTGATGTGTTTCAACATCGCTACTGGCATTAGAGTCTTCTTCAGCCACCCAGCCTTGAAAAGCAGGCAGGCAAATAGCTCCTTACAAATGACTCTTGTTCCCGCCTGAATGTTTTTATTCATTGGCTTCAACACTGTTGCAAAGCGCATGGAAGAGATGACCCAAAGTGACGGGGCAACATCCCCGCATAAGCTGCTGCTAATAAAAGCAGCATTCAACAGTATTACCACTTGCCAGTCACATTTTCCAAGGAAAATACAAGAAAGAGAAACTGCAGTATGTGTAAGCTTGGGCTGCATGACACGCAACTTCGTACAAATTCATAAAGCAATTGGGTTTCGATAATCAGGCTCTTTGTTAAGGGCGACATATTTTGGGCATGTCTACACACTTGATCCACAGCACATATTGCATTAAACCAGCCAAGAAGTAAAATGAATTCTACCAGTTATCTGTGGTGAAGTCCAGTATGAAAATTACTGAATTACAGCTCCCTTTAAATTAAGAAAGAAGCAACGAGCCCTCTTACAGGTTATCCAGCAGGAGTGCAGAGCTATAGCTGAATAAAAAAATGAGCAAGGTGAATTACTGGACACTAACTTTAAAGCTAAATTAAAGAAAACAAAAGCCTTTTCTGATATCATTTCCTCCTTTTAGCTCTCATTTTTATACAATTACGCACTGCTGGGTTTTAGCCAGATAGGAAAGATGATCTAAGTCAATGCTTCTCCACCTTTTTTCCACCGAAGGACCAAGCTGTTTTGGCAGGGAAAAAAAAATCCTAATCCATATTGTATTCTATTTTGCACCCCCAGCTGGGAAGAAAAGGCTGCTACTGGAGCATCTATTGTTTCTTTAAACAGAACCATATTGTTTTACAAAACAGCAACCTTAGTCTTATAATTTTGTATATTTTAATTAGGCACCGGCAGCAAGCAAAGGCACATAGCTACACTTCTTCAGGAATGTGTCTGAGCACACAGGGAGGGGGGTGTTTATACTTTTTTTTTAACCAGTTGTTTTGTGGAGCCCCTTTGTCATCTTAAGAGACCTCACGTTGAACAAAGCTACTCTAGTAGAAAACAGACTGGGATTCAAGAAACTTATTTGTCACGGTCAAGCCTAAGTTTCCCCAGCTTTAAGACCCTGCTTTTATTCAATTTTATTCAATTGTCGACTGCTTCGACCATTAATGCTTGCACCATGCTCCGAAATGCTCAGATAGCAACTCTACAGCAAAGCAAAGCAAAGCGTTATTTCAGGCAGCAGGAGATTCCTATTAACCTGGCACAGGTTACTCCCCCTGCCATCCCAGGACACAGCTGGAGAATGAAAAAACAGAATACACATACAGACTTTCAAATTAATGGATCTTCAATCACAGTTTTCACATTGTCTAAATGGTCTCTACAAATAGTTGGTGAATCATGATTTTGGTTTCCATTTACGGCAAATGCAATAAGCACCTTCAGGACCAGAGTTGCTCAGAGCCTGATTTCTGGTCCTTGCACTCCCCGCCATCACGCATGGGGAGCGGATGAAGACACAAGATTGTTCTTCCCAGTATAAGCAGTTGGATCTCCTAAAGAAGATATATGGTCTAGAAAAGCAGGATGAGGCCAGATGGATCAGTTTCATTAGCTCAGCACGCCCTACAAGAAGAATACGAGGGAGATCTCGCAGAATCCTGTTTGCATTAGGAAAGTAAGTTAACATATACCTCCACTCCAGCAGCTTGAGCCGTGGCTCCCAATGGACCAGAACAGGGCATGGGGATTTGCTTGCTGAAGCTCTGTATTGTGCAAAATCTGTGCCATTCAGATTTTCTTGTGAGTACTTTTCCTCTGGGAAACCTGTAACATATTCCCTAGAAGACTTGGACAGCTGCCTCAAAATGAGGCATTGGATTTGGATTGTGGATTTGGGCTCAAACAATCAGGGAACAGAAGCGTAGTCACGAGGTTGCAATGACACCTGCTGATGAGGAAAGCTATGATAGGGAACACGTGAAAACAGTCAAGACCCAGAGTTCAGAAAGCAGAATTATGTCTCACTATGTACTTATGGAAACACAAGTCTATAGGTGGAGAAGTACATAAGGGGATGAAGGAAATGGGGGGGGGGGGGGAAGTAAACTAGTCAAATACATTGTTCCTAGCTCCTATGAATGCATACACAGGGGAGCAAAGCAAAGTACCTAAAAACCCAAGCAGTTGCACACAGTGTAAAATGGCTTGCAAAAAACCTGCTCCAGCAAAGAGGGCATCACGTGTATTTTGGCAATACTAGGAAAAGAAAATAAGAGCACACACCGCTTTCTTTTCCCTGTGCGATCTGACAGAATACGAGTGTGAGATACTTTCCCCTCTTGCTTCCACATCCTCTGGTAGTCTTCTCTAACTATTCACACCAGGAATCAAGGAAATGAGAGGCAGCATTCCCCATTTTGACATGAGCTGTCATTCGTATCATCTGCAGATATACTGCAGATAAAAAAGCAATGTTGAGTAATAGCTCTATTCCATAATATAATGAGCGACCCAAATTCAGATCAATGTGCTGCACATCTAGCAAGACGGTCTGTATTTATCGCCAAAATACCAACTAACATGCATGGGATACTTAAATCCTTTGTGCTTCTTAAGGGTGGCTTCTGCTTTGTTTGAGTGAAGAAGTCAAGACGTAGCTAACAGCCATTCTGTTTGCCCAGCAGCCTGCAAGCAACCAGGGGCTCTGGGAACAAAGAAGGTTAACAACAGCTGCTGCTTTGCAGTATTAAAGGATGCCATCCATAATGACATTACACTATCCCTTCTACTTAATAAGCACTGAATTTAAAAATAAACTACAGATTTCCTTTGATTTGTGGAAGCTCTGGAGGCTGAGATGAAGGGTGAGGGGAAAGAAGGGAGGAAAAATGAGTACTTTTGTTGGGCAGTGATTGTAGAGCAGTTGGCAGATGGACCGAAGACAATGAATCCCTGCAGAATGAATGGAAACCAACATAACAAAGCAGCAAAACCATCAAAGATGGGGAGATGACAAGTGCTTAATGGAATTCATTTTCTTTAAAAAAGGAAAAAATAATAATAATAAAAATCTGTACATCCAAAATACAAGACATTTTCATGCACTCGAGCAAGCAAACATGGAAAGCTTTTTACACATATGCCATGCCCTGGCCCAGACTATTTTTCCCTCCCATTGGGCCACCTCCTCTTATCCTCAGTGAAGATTAAATAATACTGGAGAAAGGAGAAACTAAAAGTAATCATTAACACGTGAAAAGTAGCAACAGTAAAACCAGCAAGTGCAGAAAGCAAACTCCCCTGTTCCCGCTCCCAAATGGAAACCTGACTGCTGGAGGCTTTGCTGCTTTGCGTTCACCTTGAAGCTATAAATGTTATAATAAGGTCAATATGTACAGAACCAGCTCTCTGACAATAATTCAATGCACTCGGGGCCTTTAAGACCCTGTTTCCCTGCTCCTGAGCCCCTTGGTGGAGCAAGGAGGCAGTGGTGCCTGAGGGACAACCCTTCGTCTTCCCTTCAAGCATCTCTTACCTGCAAACACTGGGAAATGCAAACAGACAATATAAACAAGAAAATAGGTCACAATTCAGTGATTTCAAACTTCAAACATATAGAAGGGACTCAACAAAGGAGCAGGGGAGATGACAGGAAAGTGTATCACACACTTCTGATGAATCCATTTGATCCTTTTACTTATGAGACTTCTTCAGTGAGATCACTTTCTATTTTACGCTTTTAAACGGAAAAAAAAGACTTTGATCTTACCATTAAATTTATGCAGATAGATCCTTGAGACACTACTTCTATAGAAAACACCACCAAAGTGCAAAGACATTAAATTAATAATGCAAACATTGTATGTGCATCTAGAGTCATTCTGAGGATTCAGCAGCTGTCAAATCCTCCGGTAACCCCTGCTCTGTCATTTTGACTTCAGTAGTAATTGGAGATTTCCTTAAAACTTCTAGTCCAGGTGCCCTTATCCTTTCTGAAGGGGCTGTATTTTAGATGGACACCGTTTGCAGCGGGAGGCGTTAGCTGTCCCTTGCCACTCATCCTGCATTCGCAGAGGAAGACAGGCAGCCGGCAGAGCCGGGAAGCTGAGCCCATCTCCACCTGACAGGCTCTGTGCTATATTAGCTTGCTTCACACAATGCCATAAAATGTCAATGCGAAGGTTTGGTGGAATTAGGATCACTGTTAGATTAGTTAACAGCTGTATAATTAGCCACGCTAAGCCTAGATGTTTCCCCTTGAAACCTAGTTTTTATAGTTATAAATAGCAGTGTTAATGATCTCCAGCATCACTGGTTACACTTGAAGGCTTCAGCCCCTCCCTGCCTCCACCAGCTCCGGTGTCACTCACTGAATGTCACATTCTCCTGACTTTCTTGCAACAGATATAGGAGGAGACAAAAAAAGAACAGAAAAAGGCAGAAACCAAAAATAAACCCCAAACAGAAGTGGACCAAGAAGGATTTTTTTTCCTTACACACTTTAAACGCACACGCCTTACACACCGTAGCTTGTACTTAAACAGCATTTTCAAGCATTAACTTAATTACATTTCACAATAGCAGTAGGAGATGGTACCAGCATTTTATACACAGGTAAACTGAGACAAAGGAGTGAAATAGTCTGTTTGGAGTCACATAGCAGGATGATGAATGGGACCATGAATGAAACCTGAGTGCCCAGCACATCATCATGCTATTTACCAAATGGTATAAAGCACCAGGGTACTCTAGCAGTGAGACGTCTTTCATAAATCTGTCATGGCACACTGCATGCTAATGAAGGTATATGAAGAGCATTTTTCTTTATTTTGAAGGTATTCAGTGCAGGAAAATTTCAAAAAATAGAGTTCACGCTCTTTAGATAAATTCGATTTGCCAAATCTATGAATGAGGCAGAACCCAGATTTGTCATCTCTGAAAGCTGAAGTTCAGAAGATGCAATTCTTAAGTCCTCCCCATACTGTTAATTTATCACCGGTAATATTAACACCTAACCAAAATAATCCACCACTTTCACCAAAGATTAAAATTATTTCTTTGTAAACATTTAATCTCAGCAGAGCTTTCTAAAACTCTGCAATGCGGCAAGACAATTTCTGGAAATGTCCATAGCACAGATTACAGACACAGTTACTGTAAAAAAATGATAATACACCGATATTTTCATCTGTTCCAAATTTCTCACCGTGGCTAGCACCACATGTTTGAGAGAAAGAGCATCTTTGGAGGTAAAAAAATAATCAAGTGAGAACTTTAAAGGCTGTTTTCAGGAAAATAGTTAGGGCTTTAATGGGGTTTAAAAATGAAAATGTGAGATAATACTATAAAATCGAACACTGCTGCTCACAATTCCCTCTGCGGTTACAGTCAGAGCTGGTCTTCTGCGCTTTTCCACCCCGGGTTTCCAAAGGTATGTTTTGGGGGTATCTTCCCTCCAACAGCACAGAGCCCCAGAAACGATTTATTTATACAGCTTGAAATTGCTCAGCACTTGGCTTGCTGTGGAGGGATGGCAGACCTGAAGCAGAGCAACCTGCTTCCATGATATTCCCTCCACAGCATATATACGCACCCCGCAATATTCCTTATATCCACTAATTGCTTTAATGCAGTGAGGAAACAAATCCCCAAACACCACGGCTGAAGGGAGCTTCTGAGAGCAGCGCAGGGCTCTGCCAGCATCAGGCCACGCTAAAATACGCATTATACGTACTTACACCTGCCGCTCCTCCTGAGCAGTTCTTCGGACACTTTCTGCGGGAAGGAAATCTCATTATTGCTTTTCTTTCAGACGGTGAAAAAGCAGCGCTGTAAGATGAAGTGGCTTCCCTAGATCACCCTGAGACACTGATCGCAATATCGCAGCCGGTGTGACCCCTGCCCTGCGCACTTCACACATGCTGCTTCATCCAGAGAGCGAACGTAAGCGCTGCGTTCCCACCAGAATTAATAACCCAAGTGCCAAATTACTAAAATCTTTTACTCATGTTACAGCGGCAGCGAGGAGCAGCAGCCGCTGAGCAGAACACCACTGTGCTAAGTGCTCCTCCAACACAAAGCATAAAAAAACCTTGCCATTTGTGATTATTTATCAGCACCCGAACGAGACAGGCTTCTCCTAGTTAGGAGATCTGCTTGGTTATTGATCAGCCGAGCAAGGAGACAAGCCTTGGTCACACACCAGTAAAATATCAGAACATGTACTGCAGAAAAAGCTCTGTAAGCAAAACATAAAAACCAGAAAATATGTATTCCATATTTCAACCATTTGAACCCTTAATAAAACTGTGAAAATCTGAATTAAAAAACCCAGAACACTATCTTACCACAAAGTTACTGGCTCATGTTTTACAAATGTAGCTATTGATTTTGCTGTCTTTGTTTTCTGGGCTCCTTACTTCACACACACCCCATCCCAAACTGGAAACATTTTCAGACAGAGAACTGCTCCTCCTGGAGCCTCTTTCAAAGGGTCTCATCGCAAGTTCCCATCAGTCCCCCAACAAAACTTTGCCTATTAGTTTATAGTGAGTGGAAACTTCCCAACTGGGCAACCATGCCCAGTTTCTCTGAAGTCCGTGCATATTCCCAAATTAAACAGGGTCCGTCTCTGGTGAACAGAGACTGTTTCTTTGAAGAAAAAAAAAAAATCAGGGGGAAAAAAGGCAACAAATTAGCTTCCTTAATGATTTGAAAAGCCCTGGCAGTCCTGAGCAGGATGCAATAACCTCTGTGGACCTTATGCTTTGAATACAGCAGTTTCTTCTCTCCTCCCAGCTCCAACCTTTTGCTGTTCCCCTCCCAGCTCTCACTGTGCCATCCCAAAGCCGGGCACGGAAATCAAGGAGGAAAAGCCATTAGAGAGGCAGGAGGCCATTACACTTACCTGACCAAGGGTAATTACCCTAATTAAAATATTGGTAGAGCTTGTAAATAGAAACAAGTGACTTGCAAAAAAAAAAAACCAACCAAACAAACAAACAAAAAAACCCCAAACAAATCCTCTCTGTTCCCTCTTTCAACTTCTCATGTTGTAACTGGTAAGAGCAGGAGCACGCTGCCCAGGTGGCAGTACGGCCCTTCGGCTTCCTGCCGCAGCAGCGACTCCCCGTACCCTCTGACCGTGCAGAGCCGCCGACCGCACAGCACTGCCACGGAGATGCTCCCGCAGCCACACTGGGGCAAGGGGGCTACCAAACGAAAAAATACCCGAGTTCCTGGCACGTGGCTTAGCAAAGAGACAGGGGAAGAGAAAGTATGAGAGGGCCCAAGAGGTGCGAGGAATCGATTCATGCCCGCATTCAGAGAAACTTGCTGTCCTCAGCAGCTTTGGGTGCTGCCTCGCTTCATCCAGATCCCCGCCACAGTCACGCCTGTGGTTGTATTTCAAACATGTGCATTGCTGGGGTAACTGAGGGGGAAACCGAACAGATTCCTGTTGGAGTTTTTGCCCCATTAAGTCACAATGAAATGCTCATCTGCTTTGACGGGACCGGGCTTTCACACCCAAAGCCTGTTGGAAGGACCTGTGACTATCCGCATTGCTGAGATTTCACTTTGCTTTAAATCCCCTTCATGCTGCGTACCATATAAACACGAGGCATTGCTTCTGCTCTGCAAAGCTTGCAAATCTCCGGAACAAACACTACAGAAACTTGGCTGCAAACATACCGCGTACATTGTGCCTGTGAGAATTTCTGCACGAGTTTCTCCTCTCTCACGCGAAGGAAGGAGGAGAGGAGGGCTGTTTGCCTCGTGGCATCACTCCCTCCTCTCTCAAAGCCTGCAAGGGTGTTGCTAAACAAACCAGTGATCCAGGGTTGTAAGAGTATTTGGCAAAAGCATGCATCTGATGCTGCTCAAGCCAGAGAGAGAAAGGAAGGGACTGATGCACTATTAACACAAGGACCCAGAGCCCAGCAGAGACAGCTCTGATTTGTGGTTCCCGGGTAGCTGATGGTTCTAGGACAAAAACCTTTCTTCAGGGGAAAAATACATCTTTTCAAGGCTCACAGAGGGACATTTTGTACTGGGAAAACAAGCGAAGAAGACAAGCGGAACAGGAAAATGGTATTTGCTTGAAATCATCACCAGGCCAAACAAAATGACTGCGTTGTCTGAAGTAGATCAGACGCTCTTACAGTACCCATTAATGAGAGAGAAACTTCAACTGTTGGTGTCTTTAGTAAAGCTGCACCACAGAAGAGGATAACCGCAAAATATCAGGTATGTAAAGCAAAGGGCAGCAGGGAATCACGGGGCTTCCATCACTCCCAGTGTCCAGAACTAAAGCCCCAGCATTTATCGTTGGCACAGCACCGCAGAGGGGCCAGCAAACGATAGATCACTGCTGCAGGGAGTTGCGGAGACACATCCAAAAAAGCATTTGTTAGGACTACACACAGATACAGGGACAAGGATCTGTGTGGAGATGTACTCCGAAGCACCAGCATCTGGCTAGCACACAACCATGGGCAGGGCTGGAATCACTGCTGTCTATTTTTAACACTTTTAATTGCTCGCAAAGCCGAGGGGGCTGCAAGGAAGGAGTCGGCCCTTGCTCTCTGCTGCTGCCCCAGCACAGTGCCGGCGCCCACTCATTGTCCCAAAACAATGAACCTCCCGGAGCCAAACTAACTCCAAGCCTCCAGCAGCACTGCTGATACGCTGCAGAAACGCGTTACCCTTCTGCAAGTGACTCCAGGGAACAGTCGGGAGGAGGGGAGCAGGTATGCTGGGATTTAGAGAGGTAACTACATGCAAACTATTATCTTTATCTAGGGACAATCCCCCTGGAGTTTCCTAATTTCTGCCTGTGAGACACATTCAGGTCTCTGCGTTGAGAGCTCGCTTCATGCCATTTTGTCTCCCAGTTTGTTTTACCATTGCTGCCTTACACTGACACCTGTTGGGAGAGCAGCCGGGGTGGCAGGGAGAGCAAAACGCACAAATAGGGCATTTTGTTGTACGAGGGGGGAATAAAAACACAGCAGTTACTCCAAACGGACTGGCATTTGCTGGCATCTGTTACCATGACTGGATAGTTTGAGCAATATCCTCTCCAAACAATGAAGCAGTTGGTAGGATGAAAACGTCTCTCAGATCACTTCATGTATGAGAAGCATACCCTGAAAAGAAATCGATGGCTGCTCATAATAACACTCTACCAAAGTAGGAGGTGGCAGAAGCTTTGTACTAAACCACAGCGGCATAGCTGGACTCACACCTATTGCTACGGAGGGACCAGCCACACTCTTGATAGTCCTAACACACGGCTAACTGAACCAAGCCGCTGGGCACCAAGGTTGGCCAGCAGTTACTCTGCAGATGTATGCAGGGAGCCATGCTATGGAAATGAGATTCTGGAACCATCAGTACGTTAAGCTAAAAAAGTTAAACCGCATCACAGCAGCTGTGTTACTCAACAGGGCTTTTTCCTACACATACCTGTGCTCCATCCTCTGCCACATGAAATTGCAAACGATTGTTTAAATACACTGGCATACATAAAGGGAATCCTTACTCGTATCATATGAGGTATCAGCTACTGATGCAAAAAACCTCAAACCCATACCACTTGCCATCAGAAATGTTTTTATACACTTCGTTTGGAAGAACACTGTCAGGTACAAACTGGCCTCATTCCACTGATTTCAAAGCAAGTAATTCTCTATTTCACCGAGGATTGACCCACGATACTTTGCAGGGATGCTCTTCCCAAAGTGGATGAGTATTTACACAATCAATAAAATGCATACTTTCAATTCCTCCCCAAAATGGGGTCAATAACTGAAACGGATATTAAGTTAGAAGTCACTCCCACAACAACATGGCAAGGATTAAAACACTATTCTTATCCCTGTATTCTTTTCCTTCTCACATCACAGCAAGTGACTAATCTTCAGAGACCAAAGCAGAAATAAATAAATAAAGATGCAAAGACCAAAGGTCAGCCAAGAGTTTGACTTTATAAATTCACAATATCAATAGCATGGCCCTTGAGCGCAAGTTAGGAGTTATGAGAAAGTGGTTTCATAACCAACCACTACAGAAACTTTCTCTGAACTTCACACTCTAATCTCTATGGTGAGTAGGAATAAAGGGCCTTTATTAAAATGAGAAGTTACAACTTAGGACTGTTAGCAAATACGAATCGGTAATAAAATGCCTGTGACAGCAGGTTCATTCACAATACCCATTTCTTTTGATCATGATTTGTACATTCACACAAAATTGTTGGTTCCTAAAAAACACAACGAGACAGACTTTCTCTAGATCCTCCATATTTCCATTGTAGTCTGTTGTGAAACGCCATTATATACATTTTTCCAGAAATAAACCCTAATGAATCAAAATGGAGAACTTTCCGCACACTACCACACTGACACACTAAAGCAACATTTTAGTGTTTGCCAGCAGTAAAACACTATACCATCTTATTTAAGATGCTAAACCTATGAATTGAACACTTCTACATTAATACCAACACGTCTCACGCTTAAAGTGCTACAGCTTTTTGTGCTATTAATAAAAGACTTGTTTATTCATAGCATACAAATATGTTCTACATTATTTCACCTAAAACATCACTTTAGTGTTACAAATTGCTTGTCTCTTTTTAGAGCACAACTTGCTTCTGTTTCACACTGATTTGAAGGATATGGAAACCACAGGACATGTTTGAGATATAAGGCAGAACAAATTGTAAACCTAGTTGTATTTATCACAAAAACACATTATCTACTGCTGTAGCCACTACCTTTATCTTCATAGTTATTATTATTTGCCCATATATAATGGAAAACTAAATATACACATTTTCTGCTAGGCTTGCATCCTGTTCTAAGCATATTTAAAGTGACAAAGTACAGAGCAAGCTGGTCACAACCGTGCTAAAGAAATAACTAATTATTTTAAAATATTCTTTCGATGGAAAGCCCTGACCCATTCATAAATTTAATTCTAATTATTCTGTTGGAAATTGTGCTTTCCATAAATAGCCATTTATATGTGCGCCAGAGGGATACACACTATAGCTCATGCTCTAAAATGACTGTGGCTTGCCATGGACAGAATTTTCTCATGCTGCCTTCTAGCATGGCATACCTACATGCGTTTCCTCCAGATTTCCTAAAGATAACATATATAAAAAGCCCAATGCATATACAAACGTGCAACACTACCTTTTTCAAGACAACGCTTCACTAACTTTGTTAGGAATATACATCAAACACTACCTCCCCGCCTATCAAATGACCACCGCATTAAAACCCCTCATCTTTAATTGATCTAACACAATAGGGGCATGGCAAATTATTCGTATATACTTTTTAAAGGCATGCTACAAAATCCTAACATGTGACAGTTCACATTGCATGTTCCAAACTCCACTCTGAGCCACAAGACAAACTCTTTCAACGTAATTACCACTAACATATGGGCATCCCTGCTATTGTAATGTTTCCAATTAGGACTGTATATGTTACACATGTTGAAAGAGTTTGCAAATATGTTTTGTGGTTGACAGTTAAGCTCAGTATTTAAAGTAATGTGAACTTTTGTATGTTTACATTACGTTTGCTGTAACAAATACATCATGTGCATAATAAACATACATATGTGCACATATACATGCACACACACTATTTTGTTTTAGCAAAATAAACATAAAACAGGTGTCAAAAATAGTAAAACACATAACTGGAATAAACATGTTCACCAAAAATGTATTTCCAATGCACTTCTGCTCAACTATTGGCTTCTAAAGACAGGATTCAGAAGTCTTTCTACTTCATTACTAAAATGCTTTCTTCATTGGATATACATATTTACACATGTAATCTTGTATATGCTATTTAAAATATGTAATTAACTTCTTCAAGAAGTTATCTGTATATCTATCTATTTACACCTAATTTTTCCCACCAGAAGAATGGTATAAGCAATTCAAAGATAGAAAATTAAATTAATCAAGTTAAAATCTTGGAATACTACAGCACAAAAGCCGCTGGAGTAGAGACATAGAAAGGCAAAGTACCAACACCACACAGGTAAAGAACAAAAGTAAACCCTTTACAAGTCCAAAGCCTGGGGCAATTAATTTTATTCTAAAACCTTATACAAATATGCCAGGCATGAAGATGCTGTCTGTGAATTGCAAACAGGGCTTTGGAACTCTGCTTTCAAAATCATTATTTTATTAGATGTGTATACATCTCCCTTTTGATTTGCAAGAGCCTTACAAGATGCAAGAGGAGTACACAGATGCATTTAATTGCTAATGATACTGTGCTATGTTTCAAGTTGCAGCATTAGCATCTCAGGGTAAAAGAGCATTACAACCCTTTCAAAGCTTTAAAATCCATTTTTCACGTAAACACATTACTGCCCGAGTTTCCCTTTTGAGTCTTGTCTTGTGCTCGCCCTTGAGTTCAAAGCAGTAAAATAACAAGATATTTCAATATTAAGATAGCTCATGATACTGCCTCGAAGCAAGAGGGATAGCAAAGCACCACTCGCACTTCAATCTTTATCAATAAAACGCAGATGCCTCTGGAGCACGCCTCACTTGCCTGCTCAGCGGTGTAATACACCACAATTTTCAGTTATACGAAGAGCCCTTTACTGCACTCAGGCATCTTAAAAATGGATGGAAATGGTTGTCTTAATATTCCTTGCCCAGGAAAAGCTACCAGAAGGTGGGTATAAGAGCTTTACATCATCTCTGCGCCCAGGGCAGAGTACTCCGCTGTCCATCTTGCTCCTGGGGACATAACCGAGCATTAAACAGGGCAGCCCCATGGCCCTCTAACACAACTGGGAGCTCGAGGGGCTCAGGCTAACACAGGCAGCCAAAAGCCACTGGTATTCCCTTTCTCGCCCCAGAACAGAACTGGAGTGACCACAGCGCTTCAACGGAGGGCCGAGATCCAATTCCAATCCGGCAGGATGCGGTGAGCCCAGCTGAAGTCCAGCTAGCAGGTCATCGACGCACTGCACGGAAACCGCAGCGCTTCCAGAAGCAGAATCAACCCTTTGCTGTCCTGTCCTCGAGGTAGTAAAGTTAAGTACTGACGCACATTTAAATGCGGCAATTTAAGCCTACCAGTCTACCTGGAAGACCTCCATTTCAACAGGCTGAAATGAAAAGCTCAGCCTAACAAATTAACTGTCAATCTCCAGGTTTTCAGCTCGCCTCCCCTATCAAATTTAATGCAAGTTATGTTGATTTTGCATTATAAAATTAATTGTAACCAGATTTGACTGATGAGTGGTGATCTCAGATACTAGATGACTACAGAATCCTGAAAGGAAGCATCAAGATAGAGGAAAAGAGCATAAATTGCATCCACCGTAAGACAGATTGCAGCGTAAGTTTATTCCTTATTAGACACCAGAGAATCCAACCAGAAGGTCAAAGTCTGTAGAAAGCCAGGCTGTGCTGGATGTGTGTCAGGACTCTGCTCCTCATCAGTAAAGGGGGAATAGGGGAGAAAGATGTGAAACAGCTATTCTTTAGTTGCCATAGTTATAGCAGGTTTACTAAAGAGAGATGTGCCCTTTACCAACTTGACGGCATTTCTTTAAATGCTTGCAAAAAAAGATAAAACCAGTAGTATACGTCTCTTACGACACTCCATAAAAGTAGCTACTCCAGTAGAAAGGACACATCATTTTTAACCTTCAACTTTATCCATATTTGTAATGTAGATGTTATAATTAGTGATATCCACCACTCCCATCCAGCCACATGGAAATGTTTCTACACTTCTTAGACCATTAAAAAGTAATCACGGCTGAATAATACATTAGTACGGCTGATCACAGGCAAAATACAGTTTGTCAGTTCTCCTGCTACTAATTTGCTATGGCATTGTAAAGGCAGCAAAAACTGTGAAATATTATTTCACAGTATCCGACCCAATAAAATTGTAGTTCCACATTTCAGCTAGTCACTCTGAAAGCTGGTATTTGAGGTGGTGACAACGGGGAGCCAGTGTTGCTTTTGTAAGCTTCAGCCACGTATAACAACACCCACAGATGATTGTGAAGATGCTTAATGTGATTGCATTCCCTCTGCAAATTCACTTGCTCTTCTGCAAACAGGTCTTAATAGTCAAAGCTCTCACGAGCGTCAGAGGAGCAGGAGGACCAGCTCCAGGAGCAGAGGTGCAGCTGGGCTCTGCCAGCTCCCCGGGACTTCCCTGCTCTTTAATTTTTGTCATTTTCTGGCAGCGGCCCCTCAGGGTGCTGAGACAGACTGTCATTCGCAGCAGACCGCGCAGATCTTCCAACATAAAACCTTTCTCCATTCTTTTCCTCTTCCAGGAACAGGAAAGCAATTAACAGTATTGACATTTACACTCCCATTATTGGCCATGTGAGTTAGTGCCCAAAGGAAGAAAGGGGCAAGCGACACCTTTAGAAGCGTCATTTCTGGTTCTCCAAGAAAGGCTCCTATCGCTATCTCAAACATTTTCACAAATTTAGCGTTAACTAAAGTCTTCCTGGAAGTGGGAGAAGGATTCATCACTCACTCTGAGCCAGTTAGAACCAAATCAGCCCAAGCAGCCGGCAGACAAGGGGGAGAGGCAGCTCCACAGGTCTGCTTTTCTCTCGCAGATTTTCTGTTTTCAAATAGCAATGTAAAGCATCTTTGACTCTTAGCAAGTCACACCTTCAGCCCCTTGCGTGTCAATAACTATTTACACTTTCAATTCCAATCCTGCAATTAGACCTGCGTGAAGGTTCTGAATGTTTTCAGATTCTCACCAACTTCAATGCATGGAGTCAAACAGCCGCTCCGCACAAGCAATGCTGTGATAAATGCCACAGCAAGGGCGGCAATATCTTTGTCCTGCTTTGGCGGGATAAAAGAATAAACCTGGGACATTGTGGAACTCCAATTCCCTGTCAACTGATCCCATAACTGCCATTTGTATCTGTTTGCTTTTTGTTTTGCTTGTTCAGGTAGCAGGAGGCAGCCAGGGGAAACCAGTTAACATCTGTCTGATCAAAACTGGAATCTGCTACTCGCCGCGTTCCTGCAGTGCCACTGAAAACAAAACCAAAACCGAACCCTTCCCTAAATGAGCGTCCTTTGTCAAAGGGAATTAAAAAAAAAAAAAAAAAAGGGGGGGGGGTGGCAAAAAAAAAGAAGCCCCCCCAGCCCCCCGGAATACGAAAGGAGGCTGAGGGCCGGCAGGTCGCGGTGCAGCCCGCGGGCGAGGCGTGCCCCGAGCAGGGCCCCGCACTTCGCCGCTTCGGTCCGCAGAGGGAGCCCCAGCCCCGCCGAGCAGCCGCCGCCGCGGCCCCTCCGCGCCCCGCAGCGCCGAAGGACGCGCTGCCGCCCGCCGCCCGCCGCCCCCGAGGGCACCCCGAAACCGCCCCGAGCGCAGCGGCAGACAGGCGCGGGCCCTCACGCGCAGCAGGCTGCTGCTGCGGAAGAAGGAGCGGCGAGGGGGAAGGAGGAGCGGGGCACACGGAAGGACAAGCGCAGCCCTCCTCGGGAAGAGCTCTGCACAGCGACGCTGCGCTGCTTGGGCTCCAGGCTCGGCTGGAGCACCGCTGGTGGAGGGATCCCACCTGCAGCCCCTACGCGTGCTGCACACACAGGTGTTTGGCAGAGGGAAAAACTGCTCCCCCCACCTTCACGGGGCAACTGGCAGAGGCAACAGCAGCGTGCTCAAAGCCCAAGAGCCGTGGCAGTAAGGTCCCAGACGAGGTTTCTTCAGTTGAAGCATCTTTCTTAAGTCATAGATTGCAAGCCTGTTTACCCTACTGAGATCAGAGATCTAAAAATTACAATACTCAAAGATTTGGTTAATCAACTCAGGGCAAAAATCACAGAAAGCTGGGCAACGTCCATATTCCTAGATTTGCCCACCTAGGAAAGCCCATCTCAAGGGTGCAAGTGGTATTATTGACGAGGTTAGGATGTGGGAGGAGCGTTTCCCCTGCCTTACAAACTGGTTTTGACTACAAAAGTCACTACAAAATGTTACAGTGGAGATGACCTGGTGGTGGAGGAAACTGGCTGCAATTCATCATACTCAGGCAGTTAATGTCAAAGAAACCAATTGCCCCAGCCCAGTCACTAGTGGAAACGCATCCTCCTCCCTGCTCCAGAAGTCGGCTGAGGCCCTGGGAAATTGCTTTCAGGAGCATAAGCAAGCTTCACGTTGATGTGAAAGAGCTAGCAGCACCTTCCGTAAGAGTTACAAAATCTTGCATAAAATTAAAACATTAAACTCTTCCAGTCATAGATAAAAGGGCTCTGGATAAAAACCCGCCGACTGCTATTTACCTCCTTCTGACCCCAACCCATCCCTATTAGCACAAAACTTCTATCAGGACATTAAAAAAAAAAAAAAGGGGGGTGGGGGTGGGGGGGAGTCAAAGTCCTTAAAATTGAATACTCTAAGCACTGAAGTAATTCAAATAGATGAAAAATATTGTAAATAATCAGAATTCTGGAGTGTACTGGATGAACAGAAATGTCACATGGCTGACTCCCCCCGCTCCCCATATGTGCAAACACAACTCTATCTGCTGTCAGCAAAATCCTCCCAAATACTTTAACAACCACTCCTTTTTCTTAAAAAGCCTTTCTGGATAAAAAATGAAAAAGCGTTCTTCATTTCACCCAGCAGGCTGTAGAAGTCCCAGTTCAAGGGTGAAAGGAAGGACAGAGAGAAAATTGCCTTTCCCCTCCCATCCAAGTCAAACATTTGAAATGTATTCAAAACAGCTTTTAATTACAGCTCATATGTTGGTACTGCTGTACACATTACAAGGCAACAAAAAAGCCTGTAAGAGTTTATCTCACTTCTACAACTTTCCCTCTGCAACTAAACAGTAACTTAATGGGCAAAATCCCTAGCTGGCATAAAACACCCCAGCTCCCTTGGAGTCAGCAGAGCCACGCTCACCAGCCACATCACTGCACCAAATATTTCTTCCAGTTGCACCTTCTCCCACAGCACTCCCATGCCATGCTTGGGGATGCTCCAGCCAGCGCACCCCGTTGAACAGGACCAGGATTTGAAGGAGAGCTGTGAGAAAAATCTGTGCATCTCCATTTCTCTTTGTTTCAGGAGAACCTTTTCGTTTCATTGTGCTTGGCTCCGAGTCACCGGTTTTATCTTGCATTTCACACTTAAGGAAACCCAGCCAGGACTGCCAAGTACTGCAAGGTTTTCTGTCAAAACTTGGACAAGCTGAAAGGTTTTACATTCTTTTAACCATAAACCTTAAAACAACTCAGACTTTTATTTTACTCGCAGCTCAAGTTTGAGTGTTTCATGACATTTGGCCAACCTGGCTTGAGTTTTCTGTTTGAGGTTTCATTACGAAATCCTAATTCCAGAACAGTGTAATTAATACTTTTATTAATAGTATCTGTAGTAAAACATTATAGGACTTGGGAGAATGGCTCCAAGTGCATTTCATTGCCCAGCAGACTACATGTAGTCCAAAGAGGAGATCTGTCCTTTCATTCAACTTGCAAAAACTGTGTGCTAACAATAAAGTGAAGGCCTTTGGAGACCCAAATGCAGGGACCATTTCCCAAGCTGGCTTCAGGGTTGCTTGTTACACATATTACACTAGCAGCCCAATAGTAGACACCAAATAAGTGTAATAAATGGCAGTTTCTGTTCCCAGAAAAGAAATTACTGGCTCAGTATGACACACAACAGGTCAGAGGGGCCCTCGGGGGTGACCTCGTCCAAGCCCTGCTCCAAGCAAGGCTGACTCAGCTCAGGAGAGATCAGGCTGCTCAGGGGAGATGTGAAGCCTCCAAGGGTGCAGATCCTACAGCCTCTAGACTGAAGGGACCTGCCTCTGTGGCAGACCTGAGAAGAGCACTTATGGGTCCTGATCTCACCAGCTTTATGTTACTCTGTGCTCCTCAACACACTTCTGCTGGCATTGTAACACGATGGCCAACAGGCACCACTCTGCACCGGTACGACAGACCACAACTTTCTGATTACAGGTGCCAAATTTGGAAACAGTCCCGGAGTCTATTTCCCACATTTCCTAGTCTGTCCCAAAATATGAGCTTTAGAGTTTGAAGATTAAATTCAACCATTTATAAGCTGTGCCACCTTCCAGGTCCAGGCAGCACAGAAAGCGCGGCAATGCTTTTGAAAGACGAATTGCCAACGCTTTGCCAGTTGGGGTAAGATTGTTTCAACTCTCTCAGCTGGATTTCAGTGGGACTAGTAGTGTGAGGAACTGTTACACATGCTTGTTATGAAGCTCAAATGTTTTTATTAACATAAATGAGCAGAAGTTAGGTTAATAATCTAAACACACTGACAGATGTTCAACAAATACTTGGCATTGCTGCAGCTAGAACAAGAAAGAATTAAATGTTATCTTGGAACACCCTGCAGAACAACACAACCTGAAGCAACAAAGCTCTTGTACCAGGTTAGACAAATACATATGCAGAAAAGCAGGCTCTCTCCTAGCGCAAACCCAGGCTGCACCACTGTACAACCTGTGAAGTTGTGTACAGGCCTGAAAATTTTGCAACTCATTGTAGAAAAAGAGATTGTGCTTCCAGTGCAAGTAGATACCACAACAGCCGGGGTGAGGGGCAGGCTGCTTTTGTAACTGAGTGAAGGAAAGGAGGTGTCCACTTCTTTACATGGGAAGAAACAAATTTAAGACATCTCCTGATTTTTTCTTATTGAATTCAAGTTCTGTTCAAGTTTAATCCAAGTGCAAGTTCTGAACACAGCAATGGGCTCTTAATTCCCTCAATGTCACTATTCTAGAAAGACACAGGATTAGTAAAAATTATAAATTTGGGGGGAACTATGACGTGAAGGCATTCTGGTCAGATAAAGCTAAGAACTACTGAAGTCTCATTCCACTGTTAATAGAAAAGCTCAGGGAACACCGTGTGTGAGAAGTTTCATCAGGAGCAGGGAACTGGGTATGGCTGGGCTGGCTGATCTGGGCAGCATCAATGTTCTTACCAATAGTTTCTGCAGAGTTTCAAGTAGATTTGGGGTACCAACATTGGAAAGCTTCAGATGAATATGTTGGTTTGGGTTTCTTTCTGTGTTCACACTATTCACAAGTGTAAGGGAAACAGTATGATCGAAAGCTTGTAAATGAGCTACAATCTAGGAGAAGCTAAAGATTAGAACAACGTATGTGAAGATTTGCGAGAAGGTATTTGCAGCACTGTTAGTCCAAATGCTTCTGTACTCCCTCCCCTCCTTCTTTTTTAAGGGGGAGCAGACCTGGAGATGTTGAAAATTTAAGTCTTATACAAATGAGAAACTGCTCCAGGTGATGGCTCGGATCTCTTACCACCCACAGACTGCAACTCCAGTGCAGTCAGCATGGCTGGGGTGACTTTCCCTTCCTGAAGGGCAGTGTAAAATCAGTAAAAAGAGAAACAGATTTTGACTAAATGTCAACAGCCACAGAGGCAATCTAGACCCTAAATCCCATCAGTTTTTATTAAGACTTTGACTCCCAAGTACTTTAAGTCAGTTTGACACTGGGACTTGGTCAATTGTGGTGCGGAGCAGCTTTGGAAAAGGAAGCCCGTATTTCCAAGAGAGTAAAACCGGGGCAAGATAAAAGCCATGAAAGGGCTGACGGTGAATTACTTTCTGCAGGTTTCCTGATACACTTGAGTATGTTGGAATTACTGATAGATGAGAAGTTTCTCAGGATGCCATGCAAATACACCTTCAGCACTGTCTATCAATGTTCCTCAGTTCTTACTAAGACGCAAGCTTCACTCACGTGGAGGCACTGTATTTTGTAACACGTTACAGGAAGATTCTCTCACCTTTAAAAGACTCTGCTTTTACTGTTCTGATGACTTTACACAGAAAATGACATTTTTTCATTCCATTATAAGCCTTTAAACTGCATAAAATCATTTAAAAACTATAAAAACCTGTGAGTGGGACGTGGGCAAGAAGAGAAAGGCCACAACAGTGGTGAAACAAAGCCCAGGATGACTTTGGACTTGTAACCACTTTGTGTCAATAGTATCATTTTACAAGTTAAATATTTTTCCTAAAGTGCTAATCCAATCTAAACAAGGGTTTGATTCTAAATTAAACAAACTCCACTTTTATTGGTATTAACTAAAATATGCAAAGCTAATTTCAGCAGGCATGCACTAACAAGAGCAGCTCTGCACACTCTGCTGTTCTCCAAGGCAAATAAGGAAGGACATTAACTTAAATTTTCTTTTTTCCAAGGAAAATGCACTGTATTACAAAATCCACAGCGAGGCTTATTAAAAAAACCCAACACCAAAACAAACCCCAAAATTTCCTACACATCAATGCTTTTAAAGAATCTTTAAAAAAAAAAAAAAAAAAAAGACCACAACAACTTTCATTGCATCTCCACTTCTGATTCAATTTGCTGTCAAAGGTCATGAGCTAAAATATACAGTTTACGCTAAAAGCAGGAAGCGGGGTAAGTAATTGAATAACATCAGGAACTGGAAGAATACTGCCATTTTCCTAATGGATATAGTACAAGGTTTACTCTCTCTAAATTGAATTCTAGGAGCTCCTGTAGTAAGGGGTTTATTTTTCTTCAGCTTGAATTTTAGCCTACGATGTTTAAAGAAACATCCTTGTGCAATCAAAAGGATAAAATACCACAGCAGCTTTATTTTCTAACAGACAAAGATGATCATTTCTACAGGAAAGAGAAAACCCCCATCAACAGTGTCTTAAACAGAACTGGCGTAGCAGGTTAGCTCTTTAATATACATGGGCTGGTAATAATTCTGCTAAATCAGATCTCTGAATTATTCATGAAAAACAGATTTTCATGATTTAAATTAGAAAGACTTAAAATTACAAGCCTTGCAATGCTAGGTCTCTTTAAGGGGTAAGGTCTCTTTCCCCCAATGCAATGTTACAATCGCACGCAGTTCTACTCCAGGAAATGCTTTATGATCACTCTAAAATAGTATGCAAGATGGCATGCCAATTATTGCTTCTGGAAACAACACACCCACTGGTACCTACTGTAAAACAGTAATAGCACACCAGTAATAATTATATCAAAATGTATCATTATTATGAAGAAGAAAGTTTGAGGGGGTCGTTTGCAGTATTTATTGCATACCAAAACACAGGTTATTTAAAACATTGGAAGCACAAGCCTTAATACTGAAAATAATATCTTTCCATCACCAAAACCACTGCAATTCTTATAGGAAACATTAGACCGCAAATTCTACTTCACATCTTTCAAAAGCGTTTTGTAATGATACACCTTCCACCCTCCCCCTCTGTGCATTGTTACTAATTTATAAATGCAATGTCACTAATAAGCTAAAGGTTTTACATGGCTTCCTGATAGGTACTCTCCAGTCATTCAACACAGCACTGGCTTTTGACAAACTCCACAGTCAGCTCTAATGGCTACGGTGCTTTGAACTAGAAATTATTAATATTAATTTATCACACAGGTACCGAACCTTTCATCTGAAGATCTCCAAACACTGCACAAATTCTCTGATTAAGCCTTTATGCCTTGATTAGGAATTGGTAGACAAGTTCTTTATGATTAAACACAATTTACATACAGGATGAACACAGGAAAATGAGGCTGTGACTTGCCAGAGAGCACAGAGCACACAGCCACGGCTGGAGGGTAGTGGGCCCGACCCTCGGTTCCCACCCTGTCACTGCTACCTAATGCTCTCTTTCAGGGGGGTTATGTCTTGACATTGACTGACCAGTTCAGATCTGAGTATGTGGCAGTTTTACTCAGAGGCAGCTAGAGTTTTTTCCAAAGTAAGAGCACTTTTTTGTAAATCCCCTAACTGAGCTACAGGTAAAACATTAACGCAGCAACACTTGAATTGGATAGAGTAAAGGCAGCTCAGGCTGGACCAGAGTCCAGAGCAGGACAAACGGAAGAGCTGGGATAACGCGCGATCCAAAGGGCTAGTTCATAGTAACAGCTTTTGTGGGCTAAGGCAAAATTCCCGTTTCTTGAATCTTTTACTTTGGCACAAGAGGTATTGAAACTCAACTCCTTTCACAACTACGAGGATCAGTCCTCAGCACATAGTTCCCCTTTATCATCAAGGGAAGTGAAGACAACTAGTATCAAATCTTGCTAACTGAGAGCAGCATGCCACCCAAATATAGCCTTTATTTGACAACACAACACTAAGTCATCAGTACCTTGTCATCTCCTTCTTCAGAACCAAAGCACAGAGCACTTGTCTGTGTATTTATTTATTGTCTTAAACATACAAGCTATTTTCCTTCACCTAGCAAGCCCTATTGAACAAGTTCTATAATTAACATCAAAGCAATTTGAAAGCTGCTTGACTTGCTAAAAGCCGGTAAACAAGCAGGAAGCAATAAGGTGCTTTACAAGAGAAGAACATGTGTTAGGGGGAGGGGAGATTATAAAACATTAAACAGATTGATTAGTAATTTTAACAGAATTTCCATTTTTATTAACCCTCTGCCTGCTTTGGGCACTTGATTTTTATTTATAAAAGTATGAGGTTTTTTGTCCAACTAGATCAGAGTACAACCTATTCAGAAGAAAATGGTAAGCATAGTCAGCCAAAATAAAGGTATCATGAAAAATTTTCATGCACCAGATGTTTGCTGCTTCTTATGGCTAGGATAAAATCCACCTGCTTTATGATTAAATATTTTAATAAAAATATTTTAGACAAAGCCAACCTGAAATCTCTTAAGTATTAAACGCCAGTTTCCAGTTCTATACCCATTCTCAGCTTTACTATTTTTATTAATTTAAGGACTTGTTTAACCTTGGGAGACTGGGGGAGGGTTAGCAGGGTGAGCTGGGCTTAGGCCTGACTGCATTTTATGAGAAAACTTGCCGTTTTCTCTCTCTTGCTCATGCAGAGAAGAGCTGCGCGAGAGGGACTTCAAATCCTCTTTGAACTCGATCCTTCTTTCTTAAGCACGCAGGTTCCTACGTCTATTTGCAACTCTGCTAACGGGGAAGGCAAACAGGCATACAGTACACGGGAACTTCGAGGTCAGTGATTCAGCTCTCTGCTGTCAGAGACTTTAATGGCATATAGTTCTTTCTTTTTATATCATCTAAATCAACTTGTGCCTGCAGACCAGTTATTTTCCTGCTTCCTCCTCCCACAATTTCTTGCAGGATCTCACTAGGCCCTCGGTTGAAAGCTTAACTTCCCGCTAACATTTGTTTTACACCAGTTTACACCCATGTCGTCTTTTGCCAAACTTTCCCTTAAATAGATCTTATGCCTCATGGATGTTCACACGCAGGACAGATCTAGAAAGGCTATCATCCTATTTCTATGTCTTCATTTTGTTGGACTAGAGAGAACATTCTTCCGGTATCTTCCATACTAGGAGCATCTGTGATTAAACTGTAATAGCAATTCTTCTTTAATTGGAGAAAGTACGAGAATTGAGTTTTCTTGAAAACAGGTCACTACAACTGCTCACAGAGATCAGCAGTGTAAGAAAACAGACATCAGGAAAGCAGCTATGGCTAAGAACATGCTTGTGCACTTTCCTGAGTAAGGCTGCACTGTGGTACAAGTTTAGGACTTCTTCAAGAAAGTCCATTCACGTTAAGAGTGACACATTTGAATAATCTTTCCAATAGCTGATCCAATACAAAAGGATAAATCTGAAACTGATCCTACACTGACGATTAAAAAATGGAAAATTAGAAGCATCAGGAGTATTTTGTCATAGCCTGTACAGCGTTGCTGATATTAGAGGCAAACTTCCAACAGCACTGGAAATGCAAAACCACAGTAACTTTTGCAGTTGATCTTCTATTAATTTTTTTTGTTTTCTTTTAGCAACAGTAACTTTTACTTAAGGGTAACTCTTCCATTTTCGCTCATATAACCTCACTGTATTTTAATATTGAGCAGGGAAAATTGTTCCAGGGAAAGGTCAGGACAAAAGGACAAGTTGGTTTTGTCTGTTTTAGGAGTAACGGCCATACTGCGTTAACTGGCAATGGAACTGATTCAAAATATCCCTTTGACTTCAAGAGTCATATACAGCAAGCTCAGTATAAAAAATAAAGCTATGTCCCATTTTTGCTAGTAACAAAGGAGGCTTTCCTAGTGCATATAGTTCATATACTATGACAAAGGGTCAAACATAGGAAATGGGGACTTATATTTAAAAGTTTGTTCCATTTCAGTGGGTTTGGGCACAAACAGAATTCTAAATGTCTTAATTTTATAGAAATGCAACATTCCAACTTGTGAAACCACACAAAGTAGAGAATAACCTCCTCAGGGTTGAGGAAGATTATCAATAATTTTCCTGAGCTTTATGCACAGGTTGTTTTTGCTGAAATGAAATAAATAGCAGAAAGTTTAGCAATGCACACACACATTTCTTTCAGCAACACTGTGCCACCGCGGTGGGAACGTGCAGCCTCTGGGGCTGGCCAGAGCTGCCCCTCCACAGCCACCGCCAGGCTACATCCAGGGAAGGCTCCAAAACTCCGCAACAGCACCACAAAGCACTGCAAACCGTGAAAGCAATCGTGCAAGCTCAGTACCTGAATTTCACACTGCTGTAGCTTACCAGGCTGCGGTAATCCTGCCACTCACGCTGCTGTTTACTTTCCGCTTCTAATAAGTCTCTGCCAAATCTCTGCCAAAAATGCAGCTGTTCAGACCTCGGGGAATCACAGCCTCCCTCCCCTTCAGAGGGGCTGTACTGAGTCAGCTACAAAAGCAAGAGTGTTGCCCTTAGTTTACAAAGAGATAGGAAAATATCCCACTTACGAATTCAAGGAATTGCCTTTTTCCTGCCTGTCATATTCCCCTTGGAAAGGCCAAACTAGGGGGCCTTCCGTACTACTTGGTAAGGGAACGGTTCCTCTGAGCGTTGTTCACTGACACTTTAAAAGTGTCCCCATTGTTGAAGCACATGGCCTAGGTCCGTGCCCCTGAATCCATGGAGTTACGGCACTCAGGAGCTGGACCTAAGGTTATAAAAGCCTAACTAAGAGTCTAAGCTTCACGCAGGAGCCTGACACACTCCTGATGCTGCTCTCCTGCTCCCACGGCTCTTCCCAAACCACCGTGCTTGTAGCGGGGTATCACAGCCTCCCTGTGCCTGCCTGCCCAGCCGGGTGTTACAGCGGGAACAGCACCAGCGCACAAGGCCCCTGCTCCCCGCAGCACCCACCGAGGGGCCTGCGACAGAAAGCTGCTGCGCACCCACGAGTGCACTGTTGGATGCTACAGCCACATTTAAATAACATCGCTCTTACACCCCCTCCCTTTGTGAATACAGAGTTTGTGGAAGAAAAAAGAAAAATTAAGTAACATAGCTTCACCACTTCAATTTTTTCGTAACACATTTGAGAATGAACTGCTGTGCTTCCAGTTAATACACAGGCAAACCTACAGGTCAGAAGTCTTGGCTTAGATTTAAGTTATCTGTAGAAAACAAAAAAATTATTTCAAAAAGTGCTGGAAGATTTAGAGTTTTTAAATTCAATTTGGTCACTTTATTATACTGTCTTATATCACTTAAGATAGAGCTTAATTTATCTCCAAGCAGCCTCAGTTGAAATTAATTTTTTTGCCTAATTCCTTATTGGTAACATACTTAGGAACTTTTAAGACAGCAATTGATTGCATCGCACATTTAAAATATGGTTCACTTCCCAATACAGCACCTTTAATAATCATTTAAGTTTTCAATTAAAGTAGGGTGCCAACATTAAAAGAAAAAAGATAATCCTGGGAGACAATAACTGCTCCATGCACAGTAAATTTTTTTTTTTACTATTCTCCTCAAGATATCTAATTGATTAACATAATTAGGTTAACTCAAAAGCTGCTGTTTCTAATCTTTTTTCAGTTTGGAATTTGCTGGGAGCTTCTGTTACGCTGGCTGCAGTGGGTGAGTGGTGCACACAGGGGCACTTCCTCCCCACAGCATTACCTGGTCTGGTGACAGGGTGGTGACATCTCTCTGGCAACTCCATTTCACAGCCGCATAAACTGGAGCCAGGAGACGAAGCGAGATGCAGCAGGGCAGATCGCAAAGGAGTGGCAAAATTTGCATTAGAAATAAGAAAAAGACCAATGTTGGCATGTTTTTACAAGCCTGATCACCTGCAACACAACAGCACTGGTAGGTGAAAGCAGAGGAGGCAGAGGAACCCTTCTTCTGCTGCATCCCAGGTGCAATCAGCTCACACCATCGGCTTCAGAGAAACATGGGAGATGCATTAATTTTCCACCATTTATTCCTGTTTCTAGATATGATCCAAGTTCTTCCACACTCTGCCTTGGCTGTACAAGCTCTACCATCTACAGGTAACACTATCACCATAATTACACTGGTCATCGTATCAGGTATGAATGTCCACCTTTGAGTCCTGGTTAAGAGACCGGCCACACTGCCAAACGTGATGTTTTAGCCAGAGTGGGCAAACACCAGATTGTAACCACATTTTAAGCTTACATTCTTCTGCATCTATGAAGGGGGACTCTCTGTCTCTACACTGGAGCCTGAAGACACAAGCCACTAACACCCGTTAGCTGTCACAGGAGGCTCTGAGCTGGGTGTTTAATGCAGGAGCATACAGACAGGATCAAAAGAGTAGTATATTATTAAACAATTATCACGGTACTAAGTCTAAGATACAGGCATTTTCTACTTCAGCTTCAATAAACAATACCTGGATCGAGTTTCTCTTACCTTTGAGCACATATACTCATTCACAGGAGAGGGGCATGGCAAAACCAAGGCCCTTTTCTTCCAATTTCATCAGCCCTGCAAGCAAAGCTTTCCATGGGGAAGTCATTTTGAGTCCATGGGATTTCCCAATAGGTATTTTTAACCTATCTAGCAGGGATAACATCCTTAGTAATCAGTTTGACTCATGATTACTATTTCAAACACAGGCTCATACCCAGACGAAAAAAGCGCACTTTACATGGCAATATATACAGAACAATAACATTGCCAGATGGTATAGTACTGAACAGAATTAATTTCACACATGATGTTTTCAAGGTGTTAAAATGTCACAGCTTCTGCTAATAAAACATCTTCCTCTTCCCTCCTCCTTTTAAGAAAACGCTACATTCCCACCAGCCCGTATTTTACATTATATGTGTTTTCAATTCTGATAAGGGCAGCTGATTGCTTGCAAACCTAATTACAGTCAAATGAAAGTCTTTCAGAACCATCATTAGCAATTAGGACCTGCTGGATTTGCAGTGTATCATTTAGAGAGGTATAATTCAATAGCTTATTGAAAAATTGCAGGTGAAACTGGGGATTATAAGGGGGGGAAACGCCTGTAACACGTCACTGCAGGCAAATCTTCAGTAAAGTGGCAGCTTCTATGAGCGGCTGATCAATGAATGCAGGTGTTTGCTTCGGTGCGCTCGCCTCGCTTGGAAAACGTTAGCTGCATCCTGTCATCGCGCTTGGTTTTGTGAATGGCTCTGGATTTCACATTATGTGCCTGTTTTTGTGTGTGTTTTCAAGGAAGCCAAAGGGCCTATTCAGGAACTTCATTAAACCTTGGGGGGGGGGGGGGCGGGGGAGGGGATGTGCAGTGCAGAACAACAGGCACAAGAAGCAACACATCATTTTTCAGTCCTTTCTATAAAGAACAACAATCTTCTCTGTGCCATTGAGCTCAATTATATATTATCAGGGCCCAGAAGTTGTTTGGATGCTTTTGAGCAGCTGGGTGCCTTCATAGATGACGCACTGGATATGGTTACTGTGGGTTAAGTACAGCTGGAGATTTCTGTGGCCTCTGATCAGAAGCAAACAGCAGTTGAGAATCACAAAACACTTGCAATTCAAGCACTGTTTGCCACCAGCGGCGGCTTCTGCGAGGGGCAACTGAATAGCAGCCCAGCTTTTAAACACGCGTTCTCTCACGCATACAGAAATCCACATACTGTGCATGTGTGCAAAACAAAGCGCGGTACCCTTTCAAGGATGAAATTACCAACTGGCCAGCACGAAGCACTCAACATTTTAACAGCACGATGGTAGACTAGATAATGCCGAGCTGGACAGCAGCAGACACAGACGATGTTAACTGACACAGCGGGCCCCCTCTTTGGGCATATCCCTCCATATGCACACCCTTGTGGAACATTTACCCCTCTGAAAAACCACACTGCCCAGCCTGGGCCTGTGCACAGCCCCACCACTTCATCCCTTCCCCTTTCCCATAGATGTGTTCCTCCTTTTCCATCCTACATCCATCCTTCTGAAATCCCAGATCTACTTATCTCTCTATCACATGAGCATCTTCTCCCACATATGATTACATCCACTCGTGCTGTGTACGTAACCTCAAAGCATAGTCACCTGTATACCTTTCTATACTTTCAGTGCTGTAATCTGATTTTTTTTGTCATTTCATAGTTTATTTTTCAAATTAAATGCAGTTAATAAGGTGGATTGACAAATAAATCCAAATAAGCAATGCCCACAATACCAACACACAGCAAAGTTTCATTAAACCAGCGCTCCCTGCAAAGTCCTGTTGCTTGCGACTCTTGCTTTGGGTTACTTTAACCTTTTGGCAACACTTGCACATATCAAACCATAGTGTGGCGGTTGCAAAACAAACATCAAACCTAGTACTTTCAAAGTGGTTGTGCTAGTGTTTTGAAATTAAAAAAAAAAAAAGTCTCTCTTTACAAACAGAATGGAAAGAAACATTATCTCAATTTCCATTAATGCACGGCAGTATCACTGCTGACCTGACACCTAGCTGGTACTACTAAGGCGTGCAAGTTTGTCCCACGCTCTATGAGTCGGTAGCAATGTTTCCTTTAACGGCAGTCACACAGAGCCAGACCTCCAGCAGTGCAACACTAGACCAAACACAGCCAGCACGGCTTGCAAACCCCTCAGTTGTCCTGCCTGAGCTATTTTCATGGCCCAGGTTCCTTCCCGATCTTCAGCAGTTTTACAGTCACTGGAATCCACTGGCTGCCAGTGAAGTAATCCCAAATCACAGCAGCTATATAAAAGGAGATTCAAGCCTTTATCACTCATTATGGGTGTATGCAAGTTGTATGCAGTATTTCCAAGGTGTCTAACCTCACACTGCAGAAAAATATACACCTTTTTTCCCTTGCTGCTGCTACAAGATGGGAGTCAAAGAAATTAAATGGTTCTCCATGGTTGTGTATAATACTTGTAGCTGCTATTGCACTCCTAAAGCCCACCCACAATTTCATTTTCAATTAACAGCTCTTAGAAAAGCAGTAATGAAAGCAGTTGCTAAAGAGCACTCAGATGTCATTGAGAGACTGCAAACCCAAACTGTAAATAGCACATTGTAAATCGCTTGTCACCACAGTCAGCTCTCACTGGAATCACACTGCCGGTGACAATCAAACCCATCTGCTCAGCTCCCCGACCAATGTCACCACAAACCATACAGCTAACACCCACCTCCCGCTCCACTCTCATTACCTGTCATGTACAGGCTTGTCTAAGAGCATGCAAAAGCCATTCCTAACTGTAAGCATGATTAAATGCAGATCACACAACGGTTCTTTCACCCTCCGCACCAGAGATTTGCTGCACTGAAGCACACAAGCACCTCTGCACCAAAGGACAAGTGTGCAAGTAAATCTGCAATACAATTAACAACGTGATGTTCGCAAGCGACGATGACGGGATGACAGTGGCCATCCAGATCAGCCATCAAAAGCCTTAGCCGTCTCAAATTTAAGATGTATAGATTCAGGGCGAGACTGCCAAGGGGATCGTGGACTTAATTCTGAGAAGGAAAAGTGTCAATACTTCCCTCCCTCCCCTTTAACAGATTCGTGTAATGGACTACGAGGTTAAAGCTAATAGTTTGTAATGCTTGTAGTTGATGGCTGCCAGAGTCAGCAGTGTATCTTTTTTGCTGTTCTTACCGTTTTTCCTTTATCTCATTAAAATTTACCTCCTAATTCATCTCTCTGTCATGAGTTTTCTTCCTTTTATTCTTTATCTGCCCCTTATTCATTACCAGTTTTTCTCCCTCCTTGCACTCACACGATTTCTGGGATTGGGATTTGATATTCTGCAAGTGTCTTTGGAATCAGCCCAGTAGAGCCCAGCAGCAGTTGGCTCTCGTATACACGTAAGCCAGCTAATATACCACTTGCCCAGCACAGAGATTGCTGGTTTGGAAGCATATGCCAAAGACAATCCTTTTCTGCAAGAAGGCATATGAATCTCCCAGCAGATAAAGAAAATCATGCAGGAAGTGGTAGAGATAACAATACTCGGTGCTCTTTCCAAAACACACATCCACTGAATAAAGAGAAACGATCCTTCCCCCTCACTATCAAAATACTCTCAACACTCCTTCTGCAATGAAAACTATTGTTTCCTAGTATGCCCTATCCTCCTCGAACCTTGAGGAATAAAACCTCAAAAATTTTTGCCACACTTTTACTAGTTTAAAAATGTTCACTTTAAGATTTCCAAATTATTTTCACAGAAAACACATAAAAATGCACCATCACCAATTAACGTAAAGGAAATTAAATTTAAAACGCTGGAGAAACATTCTGATGAGTCTCATGTTTGCTTAACGCCAACTAAAATTTCCTTGAGGCATTTAATAAGTACATTTATAAAAGCTCACAAAGCAGAGTTCAAAAGTCTTCTCGCTAGTAAAATATGAGCCTTAATTAACCTACAGTTTCACATTTTCTAGATTTCAATAAACCTGTAGGCATTTCAGCATAGATGGATAAATACCTGCATGAATACTGCAAGGATTTTCTCTGAAAACTAATTAGCAGTCCTTCCAATAGCTGACTTCAACTAAATCTGTTTGACAAGGGAGCTTCATACCGTAAATCCTGCATGTGAGAGTTACTTCCCGCAGATAACAGATTTCACAGAAAGGCGTATCAGACAGGACTGTTAACTACTGGTAAAACAACCAACAAGATCTCCAGGTACAAAGCATTTCCCAACAGGGACAGACTGCAGCCAAGGTCTTATGCCAGCCCGGGAATGCAAGCGACAGCATCGAGATTGCATCCTGCCATGCAATTACAATATTCACATGTGACAATTCAGGATCCTCCGGGGACAACAGGGGCAAGATACATTGTTTACATGTAAAATATGTAGCCCTAATGTGGCAAGGACACCATATATATCCAGAATACTAAACTCTAATTGGCTTTGGACTTTCCTACTTGTCAAGTGCAAAACACCAGTGGGCCCAGTTCTTGGTTTGTTGTCATCTGAGAATGCTGACAAGCAACTTTACTTCCCATCGAGAGCCCAAGAATTCAATGGGATGGAGCTACGTGGGGAAGCAAACCCAAGGTGTGCAGCCAAGAGTGACTCTAGGAGGAAAGTGTTACATGATCAGAGAAAACCATCCTCAAAACTTATCATTCTCCTCCCTTTTTCGAGGTCTTCACCATTTGTCTTGAAAGAAGACAGAAAATGCTTGCCAGAAATACTATATATAAAGGTTGTGGGTATGCCTTTTCAAATAAGCTTTATAGTCTTTTCCGTGACATCTTTTTTCCACGTCTAAGTGCCAAAGCCACTTGGATTTGTCAGCACCAAAACTGTTCATGAGACTAAAATGTTCTTATCTAAGGAGCTATACACCTACCAAATGTATTAAATTTATATTGAGCAAGATATTTTATTTTCTCTCAGCCTTATCCCTCAGGAATTAAGCAGAGTACTCAGATTTATCAGCTAAAAGAAAAACCATTTTCCATGACATTTGTCAACTCAATACCTTCCAAGCCAGTGTATATTTATTCTTAAAAACATAACCTCACAAATAACCTCCATCAGCAGCAAGGCTGATTCCGTCATTGCTTAAGTACTGGGCAGAAAGGTTTCACCTGACAGTAGGCTATGCCAGGGGAATCAAATAGTGCAAAAAGTCAGCTTTTACGAAGGCCCATTCCTACGGCACAAAGCACGTACATTTACCATTTGACATACTAAAAAGGAATAGAGTGAAGACCGCGTAGGTGAACACAGAAAACAGTCAAGGAAACACAGCAACCTTCAATATCTACTTATAACATAACCATTGCATCAACTATCCTGAAGAGTTTCCCCACCTCCCTTTGAAATACAAAGTAAAATTAAATTAGAAGAAATACCTTTAACAGGTGTGGTAGTGTAGAACGTGCATTTTACAATTTGTTTGCTTTGCTGAAGCACTATATAATCTCTTATTTTATTTCTATATACAGTATAGGCTTAAAAATAACCATGAAAACATATTTTTTACCAGCTTCTGTAACTCTCAATATCAAAATTGAATACAAGTCAATGTACTTGTCATCCTCAATGTTCCTTCAATTTCCCTGAGCTCACAAAATGAGAAGCAGTGAATTCTCACTATTTTCTAAAAGTTTCTCTGCAAAGCAATGTTCGGTTTGCACCAAACAAGGATGAAGACTCATTCAATTAATATCAACCATCTCCATTAGACACATAAATTATGGTTAATATAATTCAAATTTAGGTCAAGGCCGACCTCTTTACTGTTACTTTAGACTTCAGTTTCGCAATGAGCCAAACGACCGTACGGGCGCATGGTATACTTAAAATACCCAGCTCTAATTTAGTCTTTTATACATAACAAAAACGCAAGGGATATTTATTCAAAAAAGGCAAATTGTGGCTCTTTTTTCTGCATCCTGCTCACCAGAGAAATCACACTTGTCATGCTTTCTTCTTTTTTAAAAACAAGAAACACAACACTGCACAGTCCTGAGTAAGAGTACAAGATTTCCAGCCTCAAGCTTTGCAACCCTGGATGCTATCTGCTCACTTTTGTCACACGTGCGTCACAGCTATTGCAGAAAGGGAACACCAGTGTTGGGAAGGCCAGAAGTTCTTGCTTACAGGGAGATGAGTAGTTACTCAAAAAGCACACACCAGTACCACGGACATCCTACAAATGAGCCCCTCGCACTGTCATCAGTCTTAGAGCTTTGTCTTGATCAACAGCTGCCCCTCTCACAATTACATCACCTTGCCCTTGATGTTCAAGGGGGTCTTATGCTTCTGTGTACAAAGTCTAAAGACAAGAAGGCATATTTATAGCACAAAGTTGGCCTAACAACATAATAGAGAGACCACATTTGTTTGCCCTGACAGTCTCACAGCCAGGCTATGGAAAGCTCTTCCAACCTTTGCACATGCATTAAACAACTCAGCTCCAGCATCAATATGCCACTTGCTTTCCCACTCAATTAATCTCTTCTAGTACCAGGACATGGTACCAAGTGGCATCTGAGAGCCCAAGAATAAAACAACTACGAAGGGGTTAAAATAAGTGATCCCACAAAATGAGAAATCTGCTTCTACGTACCATGTGCCAACAGCCAAAGCCCTCCCTCCCCGCAACAGATAACGTGTCTCCCACCTGTCTGAGACCCTTCGGTATTTTCTTCCTTTTCCCAAGGTGCTGACAAAGATTACGATCGTTTTCTCGGTCAGAGCTGTACTGGTGGTGGTGAAGTCTGTTCTTTTTTGGAAGATATGACAGCCCATTGGTAAGTGCTTCCCGTTTCTTCTTGGCTAGAGGATTCTGTCGCTTCTCCACACGTTCCTGAGGTTTCAGAGCTACGTCCTTCTGCAGAGGGAGGGAGTTGGGGAAGGAAGAAAAGAAAAACACAGCGATTAAGATACGGCTCCGATTTGGTCGACCTCTTTAAGCAGCAATTCTAGGTGACCAGCGAAGCATTCCCAAGGCAATGCTATAGTCACCAGAAAAGGAGAAAGCAGTCTTCACTGGTGGCCACTTAATCAAAAGATAGGCAAATGAAAAATAAAATCTGTAAGATGAAGTGAGTGCACAGAAGCAGACACATACTCCTTTAGATTTCATACTGTCAACCTCATAATTCTCAAACACATCTCATGTATCAAGTAAGCATGCATTTAGAAAACAGCATATGTTTATGTTTAAATTAACAACCATCTTCATTTTAAACAAGGCTTGGCTTTTCACATTTATTTTTATTATTTCTTGTATTTGACAGGACAAGGCAAGAGCTGACCTACATCCAATTAAAGCCAATGAATCTCATTTGACTTCAGTGGACATTTCCCTCAAGCCTGACCTAGGCAGATTTCCAAATCACGGGGCGGGGTGGGGGGGGTGGGGAAAAGTAAAGTTGTATTTGAAAACTTTTTAACTGACCCTTCTTTAAACCCCACTATCAATGGCTGTCTATAAAAACCACTCAAGCCTTGTAACATAAACGCGACTTTTGTAGCTTAGGCTACAGCTACTGTATTTTCTTACTGATAACCAGCAATGCACAGAATTCTTTTTTTTGTTTCTTTAAAATAAATGTTACTTGAAAAAAATTCTCCAATAACACAAAATTAAAGGCAGAGGAAGAGGAGGCTGGATGATCATTGGGAGAGAAGAAATAGAAGCTATTGGAAAGGTGTAAATTACAACACATATTGTGCATCTAATAAATACAATTTGCTAAGTCACATCTACTCCAAGAACTCCATATGTAAGAGTACAGTATTTCCATATAAGGGGCATATTATTTAAATAGTGTAATACTTTAAGCATACTCTATTAACATGCCAAAAGCTCTCCATGCCCCACCATCAAGTACGATATGATCTTGTAAGCCTTCATGCTTCTGTTTATTGTCACTTAATACTATAAGTGACAGCAGGAAAAAAATTGGGGTGTTGGTCCCTGTGTCACAAAAAGATTCAGGTTCAGGAGAATATAATTCAAATTATGCCACCTTTCAATGCAAAAAAAAACATGCCTGAAGGCAAAAATCAGTTTGGCTTTAATTAAAGAATGTTCCCTATATGCCTATCTAAAACACAAGAGCTTCACAAAATTCATAACTAAAACCAATGAGAACATTAATTAAACTGAAGACAGTCAACGTTCAAATTTGATATTTGGTAAAAAGAATAATTTTACAAGCATTAAAGAAGGGAATATGGAACAGAAGCTAAAAGACACTTTTTCTACCTTTTCTAAGATTTTCTTCACACAGTGTTACTTGTATCAGAAAAGTTAGGAGCTTTATCTAAGCTCACAAAAAAAGTCTTTAGCATCCTTAGCTATAAAACAGGATCAGTATTTTAACAGTCTCATGTCTCTCTTCTCTGGTTCCTCCAGCTATTAAAAAAACCGAGTCAGTAGTAGCACCGATAATCATAACATGCTTTGAGATCTACTTGCAAAAAGCACTGTATACAAGCTGAGAGATCCTACAGAGCAAGCCCAAAGTAAGAAGAATCACTTTTCTGAGCACACCTTCTGTCTCCTTTCCCAGGAAGGTTTCAGATTTAGATATATGCCACAAATGCACGACGGAAAATTCTCAGGTGTCATATATTACGGTTACCATTTCACCAATTCTCATCATCAATAGCTTCATCAAATAGCAACTACAAATACACGCTGACCTCCCGGATAACAAACGCAGAGCACCTCGCACAGTGATTCCCGCACTCAGCCCTATTTGGCTACACTTCGTGAAATAAACTGGAAAACCAAGTAATGCTGCGATTCCCACAGAGCAACTTCAACACAGCAAAACAGCACCAGAATTACAACTTGTTCACTGCGCTCTGTTGAAACAATGAGATACTTTATCATAGAACAGATTTGTGCCCTAAGACAACCACCATCATGCTGCTAATGATAAACATAAATATTTTTTCAGATCAGTATCAAAAAAATCCAGTGCTTTATGAATAGCATATTACACCAGCACAGGACTGCTGTTAAAACACAGAGCTCGTATTTGTAGATAGAAATGCTATTAGGAGGATTCACTCTAAATGTGAAACGTTGAAGGAGTGAAGAAAGGGAAACTTTCTGGAAAAAAAAAAAATTATCCTAATGACTAAATAGCTTTGTGGGATATTTCCCCCACACACACACCAGCTAGGGATCTAAATGTAACAGTGGCAGGCTTCCAGAAACTTATAAAACGTCTAATGGGGCTAGCACTGCCATCAAGAAATTACTAGCTCCCATTAGCTTTAAAGAGGGTGTAAGATGGGTCAAATTTTGCAGATCACTACGGCCATCTCTCGGGTAAGCTCCTCCATAAGAAGCCCATGTTCTAGCCAATTGCATAAAGTTTCATGAATTGTCAAGATACACCTAAAGCAAAGTTTAGCTCATGTCAGAATTGGGATGAAAGAATCTGCATATATACCTACAGCAAAGATGAGTGACAGCAGCTTCACAAAGCCTTCTGCAAACTCTATGAAAACCTATCTTCCAAGACAGAAGGAACAATTTGCAGAAATGTCCAAAAATAAGGTGCCTCTTCTGCTCACCACTAAAGAAGGGAAAGGGAGCTCCATATGTACATAGCTTCCAATTCTGCAAATTGTGAAAGCGGGTCTTAAATCCAGTTTGGTGGGTGGGCTTACTATGAAATTTAGACATAAAGATTGGTGTTTAGACAACCATGTTCCTCCAGAACAGCCATCTGCTTTTCACCAACTGACATCGCTGCAGAGAAAATTACAGAGTGCTGTGGGTCAAAACCCTGTATTATTGAATTGTATGGTAGAACCTCTCATTGCTTTCAACAGATATATGATTTGGCCTTAAAATATATATGTATATAAAAATATATATTAAATTCTTCATCTGCAGACTGGACTGCAACAGGACATGTTAAAAGAATAAAAGCTGAGACACGGGTGGATAGGATGCATTAAAACTAGCTTGAATGGAGATCACATGGGGTGTCAATCCTCACGGCTGAGGGTACAAACTGCCCGGGATTGTTTTGGGCACGCCGTCAGTACAGCAGCACACACGAGGCCGTGGAGGATGCGCACGATTCTGCCCTCTTGGAAGCCATTGGGTTCAGTGGAGGCGGCGCTTGGCTGGGAACTGTGGCCCTGCATAAATCACTTCCCACTTTCTGCCCTTTCTCCCTCATCCAATTTTTATCTTTCTGTTGTTTAGATAGGACAATAGCTGTACCATGCCGCGTGCGAGTACATTAGCCAGCACAATCTTAATTACAGACTTCAGGCATCATCATGATTAGAGTAATAAGCTGTAATTACTCTAAGGTGACAGGACTGCACAGACCTTATCTACATAGATAAGGAGATGTAGTAATATTTCATGTCGAGACATATTTTTCAGCAGCTACCCTGGAGTCGATTCAAACTAAGTAGCAGACCATGTGAACAACACATTCAGACTTTAATGGAGGTTTTTCTCCTCTCCTGCCAGCATACAAGCCCACACATTATTAAATAAATCCTACGAACATATTAGGCATGGTTTAAAACCATCTTATTCAGAGATACCTTTCATCAGTAAAGTGCCTTAAGTGTATCAGGAAGGTGACTTAAATGTATAAATATGTAATTACATGCAATTCAATACAAAAGTGCATTAATATTTATGAGTGTACTGTATAATCTAAAAAAATTTCCATTTGTTTTATTTCTATTGGGCACATTAATCAACCTGATACCACTGTATGTGCCGTAGCAGAGAAGAGCCGCCCATGCTGAACAGACTCCTGCCGCGACGTCAGCGAGCAGGAGGGCTGCTGAAGCCTGATGGGGTGGCACTGCAATCATCTCGGCTCCAATTAATATTAACAATTTCAATCCGAGCCCTGCATTTGGTGAGGGGAGGAGAAGCAGCCTCCGTGGGTACATCAGATAATTTCTCGAGGTAGGAGGCTTGAAGGGCACACTGCATTCTCATCAGTTGTTAAGCTTTCAGGGAGCTATGCCTGATTTATTTCAGGAGAGTCCATCTTCTTGCTATGTAAATGACAGCTCATTAATTATAAATCAGATCCTCAGTGGCAACCGAGCAGTGCTTCACACTGCTTTGTGGGGTACACACTTCACCCCCATGAATGGCACCTGAGAGCCAGTCCATCGCTGCTGCCCTTTCCTCCTGCCCTTGCCCTCCAGCCACCTTCCCTCTGACAACGACTTAAAAACCACATGTAAACAACAGAAACTCTGTTCCACCCCTTATTACAGGATTTTTCTATGGGAACACTTGATGAAAAGCAATGCTGTAAATGCACTGTGTAGCAAACGCACCACAGGCACTTATCTGGATGAAAACTGCAGGCGCTGCTCAGGGCTTTCAAGCCTTGGTCTTTCCAAATCATCTTTCTGGATTATCCTTGTGATTCCAGCATTGCAAGAACTTACTTTCTGAATTCACACTGAACATGACCCCAGTAAAGCACTACTTTTAAAAACTGATTATTAAAAACAAAACTAGATTACAGTGCAGGGCTATTAAGACCAAATAACAACTGCATCAGTCTACAACCATCCATCTTCTGTTATTTGCTCCTCAGGTTCTTGGTAAAGTCCACAACCGCTTTATATTGGAGCCCAACAATTTATCCTTCACTCCAAAAATAAAGTATAAAGAAATAAGACACTTAAAAACCCCAAATTATTAAACAGTCATGAAATGCCAGTGTAATGCTCCACTTGAAACACAAAGAGTTGGAAAAGCAAAATCGAAGCTACCAGTTTGCCCCCGTCCACTATTCAGACATCCAAAGATCTTTTTCAAATAGAATTGTAAGAAAGGTACTTCTGGAGCCTTTCGTCTATTTTCAAGGTACAAGCAATTCCCATTTGATCAGGAACACTAGCGCAGAAGGAAGAAGACAGTTGGGGGGAGAGGGGGGTACATTTGCACTAGCTACAAAAGTTGATCTGAAATTCTTCCCAAGTTACGGACACGACTGTAAGACAGACTCAGCACCTCAGCCCTGGCTGTCAGCTGCAGAAGTGCTTCTTTTGCCAGGGACACTACGTGAGGAGAAGCAAGAAGCAGCCAAAGGCCTTCCTGTGAAAAAAACAGAAACACTGACAAAACCACCACCTCCGTATTCGCTGAGAAAATTTGTTACAAAAGTTTAGCTTGCAAGAAATTAAGATGCCTAGAGAGTACAGCCGAGAGAAATACTGCAGCTTCGTTAGCATCCCGCAGTGGGTACCGTTAGCTGGGAAGGCAGGGCAGCACCACGCACACACAGCTGCACAATCGGAACAAAGCCCCCCCGAACCAGGAAACAGTGCCAGTCTGAGGGTACCAAATTTGCCATCGCATCCTGACAGTCTTCATTGACTCGTACCGTGTTTTCTGTTACATTTGGGAAGAATTTTTATAGCTGATGGATGAAAATGCCCTAAGACTTCAATACCTCTCTCGCACGTTTCATAATTCGTTATTTTAGTGCTGGCAGTAACGACAAGAGGAAAAGGTCTGAAAACGATGCGCTGACTAGTCCCTGCAATCTTCCAAAATCAGAAAATAAAACAAGACGTTTATAATAGTCATTCATTTCCCTCCAGATAAAATAGTTAAACGCACTATGTATTCTTCTGAATGCACAATTAGTTCCTCAAAAGCATTTATCTAGGGGAAAAAATTGCAAGCACTCTTAAAACAACACCAGGGAGAAAGGGAGGCAGGTGTAAAGTGCAGCGCAAAAGAGAAAAGGATTCTCAAAGTGACAGAAATTATGGTGTTTTAGGACACAAGGGACTGGTGAAGAGCCAAGATGTTAACTATAGGGGGTGCAGTAGCCCATCCACTAATCCCAGCAATTTCTTCAAGTCGCAAGACCTCTGCAGAAAGGTTTAATCTTGTTTTGTTTGCTTTGTTTTCATAAAATTACAACCCATTGCCTCCTGCATCTCTCTGGAATCTGAAAACAAAGTGGTTCAGTGTTGTGCAAAAAAGGTTGTGCAACAGACTGAAGATGAAATACTGTACCAGGCTGCAGGACGCTACGTGGTGATTACAGATGAAGGCAAAACAATAGAAAAGCAAGTTGCTGTCTGCTTGAGATATGTTTTATAAAAGCGCTTCTGTAGCAAAGAGATTGCTTTGATTTTTCATCCCAAAAATCATTTGTTAACAATATCATTGATAAACAGAAGGTTCCTTTTCAGGTGCTGCTGATTTAAATTACACACAAAAAAACTACATTAAAGCAACATTATTGAGGTTACGAAGTCAAGGACTTGGAAGTTATGAAAGGGCAGGATTAAGGCTGCAACCACCACCTTAATTCAGCCCTCTTGTGCATATGCGTCATGATACAATCTTTAATTACACGATCCCATGCTCTTATTTCCCTGTGCAGAATGGAAGGTATTCAGCTAATGAGCAGCCACTCAGGATTTTGTTTGCTCCTCTTTGTCCAACATGTGTACCTAAAACTTGTTTACTTACACTCCATTCACACCCTCCTCCAAATGCGCAACTATTAATTTCCTCAAGGGCTTTTCTATACAGCTTCTCACCATAGTATCAGATGCTCAACAAATATCCATGAGCTATTTTACAGGTGTTTAGCCAGATGAAGGTATTTCACTATTCCCATTTTGTAGGTGGCAACAACAGTCCTGACAAGTTCAGGTCAAAAATGTCTGCTAATTTTAAGCGCCCATTAGAAAGCACCTAAGATTTGATTTTTCAGAGGACTTAGCTCTACAGAGCACTTCATCTAATGAAGCACAGCCTTCATTGATTTCAGCAGCTACTGGGAGTGCTGAGCACTCCTGCAAATCAGGCTTTAGTAAGCACCACATATTATAAGGACAGACATAATGACTGTTTCTAAAATACATAGTGCAATGGCCTCCCTCAATGCCATATACTAAATACAAGATGGAGGCAGAGGAAAACTGGATTCTAATTCCATTCAACTCATATCAGCAAGAGGAAACCCTCCTGCAATCCTCTCCCTCACCGTGTACCCTCCAGCTTCAGTCACCGGTGGGAAAGGCACTCTCAACAGGAGAAGAGTCGCCAATTCCAGAGTAAGTCAAACTTGTTTGAGTAAATGACTTCAGGATCTTCAAGAAATAACGTAGGCCATTATATCATTAACAGCGGCATCACAATTCATAAAGACACAAGGGCAAAACACCCACCACCAAACTTGAAGGAACTTAAATACATAGGTGCCTGCTACATACACACATTAGGCAAACGGTAACAAGGGATCCTGTACACATACTATTCCTCAACTCAGCCACAGTTATACATTTTAAATTGTGTTCTGCCTGGCATTATTTAAAGAATATATAGCTGTCAACTCTTTTCTACTTAGATTTTACACTGTTCATTGTTGTAGTGGGATAGCAGTCACTCCTCAGCACAAGTAAACTGTGACTGACTTCTACTAACACACTAGACCTAAGGAAGTAATCCAAAAGAAGTATTTTACTCGGCAAAATAAATGTCCTTCCCTGTTCGTAAGTTCAACCAACAGACCATGCCTTTCTTCAGCATACTGTGTGTCTGGATGCAGACACTCTATTTCTCAACAATTTATGACACTTCATACTTTAAAGGAGATCTGCACTGTTCCTTTCTGGTTATTCACACAGACTACATAATATTGTTTCTGTGCCTTACCTGAATAAGTTTCTCACATTTCATTACACGTACACGCGTGTCTAAGTCTCACTGCATTCAATGGGATTTTAGCAAAATCCTTACACTTGTTCTTATCTGTTTTGAGACTGCTGAATATGAGCATACACTAAAATTTTTACCTTGACACGATAAAAAACATGTTTAAAAAGAAGTTTTATTCAAGTATTTGAGTACAAAAGATTAAAACTTACTCCTACACACCAACTTTGACAACAGCAGAATGTAATTACTCAAGATTTCAACAAAGGCACCCAGTTCTACAAAACAGCTGTAGCAATTTAGCTGAAAAGCAAAATGGACAGCCTTATACAACATTTTTCATAGTATTCACTAAGCCTACAGATGCTACACAAAATAAATGTTTAGCTGAAATCTCAGACTACAATGCCAGCTGTTGAGCCAAAGAGACCCTATGAAATCAAAGCTGCCAAAAACTGGTGTCATACCTGAAGATGAACATCAGAGCAATTGATTGCCATTCATTTATTTCATCGTTTTCAAACGTGACGTGGTATTCTCAGCCTTATGCTCCCCTCTCCCTTCTCAGTTTTATCACTCAAAATACTACACTATACCACACTATGGTTGTGGAGAACAGTCATCCAAATTACTGGAGTCCGTGCAACCAGAGTGAGGAAAAAACCTACTCTTGGAGCTAGTGTTGAGAAAGTGCTGAGCAATGCCAGCTTAGATCCCAGAGCCACTGAACTGTTTTTCTTGAAGCTGCCCGGTTTTGTAGAAGGCCAAGTACACACAGCTGATTCTGCTCAGACTGATTTAGCCAGAAACCTGTGTACTCCTGCCAAAAGAGAGAGATCCTGAAGCTCTCACTCCACCCAAGCTTCTGCCAGCCTAGAAGTCCCATCATGTTTTTTCTAGAGATTTTTCTAGGTGTTACTCAAGTTGCTAGCAAAGTCCAAGGTTACCTTTTTCTTGCAGATTTGATTAAATCACCTTCATTACACCTGTGACTCGGCCTTTTTTGAGTATACGCTGTCTGAAATACCAGCAAGAACTGGCCTCTCCCAGCAGGGAATCTCCATCCTCTGCTGGCATCATCAGCCACATTCTCTCCAACTCCTCCACATACAGTCTTTCAAACTTTCCAAATCTTCTTCGATAAGTACCTACAACCTTTTTTACTTGGTAAAGCACCCAGGGCAGATCTCACAGCAAACAGGGCTGTGCCTGCCCACGCTGGCTGCCCTTTTGGCCCATCGCTGCTCCGTGAGCATGAGCTCCGGCAGAGTTCAGGGCACAACTCCGAGTGCTTCTAACACAACAGGCGTGTTACCAGTAACAAAACACTCCATCCCAGACATGCTTTACATAACTTACATCCCCAAGACTGCTCGCACAGTATGCAGCCCTTGCAGCCAAGGGAAATCTATTCCCACTGGCCCTGGGTTTTTTCACAGTGCTGGGCCTTAAATAAATGTGCTTGATATACCAGCACAGCCACAGCCACATTCTCACAAAGTGTTTATTTTCTTTGTTTAAGGAATGAAAAGAAATAGAAAAGGGGTGTGGAGAGAAAAAGAGTCCCTAGGGATGCTCGTTTTAAATCATCCTGCCAACAAAGAGGGCTTCACTGCTCTTGCACTGCTCAGTTATGATTATAGATTAGGCAGAGAAAGAGGAGCATTAAGCCAGCTCCTAAAACAAAGGTGAATTTGTTTTGTTCCCTGTGCTACAGGGTACTAGTTGCACATTTACAGTAATGATCCCATATTTGTATACAGTACTGTTATTCTAGATAGTCAAGCCATGCACAGCAATGCCTTGATCTGATGTAGAAATGCATTCGGCGGCGGGCACTGGCTGGGACTGTCTACATTTCACGCAGATGCCTGCGCCTGAGTTCAAGGGTCAGCTTTGTGTCGCAGCAGGGCCAAAAACTTTTCTCCTTGGAAAATGGGATTTTCATGGTGGAGAGAATCCAACTGAACAGTTATCAAGTACCACACTGAGTAATATGAAACACAAATAATTTCAGTTTGTCTAAATAATTGAGCAACTCTTCAGTTCTACACTGAAACTTCTGGAATTTTTTTCCTTCACATAGATTTTTTTATTTGCACTTTTTGTTCTGATTTGGAATGGAAATAATTTTTTAAATTTCCAATTTTCTCCCCAAAATAAAAATTGTGTATGTTTGTATCTGCAGTTATACAAGATCTGCATATACTGACCAAAATACACATGCCATCTTAGGACCAAATTACATTGCTTTCTTAGCTTTAAGTGAAGAATATGTCCCCTTTTAACCTTATTTCACGTCCAAAAGCATCCGTCCTTTCTTTTTGCCCAATGTCCTGCCACCTTTAGCAGGAGACTTTTGCAGTGAAATCATATTTCCCTCCAGCGGAGTCTTTGGCACAAAGCTGCCTGTGGGCTCCTCCACTCTCCAGATACATACGGTGTTTGCCGAATAATTCAAATGGCACTTTCATTGGCAGGCCACGGACCAAGGCCAAGGAGTTAGTGGGCCAATAAATTTTACATTTAAAGGGTATCCCCCCCTTATTGGTAGGGTTAGAATAAATGGATGTGGGCTTAGACAGCTCTTATCCTTGCTATTCCTGCACTAGGGCTAAACAGATGACTTCAGCCTCCAGGCTCTCACACTGGCACCATTCATTAGCACAGCACTCAGCAGTCATAAAAAATGTATTATGGTTTGTAAATCAAATCTGAAGCACCTCTGTATTCCTTGTCTTGTGGAAAGACAGTACAGTACCAGGAAAGTACAACGTATTCTAAAGGTCTCACGATGCCACAGAAAGGAACTGAGTCGGGACACCATAGAAGAGGTTAGCTTTGCTGCCATGTTAGCTTCAAGACTAGACCAGAAAATCTGCTCTCCTGGAGCCAAGGCAAAGAAACCACACCTTGAGACAACATAGGTAAACACAACTAGGAAACTGCGCTATATACGGAGAGAATAGGGAGAGATGGAAACATCCACGTCATTTATTTCTGTATGACAAATGAAGCCTTACAAGCACCCAGGGAAACCGGAGGCATCCCTCTGCACATGCAGGCAAGCAGGACAAACCTAGCCCTTTGGACAGACAACACAAAAATAAGCAAGCAAAAGGACAGAATTAGCAGTACTACTCATGGATTGTGCCAGATGGTAAACGCTCCAACCTGCAGATTTTTTAACCAAACTGAAAACCTACACATAATAATGGGTTATAATTCTTGATCTTTTAAAAATAAAAATCTGTTTTGAAATAACTCTTTTCCATCTTGTGGGTCAAGAAGTCAAACTACTTAACACACTAGCTTTTCTGTCTTCTAAGCTCCTACTGTCTCATATTCCTCCTGATTTTCTTTCTCCTTCTCTGGGAACCACTTAACTCTACCGCTGTTCTTGGCATGTGGCATATAACCTCACACAAAAGACTGATGAAGGCACATTTTAAAATGAAAGAACAGTGATTAGAAAATAAGGGGGGGGAGAGAGAGAGAGAGGGAGAAATAGAGCTCAGATAGGACCAGAGAACTGCATCACTTAAGGCAAGCTTGGTAATATTCTTCATTAGGAAAAGGATCAGAACCTTTGTGCAATTAGAGGAAAAAAAGAAAAGAAACAACGGTTCAACTTCCCATCTGCAAAAGAAACCTCCTTCTAGCATTCAGGCTGAAAAAAATAGTAAAGAACAAAAGTTTTAAGAAATAGAGCAATATGTAACCTTTCCATTTGCTGGCTTATTCTTCCCCTAGGAAACAGATACAGTGAAGATAAATTTGATGATCAAAAAACCAGAGGGATTACATTCTTGTACAGTGCTGATCATCGGCAAATCCCCCTCTGCAGTTCAGAAGCACAGCTTAGCATAACAGACAAGATTTATCATTGCCTTGTCCTTCGCACCACTTACAAAGTAGATATAAGTTGTTCCTACCTCGTCCTCATTCACATACACAGATGAAATAAATACCAGAACTATTTCCTTGTTACTTTACAAAGGTATAAGCCACCGTACCAAATGCAGAGAATCAGACCCACGGGATAACTGCCAGACATGTTTTCAGTCTTTATTTCTCCACTTCTGCTAATGCAGCGCATCCTTGCAACAAAGCATTTGTTTCAGCTTTAGGCCAGTGGATGCTCCAAAGTCTATGTGGCATCACCCAAAAAACCATCAAGTATATTCAGCAGTTCCTGGGAGAGGAAACAGTTCCTCTCTTCCATCCTGTATTTAGAATACAGAGTCTCCAGTTAAATGGGCACAGAAGATAGCATGAATAAATAAAAAGGGAAAAACAGAGATGAGTGCTTTCTTCAGTTTTATTACAGGGCACAAACCCTGTAAAGCTACCTCATACACCAGAGAAAAAGAAAAAGAAAATTTCCATTACACTTGTGCCATGGCTGAAAATATGATGTCTTCTGCAAATATTCAACTTTAAACTACTTGGTGGATAGATCTTTTAAAACTGAAGTGTCATCTAATATTCAGGGCTATTCAGTGGCTAGAAAAGCAATTTCTGTAATATTTCTTGTTTATAGCCCCCTAGAAGCTACAAATTTAACTTGGTAGGGATGCACAGTCAGGGGATCTGGTTCCAAAACAGAACATCTCAAGTCAAGAGCTTTGCTAATGCCTCCAGCAAACTTGCAAGGAGTTACGAAAACTGTGAATCATAGCACTTGAGCAATACTTACATTCAAACCACACTTTATCGTATACCCGGCTGTCTCGACTGAACTTGTAACCATTTCTTCTGTAGAAAGCATCGGAACTGCTGTCTCTCTGTAAAAACTTGCCTCGAGCAGAAAGCAGATAATGCTCTGCAATGCATCTCTCGAGAGCTACGGAATATGTTGAAGAGAATTAGAACCGTAAGCAGGAATCAGTCTGTGCTTGGAAGGAAACCTTTCCTATTAAAGATTTGTTTTCTAAGCTGCTTGTTGGTGCTGGTATCCAAATCTCTCCTGTCTGATCTTATCACAACTTGTACCCTGTCAGGCACAGGATTAGAGATGGCCGGACTGAGACGGTAAGTTATTAATGTGGGTACCTGGAGACATATGTAGAACATTCCTGTGACCTACAGCAGTAAGCTAAGCCCCAATCCACAAAGCTGGTATTCAGGAGCCTAAAACTATTTAATTCCCATTGACTAGTTTTCCAAAGGAAATAAATGGCTCTGTGAATTTGGGCCTTTAGCCCTTCCATGCAGCAGTGCTCATCTGTAAAATGGAAGTAAAACCACATCCTATTTCATCTGTGCCTCGTAATGCTAAATACTTAAAGAGGTAAATCTTTAAGGCACCACAGGAACAAAGGGGGCTGCACATATGCTTAGAAAAAGCAAACAAGACACAGCAAAGGTAATGTGGGTTCATGGAGCGGTTGGCACACCTCCCTCTAGTCAGACCTAGATCAAGGCAGCTATCTTCTGGATAAGAAATGACAGTGTCCATCTGCTACACCCCATAAAACATCTCAGGGCTTGCGCTATTCATTAATTTATTTTGGAAACAGTAGCAACATCAGTCTCTCATCTTTCCAAGCCTCTGCAGCCCTTCAACTTCGTCAGGCCAACCGACCACAGCCAGCGTGTTCCTGGGGTCCGCCCTGCAGGACTGCCACAGCCCTCCTCCTCTCCATACCCAGGGGCTTCCTCCAAGCCCCCTGGCAAGCAGGTACTCCTTGCATCTCCCTGTTCTCCTCCAGTTGATGTGTGGGATAGTAGTCATGTCTTTTGTCTCTTCTCCATCGTCCTTACTGGAAAAGGAGACCATTTACACCTCCCTTTCTCTGCCCTTCATTCAGGACAGTCTCACTGCTATGGCTCAGCTGCACGTATATGTATTTGGTTCTTGCTTTCTTGTGTTTTTCCCTCCCACACCTATAGGCTCTCTGCATGACCTGTTCCCCTTCCTAACACAGAGGGGTCACAGCATTTCCCCTTCCCCGTTCTTCATCCTAATTCCAGACAACTCTCAATCTCTGTCCCCCTCCATGCAGATCAGCCTCCTCCTGTCTCCCTTACCACCAGCTCCACGCATCCTCCTCCTGTCAGAGCCAGTGCCTCTGCTTCACGAGGAGCAGTCTCCTGCTATCATTCCCCCCACCGACGACTCTCTCCACGCAAGATGCAGCCTTTGAAATCAATAAAGACCCTTCGTTCTCCTGTTAAGAACTTCTGAAGCCTGCATGGGAATGAAGAGTGGCGGGAAAGGGAAGAAAGACTGCAGGCGGTTTCCTTTCCAAGCTCCCCATAGCCCTTGAACATCCCCTATCAGCTGTTCTGGAAGAACAGTAGTGCTTTGACAAAATACCAAACAGCAAAATTGCACCAGAGACGGTATCTTGTCAGCCTGTGCCAGTCCCCTCTTCCCTCGTACTTCCCGAGAGTCAGACCCACTGCGTTTGGAGGGACCATTCGCCTGCCCAACATCACGGAGATGCACAGATGCTCCCAAGACCATTCGCCTGCCCAACATCACAGAGGTGCACAGGTGCTCCCAAGGCCACCAACGCGCTCTCAGTCACAAGGAATTCAGGTGGTTCATTTCAATGCAATTCAGCTAGTACTAGGTCCCTCTGCAAGCAATGCTCCTACATACCCTTATGGATCCAGGCCAAATTGCCAAATGTACTTTGGCATTTGGAGAACGTGAGACGGCCCCTGTGACGAGCGGTGGGAACAGGCCTTAGAAGGAGGAATTTGAGAAGGTGATCCCTTTTTTTCAATTCCATAACCCGTCCCCCATTCCCTAGCCTATTTTACATCTCGTGTAACTAGGGCACTCCTTATAAAAGGAGTTCAGGACAGAAAATCCAAACCAACGCTTCGAAAAGACACCCAAACTCTGTAGTTTTATTATGAGGCAGAAATGACCTCAAAAACCTGGACTAAACAAATGCCTGGAGTGAAAAAGATGGAATAAATTAAAGGATATAATTATGGCTGGGAAAAGAGGGAAGGAGGTCACTCAATAGGATGAAAGACGGATTTGAGAAATAAGAAATGAAAGGAGGTGTCAGCTTGAATCAGCCAGGCTGAAAACTGCTACTGTTTTTGACTGACATACTGAGACTTTCTGACTACAAACTCTTTCTCTAATAAGCTGCAAATTCACCTCTACACTTTTACTTTGATCTTAATGCAAATGTTTTACAATGGACAGATTTAATGATGTTCAGGTGCTTATTGGTTCCATCGGACTTGATACTGGAATCAATCTCCCCCTTTAGAAAGCTTGGGTTAATGGCAAAGTTTATTAAACTGCATGCAGTCATTCAGAAAAGATCAATAGAGACATGATTACAGAGCAACCAGAGGATTAAACATGAGATTTATCACAAAATTAAACTGAATTAAATGTTCTCTGATAGCACTTGAAATGCTGTCGATACTCTTAACTGATAATCTATGCTTTCTGTGTTTACTTAACAGGCAGCAGGGATGTCTGACTCAAGAAAATGACTATACTGTAAAAATATAAGCTGCAAAGATTTGCTGAGAGCATTAAACCTCACCTAGAAAACCATTAGTTCTTCCTGTTAGAAGAGCAAAAGCATTTTGCTTCTTTGCCCATTTCCTATTTAAGGGTGAGGAGGACACAGTCCTCTCACATACCACACTTCCGCAACGTCCTTCTCAGGACTATTACAGGATGCATAGGACTGTAAAAGACACTATACAGGGTTTCAATGAAATATTTTATGGTTTCCTCCCATGGCAGTCATTACCTCATTCAGAATTATTCTTTTCCTCCTTTCTTGCATTCTTGATGACCTTACTAAAACTTAGTGCACACCCCGAGAAATTTGCCAGCTTTCCCGCTTCTCCTTTCCCTCTAGCTTAGTCCACCTACCACCCCAGGTTCAGACGCTCAGAGCTCTCCTTAATTAGGCTGGCATAGCACTGTGCAAACTTCTCTGATGTTCTCTTCCAGAAAATTCAGTTCCAAGCATAAAAAGCCAGAAGCACCAGCAACACAGTACCACTGGCCTAAGAAACAGAAAAGGAAGTCCAGAAAAAAAATTCAGGCCAATTTTACAGAGAGAAACAGAATCTAAATTCAGACAGTATTCTTCTGGGATGAGATCCATCCTTGCAACAGAGTTGGAATTTCCCAAACCCTGCTGTGTCCCGAGATCTGTTATCAGAATCACACACAGAGATTACTGCCATCTGCACTATAATAATGTGGTTGGCCTGGTTTTGAGGACCAAAACCTCAACTCACAGCAGGAGAGAAGGGGGAGGGAGGGAGGGGAGGAGCGGGGGCTCGTGGGTACACAAGAGACCAGATGCAAAGTAATAACCAATCCCAACCTCAACTTTGATCAGTTTTGAACGTCTTCATGTTTCTGTGGTTTTCCAAAATGGTCACAACATATAAACTCAGCTGAAGAGCTCCTATAAGAATTAATGTTTGTGTTCAACAAGCAAGCAGGCCAAGGGACATCAGCTTCCAGGATCCTTTCTTCCATCCTATTTTTCAGAGACAAGGCTGTATCCCACCATCCCCTCCACCAAAAACTTAATAAACCTTGATAAAACACCTCAAAGGAAATATGACCATCCAACATCAAATAAACCACCCAAAACAAAAAACACCGAAAAATCCCTCATTGACTATCACGAATTGAATTTTTACTGACTTAGAGGAGCTTAGCTGCTTTCTAAACAGGCTCAGCTATCCCTAGTGTACTTTGCAAAATTCAATCCAGTAATCCAATCCCAGATGCATTACGTGAAATCTTATTTCTCCAAGCTCTAGAAAAGAACAAGCAAAAGGAAGTCTTTAGAAACACTAATTTGCCAATAAATACTGACTGAGCCAATATTGCTTTTGCTGCTTTTTGGGTGGAAAATAAAAGGGGGGGAAAAAAAGCGCTGCTGTCTGAGTACTACATCCCCTCATTAAAACTTCACTTGTGATAGAAAAGATACCATGGAACATGTACCCTGAAATTAGCCCAGCATGTGCTGCCCCAATAAACAAATCCTCAGAAACTAGATTAGAGTCATTCCCAATAGGTTTCCACTGCAGAAATCACTACCAGTTCTGTCCAGAAAAGGAAAATCTCTGTAATATCTAATAAATGGACCAAAACAGCTAAATGAATAGCAGGGCAATAGCACAGCATGTTCTAGCAGCAACCAATGAAGCTATAGTCAATACACACAGTGGCTGTTAAATTTTACATCAATACCATCACGCAATTAAGTCACTGAACGCCTGAGCAGAGTAGTAAAGCACTCGGCGTTATGTGAGCTCTGAGACTGCGTGTGTGAGTAAGGGAAGCAAAGAGTCACCATGGTACTTCAGCATTAAGAGAAAACCTGTGTTTATCACTTTCTCTATATGCTTTATGGGATGCTCTGCAGATGACACAGATGGCATTAGTAATACATGAGCACTGACTATCACTCGGCTCCACGATTCTGACACTAACCCAAAATGGCAGCATTTTGTCAGGAGAGCAAGGACTAGGTTAGCAGCTGCAGGTGACATTAAACATCCAGCTCTGACAACACCCTTCTCTCTTGACGCTCTCCTGCAGGACTCCAATTTATCTCCATTCAAGCAGGCTGCTGGCCTGGCTTACAGGCTCTCCCTGCTGCTGCCTGGCTGCGGACCCACGAGCCAGGCTGCCTGGCAGCAGGGAGACACACTGCCCTTAAAACTAAGGATTTCTCATTTATTGCTGCTTACATATGGAAAAAAGGGAAGCAAAGCCCACATGAATGCAGTTGCATATCTCAATGTGCCACCTAAAACGTAGGCTGAAGCCAAGCAGGTAGGAGGCAAACACAGTGTCAAACTTAAAAATGTGATTTACCAGGCAGTTGTTTCCCTGCAACTGCTGTTCTCTCCGAAGCAGAGGCCATTGCTACAGTTCTTGCTCATGTGAACAAGCAGCACATTGCTGCTGATACCAAAACATACCAGCAGCTGAGAGGCAGCTCATCTCTGCATGATGGTCCAAAGTGGTTCATGTTTCTGCCCTGGGCAGAAGCAGCCTGCTACGGACAGCACTTAAACTACAGCTGGGCAAGGTGCATGAAAGCAAGTAATTTCCAATGGGAGGCTCATCCCTGCTGAACGTGCTCCTCCTGTCCTGTCCCATAGTTAAGGGATGCTGGACCTGCTTTTTTCCACCTCCTCTGGTCATTAGGCACAGAAATCCAGGGCAATAGGCAGGTGACGACTCAGGACATGGAGCTGGAGAGGTTTCTGTGGCACCAAAAAAATCACTTCCCTCAAAAAGCTGTTGCTGTGTGCTCTGTATTTTATTAATTTAATGGTCAGGATAATAAATTTGTCAGTAATGACAAAGAAATTCCCTAGAAACTGGAGTGCTCAAGTGTCATTGAAACTACATCTATTTAGCAAATAGATGAATGCCTTTCACTGAAGACTGTCGTGTGATTAAGCATCTGTCACTGTCTCACATAACGGCTGCTCCTACTTCAGCAGCACAGGTAGCTTCATGGCTCTTTTTTATACGGATGTAAAGAGGATCTTGATGTGCAAGGAGATCAGCAGCTGAAAACCCAATTAATGAACTGGCATATAAGTAATGGGTCATTCCTACAAGCCTTCTACTCCTGTTGACTTGCCCAAGCTTAAGTTTTTATAATCAGATTCAAGTTTTACAAACAAAAGAGAATAGATTTTGCTTTCTGACTTACTGAAGTTAAGTTTGAGTTGAATGAAATCATACCTTCATCATAGGGTGTGAGCTTTTTCAGAGAGCTTTTTCTTTGATTTTTGCAGTATGTTTAAATTTTTACAAGGACCGAGAGGCTGAATCTATGTTAGTAGCTTGATTTCTTAAAAATTCAGGGTGATAAGCCAGTCAACAGTTCTGTTTCTGTTACTTTTAGCCTTCTAACTGAGCAGTACTTTTCACATGTGTACCCTGCTCAGCAGTCAGTGAAACTGGAGGAAGTTTTCCAAGGAACTTCCATGGGCTCTGTTTCCTAATGCATACTCCAAAAAGTTAGGAACAGAGAATACACTGGTTAGTACACAACTCTCTGCTCTCCTATTTTCATAGCTAAAAATTCATGGAAAGTCCCAGTGAAAATGTCGCTGAATGACAGAGATTAGAGAGTTTGTTGTCCTAGGGTAGAAGATACTGAACATAAAACTTGGTCCACTGGAGAGGAAAAAGAATGGCCATGAAAAGTCTTTCAAAATAAGAAGGAATCAGTAGAAGACTCTGCTTGTACAGAACAAGGCTTCACCTCAAACAAATGGTTTGAAAGCCTTTCCGCACAAAGATAAAGAAAGAAAAAGAAAGGAAATGATCAGTGGGACAGACATTCAACCTGGAGATACACAAATGCAGTTATTCTAATTTACACCAGCTGAGAATCTGCTCTAATTAGAGGAAATATTTCTGCACAGAAGAAAATGAAGCATGACATGCTCAACCTAAGGCCTAGCAAGTGTCAACAGAATATTAGCTGCTGAGGCTAATAATTACAGGGACTACTAACTATCAGGCAGGGCACAAATGGATCACCTATGGGACAACAAGCAATAACTTCTTCTTAACTAAATGACTGCAGTAAGTCCATACAGAGCTTATGGCTTATTAGAAAAAGCTTAGACCTGTATGAAACAAGATTATCAGAAATTCTTCCACTGTGAATCCTAAATGTTTAGACCAATATGTTTGAAAGTCTGGTCTGCTGAAAACCACCATAAACTCGGAAAGTTTCCGAGCGAGATAGCATAGGGGTGGAGGAAGACACGGGGGAGGGGAGGCCCTTCTCAGCACATTCCCAGCTGAGCACAAGCACACACAGTACCATTTGGGAGGCAACTTTATGCACTCTTAGTAGTAGATTAATGAATGTAATTACCTAACATTGTGGCTGTGAATGCCGCAAAACTGTAATTTATAGCATGCTGTAAAGTTCTAATGTGTTTTTATGTCCGTAAGCTGCTTAACCATAATCTAATGCATTTGTACACGAACACCCTCCTAAGTGGTTCTCAGCTACGCAGCAAGCACAAGTCCCCCTCTGCCTGTATGCTTCTGCTTTATGTCTTGATAAACCAACCTTTCATGCTGGGCATCTGAGAAGTAGCAGCTGCTAATGAGATGAATAATCTTAAGTCCAGTGGCAAGAACTTCTTTTCCTTACTCGATGAAATAACATCCTGGCTGGCCAAAGCTGCAACACTGTTAAAAAAGCACCAGTCTCAGAGGGCAGAAACAGAGCAGTGGAGATGTCCCTGGTGAATGAAGGGACATAGGACCCTTGGCTAGGTGGAGAGCCAGGACTCACCCCCACTTGCTCCCACATCTTGAGCTCTTGGGCCCCTCAGCCGAGGTGAGTGTGTGCTGGGTACCTCTCCTCTACAGCCACGACACAATAAAATCCATCTACAGCATCGTGCCATTTCCAGGGAGTATTTACAGTGAACTATCTCAAAACACTTCACCTTCTTTTAGCTTTCAGCTGTTACACTCTTCTGCTTGCTGCTACCAAGACGCTATGGTCACTTGATACCTTCTCTGTTAGAGAGAAGAGATGTGGTCGGGCCTCCTGAAGTACATGCTTATTGTTGCCACTAACTCATTTAGGCAAACCATTTAACTTCTTTATGCCCTTGCTTAACCATCTGTAAAATGGGACTAATAATAAACCTCAGAGGGATTTAGTAAGGCTTAATTAAATGGTTTGTAAAGTGCTTGGAGATCCTCAGGAGAAATGTGCTGTGCAAGTGCAAATTATTATTATTGTTACAGTGCTTTCTACTTCCAACATGGTTAAATATTAATGATCCAGTCCTCCTAATGCCCAGTGATACAACTTTCCTGAATAGTAATTTTCTCAGCTAAAAAGACACAGGAACTAGTGGCAGGACATTAAAAAAAAAAAAAAAAAATTTCTTTCTTGCTCGTTCATAAGTAGTCTGAAACAGCAGATAAGAGTCAATATTTTAGTATGTATTAAACTAAGGGTGTGAATCGCAAGTGCATGCATTCTACATGCAGTCAGTTCACAGCCAAAACATAATGCCAATTACAATCACCAAATCGCACAATGTTCATATTACATAGTACCAGAAACCCATTCAGGAAAAGTCATTATCATAGCTAATATATAATGAATGCTTTTCCTAGTTAAAAATGTAGCACTTTGCAGAGATCATGGCATGAGTGGCGTGATTAACATTCAAGTAAAACCTTCATGTTGTCAGAAGGAACATCAACATCCTGTTAGTAAGACTGCTGTGGCTTTGGGGGACTAGGGGGAAGTACATCTTGGATTTTAAATAAGATATGTCTATTGTGATCCAGCAAAAACGATCTGTAAATTGCCACAGGCAAAAAAACCCCAAACAGCCACAATTCCTCCTCTTTCGTAAGCCTCTTCCAGGCCAACCTAAAAAGAAGAAAAATGAGAAAACTGGACTTATGACTTCAGGTCATAGGAGCTGAGTGACTGTGACCTAGTTTGCAATGAATTGCTGCTCGCTTACCCTTTCAACCCATTGACTTGCATGTCAAACTGCAGCCACAGGTACTGCAAGTTCCTTCCCAAACAATGAACTCTTACCGCTCTTGAACACGTTAGAATCTGTTAAAACAGAACCCCAAATCACCACTGACAAGTATTTTCTTAATATTTCTTAGTATTTAGTTAATATATATGATATTAACCATATATAACCAGTATATAACCATATATTAGAAGCCAAAACAAACATTAAGAAGAAAAAAAAAAGGCAATGCCAGACTTGAAGGTATTAAGGTTACTGAGGCAACCTTAGTTGGTCTCCGCTTTAGAACTGCAGTGTGGTGCAATTTCTAATTATATGGTGAACTATGATTTTTCTATTTGACCTTCAATAATAATACATAGTATATAACCAAGATATGCAAACTATCGATAATGAAGTGCAAATGTGTTTTTCCCATCCTTATGCACTACAAAGTGAGCCTATCTAAAAAGCACTTCTAATTTACTTATTACAGGTCCCAAACATGATAAAAAAGCAAAGGGAAAAAAAACACAAACAAAAAATTGAAAAATATCATCATTGTCCCCAGATGAAAAATCCCCTTTGCACTGAAGCACAAGATATCAGAGCAATAAGAATACACCAGGTAGAAGTGTAGCAAATAGAAATGCGTGAAGTTTGCATGCTCAGAATGCTGAAGTCTTTATTTCATCTAACACAGGTTCATTTAACTACTCCGTGCAATAGAAGACGACACACCTAAGACATAGAAAGCTTGGTAATAATGATGCATTTTTTTCATTTATAGACCTTGATTCACCCCACTGAACTGAGATGGATGCTCATGCCCTGCTCCTTCTGTGGTCAATGGAGAGACAGGACCAACTCTAGAGGGCCACTTCCAGGTGAGGAAGCTGACGGGGGCTGCAGAGGTGTCCGCCTCCTCTCTACCAGTTGTAGAGTGAACCTACCGTGATCAGGTTCCCAAAACTTCGGCACCTTGCTTCGGTGGGACATGAATCATAAAGCCCTCTACCTAACAGTCTCAAGCTGTTTTCCAGTAAGTTAATTCTCATATAGCCTGTGGAGCTGGCAACAACTATCCCTTCAGCTCTGTGCTAAACAAAGTACAGAGATAAAAGTAACGTTCGCAGGTCCCATATAAAGGTAGGGAGAGCACCAGGACTGAAACCCTGTGAACTGTTCTCCTTCTTCCTCCCTCCATCACAGAGTGAAAAAACATTCTCACTTGCTTTGGTTTTCTATACCTCACTCATCCGATTAAGCTGTTTATTACCTATTCGTGCAGCGATGCTGCGCACGGTTCATCCAGTCTATCTGGAATTTCAGACTTCATATATACAAAAAACCATTGTTCAGAGCCTAAATATCCTTCAACATAGGACCAGTTAACTGTCAATACTTACACAATGCTAAAAACATCCCTGAGGAACTATTTTCCCAGCTTCAAGCAAACAATCTCAAGGTGACCTGTGTGAATCTTTGATGCTTTCAAACCCAGCCAGAAGAGCTGTTACCACGGCACAGTATCCATTAGAAGATGTCCACTGGCTCTAAAACAGACTGGCTGAGCCAGTACTGAACAACAACCTGCCCTTATGGATAACCCTTTAAAATACCAACCCAAAAACACAACTCAGGCAACTCCACAGCCTCTAATCTCAAGGGTGCAGTCCCTTCCGAGCAAATAAAAAGCACTGAGTATTATTATGGGGTGACAGGAGTTGCTGTCACAAAGGAACGATGCTTCTCAAGACCTGAAGTCAGCATAAAGTCCCTCACTGTTTATAAGCTCTCTCAACTAGAGCACATTTCATACAGGCAATCTATATGCCACAGATTAGAAAAAGAAGATTTGTGACAATTTTATGTTAGTAGTAATTTTAAACCCATCAACTTCAACATAAGAATTTCTATGTATTTCAATATTTAGTTTATTTAGCCTTCTAGTGTTCTTAAACAAGGAAGACATTTTATTGCTCTGGTTGACATCTTTATGACAACTGAAACTTGGCTTCATTTTTAAAGTGGAATTTCTGCACCTGAAAAGCTAATTAGTGCTTGTGCCCACACTAGGAATGCAGGTGCAAAAATACAGACAAGAGCTACGCACACGTGGTTTGCCCAGGTGGAAAGATGAATATCCTTTTGAGAACTTGTATATATGCACTATATCTTTGTCACTAAAATAAATATCTAAGATCCTAATCTTTTCCAACTACTCTGCAATTAAAACCTGCATCTGCAACTGAACACTACAATCACTGAATTTGCATTTTTTCCTAAACAAGGATTAAAGAATCACTTCACTACATAGACTGGCTGCCAGTTACATTTATACTCTGTCTTTCCTTACCCTGGTTTTAAACTCTAAAGGAGAGAGAAGCGCTCTGGCAGCCTTGAGCTCCATCCCTTTTGCCTTCACCAGCTGATTATTTTCAGAATAGAAATGTTGGCCTCAGTCGGTACCTGCAAACAGCCTGACGGCACGTAATGATGATATACCTGTGCGCCTGTACCAGGCCACCTGTTCACAGCCTCCCAGGAACCTTTACAGATAGATAAAAAGCTTCCAATATTTTCTCCACATAAACTGTAAGCCATCCATCAAGTTGTTTACATCACACTGAGATATATGCACCTTTATCATTAGAAGAGCTGTCTACAGAAATGGGACAAACACACAGACATCATAAATCTCTCCTTTTAAAAAGGCTTCCTAGATTGCATTATTTTTGTTAACAGGAAAGCCACCCACCGGCATCCCAAGAGCAGCCGTTAAGGGACACAGCACAACAGGAGAAGGGCAGAAAAGCAGAAGGTTTTTAGCACACAACCAAAACGCTCAACAGAGGACGTGATAAGGTCTACAGCAGTGGTATTTTGCTTGACTGAAAAGTTGCCATTCCACGAGCACTCTTGAGGCCAGGTAGCTTCTGCCAAGATTTTGAACTACCTACAAATCTCCCTGCCTGGCCCTCAAATTTTTTTCTATGAACACAGCCAGAGCATTGCAATCTCGCAGCATTTAACATTCTTCTGCTGTTTGAGTAAACACAGTATGTCGCACGTGAAAATGTGCTCAGGTTCTGAAGGCAAGTATGACGCAGAATACCCGCCAGAGACGTCACACATTCAGCCAACTACAGTCACCTGTCACCACCGATGCTACCGCAGAGAGAGCCGCTTGCCCTTTCAGCACAGAACACCACGCGCTACCCAGACCAAGTCCTGATCCATCCACTGAGAGGGGAAAATACTCATCTCTACTAAGGAGGAATGAATTACTCCAGTTCCCATATCGTAGTAATACCTCTTTTAAACCATAAAGCTAGCTGCATTGGACAACGTGCCATGGTTATAACCGGTTATCCTTTTGAGTTAGAGACTAATGGCTACACTGATTCGGCAGCTCTTCTTTTAAGCATCCCCTAAAGAAATTAAGTGGCAGAGAGGAACCTGGGAGAAGATAAATTGGCAGTGCCTCAAAAAGCTGTCCAAAAAGGAGGGGGCAGGTGTAGCAGGAGTGAAAGAAAGCTCACGTCTGCATCAAGTCTGAATTGCTACCCCAAACCCGAGAAGAATCTATGCTGTGATCATGCTCAAGGTGGGGAAAAAGAGAAGTCTCACATCACTGAGCTAGGGGACTTTGACGAGTATCCAAAATGGACCCACTGTGTATTTGCTTTGAAAACTGCTTTCCTATTTATCTGCTAAAATAAATACGGAAAATCAGAATTTGCTGTTGTAAACTTCTTTCCTTTTCTTGAGACATAAATTCTCTCACAGACTAGTAATTTCTTTTTAATCACACCATCTAAACAAAATAAACCACTTGAGAAAAACAGGACATACAAAAATAACAACAGATTTTAAATAAAGTCTGGACCTTAACATGAGCTACACAGAGAATTAAACAAAAGCAGATTAGAATTGGTATGGGAGGTGGCAAAATGCCACTAGAGAGGCACATGAAATTACAAAGATGACCAGAACACAATCTGCTGTCTCCCTATGGTGTCCCTTTGCTGTGACCCATCCCGAGCTGTGGCCATGGGACCTGAATCCGTCTCCTTTTCACACCCAGGACCCTGCAGCAAACAGCTGCAGATCCCAAGCCTCACACTCCACCATAGCAGAACTGAGTTGGTTTTGCCATTATATGGGAATAAGTGCGGTTGCTGGTCTTAGAATTATGAAATATAATAAATGACTGTTCAGCTCACTGAAAAAAACAAGCACAAGATAATTTCTTTTTTTTTTCTTTTTTAAATGCAACTACATGTAAAACTACAGCATGCATTTGCTATTTCAGTAGGAATGTTTTTAGCCATGACAAGCTGAAGAGACAAGAAAGGAAAGATTTCAGGGAGAAGAAATAGCTTTTACGAGACCCGTTGATATCAGAGGAAGGAGAGAGAAGCTTCTGGGCACGTATGTCCTCTATGAGGCTCAGGCGGATGAAAGCCTGCCAAGTTTTCCCACATGCCACATAACAAGGGCTAAGGATTGGTAAAACATGATGGGAAGAGGCCTCTGAGTTTGGAAGAATAAAGACAGACATTCCCTCCACATCCATTTTCTTTCCTTGTCAAAAGCAAGCCGTCTCCTAAGTAGCAGAGAGAATAAATCTCCCTAGTACATAACACTAACATTGAAAGCATCTTTGGTACCTTCCCGAGTCTTTTACTGGAGTGTTGATAAGCAGAATGATAAAGACCAAACAACACAGATGTCGGTGAAAGGCAGCTCAATGAAGAGGATAAGGCTTTACGTCCTAACCGCGTTTCCTTTTCTTCTCTTTATCAGGTGCTCTGTTCTGTGGTTGCAGTTTGTTCCTGTGTGCCTGTGTGTGTGTGCAACACAGAACACCACACATGGCGGAAAAAGTAACAATTTCTATCAGTGGCAAATTAGAAGATCATCGATTGCCACTCTCTACAGCCTGTATGGAAACCAGTTGGAAGAGCTACTGAAGGAATGGACATTCCAGCTTTGGGGAAACAAGTTTTAATCAGATGGAACAAAGTACTCGCCTCTGATAACCGCATTTGCAGAAATACAAGCCCAAACTTAGTTTGGCATTTGCAGGAAAATATTAAAAACTCAGTTTCACGATACACCGTTCAGGCCAGTTTATCAAACTCTGATAACAGCCACATATTTTATAAAGTCCCTACGTTTAACAGCTCTGTGTTGTCACCCGAAGTTATAAATTGCCTCTCTTTAATCTACAGGGCTATGATATTTTTGTGGCATTGACATTTTCCTTTCAGGCATATCAGTTCTTCCTTCATTTCAAATGATAGTTGCTCATTTTATCTGCCCTTTAAACATTTAAAAAGATTCAAACTGGATTAAAAAAAAAAAAATAAAACAAAACCCCACAGTCTTTTCCAGATTTATGTGTTTTTCTGATGTGTTTTCCATGCTGTAACCAATCAGATAAGCTCCTTAGTTCCCTCCAGTGAGGCATTATTGAGTTTTTATTTATGTTTCTCCTTGTTTAGCCTCCCAAGCACCAATACTTGTACCAAGACTTGTACCAATGTCTCAGCTTCAACTCCCATTAAGGAAAGAAAAAGCCTGCAAATGTGATCAGCCTTGGAGATTTTCCAGGATGAGAGCGCTTCTAAGCCTTCTACTCTGCTCTAAAAACATTTGGTCTGACTTCGCAGGCGCAATGCTCTCCTCCCAGCTCTGCTCCCCCATATGGGTTCAATACAGTCTGAAGATCAGTCACTGCATTTCAGACTCACTTACTGACATCTGATAGATAGGAGGAAAAGAAGGAAAACCAGCACTGAGCAATGAAGGCCAGCGACAAGTTAAGACCAATAAAGACTGTAACCTCCATCTTTCAAAACAGCCCCAAGTTTGTACAAAAGTGTCCCTCTCCATCTACGCTTACTAAGCTTTACTAAGCTTTTCTTTCTGCTCCCAGGACATGGAAACACTTATACACACTTTTAAACTAATGGTCAGCTTCAAATGAACACACTGTGCGTTCCTTTACATGGAAAGATTCCAACTCTTATGTTTAAAGTCAATCTTAATATATTTGTCTATTTTAATTGGTGCAGAATTGTTCTCAAAAACACTGCATCCCAAACAAGCTCACTGTGAAAAGTCTGAAGATATTTGGAGTGTTAACAGAACGATGATCTCCCTTCCACGTAAGCGCCACTCCCCTTGCCACAAATTTAGCTTTGCAGGAGTGTGGAGAGTTAATCACTGAAGCAGATCCTGGCATCAAGTAAGCCTTGCTTATACCCAAGAACAGCCTGAACTGCCATCAAGCAATCTGCACTGATCCCCAACAAGAACATGCCGAGATTTTCCCTACCTGAAGGGCACATTCCATCAATATAAAGTCTGATTAATTCAACTGGTAACGCTGATTTATCTTCTGGGGTTTTATGCCTGGTACAAGTTAGATCACCTATGGCTGAGTTGAGATTTTTCCCAAGGTCAGACACGAAAACAGGCAGAGGAATGCGTAGGGAGCAGAACTTTTCACGAGTTGGAAACTATTAGTTTTCCCTGCACTGAAGAAACAGAAAATGCCTATCTATCATAACTTCCTGGAATTAAAGGTCATCACAAATCTCAATGCTCTGTACTCCAGGTGGAAAACACATGAATTCAAGCCTAAATATAGAACGTGCCCTACGAAAGCAAGACACCCGCTGCATGCACACATGTACGGTAAAAGCTGTGTCTCAGTCCTATCCCTTAATCTGTGCTGCCACAAAAATCTGTGCTGCTCCAGCTCCTTAGAGCTGAGACCACAATATTAATAACAGCTTGCTTTCACCCTGCACAGGCCTATTCTCTTCCTGCCCCCTCCAATCTTTCACAGTCTTTATCGAGCTGTGTTCTACGTATGGTAATATTGTGTCACATTCATCATCACAGTATCACTGAGGTCAGCTTGCCACCGACAGGTTCCCGAAAGAAAGTAAAGAAACAATTTTACCAGATTTCTACCTGTCACCTGTGCAGTTATATAAAGAATGGGAAAACACTGCAGAGCTTCATCCTTGGGATTCATCACTACAAGACAACAGAGATTCCTGACTCAGCTGCTGGCTCTTATGACCTGGAACCCACTAAGACAAATATAACATTTTCAGGAACATGCTGAATTCATACCAGACACCTTACAAGATACACAGAAAACATCCCCTAATGCTAACAGCCACTGCTGTGACGAGCCACCTGATTTCTCTAAATTCAGTATGCTTCTCAGTGGCTATTAACATCTGTGAATAACAAAGATTAAGAAATTATGACACTGTCAGCAAAAAATCCATCTCCTCTCCCATATAAGGGATCACACTATACATTTCAAAGAATTTGTTTACCATATGAGACAGCAAATCAACTATAAACAAAGTTGTTTATATAACCCAGGCTGGACTGAGGGGAGAGCCTTCAGTTCCAAATCTTTCAATCATATGCATGCAAGATCAAAGCAAGGCTTTCCGTGGCCTAGGGGCAGATAAAAAACATGCTACTCTCTATCCTTTCCCTTGTAAAATGTCCAAACTGCACATTCATAGTAAAACAAACAAAAAAGCCCCTTTGCTTTTTGCACACCTCTTGGATTCAGTCACCTTAGCTGATGCCCGCACCGGCTGTACAGCCCCGCTGGTTCTCTCTGCACACGGGTCAGTGTTTGAGAACTGGGTACATAATTTCAGCCCTTTGCCAAGAAAGCAGTACACATACAGTGTACGAAGCAAGGAAACATTGACCATCCAGTGCAATTTTACATTGTGTCTGCTTCTATTTCTGGTATTTGTTTTCATTCTACAGAGATATTAAGGCAATCTTGTTCCAAAGCAGAACTATGTGTTTAAGACCAGAGCAGAGGAACAATAAAACCCATTCCTGTTAACACTGAAGATCTCAGTACATAGTAATAACTAATGGCAATGCCTGAATGTCTTCAAGTTAGATTCTAGCTCAGTCGTCATCATATTGGGGTAGGTTAACTCTGGCTTGCACTCTTGGATCATCCATAAAAAGCAAGAAGGGAGGAAGGCAAGCAAACTATTATTACCAAAACCATGCAAGACATCTCTGAGTTTTTCAGTGATACGAGAATCGCCTTTTCTTGAAAATCCAAGACTACAAGTCCCAATTCATAGCTCCAAATACCTTGGATGACTGAACTGAACTAGAATCTACCTGAAAATCATTCGGGTATTGTCAGTAGTTATTATGATGTAGGAAGTGCTGAGACATACATTTTTAGTGCTTACAACAGCCAACAAGTAGAGGAACGACACCGTAAACAGGGGAGGAGGGAATGACTGGACGTACAGGTACATGAGCTTAGTTTGCATTCAGCCGTATCAGCTCTCTGCGCACAACAGAGAAGTTCATTTTTAGGAGCAGTATGAATGACGAAAGGAGTCGGGTTGGTCTCTTGTGGCCACAAGGGCCCAGGAATTCAAAGGTGTGAACATGACCTTGTCATCAACATCTATTAAGCAGACAAACGCAGCTAAAGGTTTATTGTAATAGAGACGCTAGCCTACACAGTCCCCTGGCAACAGCAGCTGAACTCTTTTTAAATAACCTTTTGTTAAAGATTTAGGAAAACCTGTTAGTACATCGTGTTTTGCAATGGTTTAAGTGGGGCTTTTGTTTCAAGTGACAGTTCTTGCCTTTCCCTTTAGTTGTGAATAGTCTTTACAAGGAAGCACAACTGTGGTGAAATGTTTTAAATGGGATCGGCGACAGACACTTTTTAGGGGACACGGGGAGAAGTCAGGTGAGACCGGCTGGAACTGCTGCAGTTACACCACTCGCTACGGTCCGAGCCTACATTCTTAAAGACAAGACAAGATCAGAACATGATCTAAGGCTGAGAAAAGAAAGCAAAGAGAGAAAATGTGGCTTCCACCCTTACGCTGCCTCTGGCCGACACCCACACTGCTGCACAGCACATGCTCTGACCAGCCACATGCAGACCCTGGGGCATGGGGACAGGCCCTACCCATGTCAGGTTGTTTAAAGCACCGATTTTTCACTGCTTCTCCAGTTACAGACTCATAGTGCCACTGCAAGAGCCAGAGGTGAGATTCTCAATAAACAGAAAGCAAAAAGCAGCAGCAAAGTCGGGAAGAGAAACATAAAACAGCACTGGAGTTAGATGGGGAGCCAAGACCCAGTCTCACCATGCATGCATAGGCTTCCTCCCATCTGTTCAGGATACACTTCAGGACCAAGACAAGAGTGACAGGCTATTGCAGCTTCTAGGAGAAACTGAGGATGGCTAGTCTGCAGAAAACTTCTCATTTACTCTTTCTCAATTTTTTTTTTAACTCCTCTCAACAGTCTTTAATGACCTCAACATGGGATGACAAGCAAAACAATACTATTCCTCCTGCCCATTAATTATGTCCACTTTCCAGTATATCACTATCTGGCTGTTCATTTTCTAATCTCTCTCTTCATTGAGACAAAAGTGGTATCACGATTGCTGGAGGATATCAGTAGACTTTAATATGAAATCAGGCTAGCTTTCCTTCTGTAATCTCCATGCAGCAGTTTATACCGGACCCCTGTTAGCTGGGACAAGTCAGCCTACAGACTTCTGTTCAGCAATGGTCAAAAGGGAATCTAGCATTAGTAACTGAAAGGATTTTCCATGTCTGTTCAAAAGAAAGCTTAATCCTGGTATAGTTCTCTACTTTCCTTCATTCTTCAACACAACATACTGATTTGGTAATGCACATGGATTCAATGCGTATCTGTAACAAAGCAGATGAACTGCACAGTCCCTCTCTTCCCTCTCCCTTCTGCTTCCATGCAGAAAATTAAAGATCGTGGGTTTCACAGTTTATGCTAAAACCACCGGCTCAGATGATGAGTGAAACACTTTTTTTGGAGGATTAACATGGAATAGATGGCAAAGGAATGCAATTACATTTTGGTTTCAATGACATTAAGCATGAAGAGTATCCTTAGTTTAGGGAACCTGGCAGTATCAAAACTCAGTTCACAATAAAGATGATTAAGGAAAAAAAAAAGTTAACATGAAATGACTTTTCACAGAAACATGCAGCTTTTTGCAAAGAGGACTAAAAGCTGCTGTGATCACCTCAGGACACAGCGATGAGTGCCATCTCACCCCAGAACTGCTGGTACAGGCAACAGGAGCAAGATGGCAAGGATGGTCTCCTTGAACCAGAAAGCACAGTGGGATATAAGGGGGTTTCGGTCATGAGCTGTGGGAAGAGGTGTGAAACCAAAGAAAAACGGGCATGAGCTGGGCATCAAGTCTGAACATTAAAGTCCTCTCTGAGGGAACAGGGAAAGTAAAAGCAAGGACAGCTAATGGATTCATAGGGAATGGAAGATGAGCAGAGATAGAAAATAAATTACTGGAGAAACAAAAACCATGAAGAAAAACATCTGATGGACAGAGAGGAAGTGCAAGTCACCTCGGAAGGCTGAAGATGGTCAAGAGAGGTGAAAGGAAAGGACTGCAAAGCTCGAGGAAGCCTTAAGCATCAGGACTGGCAGGCAAGAGCTTTAGGAAAAGCCTTAAACACCCTAGAGCAAATAGCCTAAAGAAGCCCTGGGGCAGCACAGGGTCTGGGGAGCCGCGGAGATATAAAAGAGCCTGTAGAAGATAATGCGGAGGAAGGGAACAGGGAAAGGGCACAAATCAATGCAGATCAATTGACTGATACATAAGAACTGAACTAGAAACGGTGGCCCTTGGGAACAAAGTGCAAACAGTCAAAGGGCAGGTGAAAGGCTTGCACAGCACAGAGGACAAGGAAAGAAGGGATGCTAAGTGGTTTCCGAAAAGCACCAAGCAGAGGGACTGCTGTAGCAAAGACAACAAGAAGTCCATCTTACCTACCATTCTCCCTCCAACAGTGATCACTGCCAGCTGCTTTCCAAAGGAGGAATTAAAGTTACTTTAAGCAGTTCTGCTAGGTAATCCATAGCAGTTCATGGAAAGAGAAACTTCGTATTGACTCTCAGCTGCTGTTCACCTTCACATACCCGTGAACACTGCAGCAAGGAGACGTTTGCAAATTTTTAATAGTTAGAGCCAATATTCATGGAAGCAAACATCACTCTGTCAGACTGGCAGGTACTGCATTTTGTGTCTCTGAGCGTGGAGTGCAGCCCAGTCATCAGCAGTGGCTCATGTTTCATTTCTCCCCATCAATTTTAAATAAGAAACAAGAAAATATACTAAAAGAGGAAGCCTCATCTAAAGCTAAGGACTACTATTTGTAAAGGCACAGTATACCCTTTGCAAACACAAGTCTAAGACATGCGACAGATTCAACTGTGGATTTCCTTCTGACTGAACTCCCCAGCAGAATATGTACAATGTAATTGACTGTAAGCAAAGGTATTGTAATGCAAAGTGCTCGTGGGGTTGCCTCCTACCTTGACAAAATTTTAATTCACAGTTTCTCTCTGCGCTTCACCAGTAACCTGGAAGAGAAAACCCACCCATTTCTAAATGCAAGAATTCTCCCTCTGTTGTGCACTCATACTCCATGTACCACTATGGGGTCCCGTCCTGGTTTCAGCTGGGACAGAGTTAATTTTCTTCCTAGTAGCTGGTATAGTGCTGTGGTTTGGATTTAGTAGGAGAATAATGTGATAACACACTGACGGTTTGGCTGTTGCTAAGTAGCGCTTACACTAAACCAAGGACTTTTCAGCTCCCCATTCTCTGCCCGGCGCACAAGAAGCTGGGAGGGGGCACAGCCGGGACAGCTGACCCACACTGCCCCAAGGGCTGGTCCATACCATATGGTGTCATGCGCAGTATAGAAACTGGGGGAGCTGGCCGGGGACAGCGATTGCTGCTCGGGGACTGGCTGGGCATCGGTCGGTGGGTGGTGAGCGGTTGTATCACTGTTTTTTTTTTTCCCCTGGGTTTTGTTTCTCTCTTGCTCTCTTGTTGTTTTCCTTCTTATTACAATTTATTAGTAGTAATAGTAGTATTGTTGTTGTTGTTCCAATTATTAAACTGTTCTTATCTCAACCCAGGAGTTTTCTTACTTTTGCTCTTCCGATTCTCTCCCCCATCCCACCAGGGGGGAGGTGAGCGAGCAGCTGGGTGGTGCTTAATTGCCGACTGGGGCTAAGCCACAACAGGTTCTGATCCAGCCCTGCTGCTCTTAAGCTATTACCACCCTGCTGAGATAAATACTAGTGAAAAAACAGCATTTAAACTACCTGCAAAAGCCAGCAGTCAGGCAAAGGCCACAGATCCCAGTATAAGGGTCAAAAAACCAGAATGAGATTTATTAATTAGTGATGTAGCTTCTCATTGCGTACAACTGTAGGCTTTAACAGACACTGACATACCAACACTCTAGCAGACTCATTTAAAAAAAAAAGAAATAAAATAATAATAATAATCAAGCCTAAGGGGTTAGCCCATCAAATTAGAGGTGTTTCTGCTTCCTGTTGTGCATTTGCAAGGACAGGCTCAGCAGGGTCAAAGCCAAATGCATAAGTAAAACAGCCAAAAATCCAGCATAAACACCAGCATACAGAAAAAGGTAACTCTCTTTTGTTAGCACCTTCCTAGAAGAAACACGAGCTGCTACTTGTTACTCGAGAAACTTCACAAACGTAGGTGGAGGTGAGGTTCCACGCTGATGGCCCTTCGACGGGCAGGAAGGACAGCCCCTGCGCAGCCAGCCGCTCACCTCGCACAGCCCGGCAGCGCGAGGGCCAGTCCCACAGCCCCAGCTGAAAGGGCAATCACCTCGGAATATCGCTAACGGGGTTGGGTTTTCTTCTTTCTTTTCCCAGAAGTGGGTCATTAATTGCTTTCCTCCTTACTGGATCCCAAACAGAAGCACACGTATTTGCTCAGTGGAAGTCTCTGCTTTTAGATTTTACCAGCCATGAAATCGCTGTGACTAACACGCTCCCTTTACTACAGGTTGATGTGTCAGCCCAGCGGAAAAGGATTCGCTTTTCATGGCGGTACAAAACTTTATCATCCCTTTTGCCACACCGACTTAATAAAAAGGAAGTACCCCGTTAACACGCTTCCTACTATGCTTTCAGCCCACTCTAAAGGGAAAAAAAAAAAAAGGGCATTTTTAAGCTCTATCACCTGCCAGTTCTTACTTCACAAACTATTTGCGGGTATGGCAAAATATATCACTGCCTTGCTGTGCTGTCACGACTGTTCTTAAAGACTCGCTTTCTAACCCAATATATCAGAAGGTGCCCAGCTCCCAAATTCAGTTTGCTATTCCTCACCGACAGACTTACTAGATTTTCTTTCTTCCCTGCATTTAACTCTGTGAAATGTGCAGTACTTTAAAATACCATCACTATTATTAAATGTTAAGTATATGGTAACTAGAGATATAGAAAAGATAGCTTTAAAGAATCCCTCCAAGACAAAGCACTACATTTTTGGTATGCCATCTGATAAGTATCTCGACAATCAAGCATTTAAACCTTGGCTGTAATTTCAGAAGAGCCACATATAAAACCTTATTTACAGCTGCGTCTGTCCCCTCTTTCTCTTCCCCCAATGAGTCATCCTGGTCTATTTAGTCCTTAGAAGGGCTGTGCATGAAAGGCAGCATTGAAAATGCACTATTTCAAAAAAATACATATATCATATTTAACACATAAGCCATAAATCTGTCTCTCATTCATACCACGATGCCTACCAGTGAAAATTAGATAAAGGCATTGAAATGAACTTTTCATACAAATCACTGGATAAGATACCAGAGAGTCACATCATTACCTGGTACATGTTCAGAAAAGCAAAGGGGCCTCATCAGGACTGATTACTCTGCAATATGGAACTGCATGTAAACTACTAACAACCTTTCTTTTTAACACTTTTTAATTTACTATGTACCATAGAAACTGTATTCAACTTGCTGCATCTGGTATATCATTAGAAGCCACACATCCAGCTTAATACATCTTGTCTGATTTCAGAGATCACAGACTACTTCAACTGATTTAAGTACTAGTGATATATATATACACACCCCTTGTGACTTTCTGAAGTTTAGATGACCCCCATTTTGACGATCAACAGATAACCTCAGCATCAGAAGCACAAACTTGCATCTTAAACTCAAAAAACAACTTTTCAGGCAAGGAACCACAACACACCACCTTTCCAGTTGGCCAAAATGAACAGAGATCTCTGGACATCGACCTGTGCAGTGCCAGCATGCTGGGCTCGTTGGCCAAACAGTCTGGGAATCGAGTCCTGAGGATTTACTAAGAACATGATCTGCATTTAGATCTTTCTCCTACAAAATGGTTCACAGAATAACAACACTGGGGGACTCTCATCCTGCAAGGCTTTGTTAATGCTGTGCTGGTTGCGTTCAGAGACACTGCTCATCACGCACAGTAGCGCAGTCTAAAAGCGGTCTGTTGGTTTGAAAGAGGCACCTCCTGTAAATGTCAGTGGTTTTTTAAAGGTTAAGTAAGCATCTTGAGAAAGGCCTCCGTGCTCGTATGCTTCACCTTAGTGCAAGCTGATAAAGGATTATTGAAAAAAAAAAAAAAAAGCCTGCAAACAGATAGAAAGCTCACAGATTGATGTTGAACAACTGAAATTTTCTGTTCCCAGCATACAGTAGTAGATTACCAATGGCAGAGTTACCATTGTTAATTATCAGAGCAAAGTACTAAAGACTGTTTTCTTTTGCCTAATTAATTACCTCATCTACAGCAGAATGTTAATTCATATACATGACCGTTTCTTAAAGCTACAGAAGCTTTTCTTTGAGTGCTCCTCTGAAACATTTGCCCTTAAAATAAGAATTAGTGATAACAGTGAGGACCCAGCAGCTTGGTGAATTGAGCCTGGAAACAAGCCCTAAAACCTTACGGGAGCTCTGTGCTTGTACCATAAGCTTTATTATTGAGGTTATTGGAAGGGAAACAGGCTGGAAAAGCAAGCACCAAGAAAAAGTCCTGCCCAGGAAAGACATCCCCAGCAGCACACCTCTTCTGGGTTCACTGCAGAAACACCAACGTGGAAGTCTTCTTCCCTCACCAACAGGACTTGAGATCTGGTATTGCACACAGCATCCAGGATGAGAAAGCTGGCTTCAGGGGGTGGGAGACACACCTCACACTACCTACCTTCTCCCTTTCTCTGGTAGCTCCCCACCCACCTCACTATTAGAGGACCATAAAAATAGAACAAACTAAATGGATTAGTGCCAACTATTGCACTATGAAAAGAGGCAGGGATTTGTTCTCTTCAACAGGGACAGAAGACAAAAAAAAAAAAAAAAAAAAGGAAAACAGAGTCAGAGAGTAAAAAGAACTGATACCAGTTGCCCCCACTTTCTTTCTATGTCTAAAGAGTAGCAGAAGGGATTGAGAAGCGAGGGGAGAAGGGGGAACCAGGGATGGAACCTGGATATGAGGAACACCCTGAGAAAGAAAAAGCAGAACGAGGAACAAAAAATGATGAGGAAACAAAATAAGCTGCAGAGAAGAAAAACCCACCAAGGGAATAGAGAAAAACAAAAGAGCAAGAGGGGAACAGAATCAAGCTGGGGAGGCTGGAACAAGAATCACTGAAACAGCGCAGAAATCTGACGCAAAAAAAAAAGCCCCAAACCTTAAATAGAAGGAAAAAGAAGGGTAAAACCGTACAAAAAGATTAAAGGCAAAGGAGAGATCAACTTTAAAGATTACCCTACAGAAAGCTTGCAAATGCTATAACAAGAACGTAAAGCAGGTTACCACCAAAACGTCAACCTCTACTCAAAGATGAGTCACACAGTGTGCAGAAGTCAGCCAAAATGATCAGCTCTTCCAGGAGCACAGCATCTTTAGTGAAAAACATTACTTAGTTTGGTCCCAGGCTGATGTGATCAGAATACAAAACTACTATATATTGAACATCACGGGGGGGGGGGGGGGGGGGAGGGCGAGGGCGACGACAACCACCAAAAAAACCCCCAAACTTTTCCTTAAGAGGTCTTTGACTTTAGTAGTAGATGGTACTGGAGATGCTCCTAGAGTGGCACATGGCAAAACTTCATAGCAGTGCCTGCTTTGTCTGGCTCTGAAGGGGATGAAGTTGAACTACAACAGGGTTAAAATAGAGCATTGGCATAACCCTTTACCCCGCCTGTTCTGGCTTTCTTCACTTAGCTCTGCAGAAAACACCACCAGATTCTGTCAGAGATGTTGGGAAGGAAAATTGCAATTCCCCAAACGAGAAAACTGCTGATGTATGTCCCACGCCTTTCTAGCTACAGCCATGCAGATAAGCACCTCTGGCATGTACCTGCCCACTATGCGTATTGCAAAGAGGTGCCAGCTCCCGCTGATGCTGGAAGCCCTGCTAAGCTTCAGAAAGAGACAGCTTCACCCCTACACTGCTGCAAGTCCTGCGTGAACTCAGCAGAGGAAGGCACACAGCTGCAATCCCGCAATAGCCCACACCTCATTTCTTCTAACATCTCTGCACCCCTTTTATTATCAGCAGCAAAATCAAGCAGATACACACAAATAGTCCAATAGTTCACAGAGCTGCTGCTTTTCAAAAACAGAAATGTTAACAAAATAGGTCTGAGTATACAAGCTGTATGGTATGGTAGATGTGGGGAAAGGCAGTTCACAAGACCTGAACCACAGGCAGACAATTTCAAAATCAACACCAGGTATCAGCGAAGATGTAAAAACCTGAGTGTGTTCTGTGAATTAAAGCATTCTTGTCGCCAAAGGCTTGCCAAGTGACTTGGAACAACTTCCCTTCATGCCTTCTCTCCCTCCTGCACCCATCTGAAAGGAAACTGTTCTCATTCATGTTGGTAATGCGCTTTATGTGTGGTTCGGTGTGGACCAGCATGGCTTATTCTGCAGCTTCAACTTCTGAGATGTAAGGTGTTTTCAGTCACCTAAAGCAGCATAAAGTATGAAAAAGTCTTAATTTTCATTGCAATTATTTCTGAAATATTTCATGGCCATTTGTATCTGTCCTTGAAACAGTGTCAGAGTAGACGCTGTGGTAGGTTCAGTATGAATCTAAACAAAAGACAGTACTACTTTTGGATAAATTTGCTCTCTGCAATTTCTGCTGGCTGTTATTTGTAAGATAACAATAACAAGACATGACTTTTGAACAAAAATGCGCTAGTATAATTTGAATGAGTAAAATCAAACTATTCAGTCAGATTTTTCAGAGGGGGGTCACATTCTTTGCATTAGTATAATATTTCACAAATCCTCTAAAGTGCAGCAGCACACAAGGATGTGGTTTGTTTCTCTTTCAAACAGTCATCTGCAAGCAATTTCATTCAGTTAAATATCAGAATTAAATTTTAGCCATAGTACTGCTTCTGTGCAAAGGAAATGATGTTTTAAATAGGCATGCAGATGTGATCCTGCAGATTGAGTCTTAAAAAAAGTAAATAACTAAAGGGGAGAAAGGCTGTCTACACAGGCATTTATTCCTGAACTGCTATTCCCAACTAGTTCCCCGAGGAGACTATTTTACTCCAAAATAAAAGTTCTTTATACTGAGCTAACTAAAACCACTTCAGAAATAGAACCAAGCTGTTATGGAATAACCTCTCCTTACTCCCAGAAAAAGATTATAAAATTAATATGAAACACTCTGCTTCAAATTCAAAGGGTGGTTTTTTTTTTAATTCCTACTCATTTCTCTGTTTAGGTGAGCGCAAATAAAGTTGCGATAATAAAGTATTTTCAGCTACCCATCTTTGAGACAGAAACAGCAAGTAACGCTATTTCACAGGCACAGCAGCAAGGCTTCCTAAATTTGGGTTAGTACAGCTCTAATGCAGCTATGCAGGATTTCCCATGAAAAACTGTGTTCACTATCAAAAACTACTGCTGGTAGGTGCCCCTCCGGACAGAGCTAGTTCAAGGCAAGCTCATTGCAATGCGCAGGGCTGGCTTCAACTACCAGGGACAGGACGAAAACAAATGGTGCCTAGTTTCTAGCACAATTTTGCATGAAGACGCATATCCACCTCAGACTGCCTGTCTCTGAGAAAAACACTTTACTTTTGGGGTTTTTTATTTTAATCTCTTCCAGGTGAGCACAAGATGCATCCCTGTTCCCCATGGGGGATCACTGGGAAACAAGGCTGGAGGTAACCACTTCCCACATGGAAATTCTGAGAGAATTTAAGTACAGAAATGTCCAGAGAAACACAAATACTTAAATGCCTCCTATAACCACCCCTCAACCCAACACACACAAAAACTGACTGTCATCCAAGATCTAGGAGAATGAAGTTCAAGTCGGGCAGAAAGCTCAATTGACCCTGTGTTTTCCAGCTCTCATTCACATAGCTGGTGCGCAGAGTTATAACATTTTTGGGAGCGGAGGGCTTCTATACTCTTTTTGTGCTTCTGCAACAGCTATTCTGGGATGTGGAAAGACTTCCAAAAAATTATTTCAAGATTTTGTTGGGAAAAGTCTTTCTTTTGTTCTAAGGCAGAATGATAACATTTTGACATGTCAGAAAAAAACGTTTGCAGAAGCACAAAATCATTGCTTCTCCATTTCAGTTCTGTATCTGGCTGGAGGAAGAGGAGCTCTGCTTATCATGGGGGAACGCCTCTGAAGGACAAAGTCTTCTGGGACAACGTCTGTGTCCCATACCAGGGCTATGCTAACAGGCACGATCTAGCTTGATTTCACCTGGAAAATGAAAAGCTCTGTGTAGCTCTTAAATATTTTATTATTGAAAAGGGATCATATCCAACTGAGAGCTTTGTTTACAACTTGGCACAGTAAATGGAAAATATCACATGTTGATATTTGCATTTATCACCTCTGTGCATTGGGAAATGGGTAACCACATGCACAGAGACTAAATACTGGCAGCAGCCAGCAGTCAGCTAACCACCCCCCTCATATTCAAGCCGATATCTTTTCAAAACCATTCAATTCCCAAAATTTAAATGCAACGATATCTTTAAATCAGAAACAAACTCGCTAGTGTTCTGGGAATGAAATAGTGCTAAACTATGCGGTAATGCCAAGTAAAGAAATACCTCCCTCTCTCTAATAAGCCCACAGGAGACCACAGCCCCTTACATAACTATTTGCTACTGTGGGATTATTGCTGAATTATTGCTCAAAAATAGTCTAATAAAATTTGAGTAAAACCAGAACCATTCCCACTCTTGTTGTCAAAAGACTTGTCTGTATCTGCATAATAAACTCTGTTACGGGGAATGAAAATGAGAGTATAAAAATCCACTCTGATGAATGTCTTCCTAATGAAAGTAAAATATTTATCACTTAGAAATTCTTACTTATTGACTCCGAGTAAAATATTTTGGGGTTAGATGCCTCATGGCTACAGAATTAAAATGTGTCTTTTAATTAGAGCATTGAAAAATGAAGAGGTTTTTATTTAAATTAAGGATCAAGCTAAAACAAGCCTTGTGACAATGAACAGCATTTCTGTGGTCCACTAATTCAAAACAGTGCTTGACTTTTAGACAGATCAAATCAGCCTATGCTAAGGGCTAAATATGTATGCCCTGGTTTTATGCTCTTTTTTTTTTTTTAATTATCTGTATTAAAGTAACACATGAATTAGTACTATTCTGTATTGCTAAAACATGACTGTGAATGCCCTAATAGCAGGGGATTTAAAAAAACATGGACAAAACTGCCATTTAATCCTGTGGTACAATGACAACTTTATAACCTGAAGCCTTCATAGCTTGCCACCAGAAAGGTGGAGGAAAAAAAAACCACCCCAACAAAAAACCCACAAAAAAGGACTTAAGTCTATCTCACACAAGACAAACGAAGGCATAGAGAGAACAAGTGGCATGTCCAATGTCATATGGTTATTAGGAAAAGAGCCAGGAATGGAATTTAAGTGTTGATCCACTCTTTAACTCCCAGGTTTTCTGGTCCATAACCATTTTTCATCTTCCTTTAAGTCCCCACCACTCCCCAAAACACATTACTCACAGCAGTCCTGAATTCCAGCTTATTGATTAAAGCAATGGGCAGAGAGTTAGTATTAGTCTGGGCTCCTCCACCAACTCGGGGTCTGACCTCTGACGTGGGTATTAATCTCAGCACTCTGAAGTCCTCTGTTAAAGGTGCTCTGAACGATAACGGTTCAATTTTCATAGTCTGTTGAGCACCCACACTTCCCATCAACATCAAAAGAAGCTATGGGTGCTCCGCTTCTCTACAAGTCAGGCCATAAGTTCAAAGTATAATGATCACTGCAGAATGGTACCATGCTAAGTGGAGTAGTAGCTGCTAAATGAGAGCTGTTACAGTTGACAAGGTCAATGTAATTTTACTGCTGTGCTGTTACACTGAGAACACTTGCACTCAGATGCTTGCAGTGTTTCCTGGGAGTTAAAAATGGATTTTACAGTCTTCCTTTACTTTGTCGTTTTCGATCACAGTTAGTGAACGAGCCTTCTCTCCTGGGGTGGGGGGATGAGGGGTAGACAGAAATTCCTTGGTCTCATTACTTGCATTTCATTAAAAATAAATAACCTACTTAAGGGAAAAAAACAGTATTACCAAAGGTAAACATACCAGGAGTTTCAACTAGTGTTGACACAGCACAAAACACACGTCAAATATTTGTCAGTGAACTTTTTAATGCTATTTACAGGAACTTTTGGTTTTGGTTTTTGGGGGGTTTTTTTTGGTTTTTTGGGTTGTTTTTTTTTAATATTTTGACACTTTGTCATTATTCATTCCTTTTCCAAGACAGGCTTTGCTTTTAGCTTACAACCATTTTTTTTTTTATTTAAACCACACTATTCATGTACTAAATTTAAAAAAAATGTTTCTGAAAGCATGTTATCCCCGGCATTTAACCACCAGCTTGTCATACAGCTGAGCCCTCTAACCTCAGCACTTCAATAGTAGATTTTACAGCAACCACTTGCTTAAAAGAAGAGGGGAAAAAGGGCAGAGTTTTTGATGACAGAAAGATGGCATTTTTACACTGACAGAAAGATTTATGATATTTAAATTGTTCAGCCAAACTACTACAACGTAATTACTGAAGTTCAGATGGCTATCCTGTATTTAAATGCACAGATATACTCTACTGCAGCTACTTGTAGATAGCTTTGATGGGCTAATTTGCAATAAAAAGTAAGATTACAAGGAAGAACCTTGAGGAGTCAAGCTGGCTGGTGTGATATTTAAAATACAACTTTGATTTCAATACTCTGCCAGCTATATTGATTGTGTTAGCGGGCCCTAGATATGGGGCCAGTTTCTATACCTCCAGCTAAGCTACTCAGCTCAAGTGATGCTCCATGAAATCTCTCCTAACGTTTCTTAGTGACATTCAGGCTTAACATCATGCTAATAAACACAAACTAAAATGACCTGATTTTTCTAGGACAAGAAGCCCAAGGAATACCCACATCACCTATTCTGAAGTCGTATGAATGGGTTACAGGGACAGCTATTGTCAAAACCTGCTTTTAGGCTTCTTGAAAGCTGGTGGGAATTTTGAATTTAAGTCAAAATGCCAAACTCATGTCACTCTTAACAGGATTGGGAATCTTGCCAGAAAATGTCCCACCCTAGATTGAACAGTTTCTTACTTCCAGCTCACGGTTTAAGTGTAAAACCCTCCAACACCAGAAAATATCCTTCCTGTGTGTCAACATTTGGTGGAAACCGCCCTCAAAGATACACAAAATTTAGAGCATTAACCACCTTTTCTGGAAACTCAGCAAGTAATGTTTGGTTTTAGCTGAAGTTCTGAGCCAGGATTCAGCTGTTTCAACAGAACTACCCCATCCATGCTCAAAGCCAAGGAACGGAAAATGCCACCATCCAGCACAGTTGATTTCTATCAGGGAAATCTGAGATTATGCAGGACAAGCTTTCCACTAAGTCTTCACACAACAAATAGAAACACCTTAAATATCTAAACAAAATGCTCCAGCCATAGCAGAGATCTCCGTATGAGAACAAGTTCAGCCAAGTTCCCAGGGGGAAGGAAAAAAAACCCTACAAAGAGAATGGAGTTGTCTGTAACAGCTGACAGAAGTTCAGATACAGCTAGTCAAGTGCAGCCAGTTATGATTCAGTCGTATAATAGCATTTGCACTGACAGACAAGACAATCTTTCTTACAACTGTCGTAGCTTTTTGGCTTGAAGAATCTTGATGCTCTTATAAATTGCAATTTCCCATCATATTCAAAATGTCTATATATTTTTACAGGACACAAGGCATTTGTATGGCATCTGTTACAAAATATATATTTCTACAGCCTAGAAAATGCATTTCAAGTCTTCATACATTAAGTCTGATTTATTCAGGCTCATGGAAAAAACCATTTCCAGCAATCTGTCTCGAACACAGGATGCACAGCAATACAAAGAACTGGGGTGCCAGAGACTGGTTTCTGATTCTCTGCCCTTCAGCAAGAGGATAGAGAAAAGTTACCTTGACCTGAAATCAATAGAAATTGGAAGTGCCGCAACCTAAACTACTACAAGAATGTTATTCTAATCCCATTTACCTGACATCATTAATCTGTAAAGCACTGATCATCAGTCAGTTATCTCAGAGTTCATTGCAGTTGTCAGAGAGCATCCCTGCTTATGGAGACATTACTCTCTTAAGCACAGAGACTGTGTTTTTACTCAGATCACTTAGCGATACTACTTGCAGATAATCTCCAGCTGACAGAGGCAGATCCCAGCACTGCAGTTCCCAGGGCTGGACGAGCGCATGAACACACCTAGTAACATGTGTTGGTTATTCAAACATTTCCCGTAGCAGTTCTTGACCTCCCTGCATTGCTGCCAGGCACTATACATTGAGAAACAGGTCCCCCAAATTCAGAGACTGCGACAGAACTATCAAAGCCCAAAGGCACATTTACCTCGAAGAACCTTTGCAATTGGATATTCCTCATATCTCATGGTCTCCAGTGACAACCCAGTGCTGTCAGAGCTGCGCTTCCCCGCTGGGCCTCAAAGCCCAGTCAAGAGCATCAGTGGATGGAGCCAGATCAGCACAAGTCAGCAGTGGTGGGTTACAGCTACGCTGAGAAAACCAAGCATGACAAGGGCATAGCAAAGACAAGACACAAAACCACGGCATTGCACTGGACGTCTTCCCTAAACTCTCTCCTGAGTACAGTCTCACTGGGCAACTAGAGAGAGTCCTGGAGATGGCATAAAGCAGATATGCTGTGCCCATGCCGCAATTGCTTCTACCTCTCCTTTGTATCCTTTGCTCAGATACTTTATAGATCCTTTACAAAAACCCAGGAGCCACAGATTAATTTCAAGCTTACTTCTAGATTGTCTTTTTTTTTTAAGATTTTTTTTTTTTTTTTAATCATGTAGTTTCCAGCTTTAGCTTTGGTTCATTCATTCTCTTTGCCACCTACTTGTGATCTTTCCTTCCAAATCTAAGTCTGCAAAAAACATACCCAAACTGTGAGACAGAGCTAGCAGGTGATGCCCTGCCATAGGACCATAGACTGCAACCGCACATGCCTTCGTTCAAACAAGCTTACGCTGCTGAGGATTCGATCCAGCATACAGAAAATCATTTAGGCACACACACAGTGTCCCTACTTCACTCAATACAACAGCAGGAAAAGGCAAACAACAACCTCCACACTTTAAACGAGAGGAAAAGCTTCACCACGACACCAGTTTGGAAGAGATTCACAAGACTGTCTCAGCAGCAGCTCTTTACAGGAGGGGGACAAGAGCTGGCGGAGGCTGCCTTTTGTTCACAGCTCAAGTGGGCAGGCACTCCAGGGTAAGTACAGAATAATGCAAAAAGAGAAACTGCCTGTTAAGCTAGCAGAATGAAGCAAATATTCAGTCTCAGTTCAACCACTGTCTTTATCACAGCACACGCGGGCAGGAATTGCACTGCAGTTTCATAGCAAGTACCAGACACAAAGAAGCCCAAGAGGGAGGACTCCTTCCAGCACACAGGATACCTCTGAAGCTCACTGCTCGAGCAGAGGCAGCCAGACACACTGCGCACGGGTCTTTGCACGTTACTGTCCCAATGAACTGATTTAATCTAGAAACCATAGTTCGGGGCTTTTCTCCTCAGAAACCACAGCCCACGCTCGTTTGGCTTTAAAATAGAAAACACCAGTCCATGGAAGTATGAAATACAGTCATTTTAATTCACCCTTATAAATTTGTGGCAGAGCTCGTAAAGTGTGTCTGGAGAACATCAGCAAGTCAGCCAAACCACATAGGGAGCTTGCACGGGGAGAGTGACCCACTCCCCTGGATACCTTGCCGAGATGATGCGTTTTACAGAAGGAAATGGAATGTGCTTTACGTTATCAATAACATTTAACTGAGACTGCATATTGGACAAAAACCTTCCATAAAATCTCTCTAGGTTTTGGACTTAAAACATACTGCAACCTGCCTCCAACGGATTTCGGTATAACAATATTCTTTTTACAATATAGTGGAGTAAAAGCTGGAAATCCTATCAGCTCACCAGAATGTGAAAGTGCCAAGTCTCATTGCAAGAGCGAGCCCCCAGTCTGATTTCAGCAAAGCAGTTTTAGATTTAATGATGCAGAGCCAAGCTGGTCAGTGAAAACAAAGCAAACCTCTGCTATGAGATTTGTTCTATACCACTGACGTGTGCAGGATTTCAGCCATCGACTGAAATCGATATATTCCCCCCCAGCAGGGAAACAGAGATGGCCTCTGTCAGAGAGCTACACCAGAAATCTTTGCCCCTTTCAAATTCAATTGCTATTTATTAATAAATCATTGTTCCAAGCTGGAATTTTGCTTTGAAAAGGAATAAACAACTGGCAGATACACATTCTTAAAATTCACGGTCTTCAATACGACAGGAACGTGTCCTTATGTGCATTATTGGTTTGGACTTGACTTTGATTTTTGAGTAACAGAAATACATTTATTCTTAAAATAGAAATAAAATAAAATAAAATAACCCCCAAACAACACCATCACCACACACAGCACATCCAAAAGCAGACCACCACTACAGTGTGGATTTAAGTGGTCACTGGATCAGACATTCAGGGCATTAATCTGTTAGGCAATATCACCTTCCACAAAACCTATGTCTGGCAGTTGACAAAAGCTAGTCATTCTAATATAACAAGGTTTATATCTCCAAATCAGATCTCAAATGTATTACGAAGTGCAACCTTGCATGAAAATCACCCTCAGAAACCAAACAGGTTCTTCTAAGACAGACCACAAGACATAAACAAAAGTATTAATAATCAGTCTCCAAGGAACAGTATCTACATCAAACAGTGCAATTATTTCTCCTTTAAAATATTAATAAAGATAAGGCTGCATAAATTTGTGATGTTATCCTTGGATTACAAACACTTCCTAGTGCACAGACTGTGAGAGCAAAGTTAGTGTTCACCTGCAGAAATGCGTCCAGTACAGTTCCTTCCTAGAGCCTTTAAATTGAGAAAGGACGTACCAACTGCTCCAGTTAACTAAAGCTGTGCACTGAAGCATTTTCTCAGCTGCGTATGGACACTGGGAACGCTTGCTTGAACTCCAAGCCCAAAGCAAAGTCTAGGTGAGATTGCCATTCTTTGCCAGAGGATAATTTTCATTAATGCAAACAGGTCCAGAAAGGTGTAGCTGCTTCCTGCTCAGCACTACGTGTTGTCACGCTGGGAAACGTGGGTGCTGCTGAAAGCCAGGAAAAGATTCAGAAAACATAGAGAACCCAGCTTCTGTGTTGCATTTTAATTGCAGTATTTGGCAAACCTGATGTCTTTTGGTACATGAATTATTACACAGCTGCAGTGAGACACAGAAGAAACGATCACCATGTCACAGCATGGAAACATGTTATGATATAAAGAGCATAGCCAAACCCTCCTCCATCAAATAAAGAAATCACAAGTTTTTAATGGAATTCTAGGAGCTATGTTGACTAATTCAGATAAGTTTCAAGTCCCAGACCACAAGTACATGTTTATCTAGTGGTAAGTACAGCACTGAAAGATGAGATTAATTTTGCATACTGAAATTTGAAACGTTCCACACAACTCTTTCACGAGAGAACAGAGCAAAGGGACATAGCACAGAGGGTGGCTGTGACTGCATGATAGCCTTTTGGGGGACACATGCTTATGAAAAGCCTCAAAGCCATGACAAGAGTCTTCTCTGGGGTCTGATGCTTTCTTCAACTCAGCCAGTTACTAGCAGAGATCTTGCTAAAACAATCACACATGTACACATTACCTCAACCTACTGTGGCTATTAAGCAACCCATTCTGATCACAACATATAAAAGAAACTGAAACAAGTAATTAATTTTGACTGACACATCTGTAACACCAAACATATAATCAGCCCTGAGTCCATTCCAGTCCTAAAGCCTGAAAAAGCCTCGGGCCAGGCAAGTGTATCAGGCTGGCACAGCGTGTGGCTAGTCCAAACACAAAACCTGCCTATTGTAACTGCCCACTGAGGAAATTACTTCTTCGGCTCAGCTCTTCAAGATCTGTGATAGAGGTCCCAGGATCAAATGCTGCTGACAACCCACGAGAGAAATTGTTACCCAAGCAAAATCAAATGCAACAACCGTTGCTTTGGAGGATACACACAGAGCAACGCTGGAATATGGAGTTGCCACATTGCAATGACTAGAATCTCCTTGTGGATGCTTTCCCTGCCACCCCAGCCATGTGTAAAAAGAGCAAAGAGGACACCTAGCAAAGAACAGGGGCTTGTGCACAATTCTGATGCTCTAAAAAAAACGAGACGGAGCAAGAGAACAAACATTTAATTCCCTTGTAAAACAGATGACTGCATTGTAATTTACTAGCAGCTGCTGGCAACAAACACCATGCTCTCATATTCCTATTAACCAAGCTGCAGCTGATTTATTAAAGGCTCAGATACATCAAAACAAATGACTGTAACATCATTTATATTACTATTTACAGCTCTTTAATAGGGTTACACGAAGGGGCAATGCAGCACAAACTGGAATCTGGTTACAAGCCTGTCAAGCAGCAGCATAGTATCTCTCCATTGCACCAGGCTCCAGCACTGAGCTCCTCTGTGCCATTTCCAACAATTACCCGCACGCCTGCGAGGCACAGGTGTGCTGGAAGTAGGTGGTGGCAGGGCAAGCAAATCTTCCCAAATTGCACAAATACTCAGCAGTCTGCTGCTAGTCAGTATAACGCTGACGTAAAAACCAAACAATCAAAAAACAGCAAAAAACCCCCCACACCCAAACAAACAAACAAAACACCAAACCCAAAAAAACCAACCCAACCCTCGGCCCAGCACTGGGACTCAATCAAATATTGTTGGACCAGTAAGGAATCAATGTTATCACTCCTCTGCAGAGCACACGACTCCTACAGCTGCTGCTGAAGCCAAAGGCATCGTGCTGCAAACAGGCTGTGGCAAAAGCAGCCAGGGATCAACATCGTCCCTGGGACAGAAGTCGGCCAGTTGTTCAGAGCTCTCTCTCCTGGGCTGCCTGATGCGCCCCTTAAGCCAGGGATTCCCAAACTCAGGTGTCCCCATGACAGACAGGGAACGATGTGCCCATTACAGAAAGGCACCCGCAGGACCAGCAGCAGCTCCTGGCTCTGTGCAGAGCTGTGCATGGGCACAGCGATGCCATCCAGCCTGGCCTTCTCCTCTCGGGTGAATGCAGGATGCAGGCATGAGCCGTTCTCTGCTGGGCAGAAGATGATAAATTTGATATCCCCCCCACCCATCTTATTAGGAAAATACGGCCTACTGGGCTTTTTATTTCCTTTTCTCATGCTGTTTCAAGTTAGCATACCTAAGGTTAGTGACACAGCTGCCGCAGTCTGGGAATCTCAGCCCCAAGTCACTGATGTTAAACCCTAGGACTTAACTAGGACTTAACCTAGGACTTACCCTAGGACTAGGACTTAGTTAAACTACTAGGACTAAAAAGCGAGTGCATTAGAAATCGGCCTCTGAGTGGAAAGCAGGAACCGTTCGTGCCACTTCATATCCTGACTTAAGTGACTGTCCTGGTTTCGGCTGGGACAGAGTTAATTTTCTTCCTAGTAGCTGGTATAGTGCTGTGGTTTGGATTTAGTAGGAGAATAATGTGATAACACACTGATGGTTTGGCTGTTGCTAAGTAGCGCTTACACTGGTCAAGGACTTTTCAGCTCCCCACGCTCTGCCCGGCGCACAAGAAGCTGGGAGGGGGCACAGCCAGGACAGCTGACCCACACTGCCCCAAGGGCTGGTCCATACCATATCGCGTCATGCGCAGTATAGAAACTGGGGGGAGGTGGCCAGGAGCAGCTATTGCTGCTCAGGGATGGACTGGGCATTGGTCAGCAGGTGGTCAGCAATTGCACTGTGCATCACTTGCTTTGTATATTCTTTTATCATTACTATTATTATTTTCTCTTCCTCTGCTGTCCTATTAAACTGTCTTTATCTCAACCCACAGGTTTTACTCCCCACCCCACCCCGACAATTCTCTCCCCCACCCCACCAGGGGGGAAGGGTGAGCGAGGGGCTGGGTGGTGCTTAGTTATCAACTGGGGTTAAACCATGACAGTGATCTACAGGATCCTCTCTCTGCAGATGGGTTTCATTCTCAAAAATCACACCAATTTTCCCATACACCCAAATGGGATCTGTATGAGGTATTTGATGAGACCACAACTCTGGCCAGATCGAGAGGCAGTGCTGGTGATCCCCACTCCCTCGTGCCAAGTGCTTTGAGAGCAGGCTCCCCGAAACCCCAGCCTCTGCCAACAGCACACACAGCAGCACTTTTTTCTTCAAGGGATGGGGGAGATTAACAGCATCGTCACAAGCCATGGATCGCTCTATCTACCAAGATAATATTCTAAGCAGTGACGGACTATCTCATCTAAAGACTCTTTTCTAGCTGACACGACATACTTAAAAGGATTTTTAAATTAAAAGGGAACTCTGTATTAAGAACATAAACCCTTTATCAGAGGTGTCGATGAAGGCAAATGGAAGGATTCCTTTGCTGTATAAATTTCACAAGGAATTCCCAGCCCACCCCACAAATTTTGAACCAATGTGTTCAAGCCTCTGGTTTTCTCTAACCCGTAAAAGCTCCAGATAGTCAAATATTATGCTTCTGCTTTTTAAATATTTCCATTTAAATGTAGATTTTGACCTTCTTGCCAATGAAATATTAATAAGAGAATAAAATATATATTACTCTTCTTCTGAGGGAGAGGTCTCTCTAACTCTCTGTCATGTTCCCCATCAGTTTTTTGAAGAGGATTTCTTCAAACCATGGTGAATTTATTCCTCATTCCTACGTTTTTTAGGCCATGGCAGCTGAAAGTAGAAAGGTGATCCCGTTATTTTTAACATCCCAGGGGATAAAAGGAGGAGCAATTCTGTTTCTCTAGATCAATGAAAAGTAAACAAGGACACCAAAGAAACTGTATCATTTCCAGCAAGATGCAAAAGGCTAATTTAATTTGAAGTAACTGTGTTCCTAAACAAGGAGACAGTATAAAGATTAACGGAGACCTCCATTTCTTTATATAACTGCAGCCCATTAAGGAGGATAGAGAATAAACCTCACAAATTGCCCTGCTTATCCATCTTTATCTTCATCATTGTTTAAAGACGAATACCCTCTCCCCTCAACATTATTTATCTTTCTCGCTCCTCCTTTGTCGTTAATGGAAGGGAAAACAACAAAATACATCATGATGTTGTAGCACAAATGCAGTACTGTTTAAAGGGGATCAGTTCTGCTCCTGCGGATTTAATAAGAACCAGGCTGGACCCCAAGGATGCTCTACAGTCCTAATTACAGCTGCATCAGGAGAATGTTTCATCAATGGAAAACACCACCTTCTTTTTAAAGACCATGGTAGGATGCACTCTAAAAACATAGGTGGTAAATACTATTGGTACCCAACACAATATCCTGAAGTACCTGTTGTTCTGGGTATTTTCACTTTGAGTCCTGCCTTAGGTAGCACTGCAAAGCTACCACAAGAGTGGTGGGGAGGGGGACAGAAATCACCTAGTAAACTATGGAAGATACACGACAGCTGAAAAATCTAAACCAGGACGGGCTGAGACCTTGGGAACCTGCAACCGCCAGATAAGAAATATGTCGTGTGATGAAGGAGACCCTGGAACGGTTCTCAATCACTGCCGAGTGCTGCCCTGTGCTGAATGCTTTTCTGGAGAGAGTCATAAAACAGAGATTAGCAATCCCTCAAATTTTACTTACCAGCTTTTGCTGTTAATTCTCATGCGGTGCCTCTCTAATCTAACTCATGGAAAGTATCGATCCTGACTTTTCAAGTATATTGCTCTTATCATTTGGCTAAATTACAGCCCTATGCCATCAGCCCAGGTACTATCACCACCTCCAGAGCAGGGTATAATTTATAGAGGATGGGAGTCTGAAAGGCAGCTATGAGAGTTAAATGCCCAACTCCAGCTAAATTTCAATCAGCTCTGGGTACCTAATTCCCTTAGGCTCTTTTTAAATTCTAGAGCTTTTTTTTTTTTTTTTTTTTTTTTTTATAAAGATGCTAGCAAGGAAAGGTCAACCTAATTTGTCATAGCAGCAAGTGAAGGCAAAAGATCAGCACATGCTGACAGGCTGTCTGAGAGGTTTCATTATAGAGCTGTTTACAGCATTTATTTCTCCTGTTGTTGCTGCTGTTTTCAGGGTCAAGGAACCGAGATCCCATTTCAGTAGCAGAGATCACTGGCCAGGGAACAAAATGCTTGAATTTTATCTCCTCCCTCACAGGCTAGTTGACTTATATGCCACTAACTGCTGAGATTTTTCTGAATGACCCCATGGTTGTTGAAGTTTATACTAACACATGCAGCAACGCTAAGCCTAAATAATAGTACTAACATCACCAATTAGCATTAATACAACTGGAAATTTTAAATGGAGTGTAACACCAGTTTTAATTCACAATAGCATGTCAGCCAATCCAGTCAAATCAATTCACTGGAAGTTTGTTTCCTTTGGAACATAAAATTCTTTTTGTGAAGAAGAAATGCATTAATGTATGATAACTTTTGAAGCAGTCTTTCTTCACAGCTTTTTATATTCTACAGTTCATAGAGAAATGGCCTAAAGGTCTACACCATCACCAATACAAACACTTAAGTACTACATTCAACATATATTACCGGCTAAGTAAGGAAACACCAAGGAATGCATTCAACTGCCATTAATGTTCTCACCAGCTGCCACCTCCACATGAAGGCCAGGTGCAGGGTCTGGCAAGCTCATATAAGAGCGAGGACACTTAGGGCTGTTCCCAGTTCAGGAGATGTAGATGCCCACTGACCTGAGCACCCACAAAGTGGGCACAACAGGCCTCAAGAGAGAACTGCCCTGGCAAATGCTCTTTGGCCATTTTACAGTCTTGACTATAGCACAAGGAATAGAGAAGTACCTTTGACGAGGTTGCTGCTAAATTTCTCACAATTCAGAGGACAACCAAGAGTCAAAGCAAGCAAACGGAGTGCAATTGCATGGCCAAGAGCCAAGCCTCAGAGATAAAAGACAGTAATGGAAGACCTTCAGCCACAGCCAAAAGTTCAGCTGACAATAGGATTTCTCTTCCAGTAGCAGGAAGAGAGGAACCTTTAGGTCAAGTAAACCATACCTCCTGACTCTGCCTCAAAAGACTGCTAAAAAGGTCAAGACATTTTGTATCTCCCAACTATGTGATGAAAGACCGTGCCACATACCCATTCATTCCATATTGCTTTTGTCAGGTGATGGCAATATTCACGTGTGATGAATAGATCTGCAGGCAATGGAATCTCACATTCATATCTCAGATGTCCACATCATCTTGCTTATGCACTGAAGCCAAACATATCAGTATCTTTACTTGATCTGTTTAGCTGGTGAAGAGCTAGAAAGAGATAGGAAAGTTTCTCAACTCTGAAGGAAATTAAGGCTGAAAATTACTCCAGAAGAGCGCTGTGGAAGTTATGTGATCATTTATGATGCATCTACATATTGTTTTGCTTGGAGAACACAAATGGGATTTTAGATGGTCTAAAGGCCTTTTGCTGGCCTTCTGTATGGCAAAAAATCTCTTGCTGCCTCACTCCCACAATCAATATTTCTTTGTGCTATCGAAAATGAAAAAAAAAGAAAAAAAAAGGAACAAAACCAATACAAACAACTTCAATGCACTTTTTTTTTTTAATCTCCCCTTTTTAAAGACTTTCAGGATAAGTAGAGAAACGTAACTTCCAAGAAAGCATACACAAAAAAACACAGAGTTAGAAGGCAGACAGAGAAACGCTTTTTCATGAGCAATTACTTACACCCATCCACAAGCACACAACGCTATCACATCAACACACTGCCTTAGAGGCACTCTGCACCAGTACAAAGAAACAGGACAGACAAGATCCAGTGACAAAGAATAAGCTTTTTCCTCCCACTCTGCACTCAGCAGCCGTGATCCCAGAGAATCCATTTTCAGGTAAGAGTCTGCAGAGGCTCTACTGGCTTTCCATTCTGGATTTCTTTCTCCATTCAAATGACCAGCAAGAGAAGAAAACTCCCAACCCAATTTATCTAAGTGTCTTCAGCAATATCCTTTACAGAATTTCAAAGAGTTGCTGGCAGTTGTTAAGCTGGTGCTGTTTAACTTGGACATCTGTCCACCCAGGCTGAGATGACCAACTCACTTTACATCACTGGCTAGCAATCAAATAATAATTACTTTGGTTTACTACAGACTGGAGCTGGATTTGAGTGAATGATTTCAGAGCACTGGAATCCATTACCAATAACCCAAACCATCTGGGTTCTCGTCTCTGTTACAAAGAAAGCAGCAACAATTCCAAACATTAATTCAGACACTAAGTACTAGCTGGATCACCAGTCCATGGGAGCAGTGGCATGTATTTTGATACAATTACCTCAAGATGGAAGCTACATGGACATCCTATGGAGAGCGGTTCAGAGTTTACATTCCGTGCCACATTTAACTCTCCAGAGTTATAGGGAAAAGGTTTGTATTAAATAAAAAGCTCCATTTAACATTATTTCCTTTGCAAAGGCAAGCTGGATAACGCTGGTGGAAAGCGAGGATTTTGCAAATGTAGCATGCAGCCTCCCAGCAAAAGGGAAGCCAGCTGATGAGCAGTAACTGTGATTTCTGTAACAAGTAAGTTAAACTGTGCAACAAATTGGTACATCCAAATAAACAAATCCCTGAATCCTCTCCGTTTGCCTTTATGAAACAAATGAGTCAGTACTGACTAATCGTATTATAATACTGGGAAGCTTGTAATAGGCTTACAAACCATGTGTTTACAGGCTCATTATTGTTCAGGGCTTGCTGAGATAATAAGGAAGCTATGGAAGAAACACTTTGGAGTCAAAATCTTATCAGATATGTTTTGGAACTGAAATCAGTTTGCAGTTCAGACCAAGACTGGGTACGAGGAAGTGGGACTGAAGTGACTGGAAAGGAATAGTATTTCCCCATTTGGGACCAGAGATCTCTTCTTCAAAGCTATATCTAACAGAGGGGGCCCAAAGACAAGAACGAAACATAGATTCTCCCAATTTCTACTGGAGAAACTAGGTCTGAGCACTCCCCGGAGCCAACCACCCCTCTGAGAAACCACCTCCTCTGAAGGGCCAATTTCATTGAAAAAAGGAAACTGAAAAGAAAAGGAGGCATTTCTTCACTATACCCAGGAAAGGACTGAGGTACATTACAACTTGGTTTTCTTTTCCATTTGCTGTTTAAAAGGGCAGCTTTCTTCAAGAATCTGGCAGAATCACACAAATAAATTCTTAACATTGTAGGACATGTGAACCAGCCTTTGGAGTGGAGCAGGCAGAGTTGCACCTCACCTTTATGAAAGAATCTGCAAAAACAAGATAATGATTCTCATTTTCTACAGATTTTTATTGTAAAAATCAGCAGAACTCTACAAGTTTTATCTCTTCTAAAAGTTACAAGCCTGTTATTAGGGTTGTGTGTCCACTTCATTCTTAAAATTACTTCACCAGCAAAAAAAGATGCCTCTCTTCTCCTTTCTGACTGCTCATAATAAATTAGATGCTTTTGCCCTAAACACATTCACGTGCAAACCCTGAGAGCCATCATTCTTGCTCTGACAAAAGAAAGCTAATATGCAATAGTGTTACAAATACTCCAGGAGGTGTTCTCTCCTGACTTCAGTAGCCTCTGTATGAATTCAGTAGTCCAAAGCACTCACAGAGAGAGAACTCAGTGGTTTCTCCAAATAGGCAGGACAATGTGCCATGCTCTTAGCTTCAAGAAACCAGGTTCCTCCACCTGCAGCAAGTCGTGAACCTTGCTTACCTTGAGATTATTAAATTAAAGGGTTCACAAACACCTTCAAAGTTGCAGTAGAACAACAACTATTTGGTAGCCACCCTCCTTTGTCTCCAAAGGGACAGTTAGGGTATATGACAAGCTAACACAAACAGGTTATAGGGAAATCCAGGAATCCTAAAGCAGTTTTTGTGTCAAAATTTTCTAAGGGACAGTGCAGAGTGAGCAGCAAAACGCCATAAAAATTAGCTTAAAAGCCCAGTTTCATGTCCTTGAGGATCAATTATTGCCTTTGTATTCAAATGCATTTAATACATCAACCCTGTAGTGGGGCAGGATCTTCACTGTTGTGGCCAGTTCAGCCCCGCTGGTCTGTTAATGGGACAGGTCAGCACGATGCCAGCGTCGTGAAGGACAAAGAAAGACCGAGCATAAATCCCTTCTGACCCTGCTGTCACTTAGGTCACACTAAAGGCTAGTATTATGTTTATCCAGCACCATTAACCTCAACTTCTCCTGCACACAACTAAAATCCAGCTGAAGCAAGGCAGCTCAGCCAGACCCACTGTCAGAGACAGACCCAAGGCACCTCCTAGCAGGAGCTGTAGTGATGCATTTGTCTCTCCCCAGTAATATGTTGAATGGCAACAACCAAGCTCAGCACACGCAGTCAGAATGTCCAAGTATGCAGTGTCAGCACAGTGTGTGGTACCTCCCAAGCAGGTTGTGGGTAACACGTCTGGAGTAGCATAAAACTGGTGAGAACAAGGACACCTACGTTCTCCTCTCAGATCCACCAGGGCAGAGGCCCTCAGCCCAGACACTGGGGAAGCCCTGTCCTTGGAGATTTTGGGGTCTTGGCCAGACAAGGCTGTGAGCAACCTGCTGAGCTAGCCCTGCTCATGACACCAGATTATCTCCAAAAGCCTGCTCCAACTGAAAACATATCGTGATTCCATGAACTTACTGTCCTTTGCTTTCAAGAGTACGGCACCTCCTGCTTCAGGTTTCCACGCACACCAGCTGCCTTTCCTCTCATATGAAGACTTCACGAGACAGTTTAAAGAGGGACTGGGAAGCAGCCTCTGCCTTCCCAACAGCCTTCCAGGGGGTTGCACCTCTGTTTCCTGGAGGCTGCCAAGCCTCACAGTGCCACTGCTGCGGCACCATTATACATTTTGCTCTATTCACAGTTGCTACTTCAACCCTCTGTGGCAGCCCCAACCCTGGCAGGAGCATCCTTGGCTGTCTAAACAAATCTGCAGGACTGCATGAAGCTGGTAAGCTTCCCATTTCTGCAGCATAACCGAGGCAAGACTTCGCCTAAAGCAGCAGACACAACGTCTTGAAACCTTCTGATTACACAGCTGGGGAAGCCCTCTCCCTCTGAAATTATCAAATAATAAAGAGAGAGAGAGAGAGAGAGAGAGAGAGCACGCACAGGGGCAGGGTGGAGCAGAGAGGGAATATCTATGGCCTTCTGCACCCAATTCTGTCACTCTGACATTTCTTTCAAATACAATTATTTAAAGCCTCCTGATGGCAAAGCTGAGGAAATGAACTAATAGTAGCTTGTACGGTACCTCTCCATCAGGCAGTTCAATAAATCCTGGCAGTGCTGTGATTTGTGTTAGGAGAATGAGCTTTTCAAGAGCAGAACTATCACTTTACACCGTCAATAATCTCACTGTCAAAAACCCCCTGAGTAACCTGACCGACACTTCAGAAGCTTAATTTATAGATGCACTATTTGCCTTCAAGGTATTTTATGCAGCTAAATAATGGAAGTGGATATTATCCCAAACTACTCTGCAGCTTTCACAAGTGGAGTCCAAGAACATGCAGGAGGACAAATTTTCTATTATCTTACAGCTAAATTCTTCCCTCTGTGACACCTGCTTGATACCATCTACCACTAGTAGAGTTGCTTCCAAAGTATACTCCGGAAAATAAAAGCAGAATCAAGCTCTTGCACTTCAGAGGAGGATTAGCAATAAAGAGCAAAGCAGTGCACGGAGAAATGCCACAGGGTCTTCACTTTGCCGTGGACCACTTGTATGTGGATTTGCAGCTCTAACCACTGCTTCTCTCACCCAGGACACCTATGAGCTGCAGTGGGACTGCAGCAGGGATTGCCCAAACTTTCAGGAATGGGATACTCATAACTATGCCAAAGTTGCAAGCATCAACGCTGATAAATAAATGGATCACCTAGAAAGATCTGGGCTGTACTGCTGATTTTCAGGTTTAGGGACATATTTAGGGACATTTTCAGGACATATCCACAGAATCACTCCACCAAATTGGAAGACCGGGCCTTTCCCCTCCCCCCCGATGGAATCACGGATAGGCTTTTTTCTCTCCACCATAACTCATAATGCTATTTAATGGAAGAGGCTGGATTTCATTTATTCCTGGCTCTTAATGCTGATCAGGCAAGAATTAATTCCTTTAATGGGAAAGTATTTGTGCAACTATAACAAAGAATACCAGGGAGAGATTCTGGGCAGGCACCAAACATGACAGTGCCATTGTGTCCCACACATCTGAAACTCCAAGCTGTTTCAACCAAGAACAATAAAAATTAGCTTGCTCCGGAGTAGGGTAAGCCCTTTACATAACAAACCAGCAGCAAAAAGTTTGGAAGTCACAAGCACGTGTACACGTTTTCGGTTCTAATGAGTCAGAGAGAAAACTCAAGGCGATAACAACCCCAACCTAAGGGGAAAAACTCAGATCTACACCCAAATCCTGTAGCTTCGATTTAAGCATATTTTTAGTGACACATGCACATTCCAGACTGCAGAACAGCCCCAGTACATTTCTTGGTCAATACCTAATTAGACTGCTCCCTTTTTTTCCATTCACAGCTGAGCCACTGTAACAGGTTTTGCCTTTAAAGCTGGGCTCGTGCCCTTGCTCTGACAAAGCAGAAGAACTGAACGGCCCTTCATTCACGTTATGCATCAGTTTGGTTTAAACAAAAGCATTTCCTTGACTAATAAGTCACACCCCAACAAATCAAGATAATTATCCAAAGGTCAATACATCAACAACGTCCCTTTTTGCATATTCCTGTGACTCAGAAGCTGGCTATCTGCACAGCCAGCCTCTGACACCCTTCTGACAAGGATGGCAAAGTCAGCTAAAAGCTAGTGGCTGTCTGCAGCTCCCTGTCTTTGTAGGAATGAAGAAACCCTTCCACTGCCTATGTACACACAGAGGGTAGAACTGTGTTCCCACTTGCAAACAAACTGGAGTAAGACCCCAAATACCAAACGAAGTGAGAAGGTTTTAAACAACTCCAAATCTCTTTGTCTCATCAGACCAAAGTAAGCTTGGCATCTGATCCTCTCCCCCATAATTCCCTATAACCAATTCAGTTCACCAGAGCCTGCCAAAGCCACAGAATAAATTAATCTCGGCTTACTAACCATGCAAGCACATGTAACCTTTCCTTGGATGGAACCGGAGCAGCTTAGCTACCTAACATAGATCCTATGCCCACTGCTAGCAGCTAATAAAACACAACTCAATTGGTAGGATTCCTTCCCCCCACCCTTTCTTTTAGTAACATAAAACTCAGGATCATTTCTACACAGCTCCAAAAGCAGCCTAGCAACAACAGTGAAAAGCACAGCTGCCTTGCCCTTACTACATGGTGATCAAGATTTAAATTCCCTATCCCCACCCAGTTCAAACCCATCAAACAGCCCAATTCACCTACCCAGTAACTCTAATTTAGCAGCTTTGCGCTGCTGGCTCCCCTAACGAAAGCCATTTGATGACTCTGAACTTGGCAGTGCAGATGCTGACTTCTGACACTAGGAATAAGCAAGCGCACAGCCCGCTTGACTGGCCAGAGAACAGTTGGGGTTTCTTCCCCCCCCCTTTGATCATGCTAGTGTTAAAAATTAAGACTACTCTTGGCCCAGATCCATCCTGCATAAGACAGAATGATCACCTGGTATTTACCTCAAAATCTCCTTCTCTTTTTAATACACAAACTGCTGTAGATTAAACTCAGTGCCACGCAGCAAGCAAAGCTCTTCACTAAGCCTCAGCCGTACAAAGATCTCTATGGGAATATTGACAAGATTGACTTCTTCTGTATGTTTAGATCAAGTGTCAAAAAATATTTATGCAAGCTTTTTTCCACCCTTTCTGTCCTCACTCCTTAATCCTGGTACAGTTGGAAAATCAACTCGTGACAAGACTACAAGCACCACGGTCCAGGGGAAATATTTACACTCTGCTCAGATTCAGATATCCCCAGGGCTGGGAAAGGGCTCCTGGAACAGGCAGCTTCAGTCTCGTTGCCCTGTCAGTGCTTCCTCACGCCTGCGGCATCAGGTTCAGTGGGAGCGTGGCAGAGAAACGCTTCGCTCCCCTCTGCTCCGTTCCAGCTTGGTCTCTTTGATCTCTACTTTGCCATCCATCCCACAGCGAAGTAAGTCTGAGTGATTGCACATTGCTGCATGTTGTATCCAACATCAAATTTGAAGTTCAGGGGTTTTCCTCCCCTTATACCAGGAGTGGGTGCCTAAGGGCAGGGGTTGGTCTTTGGTTGTTAATTCAGGGACCAAATTCTGCCCACAGTCACAGCTGAACCACAGAGGCTAAAGTACAAACCAACAGCCTTGTTTGCAGGTATGTGCGGCTTCTCTGGCACATAAGCTATCTAACTGATGGAAACCTATGAATATGTCTGAAGGCTTGATGCACCAGTGCTAAAAATTCTCTGGAATAATGAATGAGAGATGGCATACAGTTGGGTTTACATGTAAAAATGCCTGGGTGAAGCAGCCCCAAATCAAGCTTCCCTTTCTTCCCTAGGACAGTTCATATGAAGGGGACAGGAGGGATCCCTGGAGCCGAGAGGAAAAACCTCACCAGGATGTGATCTCTGCCCCAGCTAGGAGGCACCAGCCAAGCCACAGCCCCTTCCAGACACAGCAAGATGTCTTAACTTCTTACTGCTTTTTGTCTCATTGTCTTATTCTCTTATCACTTCACTTTCTATTGTTGTTCCTCATCTCGTTCCCCACTGCAGTGCGTATTGCTCTGTCTTGCTACAAACAGCAGCAATGTTCAATATTCTCATATCCAGAAAACCATCACACGCACACGCACAGACATATATACATATAACTGAGTTCACATGCCATTTGCATACTACAGCAATGTATTTTGTGGAGTTTCATAGATAGTGATCACTCCTGCCATAATATTTACCCTTTTTGCTGCTCCTCCTGCCCATCATTCATTTAAACTCTCACTTCTTTAAGGCACATGTACATTGTCTCCCAAAATGGGACACTGTTCTCATGGGGGTGCCTCAACCAGTAGATGCAATCTATGAAAGAATCACCCAGTATTACCTTTTGGTAGCCAAAGACCAAGACCTTAAATCGGCCACCCTGACTTTCTGGATTTTTGACAATAAGGAAACAAGAGCATCTGATTACACAAAGATGTCTGAAAGAATATGTTACTAGAGCAACAGAGTGTCATAAGTGGCTTTCTGTGCTAATGCTCTCATCCGCTATCGTCTCAGTAACCCCAGGAGACAGCAGCTAGTTGCAGGAGGTAAAGTCGAGCATCCACCATTCATCAGGTGAGTGACGAGACAGTCACATGTCTACACAACGCCGAACACTTTCGCTGCTGAAATCCCAGACTCCCCAGAGGAATGCAAACAGAGGTTTTGACACAAATCTGTACCTGAGCAGTAAATGGTAAGCTGCCTTCCCCAGACAATGCGCGATGAAGCAAATGAAAGTGAACAAAGCCGATGAATGACACATAAGAGGAAGAAACGTTGTGTTCTCCCCCTGTGATAAAGGAGTACAGCAAACTTGCAAAGTGCAGCTTCTCATAGGGAATGGACTTGAATAAATTAAGATTTATTGCACCACTGCCCCAAAAAAGGAGTCTATGAAAACTAAGGACCTCAATCTTCTGAAGTAATCTCAAAAAATATCTTAGCAAATGAGTACAAGAATATCATTACAACACCTCTAAGGTTTTTTTTTTTGTTTAAAATACATATTTAATTCCACATAATATTTAGCTACTTGAATCCCAGAATATAAAATTGAAAGTAAGTTGAACCTACCCTCGTTAATTAGCTCATAGAGGAAAATGTGTGTCTGAATCCTTTGTTTCCAGTGCACGTGGATTCAAAGGTGTAAATTCAGTTTGGGTAGATACAAGTTAAGTTCAGCTCATTATCATACGAAATGATTTGTTTTATCCCTTTGACCGAATGGCATGTTTTGGCCCAGATTCACGTGCTCTGCCGCACAGGTCTGTAATTTAGTTCAGATCCAATGAAGCCTTAAATCTGGAGGGCCAACATCAAGGTTTTCACAACTAACATTTTACTGAAATTAAATTCAGACTAGATCTTGAAATGGTTATGTTTAATATTTGATCTTAAAAGAGTAAGGCTGATGTCATCCTAGAACTGACATTAGGTTTAATGCTGCTTGGTAACCAGAAAATATAAAGAAACAGGGTGCACCCAATGTATACAAGATGAGTTAAGCAGTGCAGTCTCAAGTCTTTTTCTTGTGTTTTTTTTAAGGAAGTAGCTAAGTGCATGCATTGCTGCTGCTATACCACAAATGAAGTATCTTCAAAATTTTCATTCCATGAATAATACTTTTCATGGCAAACTTAGTGTACGAGTTAAGACTCTGCAAATGAATTTAGTCACAAAGCATCACCAAGATGTGTCATCATTTACAAAGTGCCACAGGCCAAACAACCAAGGGTCTTTGGATTATAGAGAAAAATGAGATGTGGTTTCTTTTCTTCTTGGAGCTTTTACCTGTGAAGACTCCAGCTGTAGCCACCAAACACTTTTAAATCATGTTTTTGCAGCACAAAGAGCGGAGCAGGGAGGGGATGCCTGTAGCACACTCACACATCACTCTCCCTTCGCCAATATTGTGCTGTGCCACAGCGTTAATGTTTAGTTTGGACTGGTCCTTTGGCTGAAGAAACCCAAGCATCTTGACTGGCAATAACGGACTAGTCATTTAGTACACTGTTCAGAGCAATGATTGTTGTTGTTGTTTGAATCTGGTATTTTTAGGAAGAGGTAATCCTGGAGATTTGCATCTCATTTCCCAGAATGCCCTAGGGCTTTTCCAGCAGTTGGAATCTTACAGGATAAACATCTTCCCCTGATTGTAATTGCATTATTAAATATGATTGCTCTCCTCTTCCTTGAAAATTTTTTAAAAGCAGCAACAAAGAACACTGCAAGAAAGCATCCTGTTGACAGCATGGAGGAGAATTGCACAATAGAGACAGACAGGAGTATTTCACCTTTAACTTCTAGATGCAGAAAAGACTTTTCTAAGGCAGGGAGTCCCACAACACCATGCAAAAGCTTACTCTTCTAAACAGCTGCAAGCATAAGAATCCTTCAGCTATCAAAATTGAGGCCACCGCAAATAACTGTCTCCATTACAAAACATACTGCAATAGCTCCAAGAAATCCCATCAAAGATCGGGGTTCTGTTACTGTAAACCCTACAGACACAAATAACCATAATCATACAAAAGTCACCCAGGGGAACGGCAATAAGTGAAAGGGGAGGTTATGGAGGAAACTAATACGATCCTGACCAACACGAATGAGCTGCTCAGTTTTAAAGTTACACTAACAGCTTCTTACACCTAACACAGAGCAGTTAACTCGGACCCTACACACTCCAGTGATTTGGCTAGTTAAATTCCTTTTCCTCTAGAAAGTTCCTCTTCCCTGCGATGCCTCACTGCACCTTTTACAGCCAAGGCCCCCAGTTTGTTGAAAACCACAGGAACAGAACCATGAATGCTGAGTATCTACTCTCAGCCATAACTGCTACTATTTCAGCCTTCCTGCATTAAAAAAAGATATCAAAAGATATTTAATTAAGTGTGCATGCACATTGCTTCACCGTAACTCCTATTAACTTAAAAATATTAATGCATATAAAGTGTGCTAGCAGTTACACAACCATAACAAAGTACACAAAATCAAAGTATGAATGCATTTCTGCCTTAACTGGATACTTATGGAAACCAAAACAGGCTTTCTGATGAGAAAACGTGTGACGGAGGACACATTTTCAGCACTTTCAAAGAAGGAAAGCAGCTCTTCCTGTAGTTCAAGGGACTTCTCCAGGTACAGAGAAGAGGTCGGTTCACGGATACCTTCAGTCTTGCCCTACTCTTATGTAGTCCAATGTATTTTGCAACACTTTGCCAATACTGTACACTCCATATTTATATTGATTTTTCAGGAATATTTACACTTACACACACACATATATACACACAAAACATACACATTCAGAATGTACTATACACAAAATCTTGTGCTTAGGCATGCATGTGTCTTTCTATATAGCATTAAGATAATTCCCCACAGAAACTCAGCTGGGTTGGGGGTAGGTGGAGAAGAACGTGCCATAGCTGCACACTCTAAGTAGCGGTTAAACTGCTTGAGACCACTTTTCTGCTTTCAAGAGCCTCAGCTCAAGTGTTTTCACTAAGCTTTCCATGTCTAACAGCTTCATGGCATGGGAATCAGTAATGCTTCTTCAGTGTACTCTAAAAAAAAAAAAAAAGTTAAACATCTATAAAGCAAGGCCTACTATACAACAGATGGTCTAACCTCTTGAATGTCAAAATCCTTCTATGTCAGGCAGCCCAATTAAAGTGACATTTTTAGCAGCATGCCTCTCTCCACTGTGCCCTTCCTCCCACTTTAACCTGAATGTCCCAAGGGGTAATTGCTCACCACACAATTACAAACACCAGTTTACTGTAGTTCTTTCGCCCCAATCTCTAATTGGGAGAATCTATGATGATGGTTAATCTAACTCCTGGGTCTCAATGAAGAAAACTGTTTAAAAAGAAAAGACCTTAGAGAAAACACAAGCAAACTAGCATAGCTCCAGATCTCCTGATTAGGATCATTTTGTTTTAGCCTCTTCAGCTGCAGCAAAGGTCTTTGTCATTCACCTTGTCTTTCCAAAATAGTAAAAAGCAGACATGGCTAATAAATAGGAAAGAGAAAAAATGAAAAAAGAAAAAAAAGAGAGGAGAAAAAGCACTAGAAACCATTGTATTCTAGTGGCTTGCTGTCATCTAAGTAGGATGTGCTTCAGTACAAAGGAGATGCCTTGGACTCTTCTAACCTCTAAAACAATACAGTACTTATGAAATGCATCAGCAGTCCCATTTCACAACACCAGACACAGCCCCAGCCAGCCTGTGATGTGAATAACAGGTAACCAGCAAACTCCTGTGCCTGAGGTGGGCCAGCCAGGGGTCAGTGATGGCACGGGAGCTGTGAGATGATCTTAATCGGGTGCAGGGGACGTGAGCCAGCAGGAGCTGCTGAGGCTGACAACAGCAGGCCAGCCCACAGGCTTTTGTGCAGCCCTGGCCTGCCGCAGCCCTCCCTGAGGAACCAGGGGCATGTCCTCCTCATGGACTGCTCCTGAGGCTCTCCACACTGCATGGTATGTGTACGGTCACTCCAGCCATACAAAGTTTTTTGGCATGCAGTCTGCGGAGCCAGAAAGGTTGTCATCCCTATTTCACAGCTTGAGGAATGTCTCCAATTCCTCCTCCAGCCTACAGGAATTGATGATGCGGAGATACTTCTATTCCTGATTCACAGATGGAAAACGGTAGTATAGAGTTTAAAAAATCCGCGCAGGAACTTTGCGGCAAGTACTACAGACTTGAACTCAATGTCTTGACGCCCTCTTAAGTGAGAACGCCCACGTAACTCAGTTCTGGGTTTCTGTTTCTGTCAGTGGAGGCTGACAGCTTTAATACTACCATGACATAAGATGGTCAGGCTGATTCTGCACAGACTTGAGATACAAACCAACATAGCTGCTTCTCATCCAGCATGCGACAGCCCCAGAAACTACAGCATTTGCAAGGAGCCATGGCTTTAATGGAAGCTATGCCTGAGAAAGGATTGCTGAAAAAGGCAATCAGATACTAACAAAAACATAATCCTGTTCATCCCCAAGTGCGTGTTTCTCAGATGATTTACTGTATTATGATAAAGTGAATCTCACATTCAGAGACTGCAGGCTGGAAGACAGGGCATTACACACACGACAGCTCTTTTGATGCTGCTTCGGAATGAAGGGACTGTTTTCTCCCCACTGTTTAGAGGGAACATTGGCAGCACCGACAGATTCTCAAGACATCGCTTCCGTTCTACAGGCCTGCAGGATGTTACAATGCAACATTTAAAGCAGATAATAAAAATGGTCGATTATTTTAAACTGGCTGCAACCTATACTCAAGCAAGGAAACTGTTGGATGAAAGAGCTTCCTCCTACAAGTTTGTAATGTTGCTGGGGGTTTATACTTGTTACTGAGACAGAACCACTGATACCTTGTGGGTGGAGGGACAGTAATGCTTGGAGACTAGGATAAGAGACTGCACTCCTCATGAAACGAGTTTCATTTCTAGCTCGACCTCAATTTATTCTACTAGGAAAAAAGTGACTGATCAATTTCAAGTGGATTTTTCATCAAAAGCACAATTTATGACTACAGGCTTTACTAGTATCAGTCTTTTGGTTTCCATGTATGTAAAATTACTGTTAAATACACAGTGGCGGAGTTAGCTGGGAATTTCTTAAGCACTTTGGAAACCACAGAACCCATTTAAGTGCCAAGTTGTTCTTGTTATTACTATCAAAAGTTGATGCATTCATTTAATGTGTAGAATATGCTAAAAAGGAGCAACAGGTGATTGCTGTCTATCAGAAAGAATAAAGGGAAAGGACAACATTTTCTGAATCAGAGGGATTAAATAAACTATACCACCATGCCAGGTATTAGCTATTTTGTCGCCACATAGAGAGCAGGGAAGCTTATTGTGTGTCTGCAAATCCTGCATCACAGAAAGCCTGTTTCAATCAGGGTTACACTCCCCAGTTTCACTTCAACATCTCCTAAAAAGCTGGTAAGAGTAGGTTTAAAACAAGGCTTTGAAAATGTGCAGAAGTCAACCCCCTTCCACACTCATCTTGCTCTTTTGACCATGTTGATAAGTGTGATGGTATTTAAAATCCCAGTCCTGAGCTTGTGAGAAAACTGTACAACTGGAACTTAGTTCGCAGGTTCAGTCTCCTCTGAAAGCATTCACACCACATGAAGCTTTTAATAATTTCTAAAACCTTCAACTTACACAGGAGGATCAAAAGACAGACAGAAAGAGAATCTAGTCTTCACTACCCTGCCTTCCTCTCCTCTAGACAGATGAGCTCCACCCAACATATCTTTTATGGGGGAAGCAGGAAAAAGTAGACTACTATTTTAATCAGTGGGGGTGCATGAAAAGTTTTCAGGATGTGCATTTCTGACAGCTTTCTCAACTTCCATCTGCTTTCTGAACAGAAGCAGTCTCCCCAAAATCTGCAAAACTGAGCCATAAACCTCACAAGAAGAAAATTCCCTTGGGAGACCCACCACCTCAGCTACGCTCTGAGCCAGAGACGCTGCAGGAACAATTCCCCCTGGGATTGAACATTTCTTCTTCCCTGCTGGAAAGCACAAGTGCAGATGTACAGAGAGGAGTGGGAGGTAGGAAGAGGATGGGGGACGGAGCCCAAACTTTTTCAGCCTTGAAGAAAGACATGCGTTTCTGTCTCTGAAAGGGGCTGTGGAAGAAGGCGGGAAGAAGTCTAATTGCATCCAGATTGTTTTGTCCTTCCCCACTTGCTTCGTCTCACTGGCAGGTTTGACTGTCAGTACCCGCAGCGTTTCTGAGCCCAGCACCAGCTAATTGTGGTCCTTATATACATACCCCCAGATCTAACTTGACACAATGCTGTATAATTGGCAGCTCAAGAGAACGGGGAGAGACGGGCACTGAATGTGAATGAACCTCTCACGCCTACAGCAGGAAGATCCTCCGAGACAGAGGCTGAAGTCACTGGCAGGGAGCTTGCCCTGTGCCCGTGGACCCAGTGGCAGGTTTGCAGACAAAATGACGACTTCATTTTCCAGTGCTGCCAGTCTTAAAGGTCCTAAAAACAAATATTCTCTGACAGGGAAAAGGAGGACAAAATGAAAGCAGGGCAGTAGGCTTGGGCAAGGGAAAGGGGGCACTGGAAATAGATGCTTAATAGTGGAGTTTAGACTGGAAGTGAAAAAGAATTACAAAATTCTCACCCTGCCTGCTCGAAGGAGCTCACAGTACATCTGTGCATTTCTGTTGGCTGTCAAATGGAAAAATGTAAGTGGGACGTTTTTCTCTTGAATCAATGTTTATTCAATAAGGTCAGTGCCACCTAAACAGGTTTCAGTCTCAAGCGTAGGAAGACTCTGTATAGCTGCATACAAAGAATGGCAACATATCTGCACCTTCTCCACACTTCCCATCCCTCCCCAGCTTTTACTGCAGAAACACGATACAGCCCTGCAGACGGAGGCTGTCAGCTATCCCCCACTGCTGCTTACACTACATTTATGTGCATGAGCACTAATATCTTCCTGCACAGTTCAGGTAAGGGGTTAGGCAGGGCTCACTGCTCACTACTTAGCTAATTGCTACAACAGACTGTCTTGCACAAAAGAGAGCAGTTTCTTGTTTACTCAGGAATATTTGCTTTAAGTGCAAGATTAATCAGCACAGTTCAGAGCATGACAGCTTTATGTTTTGTCTCTAGCCTCCACATCTTCGTATTAACATCTGGCTCCATCTCCTTGGGCTCCATCTACCACTCCTTTTCCCTTCATGCCTTTAAAGTACCCAGATCCTTTTTCATAATCAGATGCATTATGTGAACCATAAAGACGCAAAAACCTTGCGCACAGTTTAAGATGAAGTGTACATTTAAGAGAGGAGGCTCAAAGCACCCATTCTACCCCAGGGAGACTGCAGTGGTGACACACAGCTCTCAACACCACAGCATCCATGGAGCCAGTAAGAGGTACCTGGGCTGTTAGATTTTGGCGTTGCTTTAAAAGGTATTTGCCTCTAAGGTAGAGATAAAGCTGTCATCCAGGCTGGATCCTGGAGGACTAACTGGAATTAGGCAGACTAACTGGAGCTATTTCTTGTGGAGACAAAATGGGGAAGGGTTTGGGAGGGATGTCCTCAGGGTAAGACAGACAGGGAAGCAGCAGAGGACAGGAGTTCTAGCAGGGAAAGCAGAGCAAAATGCAAACAGAGCAGGAGATGCAGTAAACAGAAGAGAGGAAAAAAAGGTCAGAATTGGTGCTGGTCAAACAAGGAGCAAATTTTCCCTTTGAATGTGACAATATGGCTCTGAATAAATAATAAGAACATAGTTACTACATAAAGGCCACGACCTCCATCCAAACCTCCCGCTGTCATCAGGAAGAGATCTGCTACAGACTGAGGAGATTTCAGGAGCACTGATTTTTTATATTCTGGCCTAAAAGCTTTAATTTTATAAAATTTGTTTGTTTCCTTCAACCTCTGGTTTTGGCACTTTGTCCAAGCTGATACTTGTTAGTCTTCTACATTCTCTCTATCCTTGTGGCAGGTTTCCTATTACTAAAATGATGCTGCCAGTAACAAAAATTCCCTGAAAAGCCACAGCAAACACTTGCTTTCAAAGAAAAAGATGAGATTTTTCTGCTCTAAAAGTGTAAAATGTCTCAGAGAAAGCCAGCAAAAGATGGCCAGTCACTAGGAGAGAGTATTTCAGAGGGCCTACCACCTATTTGCAAATGTGATTCTGAAATTTTTTGAGTTCAAGTGTGTCGGAAAGTCCATGGAATTTGATTATTAAGGGCCAGACTCCATGAAGAAAAGGTATCCTGGGCACATTTGTAAATTTTAGCAGCGGTCTTCAGTTACATTTGTCAGGTCTATATCGAAATCCTTGGAGATGGTTTGAAGCAATGACTTATAATCAAAGCCGTCCACAAAAGACAGGTTTTAATGCAGGTTGCACTACACCATCACACAGAAGTTGTTTCCTATTCTTTGTTACTCCAGTGCTTTCTGGGAGAAAGATTTTTCAAAGCAGACACCTGAATTGGCCCAACAATGAAATCTGCATCAAACTCTGGCAAAGGGGAAAAAACACCCCTAATGACAGCATAGTACATTGTACCGATATTAATATTTATTATTTCCTGACACTACCCCGAGCTATTATTTGCTTACAACCAGTACTACCGGACTTCTAAGAACTCATGCAAATTCCATAAAATGCAAGAGCAATTAACCTTGTTGGGTAGGAAAATAAAGTTTAATGTCAAGTTGCTCTGCTGATAGATGTGGCTTACATACGTCTCGGAGGCCGATTCATGCCTCTGATATAATGAAGCTCACCAGAAAGGCCTGGTATCGAGCGACTTCTCCGATTACACACACGTTGCCGAACACATCCTGAGCTGGACAGCCAATAAATTACACCATGAGCATACACTGGCCTGGATGACTCAATTGTTTGCTTTAGTAATAATTAATCAAGAGCAAGATGCAACGTGATTAAGCCTTTGATATTTACAAGAGGAACATTTAAAGAAAAAAGAAACAAAAGAAGAGACAAGAATCTCCTCCCCTGCATTTAACCAAAACTTTTCATAAATTTCTTGTTATTTTTTTCTCAATTCTGACAATTAGAAAAGCCCTTCTCCTCTTTATATACGTAGAATGAAAACTATTTAGTCCCCAATGAAATTTTACAGTCATTTGCAGCTTCCTTAGAACCCAAGAGGATACATTAACCCATACATTGCAGTTCAGCAGTTTACAGGGGGCCCATGAATGCTCCAGCCGTGCCAACGAGGCTTCCATCAGTCTTAAAGAAGCAAAACTCCCGATAGCTCAATCCCCAATTTCTGACACTCGGGAAGATATTCCCCACAAAATAAAGCTAAAAAATAAGGGAATAGAAGCATCGCTACGCACCTCACTGCGGCTCAGTGCAGCTGTTTGTACACCCTTTTCTCATGCAATTTCAGCGGCAACTGGACAGCAGAAATGACTTTGCTTTGGCAGGGAACAGACCCACAGGAGGCCACGCCAAGGAGATGGTGCCTAAACCCTCTCAGCCACACAAACAGGAGTTTCTATGTTGTTAAATCATTTCCTTAAAGAGAGATGCTCAGACACAAGAAGAGAAAGAAATCAAAAGCCACCTTTGTCACAAGAAAGGCAATGTCTGCTTCACTACCACCCCATGCTCAGGTAACTTGGTGCCGAGGAGGAGGAGGTAAAGAACGCCGCAGGTTTTCAAACATTCCTCTACCGCAAAACACAGTTCCACGCATGCTCATAACCTAAGCTTCACAAAAGCTCCATGGAGTAGGTAAGGGTTATGGTAACTGTTTTACAGATGGAGAACTAGTACAGCGAGACCGAAAGATTTCCCTGTTGTCACACAGGAAGTCTGTGGTGAAGGAGGGAGCTAAGCGCATCTGGCTAACATCAGCTCAAGAGGTCAGGATGGGGAAGGTAATGAGATGCCTCCATGCCAGAAGCTAAGTTTTAGGAAGCAAATATCACACAGAAGTTGGAAAAATCACCGCAGTGAATCACACTTACTCAGTATTCAGAGACACGCTCACACTACAACCACAAGCACTTATTTAATTAGAAAAATGATCTAATTGAGATGCATCCAAAATTGCCTCCAATACAACATAAGCAATAATACACGTAGGTAAGAAAATATGTTGGCTACGAAGGTGTGTGCATTTGTGCACATGAGGAAAACAACGAGGGTAAATTGTCAGACTTGCTCTCCACCAAGCTCAGCAATAACGCTGAATACATTTATTAAATGCAATCAAATTTTACAAGGCACTGAAGTGGTAACTCTGTAGTAGTGGAAAGTGCAAGCAGCGATAAATATCTTGTAAACACAGAGGTCACAGGCCCAGGTGCTTACAAGCATGGCAAAGGTGGGTTACTGTAAGTGGTATGCTTCATTGCCTCAGTTATTTTTTGGAGGAGGGGTGAAACAGGACAGAATGGATTATTATTTAATTTACTGCAAGAAATCAGGAGTCAAAGCAATTCAAAGGAATTTGTAGCTTATCACTATGCAAAGAAAAATCAAACCTCTATCAGTTCAGATCTAAATACAATTACAGGAACAAAATAGCTTTATGTTTAAACCATCTAACTGAGCTTGACAGATGGGTACTGTTTATATCCATTTGTATTTATTGAACATATTAAAAGATTGCAGCTGTTCTGTCAATGCCTAGGTGCTTCCAGGGTGCTTGGAGCTGTATATAAATATGACAGAATTTTATGGATAAATATATTCCGCGGAATAAACATGTTGGAGATATTGTGATATAACAAGTATTTACATTAACAACCATAATACCTTGAACTGGTTTCTATTGATCTTTAAGCACTTCACAAAAGTATGGATAAAGCATCTGCAGTCCCACCCTACAGACACAGAATTAAAACTCAGAGATTAAGTGCTGCTGAAGGATTTTACAACAACTCTGTATGAGCGATGGGATTAGAAGCCAGGCCTATGACTGCAGGCTTTGTCTTCAGCACTTTAAATCACACTTCCCCCATCCATATCTACCTCTCTGCATCTTTGTGCGCAGCACCCAGGAGCCCGTTTAATTGTAAACTTGCATATATTCACTGGCTAATTTTAATCTCATGCAGCGTTGGGTCAATCAAAGCCAAAGCCAACGAGCTGCATACTATTACAGCTCGCTGCAGCTTTCCCCCAGTCAGAGGGCTGTACGCAATCTGTCCATCAGCCGAACCCCCCAAACCTGCGCCGCAGCAGCATGTCGCTGCTGACAGCTTATTCCTGCACTTAGAATTCAAGGCAGAGCCTCTCGCTTGACAGCGATCTAACCCTCACCAAACCTCCTCTGACTGGCCACAAGATCAGAAAGAACATTGTAATTAACAGAAATATAATCCCACACTCCTCATCAGTGAGGTTTTGCATATACGTAAGGAACAATCAGTGGCAAAGAATGATGACTGCTCCTTATGTAAATCACACGCTCTACAAGGAAAAGCTTTCAAGCATGGCATGTGGGAGATGAACACACACAGACCTTCGGGTTTTCTTGGGGGGTTTTCTCCTGCGTTCAGCTCTCAAGCACTGCAGCCTCGGGGAAATCTGACCAAGCACGTATTTCATCTGCCTACTGCATGGGTTTTGAATAAGAGCACCACTGCACATGGTTAATCATCAGATTTTTTTTTTCTTTTTAAATTTCATAAATAATTGTAGACTACACCCCATCACAGTCATTTGTGTTTGCAGTACTGCATTCCGGCAGGACTGAAAGGGAACAGAATGACACTGGTTGGGGAAGAAGAAAGTTTTAAACTAGAGGTTGCATAAAGCTGGAGGGTAAAACAACCTGAAGATAAAACAGGACTTCTGTTGGAGTCCTCTATAGGCAGCTATTTTGGGTTGCTGAGGCTCCTAAGAAGAATTTCAGTGTAGGAGACGGAGCATTTTTCCTGCTAAGAATTGCTCCCTTACCTTCATAGTTCCTGCACCACAGCTTTAATGCTTTTCAGAAGACACATAGGGGGAAAAAAATGTTACAGACCTCTCTGGAAAGGGGGAATGGAAAGACTTTACTGGGAGAGAAGAGCTGTTAACCTGGCAATGAGAAAGGTGCTGGACCACACTAGAAAACAGATCAGGAACAAAATATGATTTATCTGAAAACAAGCGTACAGATAGAAATGCGGAGATGGAAGAGAAGAAGAGAGGCCTTTCCCAGGGGGGTGGGGGGTGGAAAGCAAACTTCCTTTCTGACTAAATAGCTAAACTCTCAGTCATTTCTAAACAGTGGGAATCACAGTGCTAATTTTAAAACCATCCATCAATTGATAGCCAAAATCTTTTTTATTAAAAAGGGATATCCTCATCTCGACTCTCTGCCTGTGGAAGAGGCGGCACAGGGAGAGAAAAATGGAAGAAAAAGGAGAGCTGGCCTGCTAATACCATATGGCAAATGCAGGAACTGAGCACAGGCTCCCTGATTCCCAGACAAGAGCCATATCCCCACTGGACCACCGTCATTTTTCATCTGCAAATATGCATGTGCATACGCACAGACACACAGGCGATAGCAGCATAATCATCTCTGTACTGCCCTGCCACTAAGCCCTGAACTCTGAAATGAGAGCCATCATCTCAACAACTGAAAGGGCATATTAATAGTGTTGCCAGTTAAACTCTCCAGAGAGGAGCCGTCTCCTGCATGTTTATACAGAGCCAAACACAACTGGGCCCACGGTTGCCTTTAGTTCCACAGAAAGGATCATTATCCCGGCTCTTCCTTGGCTGTGGTCGGCCAACTGCGGCTTTGGTAATTACCCTATAGAAACTCAAAGCTGCTACACCAGCATCTTAAACACAAAATCATACTCTATTGCCATTTTTCCCAGAAACATTTTTATAGCAGACAGCAGTTTCTACTTAGGCAGCAGATGGACCAGAAAATACTGCTTGACAGAAATGCTTTTGAAGTGGAGATGGGACCATAACACCAGATTCTTACCCCTCCCTCTAGCGAGGGGTAGATGTGGATGTGATTCTGGACCAGGGCTCCAGGATTCGGCCCCTTCTAAACACCCCAAGTACTTCTAGTAAGGGCTGAGCATTTGGGGTCACTTCTAATGCGAGAGGAGAGGTTTTAAGTACTTCTTTGTCCTGAACCCAAGACTTATCAGAAGACCAATGTGCCTCTTAAGCTCTCAGAGCAGGATTTAAGCAAAACATCAACAGAGCACAGACTCTGTGCTAGCAGCCTGCAGAGGAGAGATCTGCTTTACAACCAAAGCATGACATCAGAACTTATTTACCTAGATGAGCAGGCAGTCTAATAGTGCCTATGTGCACTAGCACATTACCGATGCAAGCACCGAGTTTTGGAGAGAAAGGAGGCATAACAAGTCTTGGAGCACCTCTGGAAAATGAAATGAAACAAACCAAAACAACAAAGATCCTTGAAATTATTTGCTTCTGCTCTAAGTTCTGCAAATAACAAACAAGATGTCTGTACAGAGGTTCCTGCCAACAGCTGCCATTAACATACATAAATCTTATGTTCAAAGGAAGCCTCCAGCAGTCAGTTTTTCTATCTTAATTTGATTCTTTTGACTTTATCCATCCTGTCTGTTTTCATCTTTCCTCATTAAAAGGATTTTTTTAAGAAAAGACATTTTTAAAAAAGCTAAACATAGCTAATTATTTTAATGAGCTACCAAGAAAATATAGTTGCTTTCTACTCTGAATATAAGCAAATGTCAACATTACATGGGGAGCAGAGGTAGCACAGCATCTCAATACTATACCCTCAGCTCCTATATTTGATTAATGAAGACTCACAGGACTAATTTTACACTGCTTCATTAAAAGCCAGGGACAATTAGCATAAAGGTTAGACTACTACATGATTAAAATGGTTTTTTTTAAAAAAAAAAAAAAAACAACAAAATAATTTGCCTCTCTTCCTTTCCCTTTGGAAAAAAACCACACTGGATAGACAAAACAAGCTATTGTCCTTTTCAACATCATATGTAGAGAAACATGAATCGCTACATCTCTCATCAAGGACACAGCAAAGCAGCTGCCCAGTTTCTACAAAAGGGCAAAGGCAATGCTCTCTTGTAAAGCTAACACACAGACAAAGGAAACCTCCTTTCTGCTCAGAGGACACAGAATGGTGATAAACTTAAAATTCAGCCAGCAACTAGAGGGAGGAAAGAAGGGAAGAAATTGCTCATTCCAAACAGTGCATCCATTTCTCACACAACTAAACCTGTCTTGCAAACTTTCCAAATGATGATCAAAGGTAAAAGCACATATATGCAACATTGCAAGAGCTGAAGTGTACATAATAAAAAGCATAGGCATCTCCTATTCTTTGAGGCTTTATTGAGAGAACAGAGGAAGAACTGCTTTTGAACTTGCAGGTGAGCAATTCTTTAAAAAGCACATCACACTGGCAGCATTGCTGTGCTGTTGATTCAGCATCATGATGGACAACGCAACAGAGCAAGGTTCAAACCGCCTAGCCGTTTCGCTGCTCTGTTTTCCCTCTCCTTCCACATACTAAGGTAAGCAGCTCTCAGAAAACACACTTCCTCCCAAGCCTCCACCTCCTCCTCTGCTACAGCCTCAGGAATGGAAAAAAAACATAAAAAAGCAGCAGCAGCCCTAAGGAACAGACTTGATGAAAAAGAAAAGCTAACTGCCAGACAACATTTCAGTCTACTTCAGAGCTGGTTTACACGTGGGAGTACTTGCCAAGACTTGCACAAGGCACCGCTCTGCATTGCAGCACATGCCGGCACTCAAGGGGTTAAAGCAATATAAGCCAGGCCTGCTGGAGAAGCACTACAGCAGGAAGAAAGAGTTACAAATGATTTTTCTTGGCAAAAGCAGCTCATTGGAATAGTAAGAGGATTGTGCTTACTCCTCATATATAAATGCCAAAATGAGGCTTGCTGACACTTTCCTGGCATGCCACAGCCCTTCCAGTGGCCCAGGACTTCAACCGAACTTTTGGAGGGACAGAAGGACACACAAGATGTTTCTTCCCCAACCGACCAAGCCCTCCTCTCACATAGCATTATCCAGCGTCTACGGAAAGTGCCCGTCCACCAGCACCACCACTGATTTGGCTCAGCCTCTCCCTTTACACACCAATGCCTGACTTTTGCAGCCAGTGTTTGGGGCTGAGGGTTGTGTGAAGCCACGAGCATGCATGAATTATGGGTGCATGTTGGTGGGGAGATGGGGGATTAATGAAGACCCACAGGACTAATTTTAGGCAAGATGAAGTCTTCAGAAAACACCAGAATTTTGCAAGTTGCTTAACCAACAGCCCAGCTTTTCCCTTACTCCGTTCTCCAACACCTAATAGCTATCTAGGCAAAGAACTGGCAGGGAGTTTAAGGTGAATCTTTCCCTGTTCTTCCCTCTCTTAGGTTCCAGAGACCAGCAATTTATGGACCTTGAGATCTGGAAGCTGCATCCAGATGATCATGTTTAATAGACACTAATCTTCCTAAAGGTCTAATCCCTTTGTACTGCTTCATTCAACTTACACTTTTGGCTTCTACAAAATCCTTTCATATGAGTTTCGTAATTTCATTTTGCCCTGCTAAAAGAATAAAAGAAAAAAAAAAAAAAGAAAAGGAGAGGCTTATCAATCCCTACTCCTATCAGTCTTATCCAAACTGTTATGATTTAACTATTCAGTGTTTCATCATATGGAAAGTGGCTCCACAGCCATTCAAGAGGTTTATGGTAGGGCTTTAAGAAGATAAAGGTCACATGGCTATTTTGGGAGCGATTAGCTTGTTCAAAGGCACAGGGCACCATATGTGATGTAACTTTGCCTTTTGCCTAGGGGCTGCTCTAGTGCTGTGCAGAGCGATGGCTGAACTGTCTTTGAGCTGAGGAAAGAAGTTGATCACTTCCAGTGACAGAGTAACTTCACTTTCTTCATGCCAGGATCACTGAGGCTTTGTGGTAGGTAGCTGGTTTTATCACCCTCTATCATCTCTCTCACTGCCTCTCTGCTCTCTGACACATTCATATTTAACAGCAATCAATACCCAGATTTTTTTGCTCTTCCTTTAATCTCTCCTGTTTCCCCTTGTAGAGATGGCTTTCTTTTGTTACCAACAACCTACAGCCCAAAGCAGTCATTGCATCTCTTGCTCTCCAACGCTAATGAAAATACATTCCCAGAACCCAAAACAAGCAAGAACCTCCCCTTCTCCAAATGTCACTGTAGATGCTCGGACAATTATTCTTACAAAGGCAACTGAGAAGAACTTCTTGCCAGTGGATTTACATCAGGCTCCCCACCTCCATGGGGGAAAATTTACATGTTTGCAAACTGAAAGGCAGAAATTGGTTCTTTGAGACAACATCATCCACTGCAGCCCTTCATCAAGAGAAGCAACTCTCTCCCAGTTAGCTTGCTGCTTCTAGAGCCCCCATGATGCCCAAGATGAAATCCCAAAACCTGACTGCTCTCCACATCCCTTTAAGAAAATAAAATGGACTAAAGCATGTTAGAGGAGACTGTAATAAGTTTTAGCAGTAAAACTAAGAAATCTTTACTGTTTAACTTTTTTCACCAGACTTTGATTGATTTGTGTACTAGGATTATTATGAACAACTCCTATTAGTTGTGATTTTTCTCTCCACATTCACATGTCATCAGAAATTCTTACTGCCTTCAGTGATGTCCACTCAGGCTGAAATGGTTTCTCATGAAAAGTTCATCTCACCTACTTGGCTGACAAGAACTCTCATTCATTTGATCCACTATACCATGACTGCACAGGGAGTTTCAATGGAAATGTTTGCAAGGCAGTTAACTTTTTCCTGTAAATATACACATACAGTACAGGGCTTCCAGGATTGTCAGATTGCTTTACAAAAGAAAGAGACATTTTTCCTGTTTACAGTCTGGGGAGGCAGAGAACCACGTTCTCAAAATATCACAAGGCAAGATACTGTGCAGCAAGTGAGAACTCAGCTTGGACTTGCTATCTCCAAGATCAGAATCACATTAGCAGAAGCTAGGGAAAAAAACGAAAAACTGAAGAAGGTTCACTGTGCTGCTGTTGCAGAAAGGAGAAACCCAATCCATTGGCCTAGGTTGTTAGAAGATGATGGTGTGTTGGCAAAACAGAGAGAAAGCTACCAGAGAAATTATCAGCACTGACGGTACTATCATCCCCACCACTGAAGAACACCTCAAATTGCCCTGATCTAACTTGGTCCTTTTTTTAACTCCTTTCCTGGGGCTGGAGGCTCAGTAATCAGTCTTGCAAATTTTCAGTTTTCAAATCTAGGCAGGAGATTTGTTTTTCTTGAGCGACATGCCAATGCTATTTCATGCTGTACAGCTTCCAGTATTTTCTTAAGTGCCTTGAGAGGCTTGGCACGAAGGGCACTATAGAAATGTAGTTTTAACTGATAGCTTCCAACTTCTACCTACCTTCAGAATGAGGAATTTCAGCAGAAACAGAGGTGCTCCTTTCCCTGCGTGCAAGGAGAACTGTACTTGCCACAGCACACGCAGACAGTGAAACATATTTCAGCTGAACGTGGAGTGCTAGGTGAGCAATGTAATGCCCCTGTCAGGATGGTGACCAACATCTCCATTAATCTATCACTACAAATGGCACAAGTTTAAAACAAAACCCTCACCCTTCTCTATGCCTGTATTACAAGACATGCCGGATATTCCTCTTTCAAGCCAGCCAGCTAACTCAGAGGACTGAGTTACAATGTCCCTCTCCATTGCAGAAATATGGTACAACAAGGCGGGGAAGAACTATTCCAGCTACCCACAGAGGTCAGCCACAATCACTACTTCAAATTCATTAAGAAATGAATGTACCAGAGCTCACTGAAATGGGCTAACCTAATCGGAGGTGTTGTGGGATGACTAATTCATGACTAGCCATGGCCAGGCAAACTCCTTCTCTACTTGCAAACCTAAGTGCATTATCCCCAGCTGCCATCCTGACCTGCAGGTCAGATCCACAGCATCATCAGGAGCAAGGAGCGTAGATAAAGGGAAACCAGGATAATGCTTTCCCCCATTAACACTTGACTTTGTGCACAGAACATCACATTGTTCTTTGTCTAGCATTTTTAAAGATTTTTGAAAGAATATCCTAATTAATCTGCTGGGGAATTCAGGCAAGATTGCTTTAAATATTTTTAACTTAAAAATCCAGTGTTGCCAAGTATTTTCCCCTTTCTTATTTCACAACATTCTCTTGTGTTTCAGGCTATTATAGAGGGTCATAAAACAACTATAATCCCCCAGATTATACAACACCATTAAAATACGTAATATTTTGGGGCTCCAGAGGATTATTATTTAATGATGGTAATTTGCCTGCCTTTCATCCAGAAGGATCCCCAAAATAACAGTTTTCCCAAAATGGAAGTGCAGCTGCCTGTGAGACAGGACAAGGCAAAAACCTTAACAGTGACTCATCAGGGCAGAGAAGGAAAAGACAACTCTTATTCACAGGAAGGTGCTACTGAAGTTCTGCTAAGTGGAATGAATCAGGAATTCACCTTAATAAAAAAATGTCTGAGGATTTTTGCTTATCAAAGCTTTGCTGCTGATCCACAGACAGACATAAAGCTAATAATAACAATCAAAACAAGCCTTCTGGGCATATTTGCCTTGTCATTTCTAATGTACCCTGATTGCTGCATCTCAGTGCCAGCCCTACCAACTTCCAGAGCAACTTCCATCCAATTGTGTCAATGTGTCTTATAAGCATTAATGAATTAAGCCACATGACAGTTTTGAACAGTAAGATAACAAATATTATTCTCCTTTCACATCACGATTCAAAGTCTGAGTTGTAAGAGAATCTGGATCAATTCTTCATTGCTAAAAAAAAAACAACCAGAAAGAACAAAAAAGAAAAAAAAAAAAACAACTCAAAGCCATGCAAGGTAACCTATGAATGACTTTATTCTTGGTGCTGCAGCTAAGAAACCAGATTAGCCTCTCTTGTCTAGGAGAAAATTAGAAGAAGCAATAAATACTTCTGCTAAAAAGAGAGCCACGACATGCTTCCCAGAAGGGACACAAACTACGCGGCAGCGTGCAGAGCTGTGGAGGAGGTGGCTGAGGGATGTGGAGCTCACAGTTGCACACAGAATCACTTACAAGAGCAACCCAAAGCAGGTATATTGCCCTCCGTTTGATGAAGGAACAAAAAAACCTGTCAAGAAATGGCACTTAATTTGCACACATAAATACACCCACACGCAGTCAAGAAAGGGAAGGCCTTCTCCCTGCTTCTCTCCTTTTGCTTATTTTCCTATTAGTCACAACACAAATCAAACTGCCAAGCTGACAAGGCCTCCAAACAAGTCAGCAATTCTGCGGCTGTACAGACGCGCTCCCTGGCAACACCAGCTGAACGAGGCCTTCAGGATACCGGCCCCTCTTCTGTACGCAGACCCGTGAACCGCAGTTCCTCCCTTCTCAGAAGCGGCTCCTGCACCAACAGCCAGGCTCCTCGAACTGGGGATGGCATCCAAACACACAGAGAGAACAGGCTTGAACGCTACCAACATGCCTGCTGGCTCGGGTTCACAAAAAGGATCACCCCAGCCCAACCAATCAGCCGGCTTTATACTGTGCAACCAAAATCTGCAAAGTCCAAAAATTATCAGCCGCTTCAGAAAGTGGTGTTTTGACATTAAATATGTGATTTGCTACAAAATTGAAAGCATAAAGCTATACAGAAATTAACATTTTACTAGTCCAGATTGGGGTATTGCTTTGGATGTGGTACAGCACTGCTGATATTTGCTTTAGGATCTATTTAACAGTTAGATAGAAATAATTTGGCCTTCAAAGAAGAGCTTGACTCTTCCCTTTGAGAAAACTACTGAGGTTATATCTCAGTACTATATTATTTCCTTGAATCCAGAAGAGGAGGATTCACTTTCATAAGAAATAAAGTCAAGAGACTAAACTTCCAAGTATTTGGGCTTTACTCTCATCTTATGCTGGAATTAATTTTGTCACATAGACAGACATAGATCTCTCACTCCCTATTAACTCCTAAGGGTAAGAGATAATCTTGAAACTACTACTGAAGAGTCACCTTAACGTTGCTTTTTATCTCTATAGATAAGGAGCTCAGAAGCTGTGCTAAATCATGTGGTACTTAATGCATTTCATTTTAAGGGAAAATAATTACTTCCTAAACTAACTTATATTCAGATGGATTTGTAGAATATGCTTAGAAAAGGAGGGGGGAAAAAAAACCTTGCATATACTGTATATAGCTGTTTGGAGTTTGCATCTGGGCATTCGCACTTTTCACCCGCTCCGTTAATACCAGAATCCCCAAGTTTCCCAAGTCCTACCCACATACACCTTCACAACTACCTGGCAGATTCTGCTGCACACATTCAGTTAAATCTGATGAAAGCAAGTCTCTTACCAACAAGAGAGGTAAGATCACTGATCACTTATCAAGCAGACAAGTATCTGAAGAAGTCCACGTGCATTAGGCATTAGAAACACCCAATTTGGAATGGAGGCTCCAATTCTTTAATTTATCAAAAAGAGACTTAACAGTTATTTTGATCATGGTGTACCACTAATCATCTAAAATAGAAAGAGACGTCTGACTGCAAAACAAAACCCAAAGGGATCTCAATTTAGATAGTTTCATTTTGGAAAAGAGTGGTTCAAAAAATAAAACACTGAACAGTGAGGTGTATTCAACTGCCAGAACCACACATTAGGAAACATAACCTTATGCTTAATTGTAAAGTCAATCTGTTTGCCGAGTGCAAAACATTAATACACCATCTAGTGTAATCCAGTAATTGAGAGGAGGAGGAATCACATGCATGCAAGGTTTACATAGAAGTCATGTCATGGATCAAAGATACAGAAGTACATGTAGAGAACCCATACTGTGTTCTTTTAAAAATATGTTTTATGCTGCTGTTATAGTGAAGAAATCATTAGGACATTTCTTTATTGAGAAAAAAACTGATTATATTGTCATATTCAACCTCTTTTGATATGCTGGCCCATTTCTAGTGTTTAGAAACATTTTGTCCCCCAAAATTCAATGTAGAAAATTATTTTAAACACATCTTAAAAGAAGTCTTATTTGATAAGAGTTACTGCACAAACATATCTACACACTCATACAGATAATTCAAAATTACCTTAAAATTAGACTAAAAGTACCAGTGAACTCAGCTAAACTTGCCTTTGCTAACAAGTATTTTTCTCAACAGTAGATCTGCTCATTTAGTTTTGAATTTGAGTTTTGAAGTAATGGGAATTCTACCATTGGCCACTGAAAAATAACCCGCACGTGGCGAGATCCCCAGTTTTTCACCCTCATTAGTTAAACGCCACTGAATATCTCTATGTTATTTTTAACCATTCCTTCATCTTGACAAGGCAGAAGAAGCAACTAGGGCAATGCTGTCTGTAAAGCACTTCCCCATCATATTAGTGCTTCAGCTTAGTGTTACACTGATTGTCACATAATTTATTGAACTTCAGAACTGGTGTGCAAATGAGCTTTTGGATGCCAGCCACAGAGAAGTCTCCAACACAGAAACTATGAAGTCTTTTTCTTCATTAAATACCCTCAAATCAATGTCACAAGCAATGATATGCAGGGATGTGTGGGATTGGGGTCAGGGAAGGATTTCTTATATTCTGCCCACTTTTTGCTTAACATTTGTAGCTTCGCATGCTGCACCATTTGGGGTTTTACCTTTTTACTCACTAAATAATGCCACTAACTGGTAACAAATCAAATCATGGGACCTTATGGAAATATGTATTTGTCCTGCTGCTTTTCTCTCAATCTCTGAAATAGTGGCTTCTGTACACAAAATCACCTCAATGCAAACACACTGAAAGCATTTTAGGTTTTTCCTAAGGTGATCAGATTTATACAAGCCAAATCCAACCGATTCATCCAGTGCTAACTCTGGAAGTTCATTCAGACTCACCTCACCTGGGTACTCCACATTGTTGAAAACAAAGCAGTGTTCAGGGAAGGTATCACAACTTTGGTGGAAAGAGCACTGGATTGGGAGATGACTCCTCTCAGTTTTCCACCGCCACGCCAGCAAACTCTAAAATCTCGTTTCAGTCTGTACCTCCGTTTCCCCAAGTACACAACATAAGCTAGTAATTATATCCTTCTCTGAAGCACTATGAGACCTACCAGTGAGAGTGCCACAGGAAAGAGAATTAGTAAAAGGATAGTTTGACTGAACTATCCCCCAATATATTTTTTTTAATCTGAAAATACAATTTTTTTTCACAATCTGATGTTTAAGAGAATGAAAGCTCTTTCCCCTTCATAGCCACACCAAAAGCTGTAGCAGTTTAAATAAGATTTTATGCATACAGTAAAATTGTACTGATGTGATAGAATTGATTTAGAAAATGATTTCATTAAATTGGTGCAGTTCCCTCATGTAGGAAATATTTTTATTTGAGGATATCTTACATCAATTTAGCATAAGTCAGTAATAAATATATTTAAGAGATAGGTACATCACTGTGGTTTTCTTGTCTAGGAAAGAGTGTAAGAGAGTACAATTGAAAATATCATTAGGAAGAAACAAAAGAATCTAAGAGCAGCCATTACATCTAGGAACTATTTTCAATTAGTAACTCTGCTAAAGCAGCAACGCTTCTGCATAGCGTGTCCACACATGAACAATCCCAGTCTGTTGGAAAGCACATGACAGAAGCAGGATAGTAAAGCATACAAGAGATCAGGTATATCAAGTTAGTGGTGATGGGATAGAAGTATTTTTTATCTAGCCTACATAGGCAAAGTAGCCCCTCTCTCTGGGCTGCCCGGTCTGAGTGCAGTAATTCTGCCTTGTTTCCAGCCAAGGGGCTTTCTCTCCGAGGAGGAAAGCTGCACACTAGACTTATGTGGAGTCTGGGCCAGCTCCACTGGAGGAGGTTTTTAGGGACCCTGGGAAAACAACACTAAAAACCTCTTTTCCTGTGTCATTCTTAACCATTATGAGAGCTCTCCAAAAATGATATTTAATTCTGTAAGACAGACAAAAACGGCAAAAGGAATATGAACGAAGATGAGAAGATGAATGCACAGATAAGGTGGTCCAGCCACAGACCTACACAAGTCTGAGAGATCTGGTAAAATCTGAGCTCCTGCTGTACAGCAAAGTTAGTGAAAGCAGGCTGGACCTGGAAGCACTTGTTGCTGCAACCGTGCCACATTAAACCAGACTAGGGGTAGGCAGTCCAGTTCTCTAATACTAAGTCTAAAGAAATTATCATTAGATTGGTCAAAGCCCAGAGGAAGACTCAATAAGCAGGGAGGTCTGAAGGAAGTCTTGCCTTCTGTTTACTTCTCCCTGGAAAGATATTATAAGCTGTAACAAAATAGCTAAAATCTGTTCCATTTGGCCACAGACTTTCTTCTTCTGTTGCCCCTGCGTGTGTGTACAGACCATGGGCATCCTGACAGTATGTGAAATTATATCATGAGCTCCAGAGACAAGAATTTCATTTGGCTACAGAAATTTGAATGTTTCTAAGAAAGCAGATTTCCTTCTTACACTGGCCTCCAACAGATTCACCCATCAAAATGCATAAGCTGTTGAACCGAGTGGGGATGTAGCCTGAGCTAACACCGAGAGCACTCTTGTAATAGCTCGAGTCCCTTTCTACTATCTTTCATCTGGTTTAGCTCAGTGCTGCTGGTGTATGAAATTTAAAGAGCTCTGAAAAAGATGTTAACGAGCCCTAAAGAGGAGAGTGCTCTTGCGTTAGTCATTCCCAGGAACACCTGTGAACTATTGAGTTTAATTAGTCTACAGCTGGCACTGAGTGTGTGTGGAAAGACAGGGGATTTATTATCAGATTGCTAGTCCTTAGACCGTCTCTTCCTGCACATTTTTTCCTGTTTGTTTGTTTTGTGATAAAGGACACACAGAGGGTGAGTGCAATTGTTTAACTAACAGGGAAATCCTTTCTTGGAACGGGTGCCAGACGCAGTAGCACTTGGACGATGGTACCGTGGGGGAAGCGCACGTGGCGGCACCCGAGCGCGCCTCAGCAGCGGGCAGAGGCAGGCAGAGCGAGCCGATGGTGAGCCGTGCACCCCAGGCCTGCTATTTACTGTGTAGCACAATTTGCTACTGAATCCATACCCTACAACTGCAAAACAGCTAAGAGCCAAAATTTTCATTTCAGTAACACATTATACTTCTTTTTGTTACTCCTCAGGACTCCACTCGACTCTACAAGCATCCTAAAACAGAGCTAAGAGGTGGGAACAGCCTCTGCCGCCACTTTATTCTGCCATCTACAACACACACTGACTTTCAACACAGCTAGCTGTTTTAGCACCAATTATTTCACCAGTATCACACAGACACATTTATTTTCATTAGTGACAGTGAATTACAATTGTTCATCCTCAAATACCTCCATCTCACCTACCTAAATTAATGGCTGCGCTCCCACGTGGTATCAGTTTTCTCCCCTGCTCCACCATTTGCCCTCATATTCACTAGGCAGAGTTTTTAAGAAAGAAATGAAAATGTGCCTCCATATTGTGCAGGAGCCAAGCAGAGCCACAACTCTGATCACCTGAGGCCTCAACTATACCCACCGCAGCCAGTGCACAGTCCCCAGGGCAGCCAGGTGCCCCGCTTCGCAGCAGCAGGCTCATGGTCTGGGTTTGAAACTGCTGGCATTCTCACAGAAAGCAGCCACAATTTGGAGGCTTTTATCTTCGAACAGGTATTCCCCTATCTTGTGCTAAATTCAAATCACCTCAACAGAAACAATGCCCTACTTAAACCACAATGCGCAAAATAATTATCATCCTGACATCATCTTTACTGACAGTAGCTCATCTCCGCAGCCAGAGTATGAGATGCTTCCCAAGTTGATCGGACTTCATTCTGCCATCACCTTGACATTGCCAAGTCAGTCGTGCTGACATTTCCTCTAGTTGACATTGGAAAGCCTTCAGTAAATCTGTACTGACAGTCTAAATTCTTTTTTTTTCCCCCCTCATACTTTCCTCCTGTCATGTCATCTCCATAAAATTGCCCTGCCCTTGTTTCACTTCATTTTGACATCCTATTATCTCCACAGATCCTCTTTAGCGCGGCACACTCCTGTCACAAAGGCACAACATCTCCAAAGACCTGACACGAGAGCACCTGGAGGACTGCACGGGAGTCTCATTAAAATGAATTAAATGGCTGTGCTACTACCTCTACCCCTTCCCAGAAAGTTGCTTCTCAAACTACAGCCTTGCACTACAGAGCTAATAAAGCGCTTGAGGATGTGTGTAATTTGCACGCCCCGACGCCCATGAGAGCCAGATTTGTACAAGTTTGAACTCCTAGGGAGGCCACACAGCCCTGGCAGGGGAAGAGCAGGGACCAGACAAAAAACTGTCCAGTAGCTCTCCAATGGCAAGGTTTAGTAACAACTCAAAAACTTCATGCAATATAAGCCTGGAAAATACCACAAATCAGACACTGCAGCGAGCCCCTAATTCAGGCCAGGCCAGCCAAGGCCACACTGCCCAGCACCAGAGACGACAAGGGATTTAAATAGAAACAAACACAAAGTTAATACATCGACACTTATTACTCACCCGCTCAGCTTCCAGGATACATTTGAGTACGTTCCCAAACCCAAAACGCAATGGAGCGGCTCTAACAAAACATTTTGATTTTTGCAATGAGGACAGCAGGTATGACTGATTATAATCTCATAATCTCACAGGCCCACATCCCTCATGGAGTCAACCCTCCCCCCAAGGAATTTTCTTTTTCCCTTTTACAGACACAGATTTTATGCTAAAGAGGATTAAGAGCCAGATATTAGAGCAGGCACCTATGGATGTCAACAGGCGCCTCATGGGATTCCCCCGTCCAAGCCCCGCAAAGGCAGTGCCGACCATGCCGGGGTCCACAGGCTGGGCTCACCCAGCCCCGCTCCCCCGGGGGTCCCACAACCCCCCTGGGGGGGTACAGCCCTCCCTGGGGAGGCACCCCGCCCCGGCCGAAATACGGGTGCTGCCGCGCTCCCGGCCAGCCCATGCTGAGGAGGCCTCGTCCCGGGTGGCGGCACTGCCCTGACAGGAAGGGGCCTGGCGTTGCCCTCCTACAGCCCCGGCCCAGCAGCACCGCTGTGAGACCCAGTCCAGCCGCCCTTATTAGCAGGACCCATTACCCTCATTAGCAGGACCCATTACCCTCGTTAGCAGACCAGGGAGCCCTGCACCTGGGCCCAGAGCCCAAGGAGAGGCCCTCACCCCTGGGCGACTGCAGTCCACTGGCCCTTAGCCTCTGGCAAAGGGGACGCACGGCCAGGGACCGACTTCATGTTGTATAATTAACAGGCATTAAAATCCATTTTATCGGGGTACCTCAGGCCTCGTGATCACTTCATGAGACAGCAACAAGATATATTTGTTTGGCAGGGTGGGGAAAGCGGGGGAACGGCCCTGCGAAACTGAAAGGGAGCTAAAACCCATGCACACTTTATGGTGTCTGACAGATTTTATGCTAATATAATTTACACAGAATTTAAAATTAAACTATATACATGGACTATTTCCTGCAATTCAGTTATAAAGAGAGAGATGTAAATAGATACATGCTATAAAAGTGTAATTAAGCTGTCCATGCAATTAAAAAGCACACTATTTTATTTGTATATGATTCCATGCAGGTTTTTTCTTTATGGGTAGACAATGAAATACAATGCTTTCTGACACCAGATATTTTGTCTTTGCTTATTGATCCATATTTCTCTGAGCTGTACAAATCACTTACAACCTGGGAAAGACACAAGGGCCAGACCAAGAGCCTGCGCTGATCCCATGAGTTCAGACGCTGACGTGGATTTCGTATATGCCAAAATCCAGACCAACAAAATGAAGTCTATGCGTTCCTAACTCAAAAAAGAGAAAAAAAATCCCTCCAGCTACTCCCTGAATCCTAAATCTGCAGTATACTGTTCCCTCAGCAAAAAGCCAGGCTAGGAAAAAGAAAAAAAAACACCACAACCCACCCCCACCCCCCCCACCCCCCCAAAAAAAACCAAATAAAAAACCACCCCACAACAAACAAAGAAAAAAAACCAACCAACCAAAAACAAACCAAGGAGCAATAGATGTGGACATTTTATGTCAGAGATATCTATTAATCAACTTCTGCTACATGTATTTTATGTATGTAGCCTGCATCTACAAACTCCTCCAAAAAATACACCTGCAAGAAATGCATCACTGCTGTATTTTCTTTAAAAAACTCGCATAACCTGTTCCTTCCTCGTGCCCGGTGTGCCTGCTCTCCCTGCTCCCACAAATCCTATGGACTCTGGCTCACAGGTCTGAAACAGATTCAGCTGGTTTAAAAAATGACGTAGTTAAAAATCAGTGAAACCTGCCCCCGTGGCTACATTTACACCACCACAAGTGAGCTCCCACCAGTCAGGGTTAGTCTCATATATTCATGGAAATAAACTACAACAAGCTGTGTAGCACAAACATCTGTACACAGTTGAAAAGCATTAGATTCTGCATAGATAAGCTCTAATTGAGTATGTCTGTTTAGGTGAAACAATTAACCTGCATGTGTCCTGCTTTGCAAGCAGCCCTAGAAGACTTTACACGTTTCAGCTCAGGGCACCTCTTCGTTTGACCTTGTGTATCCACTGTGTTTGGCTGCAAGGCCTTAGAGAGATGCTGACTGAGAACGTATGACTGCACATTCAATAACCGAGGAAATCTTTGATGCAACTATATTAGGGATGCCATTACTACACATTTTTTGATCAACAATACATCAGCAGAACATTCTGTTACCACTGCTAACTCTCTGCTGTGGCTGAGAAACAAATGCTTTAGGACATGTACTACCACACTCCTACTGCGTACACATGAGATATGCTACCGTATCCCCTATGGAATATGACTGTCAGCAATTAAAATGAACATTGAAAAGACGGAACACAGTTTGTGATGCATTTTCCTGGCTTTTGTGAAACATTTGTTCACCACATTTGCTAACTCTCAAAATGCAAGCATAGGCGAGAGGTCTGCTAATCCAGGGAATTAGCAAGGTATTGCTCCAACAGATTGCAAGACAACAGTGCTCTGTTTCATACAAATGGGCTTTAGACAAGCAATGGGTACACTCTAGGAACAACTTGCCCATTTTTCCTAAGATCTAGAAAAACATCAGGTGATCAAAAACAAAACAAAAAAGATTTACGCTTGCAACCTTTTGAAACAAAGGCTTCTGGGTTGGGATTTTTTTCCTCTCTCCCTTCTGAACTCTGATAGCCTGCAAAGACATAACCCTACAGTGCAAGGAAATAAGATTTAAACACATCTTAAATAAAACAGCCCAGTTGCTATCACATTGTGATTATCAGCAACGCTGCCAACAACCCACACTGGAGCCAGAGTCTCTTTGAACACCATAAATTCCCAGCTGCCTTAAAGAACACGCGCCTTCATCTATCTCCGAAGCCCTGCAAGGTCAGGGGAAGACTCTTACTTTGCTGCATATCCAAAACAAAAAATGTTCAGTGCAAATAAATAAATACATAAATAAAGTAGCAATATACTCAAATTTTCTGAATAATTCAAGTCCCATGCTTGATGGTGACAGGAATACAGTGGAGATCGCTGTGCTGGAGATGCTGAGACAACCCATTAGCGGTGACAGAGGGTTTATGATCTCCGTGAATCTGTATGAGGTGGGGTCCAGCTGATGAAAGGCTCCTTTTCATGCAGAGCTATTTGGGGTTCAGATGTTTACAACAGTATTTCTATTCCACACAAAGCAACACCATTACATTTTTCATATCCCTTAACGGATGCATTAATACAACACACACTTCTGTAATTTGTCCTTTCTTGTAAAAAAAAAATACAGGGCAAAACGCCCAACAGCTTTACATACTTACATGTGGACAGATGCATGGCTTGCACATAGGCGCGTTTGTGCACACACACGTAAACATTATTTCCAAATGTGGGCACACGCGCAACGTACACATTTTTAAAGCGGGGTGTCAATTTTTATCACAGGAAAAATTTTACAGATCAATTAATAGCAAGAGGCATTTTTCTGCTGTACAGAAGAGACTACTGATAAAGAACATGTATAACCTCCCCACTTGCAGTTCCCAATATTGACAATACAGTCACACTGAAAGCCTGACCCAGCAACCGAGTCAATGAAATAGGCTCATGAGCCCATTCATGTTACAGCATTTAAGACACATATGCGACTTTCTGTAGACACCCTACCAAACAGTGCACCAGAAACTATAGAAGAAACCAAGAGAAAGCAGCCCTCCAGTCATGAAAATCTGACATAACAGTATATAATTCCATCCTTGTTCAACATCTAAAACTGGAAGTCAACCTTGAAACCCCTTTGAAACAGAAAACCAAGGAGGACTCGCACCCCACCAATATATGATATGGAGCTCTTCCGAAAACACCGTATCTGCTTTCCCCAGGAATTCTTCCTACACAAATCCAGTGATACTGCGCCTAATCCTGCTGTTGACAACAATATTAAATTGCTGTTAGTGCCTGGCTTGTCCTGCAGATCCAGCACGACAGCAGAAGTCCCTTGGGCAGTGACCAGATCAGGCTGATCTCCAGTCCAGCTGTACAGCTGCATGCCGGGTTTGGTGATGCAGACACCCACGTCCATGCACTCTTTTGTTTTTGTCTTCAGGGCTCATTATCATTAATTATGATTCACAAACCAGAAAGAAGCCATGCAAACTAAATGCACAGAGCTCCCAAACCAGCCCACAGTGTCAGTGTCCAGGCACAAGCTACGTGTTCAGGCCAACCATCTAAACGTTTGGAAGTTGTAACACAAAGGCAAGTCCATCTGCCCATGTGTTACGGCACTGATGTCTCCAAATCTCTTCGCTTATAGCTGACTTCTGCCAGGACTTGCCTAGCACTTTGCTCGCCCCCCTGCATCTCCAGTGGTCTTTCCTACCTGAAGTTACTAGCTTGCCTCCTGAAGCCTTATCTTCTCTCCTAACTAGGTGGGGAAACAGCTAGTCGCAAATCCCTCTTTCTAACTTCAGTTGAGTACTGCCATTAACTAAAAAGAAAGCAGGGGCAGAAAGTAGTTCTTTAAGTATACTATTCACATAAGGCTAGTTTTTGCTGAAAGAGTACGAAAAATAAAACCCTCAAAAATCCAGTCTCTCATATTCTCATAGCTTATACCTCCACTCAGCTTCAATAAGCCAGCAACAGTATTGCATGCCCAGACTCCGTATCGCTGGGATCACTGGGGCTTGAGTAAAGCGGGAATTTAGCCAGCACCTATTTAATTCCAAATTCATTTAATATCTCTATGCCCCCTCGACAAATAAGCCTTACAACATTACGAGTTAATCAAGCCAGGCACTAGTGAAATATTTTTTAAAAACCTTTAAATCTAATAGAAGATTACTGCACCCAACCGTAGAAACAATTTTAAGCCTAAATTTGGCAAGACACATTAGTTTTATACTGAGCTAATTACTTCCAAGTGTCCAGGAAATACAATTCAGTAATTACAGCTGTATTAGCTGGATGCAAACTAAGCAAGAGGCAGAGCTTATTTACCACCGAGCGGGTGAGTCACCCTGGACATCCTACACAACCCAGCTCTGCTTCACAAACAGACTTTGCTGAAGACTGAGCCAAATTCAAGAACCAAAGGTGCTCAACACAACCCTGGTTGACAATGTAAAGGACTTGAAGGCTTGTGAGTACTGATGTGTGGGCATATTTGCAAGGTCTCAAAACTCAAGGTAGAAGCCAGGTTTTTGAGGGAGCTCAAGTCTCCCTTTCTAGCACTAACATACAGGTTCGATTTTCCAAAACACTCGGTCCCCAGCGCCTGCTGGTGCGATGCTTCTGGCCGTGCCATCCTAGGAGCCAGGCACTGGGTGAAGGTACAGGGCTCCAAACTCTTCTGCATAGCTGAGAGGAAAACACCTCTCACTGACCACAGCGGGTATCTCATTGCTCAAAGACCTCAACTTTAGAAAGCACCGTGCTTGAGTTTAACATCAGTATTATCACACCCAATTCAGAGAGATGCAGGAAGGCGAAATGACGTGACAAAGCTGGCTCAGTGAGCTAGCCGAAAAGCCCGCAGAGAAGGGGCTGAGCCAGCCTTCACCACAAGCACAGCTCCAGTCCCTAAGAGCTTCCAGACCATCCTCACGCTATGCCATCTCACAGGATGTGTTCGAAGCACAATTTTTACAAGACGCTTTCCTACTGGCTGAAAACAGAGCTCACACTAAATTAAATAAGTTAAGTCCTATCATCTGTACACCCCACAGAAAAGATACTCCATCATCATTGTCAAGAGAAAACCTGTAAGCCAAGCAGCAGGCAAAATAACCTCTGCTCCCCGTCACGCTGCTCTAGAAGCGCTTCGCTCAGCTTACGGCAGAAATGGATTTGATAATGCAGCAAGGGAAAAATACGTCGTGGGACAACATTTCCAGTTCAGCATTCTCCACCCCCACATTTTCCACAATAATTAATAACCAAAGCTGTTAATGTTTAAATGATCCACGTTGTCTAGCGCAGCCAGCAACGCCTCAAGAGGCTTTCCACTGGGGCTAACACGATTAACTGTGTGGATGCCTGAGGATACATACTGCTTAATGGATGAAAGGACACTTCTGTACAGTCTCCAAACATTTAAGAACTCCCTTTAAAATCTGAACTGGCTTAATAGAGCATTTAGGGTTCCCAAGGTTTGCGTAAACATCCATGTTTTACTCAAGGGTTAAAGGAGTAAAATGGTTTTCCAGACTCTCAAGTGCTAATAGATATTATCTATTGCTCTTCCCCATTCCAATAGTTCCCTTCCAGGCCAGAGAGCCCGACCTACTTCCAGTCTTCCCAGCAAATGGCTATCCTGGGAGAGCAGGCAGGGATCAGCCAGCCCCAGGGAAGCTGAGCAACAGGCATGGGGAAGCTTCCTCTAGTTTCAGACAGCGCTAGAAACTAAATCACTCCCAAACGCAGCTCCAGGACACCGGATTTTGTTTATTTGCTTAAGTCCTTGGGAACCTTTGCAGTTACCAACACACTTGTCAGCACTTCAGGCAAGAGAGAATATTTTAGCATGGAATTATAATCATGATAATCACCAGTTTTTCCTGCCCTGCCTTCTCCAACCCCTCCCTGCCCACTCCCCCATCCTAGGATTAATACAGATGCAGAAAGCTTTTAAGACCAAAGCAATTTCTCAGTTTCTTTTTTTTTTTAAGCCTAATTTTCAAAGAGCAAGGGGTACAGAAGTTCACCCTGCCTGTGTGTGTTTGCCTATCTGTCCCCCTTCTAATAACTTTTGAAACCCACTAATTTCAAGCAAATTTGACAGCAGGGCAGAGGTCTCAACAATACCAAGTTCCCATAAGTTCAGTGAGGAGATTGCAGCTGCGTAGCAAAGAGGCGCCTGGCTTCTCTCACCTCCCACCGTGGGGAAGGCTGGCATGTTAGCTCACACCTCATTAGACAGCACAAACCCACAGAGGAAATCAATTACGAGATAAAAGTCCATCGGAAACCGGCCTTCAATCATCCTGCTGCTCATGCAACTACTTGATTCTTAATTCTTCTGACAGCCTGATAACAAGGGCTGCCATGGCCCCTCCTTGGGCAGCAGAAGAGTAAATACATCAAGACCCACAAAAGACATCCTTGTCTCCTGCACCACTGCATGCTCGACCATGGCCTTGCATTGAGAAGGAGCAAGGGCAAAGCATCATTAAAATGGTCACCAGGTACCAACAAGAACACAGGGACTTGAAGGATTTGTTTTGTCACTGGATGGATTTAGAGCTACACGCTCAATTGTAAACATGAACCAAAATATGGCTGTTTCCAGCAGGCAAAGTTCAACCTATTCAAACCAATACTTTGGAAACACTGAACATTTCCTGGATGTTTTGGTCTCTCACGCCTTTTCTTTATTGCTTCAGATGCCAGGGACATACTTAAGATCAATACTTGTGTTTGCACTACCAGGCTTGGCAGCAATAGATACGGACGCTGCAGCGTGCCCACTGCACGCCCAGGCGCGCAGCTGAGGGCCAGGTTCCCTCGACCTCGCCACCCACGAGGCGAGCTCCCACTCAGACATGACAGATTTCTCTAAACAACTCAACAACTAGCAGCATCAGCTACACTTACCGGAAGGATTTAAAACAAAACAAAAACCAACAAAAAGCAACATAACCTTAAGTGCCTTACTAACAGCTGGGCTCTCTCTTTTTCCACTTAGGGGCTTGTTTCTTTAAAACAGAGGCTTCATTCTTCAACATAAGACTTCAAATACATGGAAAATCTGAACCAGACCTATCGTGCCAGGCTACAGTTTCCAGCAGGATGGTTTAATGGGATCTTTGAAGGCATTCTTTAAATGTTTCATTCCTACCATTCCTTTCCCTTCATGGTTCTTCTTCATGGACAGATGCATGGGAAATGGGGTAAAATTGGGTCCACAAGGATCAGTCAAATATGTCTGAGTACGTCATGCGTTCTGTGTGTTATCTGCAAGGCTGCAGATTGATTTCTTTCTGTATTTTCTAATAGACATTGCACTTGCAGTTCGAACAGACAAACCCAGACTAGCATGCTCCACCACCAAGAAGTGCAGCTGCAGCTGAGCAGGGACTAACCCAGTTCTTACCAAGGCTGTCTGGCCAGACTGGCAATGTGGGCTGTGCAGCTCCGCAGCTTATAGATAAGTTGGGTCCATCTACACAAGCTGTGGAGACAACAGTGACTGCCATTATATCTTTCTATGGAGCAGCTAAGAGTGCATCTCCCTAGAAAGATAATAGCTGGGAGGTAAAATCTGGCAAATGCCTTCTGTAATAAAGGAGGCAGGCAAGTTCTCTGGCCAGTCAGCAATATTTGCCTCCGCTCCCACCAACTTCTCCAGGATCAGTGTATCATTCTTTATCTTTCAGGCTGCATGCCTGAAACCATCCCCTTCCCAACTTTCAACAAACATTTCTGGGGACAAAAAAAGACCCTTCCAGAAGCACAATAGGAAACAACCAAGTTTCAGGCAGATGAATGTCTAGTTTCTGAAACTCAGGATACCAGTAGCTTGAATCCCAAGTCTTGTGCATCTCTTCCCAGATTTACAGTTCACAGCCATCCTACCAAAGTGCATAAATGTAATCATCAGAGAAGGCCTCATGAAAAAGCACTACTACAGTGGAAAAGTCTTCTTTATACACATTACCTATAAATAATTCTGATTTGTGTGCAACAATTACTAACTATGAACTCAATTCTGCTCTTCAACACAGTGAAGGCATCAGAATTGGGCCATCAGTTATTTACAGAGAAGGTCGAGGAGTTGCTACATGCTTAAATGCTGAAGATACAATAGCAGGGGCGATTCTGCTTACCTGAAGGCAAACTGCACATCCTCAGCACAAAAAGATGAGGTTTGGATTAAGAAATGACTGCGGCTCTTAGAGTACTCTGCCTTAGTAAATCAAAGTCAGATTCTTAATCTTACAATGTCATTTTTCTGTGGTTCAATATGTATTCACACCAGAGAACATGCTCAAGTGTCTGGGGCACTAAGTGCGGGGGCTGGGAAGGGAGAGTAACGCAATTCAGGTTGGGAGGACTGGGAGATGAACGTCGTAATACAGGTGGAGAATCTGAAGCTAAAATACATTACAGTCTCGAGAAATCACCTCATATAACTGGTAGTACAAATTGGCTTTAAGAGACATCTCAGCTGGCACATGTATTCCCCGCTGAACACTGATACCTATTCAAATGATCAAAACCCGTCAGTTCTTAAATTCAGGATAAATCCCAGACCTCAGAAACAGGCAAATGAAAAAAAAAAAAAGTTCAAAAGCAGAAAGGCAGCAAATGTTACTCTCAGGACCAATCTCTCTGATATGCCTCAAGCTTGCTAACAGCATTCTAATGCCACAGGCATGTTACTTTCCTTTGCCCTCATATTTTATTTCAGCAAAGCCCTGTCCTAATAACTGATTACAAAATACCAAACAAGCTGTAGTGTTATCTTGCTAGCTGGTGAAATATTTGGGTCCATTTAAGTGCCATGCAAAAATGAGTCTGAATATATGGGCTATAGCAGGCAGAAATAGGAATTTTGCATTCAGAGACAGGAACATCCTATTGAGACCCATTCCTCACTCCCAGAAAGCGCGAATGCCCTCTCATCAAATCAATGCAAAACAGCATGCCGTTGCGATAGGATAAAACGCCTCCTTCACATTTAATGTGGAAATTACCATTCCTCCACAACTACATTCACAGCGAAGGAGGAAGCTAAGTGCCAGCTCCTATCCTCTGGCCAGACTCGCTTGAAGAACTGCTCACCTATATAAAAACGAATGCTCTGCAGAGGATGACGGGTTTGTGAAGCAGAGCCTCGGTAAGGCAGGGAGCAGCAATTCTGCGCGCTTCCTTGGATGCGGCCAGTTTGCCTACCGCGCTTCACAGGAGTGAAGTGGGCAGGGGACACTGCACCCACTGGAGCGGGCCGCTGGTCGACAGCCACCTTTCCCGTGCCTCCACGCTCTGCACGTGCTGCAGGACATGGGCGTGCTCAGCACAGCCTTCGGCACTGAGAGCGGCCAAAAACAAAGGGCCCTTTTAAGCAATTGCTAAGGGCACAGATATATCCCGAGGTCGACACTGGCTTCTGGCAGCCCATGCCCGGACAGAAGAACCTAACAGCACTAAGGAAACCCCAACCACCCTGCCGCGGTGGGATGAATGATGCAGATGTCCCCTCTGCGAAATCACTGCCCTGCCACTCGGGCAGAAAATGCAAGGACTGCATTCTCAGTAGCAAGAAAAAAAACAGCCCAGAAAAGGAGTGTTTGCTATTTTGTATATCTCAGTGGAAACAAACTATCTATAATACACAAGATTATTTACAAACATTGTAATGTCCTCCTTTCCAACCCACGCAGTTTGACTTTTCAGGAATATGCAAACTGGCTTTAAAAAAATTGCCCAATGATTTTTTTGGGACCACTGGCCACTTCAAAAAACAAAATCCACGTTTTCAGAGCACTAACGTACACAAACTTGCTTCAGCATTTCCTAAGGGCATTCAGAGAAGCAGAAACCAGTATCCAGAAGAGACCCTAAGGAATCCAGCAGCAACATCAGCGGTACATTTAACTCAGTCCAGAGCTTCATGGTCGTCGCCCCCTCCCTACTGCATGCTCAGAGCACCTAAGGATATACGGGGAGGGGGGAACAACCCACCAAGACAATTTTCAAAACACAGAAGCAAACTGAACTTCTTCCCACCCAAAGGAGAACAACAATATAATTGTAAATTTGGCCCTAAATCATTGCTTGTTTCGAGATTGCAAAACCTTCTCTGGGTCTGGCAACAGGAATCTGAAATAGTCTTCAAACATCAGTTCTTGAAAGATTTCCAGTTCAACTGCTCAGGGTCTGGATAAGCATCCAAATGTCTAAATCACGCTCCGAATCAAAGGCATGAGCCAAAGCAGAGTGCAACACACCTACAAGAGTACCTTTCTTTACAAATTGCTATGAAGTGCATGTGCGCAAAATTTCGGTGTCTGAAGCCCCGTCTGTGCAGCAGCTGCACAACTGAAATGATCACCGATTCACAGGCTACTGTTCTTTCAGCAAAGTCCTCTCTGGTCTTTCGTGTGAGACAGATAGTTAAGTTTGACTTTATTCGCATCCTGCTTGCCAAGACCTGTGAATTGGGAATTAATAGCTCCCACCACTACCACACTGCAGCCAATTTTACTGCATTCACTCCAGCAAGTTTCAATGCACAGAGGTCAGATGCAATTTTAATGAGCACCTCTACTGTTCTATTTAATACCTTCATTGCCCCATCAAATTTATAATAATTAAGCATATTATAATTACAGTGAATTAAGCAGAGGCTCCTTAAATGTATCCCCCATTATTTTATAATCAATTAAAATTAATAAAATTGATTATAAAATCTAATATCTGCTATATACTAATGTCTGTTCTCACCATTACACAAAGGTCTGCTTAGGTCACAGCCAACTACAAAGATCTCTGTACTATTAGAAGGCCTATAATAATCCATTTTCTGTACCGATCTTCTGATACATAGATCCCTTCCACAGTGTACCGTTTAATGCCTTGATTTTCCAGGCCTCTTCCAGAGCCAGCAGCAGGCCTGGCTGTGGAGGGCTGTAAAGGCAGTTGACCTGTGGCACCAGGTACAAGCAAATCCACACTCCTCCTGTCTGCCAGCAGCTCTCAGCTGTGGACAAGCCCTGCCTGCTCCAACTGGGCAGAAAATGGGGAGAGATGGGATCGGCCCCAGCTGCTCACCTCTGGCGCACAGTGGTCCGCTTTCATTTCCAGTCTAGATTCCCCACTTGCTAGCAGAGAGAAGTCAATTCCTAGAAATGCAGCACTTTCCCAACCAAATCAGACTCAGGTTGTCCTGCACTCTCTTATACTCCTCACTTTCCGTCACCTACAGATTTTGTGCTTTCACAACTGCACAGCCATCTCTACTTATGCCCTGGCAGGTCTGCTGCCTTACAGCCTGGGTGTTTCCTTATCAATTATATCTCTTTGGTTGCTGAAAGCATCAGAAAATGACCCCAACAGACCTCCTTTCTCTGTAAGAGCAAAGAGGAGACAGTGGAATCACAAAGGTAATACAATTTTTGGTGTAAGTACATTACCACGTGGAACTTCTTGCCACAGGGTCCTACCAGGGCAAGCAGTTTGACAACCACTACTTTCAACGAATGACAAAGAATGGTACTTCTAGCTGTAAGAACCAGGCTGACCATCACAAGATAATAAACCCATCAGCACTCCAAATCATCCGATGACTTTCTGCAGTCAGGAGGAATCTTCTGCTTCGGTTTATAGAGGTAGACACTTATGCTGGTGTCTGTACTGCACAGGTCGGTACTCACCAGGGTCAGAGAAAGGAGCTGGAACAAATGTCGCCCACTGGGCTAGTCTTGCATTTTCTTTTCTTATTTTGGTGCTATTTTGGGAGAGAAGGATCTAGAAAATGAACTGCCAAGAAAAATGATGCTGTGTTCTCTGGGAAACCAGAGTTACAAGGTGAGGACTCATGTCTCTGACTCTGCCCAAGCAGAACATGCTTGGAAAGGAGAGTCTGCTGTCTGACTGCACAGCCAATGCTTCAAGGTCTTCAAGAAAATGAAGAGGCAATCTACAAAACATCACCCAAAGCCCTTGAACGTCTGAAAGGTTTCAAGATGGAGCTAACAAGAACTCTATTCCCATGGAATTTCCCTGGGAGGAACTTCTCTAATTATACAAACCAGAGCTGACTTGCTAAACTTTGTGACCAAGTGGACACAGAGCTAGGCAGGTACCCAATACCTGTTACACTAATTTTGCCTTCGTTGCCCTGGACATGCAGTTTGGTTTCTCTATGCTTCAGCTTCCTTCGCTATTTTTTTGTCTGGGGGGTGGTGGGGGTGGTTTGGCTGGTGAATTCCTCCGGCCAGGCGGAGGAGAATCCTGTCGGTCCGTGTTTCTGCAGCACCTGACACAGCAGCTCCCCAGACCTCGATGTAACTCGGCCAATTCAGGTCTACCTTCTGCAATGCAAAGCACAACGTGGTTAGGGGCTCCTCTAAACCACTTGGTTTTCCTAAGCATTTGAGGGCACTGGAGCGAAAGGCTTGATTTGTCTGGTATTACTTCCTAATTTGCATCACCAGTTAATGGCAGCCACTTTAATTATGACACTACGCAGATTGCAGGCCCTTTTAGCACTTGTCAGGCTGCCTTGCTCCGAGCCTCCGCACTGCTTCTCTCTTACTGACATCGCTCTCCACTGAAATGTTCTTTTCTCTGTCAGCTTTGGGGCGAGATTTGAGCTGCTACCCATCGCAATCAATGAGTGTGAACTTTCCCTGTGCCACGGGGCCTCGCCACAAGTGCATCAGCGTGGGAGGTGGCGCTTGTCGGCACTGTCAGCTCCGCTGCAGCCAGCAATCAGCTCAGCTACACTCCTCCCCGAGACGCCTTGCTCCACGGCAAGTCATTTCTCTGGCTGAATCCCCTGCTCCCCGCAGAAGAAAAAAAAAAAGAAGTAACACCACAGCAATCTCACAGGGAAGGCGGGCGATCTGCTTACTCAGAGCAAGCTTTTTATTTTTAGACTCATTGGAGGAGGCAGTAGCTATATAAATAAAAAAGGCTGCTGTGAGTCTGAGTAAGCACGGTGCCTGCATGGCTTGTGTCATCACGATGACTGAACAGTTCTCTACCCAAAGGACGGAGTGGAAGTCCACAGCAGGAGCTGCACAGAGGTGTGGGAATTTCATTGGAAATGCTCTGGCTTCAGAGCTGGACACAAACACGAGCAAAGCACGTGGTTACAGAGACTCGTCTCCTGCACAGTACCAGCGCCCAGGGTCTCGGTGCTTTCAAGGAAAGAAATCAAACCACCACAGCCCCACGCAACAGGATCCCAGAAGAGCCTTCCTGACTCAGGCGTTTTCTCTTGCAAAACACATGTTCATGGAGCCTGTAGCAGCCTGGAGCAATAAACTCATCCTTCTAGCCAGTACCTACACAATCTCCTCATGCAGTCCCCTCCGACAGTACGTTCAGAGACATCGTCCTTTGGAGAAAGCCTGAAAAGTGTTGGTGGACTCTCAGCTGCTGGGAGGAGGGCACGGTTTGTACCTTAAAGGGTCTAAAATTGACAGCTTAACTTTTGTCTGATATCCTAAGCAAATCTCCAGGGTCGTTTCCGTTTGCTTGTTGATAGATCACCTTGCTTCCTTTCTGTAGCAGGAGGTATAGCTGTTCTTCAGCACTTCTATCAGTTATGGAGTAATAACTGGCTTTTGGAAGAGTGGGTTGGAGTCTAACTAAACACTCGCTATTTCATCTACCCTCCAAAAGAACAAATACATAAAGTAGCTGGAAACATCATCCTGACTGCAGTTACATGCAATATGCTCAGCTGTTAATCCTGAGCACTCGAACACCAACATTTCCCATTTATGGCCTCAGATTTCTTTTTTCTCTCCCTGAGCTATTCCTCACCCTCCCCTGCAACAACTCCATCCTTCCAAGCAGCTCTCCCAGCTGAACAGGCCTTGAAAAAGCATGTCTCTGCTTTCCACCCAAACAGGCATGGTTCATTGTTTAAAGCATTATGGTTCTTCTGAGCCTAATAATATTTGAAAGCAACAAATAAATTCATTGTTTTCAAAATGAGTAGGCTTAGGAGAATTTGTGATGCTATGTAGGATCCCCCTCAGGCATTACAGTGTTTTGCATGTCCTGCTGATGCACCTCACAGCTGAGCTGGTCCTCTCAGCCGTCCTGCTCCTTGCACAGAGACTCTAAGCCCTGCAGACTTCTGCCATGGCTCTTGCAAAGTTACTCAATAGCTCTTTCCAATGTGACAGCTTTTTTTAGTGGATTATGATGACACTGGTCGATCCTACTGGCTATGTTTAGTTAATCTGGAAACAAGAAAAGACAAGGATTGGGTCTTGCTGCACGTCCTGCAATCTCCATGGTATGTGCAATTCATACAGCCAGAGACATTTCTCCTTAATGATCAGCGCAGTTCTTCATTCTGCATTAATGGGTGTTAAGAGTCCTCATGCATGTACGTAACGTGTACCCTAACACATGCTTCAAATCTAACCACAGTCCTCTTACGCAAAGTCTTTCTGACAGGAAGGCTCCAGTTGGGAACTCTTTCAAGAGAATCATTAAGTACACGCATAAATCTTTTTGAGAGTCAAGCCTACATTTTGAACTCAAGTCACCAATGTTTCAAATCCAAATTTACAGCACTTCCAAGCTTCCATAAAAGGAAAAAAAAACTGCAATAAAATTAATGATAACTTGTGTTTACATTTCTGTTGGTTCGTTTCAGCAAGTAAGACTATATTCACATATTGAGAAGTCAGAGACGCATTATTCATAATGCTATCAGCTCAGGACTGCCTTCCATGCTGTACTTTTTTGCTCAGTTCTGCACTTCAGTTTGTAAAACACTTACAGTGTGCATGCCTTACACGGAGTCACACTAACATCTGCAGAGAACAGACTGATAAGCAGAGCCTCCGAGAGAGGGAAGTCACCATCAGACGTGTCACCACCACGCTGAGATGTCCATCCAGCGACTCCGAGCTTGGCTGTGCACGTTTCGTGCCAGAGCGAGAGAAGGCGGCTGCTCCTATGCGACCAGGTCAGACAAACAGCCACTCTGAAATAAAGCCACGTTCCAAAAGCATCTAATTATCCACACAACTCTTCCTGCTCTCCTATTTCCTGACACCACAAAAGAAGGTGGAGTTAAACAACCTTTGTCCATCTGGGAATATGCTTCATGATTTCTTATTACATATTCTGTTTATCCCACAAGTATTTATCCAGCACCAGGACGAGATTCTGTTTGCACAGATTGCTAACAGATTTGTGTGCCAGAGAAATCAGTGTCCCCTTTTTCTTGTTTCTTGTCCTCCTTTTAAACTCTCATCTCTATCTTCTGTAACGGTGAGGAGGCAAGGCATGAAAACCTGCCGGTGCTAGCCCCCAGTATAAAGCCCCCAGACAAGCCCTCTGCCTCTTAGCTGCACCATGCCCCTATCAAAACGCAGGGGTGCCGACAGTACTTTGCATACTAACAAGCCTGCTCTCATTAGTGACATTTTAGACCACAGGCAAGCTCCTTGACTCTAACTTGGGGAGCTCCAATATACACTCAATGGCCACAAGTCTTACAGCAGCTGAACTAGGTGTCCCCCTGAGCAAGGGAGAAGGAGAAGGAAGGATTAATGACTGCTTGCGTGAATTATTCAGCACTCTGCCATTCCAGAAGGAAAGATGCTGGGCAGTTGAGACCAAGAAAGAATATAAATATTCCCTTATTTATTCACAGACTATTTGTTCATTCCTCCAACAGTAAAGTACATGAGAAAGAGCAAAGCATTCTATACCTGACATAAATAAATTCTATTTCTTAAAGCGCCTCTGCTCCTTTCCCTGCAAATACTAAGGCAAATACACTAATAGAAGTTAAATCTGTTATCATAAACTTTGTTAGAAAGAGGTCCTGACCTCTTAGGATGGGATACAGACCCTGTTAAATATAGTCGAAAATATATCCCAGTTTGGCAGAAATTCATTTTTCACTTCTTACCAACCAGCATCAGAACTAAATTATGCCTCAGTTCAAACATGGGACAGAGAATGGGCTGTATGACGAAGATAAAATCCTGGCTTTGCTGAAGCTAATGGCAACACGCCCGTTGGCTTCCAGGGAGCTCGATAGCTCCTTGAATTGCAGTGAAACTGAAGAGCTCCTGACTGGGGACGCTGCGTTGTGTGCTAGGAGCAGCCTGGCACTCATCGCTCATTCACCACAAAGCGCTGACGACACATGAGGAGAAAGGAAAGGCTTTGATAAAAGACGAGAAATGTTTTCTTGGTCACGGCATTACGTTGCCATTCAGGAAAGACATGCTCTCTGCCTGGCGCAAACTCCCTGTGTAAACTTGGGAAGCTCACTTAATGCCTTCTTCCCTGGGTTTGTACTTGTAAAATGCTTATGAAAGAAAGTTGTCCCATACACAGCAGTACGGTGATGGTGAGTCATTAAAAGATGACAACCAGCAGAATGAAATGAAATCAGGACAGGGGCTACACAGAACTGGTGGAATTCATCTCACCTAAGTTTAGCCACATACACCAGCTTCCACTGCTGACGGAGAGAGGGGTCTTTGGAAAGGGTTCGGCTCCCTCTCATCATCAGATGGGAGAAATCACCCTCCGCAAGTCCTTAGCTACACAAGGACGTCAGCCTTTCAATGGCTAAAGTTAGGTAAGGTAAATCCCACCTTAAATAACCAGGATCAAAAGAATGACTTGCTGGTCCCCAGCCTACTAAGTACAAGCAGACATATTCAGAGCCACCAGAACTGCCCATTTGGCTGCTGGCTCAGGCTGCAGCACTGAGTTCCTTGGAGCGAGTCACAAACTCGGCGTGGAAACAACAGGATGAGGCCACATAACAAAACTAAGCCCGTGTCCTGCGTGCATGCAGCTCGAGTTGAAGAGGAAGCCTCAACTTCCCCCTCCTCGCTCTGGAGGGCCTGGCTTTGCAACCTCAATGTTCTTGAAAATGGAAAAGTTGTCTTTATTTTTGTTTCCCTGAGCGAATTATTTTTAAAATCGCACTTTTAGCATGTGAAAGTTTTTAATGGCATGACCTCCATTATTAATAGGAATAGAATGCATAACGTCCTAAAGCAAACCTTCTAAATAGCAATATTTATCTATTCAAAGAACCAATTAGGCAGGCTCCGGGTTGTAAAACCACTGAACTACTATTTCCAGTTAAATGCAAGGACATTCATTACAACTGTCATCATCTCAAGGAGGATTGCAGCTAGTATCATTGAACTTATAAACCTGTTCTGTGCATATTACAAAAGTCACCTCTTGGCCCTGCATACCCTGGGCAGCAGCAAGTCCTTGGCACCCTGCCAGCCTCTCCCCAAATCAAGGAAAGCCCGGGTGTCTCTGCGCCGTCAGAAGAAAATTCACTAAACTTCCCTGTTTATGATTTTATCTCCCACCTAATTACAGCTGAAATAATATAATAAGATTTGTGCTCCCTGTTTGAGTCTGATATATTTAATAGATTTTTTCAATATTGGTTTTCCCAGCTATGTCAAAATGACAGCCCCACTTAATGTTAATCAGAGGTTGCGTGTGAGCATCAACGTTAAGCTCTGCACAGCTCAATGGAATTATCAGAGTTGCGAGACACCGTCGATATGTTTTGATCTCTGTGTCAAATGAATTTGGTTGCTTGTTATTTTTTTCCCTTTATGTTTCACTGCTGTTTAATTGTTTTGTCATCTGTGTGTACACTGCTCCATCTAATTGCAATATTGGATGTTTAGGCAAATCAGAGGACGCGGTGTGACATTCATCGTCACTGAAGATCGGTATTTTCTCCTTGCCTACGTACCAGCAGCACACAGCATGTATACACCTTGAAAGTCCAGCTCTGGCTTCCAAGGAGCTGGTAAACATCATTCTGATGGCTCTCCAACACCACTCAGCTACCAACAAACATGACTGAACAACCCACAGGGCTTTGGCTTTGTACAGTGAGAATTATCAGAACTTAAAACATAATTTAGTCAGCCTGTGAACTCCACTATCCACACAAGTCAGGGCAAAGGGAAGCAGACCTCAAGTTCTTGTACAGAGCTCACCAAGCCCATCCTTCAATGTTCAAAATACATAATCAAACACGAGGGGCTGGAAAGAATCTTCCCCCTTCCCAGCACCGCACAATTGTCTGAAGCATGCGTGAGGTAGACCACCGAGTGAAGCGAAGCTATGGTATCCCCCAAAACAATAGTCTTCTAAGTATATTACTCCTAGAAATAAGGGATGACTGGCATGAAAAATCCTCTGACCCACTCCTGGATGTCGTTAAATGCTAATTTAGGGGTCTATTCTAATTGCACCAAACCAATTCCAGTTCTCCGTGGACTTTAATTAGAGCATGATCATTTCCAAAATCAACCCGTACCACACGCAGTGTAAATCCCAGAGCAGTGTGATAGGGTGACAATAACTTTTCCATCTCTAAGTTAAAACTCTCCAGCAGGCTGACTTTGTTTTAAATGAGACTGATTCTTCTATTGACATGATGCTTATTACGGTCACCTTAATAATTAGAAAGCTAAATCAGGCCTGCATTTAGATCCCTATTTTATCAGAATTCAAGACATGGAAACAGATTCAGAGCTGTTAGCACAACGGATCCAGTCACCCAGTGTTCAGTAATCGCTGTCTGGATGCAAAGATAATCAGCATTTTGAACCCGATACTCCGATGGGCCCATCACACAATGTATTATAATTTAAGTTAAACGAACTGGCAATAGGAAGCTGAAGACAAAGCAGCTGAAAGACAGTCCTGTTTGATACATGTCACTGTCAGTATCTTTGAGAAGTGTCAGACAAGCCAACACATGGTCTATCCATCATGAGACTCCCTTTGGATTGACTGACAGATCATATGAAGCGCTTTCGGTTAACTTGGGCTTAAAATATTGTCAGTGGCTTCTTAAAACGTCCCTGCTACGGTCTGCTTTGTTTAGGCTGGCTAATAGTTTTACAGAACCAAATATGCACTTGCCCCTGATTGCCAAATGAAATCATAATTTTGATGCAATATCTGACTGTACCTGAAAGACCAAAGCAGACAGGTTAGGGTCAATTATCAGAAACAAATCAACTTTTAAAATTAATAATTTTATTTACTGCTATAGGTCTGGGATGTAGGATATTTGCTGGGGTAAAAGAGCCAGGAAATTAGTCAGATGGATTGGGGGGGTTGCACATTTTCTTCCCTAATTCCAATAATCAGCACATCCATTGCCCTGACATCTGGTTTTCAAATGTTCACTGAACACACAAATTAATTTTCCCACACACTGCAACCCAAACAGCCCCTTCTCTAACAACCCACTCCAGCAAAAATCTGTGAGTCCAGCAAAAGCTAGAGCAGAAGGATCATGTTCAGAAAGCTAACCAGGAGCTGCTGGCTTGTTCCTGCAGATGCCCAGGCTTTCAAACAACCTGGTCTCAGAGCGAATTCAGGGTGTCAGGGAACGCCATGAGAATATTTCTGGGAATACCAACAACAACATGAACAAACAGGACCAGATCTCAGACGAGGAAAACTAAATTACACTTTAATTGTGTAGCCTCTGTCATGATTTTCCAAAATCGTGGTGGTGGGAGGAGGGGAGCTGAATTTGAATTGCCTTTAAAAAGCCTCAATTCTTGGAAAATTCTGAGCACCGACTCCGTGAGACTTGAGTTCAACCACCAGTGCTCAAACTGGACAGCCCAAAACAAAGAGAGACTTTCAAAAACACCAGCCTCAAGGCTTTACTCTGACAGCTTTATTCTTACACACTGCTCAATCAAAGCCAGATCCCAAACTGTTATCAGCAACTCTCACAAGGTTTTGCTGTTTTACTGAATCGCCCTTTGAGACTCTCCCTCTACGTCACCAAGCAGTATCTCAGAGCCACATTTCGGGATCAGCTCTGCACCGCACGCTGCAGCAATACCACCGCCACCAGAGCGCCTGGATGCCAAACAAAAAAGAAACCCACTGGCTCCCCCAGCTACTGTCGCACGTAACTTTGAAGAAACAGCAGATACTGTGACTCTGTCGTGGTTCTCAACTATTTGCTGAATGATGATAATGTGGTTTGCACCCTGCAGGACGCTGAGCTCTATACGCTTGCGTGTCTGAGCGCAGTTGTGGCTGATTTTGCAAGGATTGCCGCAAAACACGTGAACAGGAGGGCTGCTTCAAAGCCAGCGCATCTTAACCCTTCCCCGCCTCCACTGACAACAAACACATTCGCCTCACACAAACAGGTATTTTTCTCTCCCAGGTGAACTTTTATTTTCCCCCTTAACAAAAGAGAAGGAGGCAGCTCCTCTGATGGGAACACAATTTTGCTGACTGCTAAAGTGGAATCCGCTTGGTGGCATGTTGCACGCAGGGAACGGTCTCCTCGGGAATAAAACCACTACCTACATGCCAGTCTGCAAAGCAAAGTGCATACCAAATATTCCCAAAACTTTCCCCAGATGCAGGTGTAACCCTGTTTATAGCAAATTTGTGCTAAATCATAACCCCTCTCCTGTCCCCTGCCCTCCATAGCAATTCCTGCGGCTGAAAATTGTCACCCTCACCCAACCCGTCCCGTGGCAGCCACCCACAGCCACTGCCGTGCCACCACACTCCCACTGCTGCCCAGTGCTCCTCATCACCCCATCACACAAATCAACCCTCCTTCGCTCCCCAGCATCGCCGGAGATCGCTGCCCGGCCTCCGAAGAGAGCAGAGCTTGCTGGCGCGGGCAGCGCTGCGTGGCCCTGGCAAGTTTTGTGGCCAAGGACATTTGCACCCATAAGCACCAGCTGATAGGGGCGAGGACATGGGGTCTGCTCTGAAGTCCAACAAAGTCAATAGAATGCTTTCGCTTTGCATTAATAGGTTTGGGGTCAGCTGTTAGACAAACAGATCGATAATAATATCAATAATTACAGGTGCCTACCAAGCATGGACCCATGCTGTCAGAGGTATCAAAAGTCTATTCCAAAGAGCGCAGCAGCCCTGAGAGTCCACGTGGCAGACATGCACCCACAATATCCCAGCAGATATTATTTTACTGTGCTTCAGAAGGCCAGAAAGATTAAATCAAGTTGCCTGAAGTGACTCGACAGGCGACCAGCAGTCAGGCAAATTCAGGAGCACCCCTCCCTTCATTTGCCCGAGAAGCTCAAGACGCACCGGTTCCCCTCCCAGGAGGAAGCCCAGCATTAAACATAGCTGAGTGCTTCTCAATCAAAAGGCAGCGAGAACCCCGCTCTTGTTACTTCGCCTTGTTTTACCCTGTGCCCTTTGTAGTATTTCTCAGAAGATTTAAAACAAAAAAGCTTCACTGAACTTCCTTTCTCCACTGGCTCTTTTGCATTTGATGAACAAGGGTTTACCTATTTGTATTTCAAATGGAATTTGAAATGAACACGATTGCATTTAATTCCTTGTTATTACACCAGCAACATCAAGGGACATCGGTGCAGCTGTTAGAGTAGGTTTGCTTCCAAGTTAGAGAGCACGGGCTCGTGGTGCTCGTGAAGCTTACGCAAGCCACCCGGGGCTCCTGCTCATCACAAGAAAAGGATGTGGAGATGCAGATGCTGGGAGGAGGGGAGGAAGATGGGAGAGAGAGCTGTAATTTTTCCCAAGTAGATTTTTAATCTTTTCAGTTGTTCAAAACGGTACCTTAAACTCACCACCATTTCCCTGGTTTCCTAACCAAGAAGGGTCCCACACCCAATTCATATACCCAGTGTGCTGTGCTTCCTCCCCATCCACGTGAGCTAGACTGTCCCCCTTCCTCCTATGGGGCAGTGCCAGACACATCCTGGCCTTCCCAATGAGCACCAAGACTCTGCTTTTCAAAAAAAAAAAAATTGTTCCCTTTGTGCAGGACAGAATCGAATCTGATGTTTAAGTAAATGAGGTCGCCCACATCCAGTTGTCACTTAGGACAAAATTCCGCTAGACTCCAAAGCAGGACCAGCTTGGCTACAAGTCAATTCTTGCAGCTTAACTGATTAATTCTTTCTTAAATGTATTTGTTCTCTTACCATATTCTTTATCATATCCAAAGTGCAATAGGCAATGGTCAGCTGCCCATGCCAATGCCACTGGCAAACATTCATCAGAGCTCTAATCACTGCCAGTGGTGTAAAAGGTCTGTCAAATTTAATACTGGCAAAGATTCAGGCAAGTAAAGCTGGGATTTATCATGCTCCTGAATACCCTGGATGGAGATTTCATCTTTCTTTCTATGGGGGGTTATGGCAGCACATGCTTCAGCTAGTGACAGCATGGATTCCTTCCTGCTCAATCATCAACAGGTTTTAAAGATCACTTGCACTGCCCAAGCTGACCAAAGAGGCCAGTTAGTTTCCCTCCTTAAATACATCCACCACGGCATCAGTAAGGGCCACAGCACGGGCAGGAGGACAGGGTACTCTCTCTTCTCTCCAAATGAGTTTGGAAGAGCAGTGGAGATGAAGGAGGGTTATCAGATGTGTCCCTCTCTCTTCATCCAAGCAAGACTTTCCAGCTAAGCTCAAGCCAGCACCATGCCCTGCCCAGGAGGGACTCTCCAGGGTTCCTGCAACAAGAGCTGCCCAAACCCATGGGGTTTGGGGCAGGAGGGGCACCAAGGTTGTTTTCATCAGAGCTTGCCCAGTTCCCTACCTTTAAACGTCCACCGAGCAGACAGCAACATCACCTTGCTGCTCACTTGTGAGATTCCAGATCAAACAGCCTGGCTGAAAACACCGCCATCAGAAGAACATCATCCTGAGCAACTAAGTGCTGCAGAGGCTGAACATCAGCCTAGAGACCTGCCGGGGATCCTCAACAAGCAGAGCACATTGCTGCACAGCAGGATTTTTTAAGAAACACCTAGGCTGAGTGCTTTTTACTGACAGGTACATTGGAGCTCAAGCCTAAAGTCAAAAGATCACAGACAAATTCCTGGACTGTGCAAAGCATTTAATGTACAGCCTCAGGTTTCAGCATATCAGTTCCTCTTACTTTTAATTATAGGGCTCAATCCCTAACAAGATGCTGTACAACGTGCAGCGGAGCAGGGGCTAAAAGGTGAGATCTCTGTGGTTGGGCTATTAGCAGAACTTTAATGCTCTATGCTAAACAACAACATTTGTTGTTGGTACATCCAGAACTACGGAGCAGTTTATTCACAACATATTGCAGTCAGTCTCTCATTGCTGCCAGACTCTGCTGCTTGCTGATGTTTTCTTACTGGCACTGAAAGGTCCTAAGGCTGCGTGGAGGGACTCACAGCAGACAGAAAGAAAAAATCTATTTTTTCTGAAGATTTATCTGAATGTCTAAGTTTTTTATGTATGGTTGGTTATTTTTTTTTAATTTAGTCTTTCGAAGACACTTTAGACAAGGTGAAGTGGTCCGTGTGCTGCAGGGCAGCACCCTAGCCATGTCCCAGCTCCATCTGCCCCATCCTGGGAGTCCAGTGTGTCCTTGGCAGGAAGGCTGCCCGTACAGAGCAGGGGACCTGATCTGCCCCTAGGCACAGGATACACCCTGTATTCACCTGTAAGCATCATGGATTTTGACTAAATACCATTTATTTCATTTCTACTTATCATCCTCTCGGTTAGGGTGACCTGAAAATCAGCAGTAACAACAGGGGAGTCATGCCCACATTTCCTGAAGGGAGGAACAACGGACTAAACGCACGGACCTGCAGCGGATAACAACATATACCATCTCCCCATACTACCAGAGTGAAACACTGACTACGCAAGGTCCATTGTATCATCCCAAATGTGATTTGCGTGCTGTAGCTTAGAGATAAAAACCAGCCCCAAAAGTCACCTCAGCAACAAAAAGGTTGCCTGGGTATTTTAATTTCCATGTGCTTGCAGTGTTTGGAAGTCGGTGACACTGCCACATTCACCTGGCAGAAGAGCTCCATAGGTTTTATATATGCTAACAGACACATACAGGTATCTTTCTTCATTTACATACATAAATAAAACATACCAGAAATTGAAAGGCAAAATATATATGTTGCCTCTCGCCTGCAGAGTTTCTTTTTTAATCTAAGAGTCTTTTTGCTTTCTTAACACTAGAATGCAGAACCACATCTAAGAGCTACAGGGTTAGAGCAAGCACTAAAAAAAGGCAACCAGTAATAAACCCACATCCATAAAAAATGGATGTTTGCGTGCTTGGATGCTGAGTTAGTAACAAAACGTTACTGCTGACCATGGTTCCCCATTCCCACCTTCCCCCAAGCACGTTACACGCAGCCGAGAACAGGCAGTGGTTACTCACAGACCAGCGATATCCTTCCCCCTCTGCTTAGCGGAAGATACGATATCCGCAGAGGACAACAGCCCGTTTTGCAGCCGTTCGGGTTAACAGGCAATGCAAACACCACTCGTCACCCTTCGCTCTCACGGACTCCAGTAAACTTTGCAAATCTCCCCAGGAATTCAGATGGCTTTGATGATCGGCACCCATTTGCTGTAATTAGGGAAAATAATAGCTCCTTCCAAAAATTTTTGCAGATCACAGTCTGTGAACTGAGAAACACAGTCAAAAAGAAAATTCGTGACGTGGTTTGAAAATAAACCCCAGATCAACCGAGTCCCTTCACCAGAAACCTTTCTCTCTCCCTCCAGCTTGACTAAAGGCTCTTCACACCTTGAAAGATTGTGACGGAAGTGAGAAAAATAGGCTCTTTACCCAAAGAAATCTGTTAGACGACAATGTGTGATCTATAAGCAGGGAGGGCTTTTGTCTTCAAGGCAGCTTCGTGCCTTCTGGCCCAAATTCATTGTGTGAGCGTCAGGGAGTCGCTGTGAACCCAACCTGCGCCCACAGGCAGGTCACGAGCCGCCGGGGGGGAAAGGCTGCAATACGCTGTAACACCCGGCGTGTCTGCAGAGCCCGCGGGTGAGCCCCAGCCTCCATCTCCAAGCCCCGCTTTGCCTGTCCTCAGAGCACCAAAGTACCCCGGGTGAACCGAGATACCCCTTGGCAGGAGGAGGGAGCATCTGGGGAGACCGATGGACGTCAGGACAGTGGGACGTGCCTTGGTTCGCCTTCTGTGTGCCATTAAATGGTGACAGGCACATTAAGGGCTAATCCTGGATGGACAGACAAGGAGCCATGGGGATGCTCTCGTTTCACTGTCAAGCCTGGGGAAGCCAGTGTTGGAGGGGCAGCACAGGGGGCTGCAGCTGGGAGGCTGCCCCGTAAGCCTGGTCCAAGACCTTTCCTTCTCCAGACCTGAAAACCTACTTTAGAAGAAGTTACCTTGCCATCTGCAATGCCAAAGTGTTTCTTAAAAGGGCTGAGTCCTCCTTCTATGTTGATTTAATCCCTGCAGTCGGGCCATGGAGTCAAGCACAGCCCATGATTTACAGCCTGAGCCAGAAGTGCCTGCGGACCCCTCGCAGATGTCAGGGCACGCGTGTGGCTGCGTCCTGAGCAGGACCTGCAGCAAAGCCTGCAATATCATAATTTAGAACTATGATATTCTTAACCTCCCCACCTCACCCACAACACGACGCCTGGTAACACGCAACTTCAGCCCAGCCATCACCAGCTACCAAGGAACACCATGCACATTAGACAAAATAGACATAACATCAGAGATCACACTGACAGACAGACTTGGCCAGGAGACTGAGTTTAACCCACTCCTCCCATGACATACATCCGAAGGACCGCATCTGGTTCCCGGGGGAGGACAAAGTCAGTCCGTGGTGTCAAGCGAAAGAAGGGAGCGAGGGAAAGAGGCTCAAGTGATTATGCAAATCAAACTGAGATTGAAATTTCAGCCTAACCTGCTGGAAAGAAACCCACAAACTAGGGCAATTAGAAGAAGCAATTATTACTGGATATAAATAAGAGAGATAATTTCATTTCTCATTGAAGCTATAGGGGCTTTGGGACCTCAGCTGACGGAGCCAGAGAAGTTTCCAGTAACAGAGGGGGTGGCTATTGCTCCTCCTCTACAGTAATGACATGCGTCTTATTCCCACAAGCACAGAGAAACCAGCCCATCTGTTTACACTGTGGGGCAGAGTTTTACCTTTCTGGCCCCAAAGACCCCAGCCGAGATGTTCAGCATATGCTGCTGCTGCTGCTGCGGTGGCAAATCAATGGGAGAAAAAAAAGCCCCCTTTCTGGCACCATCTAATATTCAGGGAAGTGGACTGGATGGGGAGTTTAAGATGACTGAAGGTTTCATGCAGTCCCTTGTGAGAAATTACGACCTATTTCCTTCCTTTGATTGTATATCCTTCCTGAACTGACTTTTGGATCATTCAATATTAAAAATGCATTGTCCTATAAACAGGCAGGGTAAAGAAACATCCCTTGCACTTTAAATCACTCTGCTCGAGATTACATTCAAGCCTCATTACTCTAAAGAGACCTGGGATCCTCTTCCAAATGACTGAACTGGGGCAGACATTTTTCTGACAAGATCCTAAAAGTATTCAAGTCCATCCAGGCAGCAACGTCTGGCTTTTGTTTGAAAGAAGAGATTTCTTGTTCTGAGCAATGCTACAAAAGCAATGTCATGTCATGTTTACTACTTCCCCTCTATTGACTTCTGCAGCTGGTGAATTTTTTATGCTAGAAATTACAAATATTTAGCCTGCTGATGGCAGGATGAGCCAAGTATTCCCAAGGCTCATGCACACCAGCCTCCTTTGTTTCCTGGTTTCAGCTGCCCATGTTAGATCTGCTTACATCCTTGCATCTGCTGGCACAAAGATAGGAAGACTGCACGTAAGCCATCCATCCCAGGGAACGCGTAGCCACACCACAGCTAGCCTGCAGAAGGGGGGTCTCTTCCCCTCTCTGCATGCTCCGCCGCACGCTCCGGAGTGAGATCACGGCACGGCGCCAGCCTCCGCGCACACTGCCAGGGCAGGGAGCAGTTATGCCAAATACGAGGCCACAAGTGACAACCAGGCTGCACCCTGAGCGTGCACAGACCCGGAACGGGGGCCCGGCCTGGCGGCTTCTGGGCTGGCTGGGGACTGCCACCGAGCTGAACGCAAGGCTGGTGGTAAAGCAGTGCAAGTCCACGCTTGGGAGATGCTACAAAGCGCCTAAGAGCGCATCGTGTGAATAGCTGCTGCTAGTTACAAGTCTTGCTGTCCTTCTCCAGTGCAAGGGTTTGGTTTCAGTTTAAGTAAACGTCATAAAAATGAAAATTCTTAGAATTTTGTGAGGAATGTTTTCTTTTTTCTCCAAATAATACCTGCATGATGCACTGCAACATATGAGTTGAGCAACTCTATTATTTTTTAATTCCTCCACAACAGCTGTTGTTTATTACTAATTGAAACATTTTATCTTTTTGTCTAGATGAAAATATCTGTGATTTGCGTTGCAGGGAAAGCGTCCCCCATGCTGGCACAAAGGCCAAGTCTGTATTACGCTCTGGAAACACGATGACAATGTGAATTGACATATCTGAAGCGGCTTTAATCGGTCAGCTCCAGCAGCAGAAGGTAGCAGAGCCCCTGGTGATACAGCTGAAAGCCCAGCGAGGACACACGCTGACGTGTACCTGAGCAGCCACCCAGGCTGAAGCTTGTGCCAATGCATCTGCATTATCACTGGCCCCCAATTTAGACGAATTAATGGCAGATGGATATTCCAGCGTTCAGCTGCAGCCCCTGGGGCTGGAGCACACGATGGACGAGGAGAGTCTGAGGGAGACATTGAGGCCTTCATTTGTTCAAGAGGAGGCCGAGGGGGGACCTTCTTGCTGCCTTCAACCTCCTAACAGCAAGTTTTAGAGCAGATGGAGCCAGGCTCTAGAGGAGCAGACCCAAAGGACGAGCAGGTTGCAGCATGAGACACGGCAATATCAGAAAACCTTCATTTCACCACAACAGTGATCCAACACTGGGAGGCTGAGGAATTGGCACCCTTGGATGTATTCAAAACTCAGCCTGAACAACATGAGCTAACCTTGAGGTTGGCCGCCTTTGAGGAGGGGGTTGGACCAAAGGACCTCCAGCAGCCCCTTCCAACCTCCACTACTCAATGATTCAAATCATGCTTCAGCTCAACTTCACACGTATGAAAAATATCAAATTTTATTATTTGGTAATGAAACGCTTCGACGTAGGAGAGCAGGGGTTTCAGACTATACTAAATAGCAGCTGCCCTTAATGATTCAAAAATAATCATGTGTATCTAAATACACATATTTTATAAATGTAAATAAATGCATTAGCTAAATATCAAATCACACCATATTATGCTAGCTCAATAATATGATAACTCAATGTACTATGAAATGCAAAAAAAAAACCTATCAGAGAAACAGGCGCACACATAAAACTATCCTTCAAAATTCCCCAGTTAAATTCTGACATTTTCTAGATCTACACATTTTTATTTCCAAAATGTTTCTCCATGGAAATTATGTTGAAATTGACACATTTTTCTAAACATTTCCATTTATAAAAAATGTTTTGTTTCGGTTTTAATCAAAAAGGGTTCGGAAAAACCTTTTTTCCAGCTCTGCATGTAACACCTTCCCTGATACTGTGAATAACAGAAAAAGGAAAATGCTCCGGACTTTGACAGCGCCCGGTTTGTCACCGCAAGAGGTATACATGGGATGTGTTTGTCCCACATACACGGGACAACTCTAGGTTGAGCAATCGCTACCCCTGTAGATGGAGACCTTCGGGGACCCAGTCGTACGTACCAGCCGCGATGCTCCTGCCTCTTCCTCCTTGGCAGACACCAGAGCATGGCCAGAGCCACCCCCAGCTCCTGCAAAGCTCCCCAGGGGGCTGAGCACAGCCCAGGGAGACTGGACTCGCTCATAAAAGATTTATCTACTGTTTCCCTGCCAACAATTAGTCTACATTATTGTGCAAGCTGTACTGAATTATAACACAATAGTGGAAAACACACCATGTCAGACCTGAAGGTGGTATAAAACTATGTGTTTCTCTGGAAGCCAAACCGGTATGCTGCTTTACACTAATGAGGCACTTAGCCTGTATTTTTAATCCTCATATCTCACTATTTTCCAAATTATCTAAGCGACAGAAGCTCCCAGCTACAGATGCAGCATCCTACAGGTTGCAAATTGGGAAACAGTGACATGTCAGTGAAGATCTCCTCTTCCAACACTTTTGCCATGCATAATCCTTTCACCTGTTTCCAGTTTGCTTGGCTTTTTTAGGACTGAGTGACTGAGAAAAATCACAGTGTTTAAATCACTGCGTGCAAATAAATCACTGGCCTGTCTTCTCTTTCACAACTCATTATATACAAATGTAATTTTTTAAAGAGAAAATCTCATCAGCCCAAGGATTCAGTGAATTAGAAACCAATTACAATTCAAAATAGTAAGAACTGACCCAGTGTTTCTTTCTTCCAAAGCCAGCACCTGGCAGCTAGCACTACAGCATCCCTGCTCTCTGGGTCTATGTGACATCTTATTCTCTTCTGAGGTTGAGATTCCACGCTGGATATAACTCAAGTGAAGACAGGGGAGATACATTACCCAGGCTAGGCCAGCACCCCCGGCCAAACCTCCCGGCTCTCCGGGCTGAAATTGCAGCGTGTCACCTTCCTCTGGAAATGAAGGCAGGCTGCAAACCCACGTAGAGCTGCTAGATACATTCACACTCCAATTAATCACTCCAAAGAAGAGAGGCGCATGGTAAGCAACAGGCTTGTATCTAAATGACCCAATGGATAGAAAAATGCTTGTATATATATATATACATACATATCTATACATAAGCATCTATATACACATGTATATAAGCACCTTTCACACATGACATTTCCCTACAGGGGCTCACAAAGGACCTCTCCATCCTTCTGCCTCCCCCTGCCTCCTCGCTGTGCCCTCCCTCCTGCTCCATCCTCCCCTTTCTGTTTGCCATCTGGTACCCATCAAAGGCAGTTAGACCCAGGACACATGTGCGCTTACCAAATCCTTTAAACCTAACTAGAGCCCTGTTTTGTTTCTTCCTCATCAGAAGCCACAAGGAACCCTGATTCGGTACATCTGGACCTTCTAATAGGGTAACAGCCTGGCTGTGCCAACTCTGCTTTCTGTCTGACTCCATCTTAATCATTCACAAATCACAAAAGAATTGCGAGGGGAGCAGAGCCAGCACAGCAGCACCGCAAGGATGGCGGCTGAGAACAAAACGGTGGCCACAGATATCGTTTGGATGAGCGCTGGCATACAGCAAACCGATATATCCCTTTCTTATTTCTCTACGCGTCCCAGCGCTCTAATTTATTGGTCTCTCGTCGGGTGACCGGGGTGGCCAGCAAAGCTCCCGGGTTTGCAGTTTGCCCTGGAAACGCAGCCTGACATTCCCTACGTGAAGGTGCCACGACGACAGCAGACTCCATCTGGCTGCAGGAGCCTGTGCTGGGATGAGGCGCCCCGTTCCCAGGGAAATGGCAATGGCTCCTCCCAGCTTTAATCAGCATATTCATTTAGTGCACTGCTGGTAATGCCTGCGATTTTATTGCAAAGGTTCCCACAACTACTTTTTTCTTTACTCTGCCTACTCTTTTTTAAGCTACCCTTCCAGGAATCGCGTGGTTTGGGATTCTCAGCTTCCAATAAAAAGAATTTCTAAATATCAGAGGAGGACTTGAAAATATGACCCAGGGACAGATTTAAAGCCCTCTCCTTCCTTTCCATTTTGGTGATTTTTAAAGCGGTGTCATGGCTTTACGTGGGGTCTAACTCCTGAATTTTACATTACAGGGCTAGAAATACTGTAAAAGTCAATGAGCTGATACCGTGTATTACATCCAGTTATCCCTCAGCCAATGGAGAGAAACCCCCTGCTGCACAGCGTAAGCTCGGCGTGGTCAAAACCATGCAGAAATACAGAATAAGGAGTAGAGCTGCTTTATCATTTGCACCGAAAAGACCCACAAGTTTTTCATCAAAGCACACAGCACTCTGCGACCCCGTACATATGACAGAAACTAACGCCGCATATCACCTGTCAAGTAATACCATATAATACAGCCTTTACATAAACACGACTCTTTCCCACTTTCATCTGATCCCGAGACCAACGCAAAAGGCAGAAGTAAAGGTTAGAAGATAACCCCAGAGCTGCTGCTTCCCGCGGGCAGGTGCTAGGCTTCCCATCCCACGGCTCTCCTCCTCATGCCTTAAAATGGCCACGTTGTCCTCCACAGACAGACGCACGCAGAAAGATGGGTGGTTTTGATGTTTGACCAAAATAGGCCATTAAAGACAAGACATTAATCTGTCTGAGAAAAAGGAAAAAAAAAAGCTCAAGAAAACGGGGGGGTGGGGTGGGGGTGTCTTGACTTCACGCCAGGAGCTTGAAGACTTATATTTATTTATGCTTTTCATGGGAAAGCCGTTCAGAGGCAGTAATCCATGACATCTGGCAAAGAAGTAGGCAAGGACCTTTACTGCAAGTTGACTGAAATTTTATCCAAAAAGGGGGAAAAAAATCCCGCTCTAATTGTTGGTTCTGCAAGCAACCACAGCGGACAGGAGACCTTGGCAGACCCTGAATGCATATTTAAGGGTGGGACGTTGGACTGTCCCCACCGCTGCCCCTCCACAGCACAGAAAACCTCGCTGGCCACGCGGAGAGCGGACGACTCCACGGGCTGATTGCAGAGGCATGACAGAAAGCAAAACTTGAGGTGGTGGACGAAGAAACTGCACAACAGGGATAATTAGTCCTTCTAAACTTTTGACTGTAGGGCTGGGAGAGCGCCTGCAATTCCCCAGCTAGGGGAGAGCCTTCAAACAGCTCGACTGCGCCCCAGCAGCTCGAGCTCTTCACTGACCCATCTCTCCGAGCCTCCGCATGGGACCCCGGTTTCTGATACGAAGCAAATAAATGTGCGGTATTTCTTTTTCAAACAATAGGACAACTCAAAGCGGTGTGCAGCTCTGCGAGGCCAAATACCCATCGACTCAAAGTCTGAAATTAATATGGAAAGTGATTCATAACAGGAGGAGACAAAACAAGCCTATTCACGCTACTCCATGTCAAGCCATCTTATAGCTATTTTGGATCCAAATCCTCTCTTCTTTTCCAAAACCACAAAGAAAAGCAAACAGATGTCAGCCATTGCAGATTTGCAAAGAAATGAAATGAACAGCTCATAATACCAGTGTTTTCTTCAGCACTTTCCACCTAGGGGTACAAAGGCATTTCTGCAAGCGTGCAGCCGCCTCGCCCTGCCGGGGGGGTCAGGGCTGCCACGGCCGGGGGCAGCGAGCTGAGGCCCTGCCTGACCGGTCTGGGACTGGGGACGGTTCCACACCCAAGCTCCAAGGGCTCCATCACATTATTTCCTGCCGAGACATTATGGGAAGGGAACAGATACGCTGTCAACAGGCAGTCTAGACAAATACAAGTATTTCAGAGTTGAGGGATAATTTCAAAAGCACATACAGAGCTCAACCCTTGAAACTCCATTTTCAAAAGCCGCTTTGAAGCACGACAGCTTCGGCACTGCTGAAAGTCAATGAGTGAGACAGAATCCTAATTGCTTTACAAAATGTTACCCATATGCAATTAATATTATTGTGAAGTACTTCTGATTTTAGTTTTTTTAAATACGCTGGGTGCAGATATTGTAGCACTAAAGCCTGACACTCCCTTAGGTGCTTTAAAAGTGGTATTGATTTCTAAAAAGCAAATCTAAATATAGATAGTGTTCAGAAACTCTTCGGTTCTACACAAAAGGATTCTTTTACAGAGTCCTCCTCTGCTCCTCTCATCTATTTCATGGCAAATTTTGAGCTGCTAAGGGTCAGTCTCAGAGACAAACCCTTCAGTGCAGCCTGTGCCACGTGAATATAGGGACTCCGTGAATTTGTTTTCTGGTAATGCTCTGGCTGCTTCTAGAACAAATGTGAACGGCACCCTAGAAGCAAAATTATTTCACTCAGATTCTGCATTTTCCTTCCCTGTGCTGTTCTTTATTTTTGTGCATTTGTCGACATGGCAGTGGAGAAGCTGCTCGCCAGACAGCAAGGCTGCTGCACGCAACTGGCGGTGGCCATGCACAGCTGGAACAGGGCAAGTGAAGTTGCCACGTAAAGGTCCGGACAGTCCGTACAACAGCCAGATCTGGCTATCACAGTAGGTCCCAGAGGTTACAGATTTGCTGAGTAGAAATGAGGGGTAGAGAGCTGTGTCAGGAGCTGCTATCCCCCCGGGAACCACCGGCTCCAGCCACGCATTACAGCTGAGCCCCGCTGCATGGCCACTGGCCCACCTCCCTCCTCCAGGCAGCAGGTCTCCACGCACACCCCGCAGCCTCTGCCGCCGGCCACGCAGCCAAAGCGGCTACAGAAAAACAAAAGTGAGCAAAGTCTGGATTTTATTTATAGGTTTTTTCCCTACACCAGAATAATTAACCTATTGTTTGCCTCCAAGTGCATTCAGAGAAGTCAGGAGACTGAGGGAGACAGCCTTGTAGCAATCGCTTCTTCATTAACAGCTATGGAGCTAAATGCCATTTTAAACCCTGTTTGCTATTTAAGTTTCCTCCTTTTTAGAGGATGTGCACCTCTGTATAACTAAAATGACTAGGATTACCTCATTTAAAAAAATATAAATGCAAGATTGCCATTTTCCACATATCCCTCCCCTGCGTAACTTACTTTAATTTCTAATTTACAACTACAAAATATAATCTTACATTGGAATTTGCATAAAAATGAACAGACCTGCAGCAAGATATTAAATTTTAAATTTGCACGCTAGGGTGGCCAAGGAATATTAGTCTATCCAAGAAGTTTGTGCCTGTAAACTTGAAAGCTAGTAGATGTAATGAGAGGGGAATTTGTACACTTCAGTGAAACCAAGCTGATTAAAAGGCTTTGATGCAGTTGTTACAGAGCAAGGATACAAATTGCACATACTGATAGCAGGGTTGCTGCACAAACAGACCAGTGTACCATTTAATCCAATATTGTATGGCTAGGGCCAGCCAACGCAAGCAGTCTAAAAAATAAAAATAAAAAGAATTTACTAATCAATGCTAATAAAGCTCTACAGCAAGCTGCTGGCTGAAAAGGCTTGACATGAAACCACTGGTAAAAATTTCTTCCTATTTCCAGCTCCTGCCCCTCCAATGGGAAGATGGACAGGCAGAGGTATCTTATCACTGGGCATTGCTGCCTTTTCCTTATTAGATTAAATAACTCGTTTGTAATTCTGGCTTCGCCGAGTAGCATGTGTCCCTGCCGGAGCCGCGTGTTCACGATGAGTCATACGGGGCTGCTGGTGAGAAGTGATAGAGCAATTGCATGAGGAAGACGAACAGGCAGGACGGCCCCTCAGCTGCCCGGTCTGTGCCGGAGCCACAGGCACTGTCATCGCTGAGGAAGTCTTAACCCGATGTCACACGAAAGCCTCGCCCTTGGACCCCACAAGACAGTAAACGGGGCCGTTACAATTCCTCTTCTGTCCATTCCGAGGTCAAAACCTACTGCAGAGCGTCACTGGAGAGCTTCCATCTCCTCCTGGCCACCCACAGGGCTGGAAGGAAACCAAAGCAAGGGCAGAGGCTGAGCAGATTACACACATCGTATTTCAGCCCTTAAAATTATCACTTGGGATCTCACAGGGGCGGCTAAGCCCCGACTAACAGCTACGCAAACAGGACTGAACCACTACCCTAAAAGAAGTCAGAAACCCAAAGGGTTTCTGCCCTGATGTCAAGGACAAATGCCGCCTTCCCAAAAACTGCTGTTGCTGAACACGGCCCTGGGCAGGGACCGGTGTGCCTGGGGCGAAGGGGCCGTGCAGCGCCCGGCGTGCCCCAGCGATGCCCCCACATGCCCGGGCCGCAGCCTTTCACCCCCCTCGCTTGCCTCCTTCTGTCTAAACGTTGCTCGCTGAGCATCCCTCCTCACCGTGATCAAAAGGGACAAGCAATCATTTCCAAGACAGACAGCGCTTTGTTCTCACCAGCCTATTTTTTGCTGCCAGACTCCCTTTGCCTGTACCTCTGCAGACTTCACTCCGTGCCTCTGTCACGGCATCCTCTGTTCGCTACTCAGCTGTCAGACGCGCGTTGTTCTGCTACCAGCTACCTACTTTCTGTTGGCTTTTTAAAACTTTGTTAGCTGAATTGCGCACGCCAGACTTTCATTAACTTGTCTTTGCCACGAAGAAAACAAGGGTTTAATAATCCTCTCATTCCTTACCTGGTTATACCTCGGAGGACTTGAATTTTTTAAGCTAAAGTGTTTTCTAGTCCCCAATCCAGTAAACCATATAGCCTATAGATCGCTGGAGTGACATTAAAGGTGCCTTTTCAAGCCAGAAGAAAGATGAAAAACAAACAACCTGAAACTGGGATGAACCATCTCATCCCCCACAATTGAATTTGTTAGCACTCGGCCTCGTCTGCTCTCCAGGGAGTTCCTGAGATGCAACCTGGAAGCTCGGCACAAAGGACCTTATCCTCTGCACCAGTCCTGAGCTAGCAGACAGCAGCAGGTCCAGTCGTCACCGTCATCATTTTGGGACAACCGCCCTGACCTTCCATGTAGCCACATCATCTCTGGTGGACACGAAGGCTCCCAAAGTCTGAACCACAGCCCTGAGCTGGACGAGCAAACACCACAGGCACTTGGTGGAGCGATGCCGCAAAGGCCACACAAGCATCTGTCACTTTGCAGACGGCAGGAACTGAGCATCGGACTCAAAAACAGCCCCTGGAGAGTTTGACGAGCCAAGAGTTTGACCACCAGGGACAAGGATGGCTGCCAACCACCTCCTCACATGGCCACTTCGTGCAGAACACATCCTCGAACAGTGCAGCCTGATCAGAAAGCACGTGAATCTAAGATGCAAAAAGACTAATTGGTGAGAGGTAAGAGTCCAAACCAAGAGCTAGCGGAGGAGAAATCTGGTGTCTTAATGTCACTCCCTAAATTAAGTGACACATTAAACATCTAAAACTGAACAGCAAAGAGTTTTTGGACTAAAACCAAAATCCTGGCATAGGGTAAGACACAGGCAAGGGCTTACTTTTCGCCTTGACTTTTATCTTCAGCGTGATCTTCCAAAGCGTGGGCAGGAGGAGGGCAAAGAAGCTGCTCAGCCATGACAAGACTCGTCTGACCGACGCAGCCACGCAGTGGGGGAAAAACCACGCTTGTGTGCACAGCCACGGATGAAGGGTACACAGAACAGAAGCTATTACTCTCAAATTTCCCGTCCTTTTATTCCCATGCTGATTAATAAAAATCAGAATAATTAGCGATCATTTTGTAGGCAATGCCTGGGCATTGAAAGAATGCCTGGGTACAGGAGCTGTAATTTTCAGAAGATTGGTTCAATTCACCTAGATCGTGGCACCAACACACACCCATGCAAGCAAATAAAACATGCACATGCGTGCCAGAAGATGCCAAACTCCAAAACTCATCACCAATCTTCAGTTCTTGTATCACCGCTCCAATTTTTCACTTGCCCGAGGTCAGCAGCGGGCTGGAGGCTGCCTGCACGCTGAGGCCGGCCCAGCCTTCCCACGCCGACGAGTACAGCAAGCACCAGCTTGGAGGCTCCTTGCAGATGAGGTTTTACTGTAACCTGTAGTTCGCAGGCTTGGCGCCATGGTTCAAGTCATAGCAGCTCATTTTGTAGACCCCCCAGAGTCCCAGCTCCGCCCAAGGAGGGTCAGCCTTGCACAGGATGGAAGACTGCAAGTACCACACGTGGCTTGCAAGAAGCAGAAACCACTTCCCACTCTCCCGGGATTAGTATGAGACTCCTGCACCACCACAAGCACTCGTCTGCCTTAGACAGCAGAAGAGATGTTGTGTACCACTTCACCAGCATAGTGCCGGAGATGACCCACAGCAACTTAAAATACCATCAGCTAAACCATCAGCAGGTAAAAACTGGTGCCAGACAGCTCCACACTGGAATCAGCCATCCCGTACCACTCCACGCCGGAGGAAACAGTCTACTCGTGGCCATCACCAATGCCAAAAATCGTACCATTGCACGGCCCTGTAAACCACCTCCCGTGGGCTGACCAGACTATATGCTGGTCATTTGTGCCCACGTTTCCACATACTGAGTACGTAAGGAGGAGGATGGCTTTGGCAGTGCACATCTCGCCCATTTTTAACTTGAGTTGAGTCTCCAGTGCAGAGACTGCTCAGAAAGGGGCAAAGGGAAGAGCTGGCCATGGCCATGGACAGTCACAGCCCAGCCCAGGAGGAAAGCTCTGCATCCTGCTCCGGGTGTGCAGGTGACACAGCAGCAAAGAGAGCCCCGTACGTGATGAAACTGAGCAGCAGCAGGTTCTCCTGCCCGTCCTGCTCCCTGCCCGCTCCGAGCAGACGGTATTTACACTGCCAGCAACATGAGTTAACCCACAGCCTTTAATGAGAACAGACCCAATGCTCTAAAGAAGCCTCTTGGCACGAGCTCTCATCTATATTTTAAATTCATGCTTAAGAAGACCAAATCTGCTCCGATGCTGGTGTTTCTTCAGCTGTTTATTTTGATAGTCCTTTTTGGCCAAAGCGCAGCCCAGACTTCGATCCCACCACCCAGCACGGATGTGTGGGGCACACAGCAGTCAATTATTTTCAAATAGAGCCATACATGGCTTTCTTGAAAACATTATGAATTAAAGCTGTCAGTCCTGAATGCATATTATCTCTAATTAATCCCATAAAAAAAATTAAAAGGATGGTTGCTTGGTAGCATTGCGAGAACCGTTTTGTAATTAATATGACCTTCATCTCCATATGGTAATTAGCAAACATTTATATTACCATTAAAAAGACCATGTTCATTACATAACCTCACTTTTTTCTATTAGCTAACAGAACCAGTAAAACTAATTTAGTCAAAGCCTTGAACTTTCACAAATACTCCAAATAAATACATTCAAAACTACTATTTTTTTTTTTTTAACTGACACTGATTGCAAAAACCACCAGAAGACGTTTATCGAGGCTCCGGCAGGAGTGCCTGGGCGATGCACGCTCCTCCTCCGCCCGAGGCAAGGGCTCGCACACCGGTGTGCCGCAGCAGGACGGGTGCCCCACGCCTGCTTGGGGGAACGCAAGCAGCGAGTCCCCACTCACAGCCCGGAGCCCCGTGGTACTTGCACCCAATGTCACAAAGTGGGAAGTCTCCCGCCTTTCTGAGGGGACGCAGACCCACGTCCGGGCGATGCACGCCTGTGGGCAGGGACTTGGCGGGGACACAGTTGCCAGCTCTGGGACCGGCACGTGCAGCAGCCTCTCCCATCCGTTTGTCCCCTCATCTATAAGCTACGGTGACACCGTCTCCTTTGCAAAGGCTGAAGGGAAATGTCTATAGAAAAAACTATGATTTCACTACTAATACCAATACAAATCTATTTTCTCCTCCTCGAAGCCAGATTGTTCTACTTCAGGGAACAACCGGCAGTCAGCAATTCTATTGATAGTTTCTCTGCTTATATTAATCCAAAATTTCCTACGCTGTTTTTTGCGTGCTGCAATCACTCCTACTTCCCGGAGTGACTCACCGTTTAACTGGTTTGCTAACAGAGGACCCGATGTATCGGTCAACAACAACAACAAAAACCCATTATCACAAAGAACTTGTTTTTCACAGAGGCAGCAGAACTTGTGGCAAGTCATCAAACAACGCTGTAACTGAAAATGCAGGGGATAAATATGATCGAAACCAAAAAGCACATTTGCCCACACACCTCCCTGCTCCTCTAACACATCTCCCAGAGTAAAAAAAAAAAAAAAAAAACAAAAAAAACAAAAAAACAAAAACTTCTTGTATCTTGAATTCTGCTAATAACAGTTATACTTTACAAACATACATTTCCTGCTCCTGATGAAAGCTGACAGCTCACGGGGAAAGGCACGGGAGGGAACGACACCAAACAACTCGTGCTAATCAGCGCTTTCATCAAAGAGCATGACATGATGTAAGTCTAATCCAAGGTAGCCTTCCCTTTTACTTGCAAGCTGTACATCAACAAAAAAAAAAAAAAAAAAAAAAGGGATTTACTAATTGGAAAGATGATATAAAAATGCTAATAAGGCTGTTAAGTTGACAGGGCTGGGAACATCTAAATTTTATATATATATGTTTGTATGTGTCTCAAATAATTCTTGCACTATAAAATGATTTAACTAGGACTAACAAAAAGTATGTAGAAATGAGAAAAATATCTGGCCACCCTGACTGGGAACTGCAGAAGAAATCAAAAGGCTCCCAGCCCTCCCCGGAGCTCATCGAAGCCGGACACACAACTCTCACCATCTTTCTGCAATTTCCGGCAATTTTATTCCCTCACAAGCTCCAGGTTATTTCCCATTTTTCACTTGTTTCAGGCTCCCACTAAATGGCTCAAGTGCATGAGGTTAAAGAAATACATGTACAGGTTGATTAACTTGAGCAGTGGGATGTCTGATTGAGCTTGCTCTTACCAGACCGCAGACAGTGTCTTGTAAACCCAGAATATCCACACTCGATACGTGCAGCTGCGCACCAGGAAGGTTACGTTCAGAATTTAACCCAAAAGAAATACACGTCTCATGCATAAACACTACACAAGACTTCAAAGCAGTTGCCTTTTTCTATTTTCTGAGGCAGCCAAAAAACATGTAGGATCGAGCCTGACGATAGCAATGTACTGTAAACTTATCATAAAAGCAGGATGGAGAAACCAGCTACCAGCTGTGAAGAATATTTACAACTGTAAATATTATATTTCAACTGTAGAGCAAGTAAATACCGCGTTATGGAAATGCCTGCTTTATCGATCAGCTCATCAGAAAGGAGAGAGAGAGAATACAATTTTGCAGTTTTCAGCAGCACAGCGTTTTCTAGACATTGAGAATGTATTTTTGAGATACTGACTTCTGTGAACAGCAACAGAGAGATCAACTTGCTGATGAATGAATGCAATAACTTCTATTCCAACACCTGCAAGCAATACAGTGCTACCACTTATTTTGGGAAGAATGCAACTTAAATTAAAGGGGGGTGGGGATAAGAATCAAAGAATGATGGCCATTTCATTTCTATTGGTTTTATTTCTTTCCACTTGATGGTATCTCTTATGACACCAATCCAGGACAACGTCCACATGTGAATTTTTAGGTATTTTCCATCCTAACAACAGCACAGCCCTGCCCTGTTGCGCTGAAGAGAGAATCCACCGGCACCTGCCTGGAGCGTCAAGAAAGTGGGGAATGGCAAAACAAACCGTATGTACAGGAATGCCCTTCATTTAAAGCTACAAATGGAAAAGTAATTTTCCTCATCTTTTTCTGCAGCTAAAAAAAAAAAACAGCATTAACCTACGTACAGAGATTAATGCAAATGCAACCATCTTGTTTTAGTATGACCCATCCAACTTTTAGTAAGACTGAGAGATTTGGAGTAATTAGCAGCTCATCCAATAGCCAGAATTTTATAACTCTAAATATTAACGACGTCGGCATTCCCACCAGCATGCCTCACAGTTATTGTAGTATAAATCCTCAGCACTATTGAAACACTGGGTAAGGGGAGCCTGAATAAGATTCATGTAATTTTTAAAAATTCACCTTCTCTGGGAAAAGGTAGTAAACAAATGTCAACATTATCCTGTAGCCTACCAACATGAATGACGCTGTAGAAATGTATCAGCACCTCAGAAGCACTGGGAGATACAAGAAGCTTCCAAAAATCCTGCTGTACAAATGAGATTCTTCATGGCTATGGGCGCATCTGGACAACAAACCTCTCTTATTTCTCCCCACCCCTCTTCCAAAAGCAGACCCAAAGTCTATGCAGAACTAAGTTCCTTCTTGCTGGCTTTAAATGAAACTTAAGTAATGTACAGAGCATTTAACCTCCAAATTTCCAAGTTTCTCTCCACTCTGGACAGCAATGGCAAACATCTATACTCCCTATGGCAAGCGTGCAGCCCATTTGCCACAGAATTCAAAGTAAAGCCAAGTGGAGGGGAGTATAACCTGTATTGAAAAATGCAGCACAATCTTTCATTAGTTTATCAGAACAGAACAAGTTTGGCAGAAACATCTTCCATTTCATAGAGATCTCTATAGCTGAAAACCCGACAGCCAGTGGGAAAGGTACCTGGTACCTCTCTCAAGCAAGGCAGGTCTGAAAGCTCTGGTCTCTTTTCAACAGAGGCGCTCCGCTGTTTTGGGACATACCAAGGTCAGCTTGGCAGAAAATCTTGATGCTAAGAGCCTCTCCCAGGCAATTTATTCACTTTGCAGTGACACTTCCCCACCTGAAACCCAAAGCAGAGCAAGATGGGAGCAAATTTCACCCCAAAGCGAGATCTGACTGTTATCCACTACCTCCCGAGGAGCAACTTCTTTCACATCAGGTCAGTTAAACCGGTGTAAAACCAGAGCAGAGTTACAGCCCAGCTCCTCACTCAGGAATATTTTGTGAATAAATCATCCTTCGCTTGTGTTGGCTGCCCAGATTTGTCAAACAAGGACGGCAGTTCCAGCGGGCAAGAAATCAAAAGAGAGACCAGGAGACGACTTAGTGAGAGGCTAAAGCGAAAGCTACCAATGTGCGGCAGCATATATTAACCAGCAGAACAGCTTGAGGCATGCCTAGAAAACGCCAAGTAAGTGGAATTTAATTTCTGGCTTAATAATTCCTTTCTTTATACGTGAATTTTGCTTAGAGAACATCACATCCCATTTTCATTGGGGATGGTTGCATTTAATCAGCAAGCTGAATGGTAACTGTGTGATGCAGCTTCACAAAAGGAAGGGGTTTAATTCTGCAGCCCAAGGCAAGAGCATCCCTAGGGGGGTCAGTCCCGGTGCGGGATCTAAAGACAACTTCCCGGTTTGCGTTCTTCCAGCTCAGCTCACAACACACCCAAACTAGAAGATTCCCCAAACAAATGCAATATCTTTTGGCTTTTCAACTCCATCTCCATAGAGTCTATACTACCCTTCATCTGTAACCCTGGGAAAATGACAGGTTCCAGCTAACCTCTGCTGGCTTCGGGGGTGTCATACAAATATTTTCCACTGTTTTGAGGTCCTCTGGTGAACCATCATTATGCAGCTAAGAGCTGGATACTGCTGCAGGTTGGCAATTTTGGAAAGTAAAACCACCACCAATAAATAGTATCAGGCAACTGCAGGCACGGCACAGCCTCGTCACCCACGCTGGTCTTGGGAGAGTCGGTTCTTATCAACCAGCTTTAATTCCTTTCAGATAAAAAACATTATTCAGCTTTTTTGTTGTTGTTGCTTTCAAACAAAAAATTGTAACAACAAACGTATTTGTCTTAAAAAGCAGAAGTGGTAGGACTCTCTTCTAGTTTAAAAGATAAACGAATCAGCTTACCTACATCAGCTTCCCAGAAACCTGGAAAGAAATGAAGCTGAATTCATAACTCGCCTTTCTAACGCCCTTCAAGGCTCCTTGATCACAGGTAATACAAACATTGCCGAAAACACAAACATGTAAACAGATGAAAGCTTGCTGCTTTCAAGCAAGATACTGCCCCGACTGCTCACCGCTCAATCTAAATCTCTGATGGATTTTCCATGCTGGTAGCGTTCAGAAAAACACTCAGAAACCTGGTGTTCATCTGAAATTTTAACATCTTGAAGCAGACAGATACCAGTCATTTTCTAGTGAAGATTTTCCTAACGCTGAACAGGGAAGCTGAGATTAAAGGTACGCTATCCTCTACTGAAAATTAATTTTCTACAGTTGTTAAAAAACTTGTTTCTCTAGGAAAATGACTCACTTGACTAGATAAACACTTCTATCTCCTCTTGGAAAGCGTGTTTCCTTGAACCTTGTGACCTTACACATTATACAATTTAGTATCATCACAGAACAGTATTTGGCTTTTCATGCAATTTTAGAAGGTAAAATCCCAACCACCAAATGGAGAAAACATTTGAAATATTTTTTTAAATTGCCTTAAAAAGAATTAACACACTTTTTGTTTTCCCCCCAAACCTGCTACCATATTGTTAATTATCAGGCATGTTACATGAGTATTTTCAAAGTGGAGAACAAAAGAATTGGGAGGAAAAGGAATTCACTGATGCATAAAATGTCTTGCTGAAAACGAAAGGTGTTTCTCAGTTTTAAAACCAACTTGGATTTTAATTTGTATTTCACACTTCCAGCGTGGACACCAGTTATTGCCTTGTGCAGCAACACACCGGCGTAGCAGGCAGAGCTACAAACACTCCAGCCACAGCCAAAGCCAAGCCTACTTTTTGATGTGAACAACGGAGCTCCCAAATAAATCCCTGTGATCTCCGCCCAGCCTGGGAGGGCCGCGTGCAGCACGTCCTTCTGGGCACCCACCTCAGCGCTCGATCAGACGATCAATGTTTCTCAAAAACTTGGACCGCTCTAACAGGAGACCGGAGCCCTCGCTTTAGCTAAACATTTGATCCTTGTGGGTCTAAGTGCGCTACGGAAATCAAAGCATCAGCACCGGTTTCAAAAGCAGCAGGATCAAGCCTCTGTATAAGCGTGCAGCTGGCTGGAGCCTTGCAGCGGGTAACCGTGTGCCTCTATTTCAATATTTGGCTGACAGATCCATATCCAGCAGGGATAGAAAAGTCCTTTAGAAAACACACTATTCAATTCCCTTTTCATCTCAGGGATGCAAGCCAGGCTTACTACCTTTAAAACCTGGTGGTGCAATAACTTTTTCTGCCTTTTTTCTTCCCCCCCCCCTTTTTTTTTAAAAATGAAGGAACGGTGCTTTCATTTCCCTATGAAAGGGCTGATCTGAGCATACAGGCACCGATGACACTAGGACTGCAAAGATTTTTTGAAGGAAGCCAAAACCAAAGTACCAGAGATTAAAGAGACAACTCCCTCACAAGGCAAATGATTAAAGCCTTTGCTCTTTGGAACAAGCATTTCCTTGAAATAATAAAAAACAAAAGGGAGACTAACACTGCTCCAGGTCTCCACCAGTTTACTCCACCACATGCCAGGCTTTTTTGGGAGTTCTCCATGCACGCTGGACACCCCATGGAAATCACTTATGGATACAGCAGGATTTGAAGCGGGGCCACAGCTGTAATGTATTCTTTGGCGTTTCCTTCACATGCAGAACGGATTAATAGGAGCTTCCTTTGGGATCTGGATTATGCCCTGGAGAAGTAGAACTATCAACAGCCTGCAAGAGCCAAGGCCTAACCCCTGTCATTCAGAGGGAAAGTTCTTGGGAATTCAGGATACTTCCAGTATGCAAGGAGCAACGCGGCTTCAGAAGCACGCTAAAGATACCTATAATCTAACTCCCTGCCCCAAGCTTCAAAATAAAATATTCTGTTTGATACTCTGAGCAAATTTCCAAGTGCTTATTTGCAAAAGGACAATTTGTGGCAGTCTATAAAGGTAAGATTAATGTCATCCAAGCCCTTATCCTGCGAGCAGATCTGCTCTTTTGATCCCAAACATGCAAGAAATGCAAAAGTGACATGCATTCTCACGCAAGAAGTCTTCATTACATTACCATTTGAATTCTTCTTCTTTCCAAAACTGCAATTTTCTGGAAAAATGTGTTTATCGTGAAAACACCTCACTGTCTTAACACCTATCTTGCAAAACTCAGGGACAGTTTAAGGGAGGAAAACAAAGAAAAAATGGCTAACCTCTATTTTGTAATAAAAACAGATGACACTCCTCTCTTCTGCATAAGTATGTTGCCTGGTGAGAACAATTTTGTTCTTCTCTTGGTAACATTACCCTGTCTTTTTTAATACACTCTTCATCCATTAACTTTGACTCCTTATGTGTCTAATTCACAGCTACACACCAAACAAATTATCCAGAATTAAAAACATCTTACTCATTTCCTCTTTCCCCACCTCCACGCTACATCTTACAAAACCGTTTTGCCATGCCATGTCACAAGGAATTACTAATTTCTTTGCAGGGGGCTGGTGGGAACGCAGATTCCCTTTCCATGACATAACAGCCCCATGGCCAAGGTTTGCACTTGAAGAAATTGGTTCAATTAAGCCCCCCACCTAACGGGCTGCCTCCGTTTTCTGCCTACGTGATCAACAGGGAAACGCTGCTAACTAGCGTGTCGTGCTGCTTTTCCTCCTCCCCCATCAGCACAGCCTTCCACGTCTAGCGTAAGAAATGGCTGTGGAAAAGTCCACTTAATCACCTCCAAGCTTCATTTACATTTCATGTTCATATCTCATCTAGCTAGTTCCTCCTTCTTCTACAGCAACTTCTCAATCCATCACCTGTTTTTTTTTCTCTGCAATCATCACTTCTCTTTTTAATTTACGCTGCTTTCCCCCCCCAGGAATTCTGCTCAAGGAGGCCACACGCTGAGTGAATGGTACTGACACACCCTCCGGATGCAGGTCAATTCCTGAACCGTCCTTCGTGGACCTCATGCCATCAGATTAAAGCCTTTTCTGCCCAGCCAACACCCATGCTCATTACCATGCAGGTACCTGTTGAACACAAACGCATTTCTACTCGATTTGCCTGTATGAGCATGCCAAAATTACTTCATTTGCTTCCTGCAGCTCTAGCTCAAACTCTTCGCTGGCTCCTCCAACTCTATCACTTCATGATCATCAATTTATGTGGCAGTTTCCTTTAATTGGATTCCATCCAACCAGCATTGTGGCCGCTTCCCTTATGAAAGGACGTGATTTTCCTCTCCAATAACCCCAGCACTGCTACGAAGGAGCAGAACTGTCATGCTGCTTGGTATCAATCACACCCAGCCCGACCCAGTGTTTCACTCTGTTCACGGATCTCGGACTATACTGCAGCTTCTTCCTGATTGATCCTGGTAATGATGATTAGTTTTATCTTGAAAGCACGTACCACACAGCACCACCAACACCAACCAGGTTACCACTTCTGCTGCTGCACCCACCACTCCTTAACGTCTGCACGGCAGGTTCTATTTTAGGGTGTGTGAACTTCCCGTAGACATTGGGGCAGGGGAGGTATCGTGGGAATGGAAAAGTTGTTTGAAGTTTTACAAGTTGTAGGACAAATCAGAGAGAGGTCAGGACCGAAATCATCCCAGTTGAGCCCTATAAGATACACCAATGCAATCTTTCTTCTTCAAGATGGACTCAAACCGGCACCATCACCTTTGGAAAATCACACGAATTTCACTGAACCAGAAGGACAGAAAGAGACCCCAAACACAAGCCTACCCTGGCTCCACATCAGCCACGTAGTCAATGTCTGGATGCAATTCAGATGGGAACAAAAGGCAGACACCAGCATAGGAAGCATAATGGGACCACAAGCGATAGCAAGATTAATTTCTGGTTCTACCACTTGCTTCCTGCACAGCCCTACCAAAGTCATCTAATCTCTCAAGACAAAGTGCATAGGTGCCAGCAGGGCCAACAGATTCAGAAAAGAGTCTGCTGGTCTTTACACAAGCGCTGAGGTCGTCAACTCCCACTGAAAGATTTTGACCCCCACTGAGTATAAATCTAAAGAACGGGGGGGGACACGGGATGGGGATGGGACGGGGACGACACGACACCAAAACAAAAGAGAACAGATTATGCCATTTCAGCTAAAACGATGTTACAGTTCCCTGAACTCCATAAGGTCTCTGAATCCGAACAAGGCAGCCTGAACTCCACAGAGAGCCTGGTCTTGTTCAAAACATCTCCACTCTAACGTGGAGCCAAACAGAGCAACCTCCACAGCAATCCATCTCAAGGGAAGGAGGGCTCTGCAAGGAATTGCAATGCAGGACATGCACATCATGCCTTGAAGAGCAGGGAAACGTAACAGGCTTCCCCGAGCTTAAACATAAGTGACCCTGAAAAGAGAAAGGGAACGAACGACTTAACATCGCCTACAAGGCGAAAAAGAGCCACTTCTAGGAGGCAATTTTCTGAGTGGGTAGCTACATTATTTAAAGCGAACTGATGGTGATCTTTTCAGGTCTTTATTTTTAATTTTGGACACAACTTCGGTGGTAACAAACATTCTCCTTGTAAGAGCATAACCTTTCCGTGACTTATTTTCAGACAATGCAGAGCATTAGAGGAGATTTATGTTTACTGCCGAGTTAAAGGTCAGGAATAGAGGCTTCCTCTCTTCCCCATCTCTCCCCTCCTCTCATCCACCAAGAGACTAAGGCTGCATAATCTGCTGCGTTTGTTTTCATACAAGAGCTGCTTTTAAGCACTGCCCTGATGATCGCACAAGGGTAAGCAGATGAAATCCAATCAAGTGGCTCTACAGGACAAGACACATGACGAGACAGCCTGCCAGACTCCTGCTCTAATGTACACGCTGAAAAGAAGCTTAGGCAGAGCCCGGGTAAAGAATGCTTTGTTAGGGAACACAGGCAGCTCACACTGCAGTGTCTGTTCTCCATTAGCCATCCATTTAAAAACACTTCTGATTATTTTGGAAGTACTTGCATTGCCCTTTCTCGAACTCAATATTTGCAGTTAATTACATAGCTAGTGCACTTGCCTCCAATTTAAAAGCACATTAAGCCCAATTTTTATTTAAAACAGCCATGTTTCCATCCAAGCGCTGAAAATATCGGCAGATCCAGCAGATAGCGTTTTAAAGCAAGACACCTCTTTGCTTCTGAGAGTGTACACATGCACTTCACTGCACCTAAGTTACTGAAAAATAACAGAGGGTGTGGAAATAAAGACCAGTCCCTTCAGGGTTAAAAAGGGAACCAGCCATCATGTGCTTTTCTGCAAAAAGCTAATCTAAGAACGCACTGCACAGCAACAACGGCCAAGGGACTATTCTTTGCTGGATGGAGCAGTCCCTGCGCTCATCTAAGCGCTCTTTCACACCTTTTAGGGCAGGCTGTCTTCATCACCATCGTTTATCCTGATGGAGGCTGGACAGCAGCCGCAGTGAAAAGCAGAGCATGGCGGAACAAATCCTTTTTTTTATTTTTACGTGTCCATTTATACAAAACATAACTATCGAACCTATCAACAGGATTTATGGGTTTTATTCTTTGCTTTTATGACAGTGTTTAACATGGGCAAGGTATAACCATGCCTCTGACAGAGACCATACCCGACCCTTTGTCTGACGCACATCTTTGTCACGTTTGGCCCGCTCACCACCCGGTGGGTGTCCTAGGGCCGATGCAACCTCAAATCCCCTGGCAGAGCCTGCTGTACGTGCCCCCCTCTCCTCTCTCCAGCCTCACCTTCCGACAAGTTCCTTGGCATTCAGCACGCACAATCATCCACTCCAGCAACTCCTCCATGCTGCAGGCTTCGAAAATCACAGCCAAACAAGTTTTATACAAGCATCATCTCACTAGTCATAAATCTCTCCCTGGAAACTTGACTGAAGTGCTGACGTTACTGGCTTGCTGGAGTGATATGTTTTATATTTACTGGTGCCCTGGTCTTCTTCCCTCTAAATAAAAAGTGCCCAAAACGATCAGCTTTCTGCATCTATATTAAGAATTATTTGTTCAGCCGGTTCAAGCTCACCCAGCCTGTCTGGAAGAACCAGAGGAACTGCACCAAATCTCGCGCTGTTCCAATACGTGCCAGAAGGACCGACGTTTACGTCAACTGGCACGGCTTCACTGACGGCACCGCTGCCACCGCACCCCGCAGCGCAGGCACCAACACCTCCAGGAGGAGGACGGGCGCCGTCCGTGCGTACGCATCCTGCTTGGGAGCGGAGGTAAAGAGCAGATCTGAGATTTGCTGCTAGTCCCACCACGAAAGCTGCGCCGTTCCCGATCGCCCTGTATCCTGCATGTACCATGCATCCTGTGCAAGTCTCTTCTGGAAGATTTTTTTGGACACTTTACTATTTTAATTTGGAAATATTGGCACATCTAAATAAATACAAAGTAAATAGGAAGACAAAGGGCATTCTGCCCCCCGTAATAGCAGTATTTAATACGTCGACTATGCTTTCTTTAAATACTCTTCAAAAAGTTCTAACATAAATGAGTAGAAGTGTTTAATTATGATACTGGGTATTTTAATTCCTTTCAGAAGAAAAAGAATAGCCTAGAGAAAGTCCAAGTATAGCATTTCAAAAGGATGCACTCCCATGAACTAATTAAGATTTAAACCATGACAAGCTGCAAGTATCTCAGTGTGCTCTCCAACTGCAAGCTACAGACAGGCAAAGTATCTAAGAACAATTTGGAAATTACTTTTGGGAATTGGGGGAGTTGTGTAATCTGATTTAGCTGTTGCTCTTGTCAATAGGAAGGCATGAAATATCTTGAATTTCCATGTGCGTTTGAGAGTAAGGGGGGGGGGAATAATCAATAAACTAATCTATAATTTCATTGATGGCAAGGGCCACAGCTTGTGCAGGGCAGGTGAGGGTTTGTTGTTGGAAGAATGATTTGCTCTTGAGACCCAATGCTATCTCGATCTAAGTATGTAAAGCTCTCAGTCAATGTAGAGAGGTTGTGTGTGCCTTACCAGGGCTCAGTTTGATCTCTAATGTCCTGAAAGGATAGATTTGCAATAAAAATATGTGAAAACATTTAGAGACATTAAGTTTACAAGATGACTCTGATCCTGTGGATTAGTGTCGAGTCTGCAAGTGTGCTGAAGCCTGCCAGGGAGAATAAAGTACTGTACTGCCCTTACACTAAGAGCAATTTAATTTGTATGTCCAGATGTTAATTTCAAGATTTTTATCCATTTTGAAGAGCTGTATCTCCATTGCCTTGGAATAAAAACATAATTATGTGTAAGCCATTTACAAGATTCCTGTGGCAAATATTCCTAACCCTGCTGGGTTATTTTAGGGCAGTGAAGCCACAGTTAATACAAGGGAGGAGGATTGTTTGACAGAACTACGGAAATAAATAAAAGGACTTGCTCAAAATGCAGGTCAAAGCACGTGAAAATGTGAAGGTTACTGAAGCCCAAGAGATCCCTCCATCTCTTGCCAGGCCTCGAACTGTTGGGAAACGTTTCTAGCAGCAAACTGTCCCGCTTTGCATTTCTAAGAGGCTGAATCCCAAGAATAATAATGCACAGAAGATTGCAGCCCTTGGCTTTCCAGCCAGACAGTAATTCAATGAACAATGCGGCCAGCCCATCAAAACATCCTTGCCAAGTTACACAAGTACCACTTGTAGGAAAAGCTTTCTACTAGAAAAAGAGACAGCTAGAGAGAATACGCTTGGCGGAGAGGGAGCTGACGGGAAGGGCTCACTCCTCATCAGATGCTTAATTACACCACCGCTCCCATGACGGTTGGCGACTGTGCTCAGAGGAGCGCGTGTGATGTGCGGGGATTTACGGGGACGTACAGCAGCGGAGCGGTTACCGCTGCGCACACAGCACGGGGCTGGCGGGGACCCTTCGGCAGCGCACTCAGGCCATGCCCCGATGCCAGCCTGCTCCTGCGAGGACAAGGCTCTCTCCCACCATCCCCTAAATGGCAGCGTGGCCGGGGCCAAGGGGTTACTTTAGGAGCTCACTTTGTCTGTGTATCAGGAGAGGCCCCGAATGCATCGGGGACTAAACAAGGAGCACAGTCCTGGATCACACAGAGTGAAAAGCACCCCAACCAAGCTGCAAATTATAGTCCTTTGCTGAAAGTAAAAGGGCTTTGAATACTCAGGGCACTGATGCAAAGGCTGATAAGAAGCCTCCCAAGGATACAGGACACATTTTAAAAGGAAACAAAGATAAGTGTTTTCTATTTTAAGTGTCGCCTGCCCCACCATGTCAAGTCACTAAACAGTTTGGGTTTGGTTTTTTTAACCTTTTTTAACCTTTACCCAGCTCATGCAGCGGCAGATTTCCTAGATTCCTTCCTCATTTTTGGCTACACTAATGCATGTCAGAGCAAAATGCCTCTGTAATTCTGTAACATCGCCTCCCACCGCTTCCTCGGCAGCAGCCATCGACTGAAACTGAGCACTGCAACAAAATGCAGCTTCCCAGTTTCAGATTTAAAGACATTTGCAGAGTTGCATCACACAAACTACAAAGATATCAAAGGGTTTCCCTCCCGCAGCAGTCAGCTCAGGTTAGACCTGGTTAACAACTGTGTTGGCAGTATGGAAATCAGAGGAAGAGAGAGATATTTTAGAAAATAAAGCGAGTGCGTTAGGGCACAGCGATGGGGCGTCCGGAGAGGCTCCCAGAACTGGCCGGCACCATCGGGATGTAACACAGCAATGCAGAGGGTGATGGGCTGCGGGGCTGCCTCGCTGGCAGGGCAGTGGCCACACCATCGAGCAAAAAGGACCACGAGCTCGGTTCCTAAATCACGCCAGCAAGGGCTCCCACCTGGGATCCGCAGCACTGGGATGGGGACGCCTGCTCTGCCGCCTCCTCCACGGAGGAGCTGCTCCCACTGCAGCCTCGTCTCCTCCAAGAGGAGGAGATGCAGCAAGTCCGCCCCACGCGAGGGCCAACCCGGGCACGCGGCCAGGGGCTGGGACAAGGCCATCAGGCTGTTCCCATGGAGCTTCCCCCTCTGATTCCAGCTCCATGCTGGATCCGGGATCAGAGGGGGGAGAACAAATGGCAGCCGGGAACGAAGAATCACCTGGCAGCCGCAGCACTGGGAGAAGATGACAGGAGCACTCACACGCCATGTCGGGTTTGTAACACAAACCCACTGACCGCAACGGTCCCATACAGCCTGGGAAAAGGGTAATGGGGGTGGCGATAGGTTAACGAGCCCTAAATGAAGTGACCCACCTCTGGCTGCTGCCATCCTGGCCATGCTCCAGTTGCCGTATGAACTGGAAGACAGGCAAAATGGTTTGTAACCATTGATATTGCAAATGCCTGCTTCTTCATTCCCACAGCAAAGGACTGTAAAGCACAGTGTGCTTTCCCCTGGGAAGGATGCCAGTACTCCTGGAAGCAATTACTCCAGGGGTGCAAGCATAGTCCCCCCATTTGCCATGGATGGGTTCAAGAGACCCTGGAGAAGGGCAGTGCTCCCCAACAAGTGCAACACACTGACAACATTATGCTTTGGGGCAGGCCAAAGAAGTGCTTGACCCTGTCAAAGCCATTGCTGAAATCCTGCTGGAAGCAGAATGTGCCATCAAGAAGTCTAAAGTCAAAGGACCCTCAATGGAAATACAATTCTTAGGCTTAAGTGTTTGAAAGGGGTGCCACCACCCATCATACCATCGCTCCTACCTGAACAAAGGGACAGCACTGCTCACCCCGTGAGCGTGGCTGGGAGACAAAACCAGCCCAGCTGCCAGAAGAAACAGTGAATGGCCCAAGGAGGGAGCGTTACGGATTGAACCCCCAACAAAGCAGAGGTACCCAGGTATCATCCTGTGGCAAACTCTCCTCCGATGACCAAAAGTACTCCTTGTCCGTCGATGAGTCCTGCAAACTCCAAAGCAGCAGAGACTATGGAAAGCAGTGGTGTGGAGTACCCTCACCGGCCCCGCGGCTGGACTGAGGGGTGCAGGAGGAGAGCAACAGCCCTAGAAGAGGCCCACGATGTCTGACAATGCTGATTCCCAGATGGCAGGCAACCCTGTGTGGGGATGGACAAAAATAATGGGGGGGGGGGGGGAGGATTGAAACGTTGGGGTAAATCCATCTGGACAGCTGAAATGGGGCAACAGGCAGCAATCCCATGGTATGGTGCATGGCTGGGAAAGCCTGCGCAGGTCCCACACGATGCTGCCCTCTCATTGCAAGACCCAGAGGAAGCCAGCACAGGAGTGAGACCCGGGGACAGCTGGCACAGGCGAGCTGTGCCGCGCAAGGCGGCAGCGCTTGCGTTGCAGCTCCAGCCACGCCATCTTCCCTCACCTTTTTAAGTACTAATAACACGACAGCTACGACATGCATCTATCCATAGCTGCTACAAGGCAGGTATTAAGGCTTCTCAAGCCCTTTTCAGCCAGACAGCTCCTATGCAGTATGAATTTCTCTTACGTTATCTTTCCAATGAACTCGGCGACCCAACCAGGGCGAGCCAGGCTCCCCAGAGACAGAGATAATTTAGTGCCTGTGTCACGCCTCCTTCAGCAAAGGCTGCCAGCGCCTCAGTTTATACTCATCTGGGTGTTGAAAATAACCCCAGAAATCCACAGCTACGTGCACAGAGGCTTGTGGCTGGGGTTCAGCTCAGTCTCCAAAGGTTGTACGTCATTTGCTTCAAGATCACTTTGCCATTAGGTTTCGCTACAAAGCTCCAGGTGTGTATGCTAATCGCCATTGTCTCTGGTGCCGTTTGGCTAACGACACTTCATGCAAACAGGGCTTCAGGTCGCCCTCACCTCTTGAGAAAGGTGTTTATTTTGAAAGATAGCTTGAAAATCTGCCAGCAACACCAATTTCTAAAACATGCAGTTGCCGGGAGCAACGCAAAGCAAAAAGAAAGGACATTGTAGCTACAATTTAGGAGAGACTGAACGGACCGAAATGCAATGAATACATTGCATTTACTTGCTGTTCCACTTGATTTTTTGCTCACTTTGGCTGAGATGAAACGAAAATGCCTTGGTAAATGGGACCCAAGCGCAGAGGCCTTGAGCTGGCTCTGCTGCCCAGGGCTGAATGACCCAAGAGGAGCCACTCGAGAGCAGGACAGCCCTCGGTCCCTCTGCTCTTCCCCTCTTGAAATTCAGTGCCACGAGGCAGCGCAGAGCATGCGACAGCGGTAGAAGCAAGGCAGGTAACATGAATTTTTTGATCTGGCATTCAAAACCAAACACCCCTAGTACAGCAGATGTAACGTTATGTCGCCTTGCGACCGAGCAGTTGGTATTGTGAAGACTTGTAAAGTGCAATCTCACTGAGCGGGAAATCACCACTCAGATGTCAAACTGGGTTTTTCTCGGGGCAACTATCCTGTTTACACGATAAGGCTAATTCCCGAACAAAGGTGTTCAAAAGGAGTTTCTAGAAACTCGGAAATGTCAGCCCAAAACAGCAACGTTTCAATTTCAGGGTCAAATCTGCTCTGATCAAAACAACAAATTAACTCTTCTGCTACTTCCAACATCTGAAACACCAAATACATCCCAAAATGAGTGTAACCTCCTTTTAAAAAAAACAGAATTGTGCTAACACAGTAATAAAAATAGCTTGGGAAACTGCAAAAGGAGCCATCTGGAGACTCCCACCATGGCAGCAGCAGAACACAGAAGGAACTAAAAGGTGCACAGCAACTCCCATCACTAATGCCCTTCTCCAGAGCGCTCAGATGTAGTGGGATAGGAACAAACATCAGCACATTTCTCACGTGGCAAAGAAGAATCCCTGCAAGTCACACAACATCCAGCTGCACCCGTCTGCACCAGCGAGCCGTCCCCTGTAACTCAGCGGGAACAGGCACCACCAGCAATGCTTCTAGTTCCCAAAAAAGCTGGATGCTCCCTCCACCAAGGAGCATCAAACCACCTCAACGCAGCGCAGGCACGGCGCGGGGTGCTGCGCGGCTCGCGTGCTCTGCTCCGTGCGCGCAGCTGCCTCTTCCCCTACGCTGGGCTGCAAGTGGAACAATTAAGCTCAACAGCTGCAGTTTACAGCTGTTCCTTTCTAGAATACAGAGGTCAAGTTTTTTTTCCTCTTTAAAAGTGGGATTGTTGGATTTTCTTAATAAATATTCAGCATCCTCACCAGAACAAAATGGGAGTGAAAGCAAGACCGCTGGCTTTTGGATCTGCTCCGTGCCTCTATTTTTCTATGTAACCTGCTCTAAAAGTATAATGATCAGCATTAAATCCAAGCTTGAAGGCACAGTACTAAAGCCCAGGACAACATTTACATTTCTGCGAGGATGAAGCATGAAAATTCAGTGACAAATCCATTTTTCTTATGCAGAGTTGTGGCTTCGGAGCATTTGTAAAGACAGAAGAGGCCAACACTGAGAGGATAATGGAACTGTTGGTTACACTTCTCTATTTCTTATAGGTAGCACTCCACCCCTTTCAAAGAAACAAAACAAAAAGGCCTCCAAAACAGAAAAAACTGATATAAAATACTGCGGCGTATTTTCTGTAGAAATAGATCTACTGACACACACAAAGTAACCGAGGAGTTCACTGCAGCATGTAATCATCTAAACTATTAAATCACTACAGAAAGTGCCCTGTTGCATAGGCCTTCCTCCTGACCTGGAAAGTTTGGTGGATTTTCACCAACCAGTCGCCAGGACAAATGGCTCAATATATGGGTGACATTATGGGAAGAGAACACAGGAGGCCCCTCAGCTCTAGAGATCACCACAAGGCCCCTCCAAGAAATAATAAAATTCCTTTGTTGATGTATAAAGAGTATCACAGTTTCCTCCTTCTTCTGCGTCCCTCGCGGTGACAGATCCGAAGACACACAACGTTCCGTCTTGAATATTGCACTGCGCTGTGCACCTTTGATGAACTTGCAGCATGTTATAAATATAAGCGAGTCTTCACAGCGTATCAGCTCAATGGACCAAATAATTCAGTAGCTCTTCTGCTCCTCTAACTTCAGAGGGTTTAACAAATCCAGCAAACACACTATGGGAAAGCCAATTCTGACGTTTCTCAAACATGCCCTCTGAACCAAACGTGGCCATTTTGTAGGCGAGACCCCAGCTGACCTTCCTACGCAATGCAGGTGCTCCTGACTCCACTCTGCTGCACAAAATCATTTTAGAAAGCACAGCTTCTGAGCTGGGCAGCCGAGAGCCTTGTACCGTACCTGGTGCCACCGTAAGTCCCACTTGGGCAGCCCTGCCCGCAGTCCTGATAGCACACCCCCCGAGTCAAAGACGTGCCGCTTTGAGACCTCAGTGTTCAGGGCTATCCATCTCTGGTTTCTACACACGCAATGCAAAAGGATGCTCAGCAAGTCAAAAAGTCAGGCTTTGCAGAGATAGAAAGGATAGTCTTGGAATAAAGGAAGACTTTGGAGGTTAAAGAGTCATTTCTCAGCTCTGTTACAGACTTACTGTAAGGGCTTAAGGAAGTTGCGTCCTTCTCATTTCTACACAGGGATAACCGTACCACTTTTGCCACATGCACTTGGACTATTAGAGAGTGTAAGTGCAGAGGGAAGGAACCATCTCTAATGGGAGGTTTATTGACAGCGCGACAACACAAACAACACAGCGTGTGCTGGGTCCGCACTTTAGTGGAGACTGGGTACTCATTAGCGGATACATTTGAGAGCTCTGGCCTAGCGTCTTCCATGAAATCAAGCAGCAAATCAACAGCAATTAGAGCCACGCTACAGAGACAGGATTTTAACGTGCTTTCCATTATCATTTATAGCTGTCTACAAACTGTAAAGCTGCACAGATCCCACTGGCTTTGAAAGAATGAAAGCCATCCTCCCTTTTAGAAATTTCTGATTATTCATTAACGGATAATAACCAAAAGATTTAGTGGGAGGAGGGGGAGTACCCCTAAATCTTACACAAGCCTGAGCCCCACTGGTATCGATGGAAAAACACTGAATATCATTCAAGGTCAGGAGCTACCTGGAAAAAAATAGCCCCAAGAGAGTCTGGAGAGCTTTTTTTTTTTCCTTCTCTTTTCAAGACTTGCATCAAGTGCATAGAAAAGCAACCTTTGTGCAAAACACAATGAACAGGGCCCGTTTGTCCAGCCTGAGACACGACACAACCAGGAGCAGCAGCACGTTTGCAACAAGTTTGGCATCAAAAGCGAAGCAGAAAGCTGGGGGCAGGAGCCAGCACAAACGCACATCGCTCCTGCCGTAAAGATCAGGAAGAGGTTCGGTCTGGTCCTTCATCTAATCTGAAACACTTTGCTCTTCCCTACTTCAGACATGCAAGCATGCAGCTTAATATTTAGAGGAAGATCCTATTACAGGATAAGAAGGAAGGAAGATTGTCTACATATGAAGTTACGCTGAAGAGCTGTTTATAAATAATTCCACGTGTGGATATTGCTCATTGTAGAGCAAAAATGCCTTGTGCTGGTTTAGTTTAACCCATCCTGGAGGCGAGAGACCCAATTCTCCTCTTTTTTGCATGCATTTTATACTGACATTGCTTCGGTGACTGCAGGGTTACTCCTTAAACCAAACCCAACTCCGCTGGCCGGTCCCTAGCTATACTGGAGCACGCACCAGTGCAGGCTGGCCTCCCCAGCACAATCTGCTCCATTTAAATCACTGCTGCTTTTAGCCTGATAGAAATAATCCCCCATCGGAGCTGACTTCACCCCTCGGTCACCCCAGCATCAGCCCACAGCGGCTGTGCTGATTTCAGCAGAGTCGTTCCACATTTAAAATCACGCCACTAAGAGGGTTTGTGCCTGCGAGCGGGCGTGCAGCCGCACAAGTCCCGCTCCACGAGCTGAAAAGAGCCCTACGGACCTCCGGGACAGCCTGGGGGAACCGAGCCGGCAGAACCACTGCTTCTTCTGCCACCCAGGTATATTTTTGCAGCTCGCTTAATCCCTACTGAAGTAAGATCACAGTTAAGGCTGGTGAAATGAGGACATCTTAAAGACATATAAAGCACCTCTGCAGCCTGTCTTATATCTTAATCAGCGCAGCTGAGATCAGAAGACTCCATTTAAGAGTTACTGCCTTATAACAAAATGTCTGCTCCACTCTGGAGGTGCAGCAAAGATGCCCCAATCCCTCCTGGCAGTAAGTCCTATTATACCTCATGAATTTTTGAAGCTGCCTCATGAATTAATGCACTAAAATAACTTTAATAGAGTCCTCACTTACAAATGCTCTCTGGAACTGTTGGTAGTATTTAAAATATACACTTAAAAATAAGCAAATGAATATTTAAAACTCTCTTTTGGAAACAGCCTGGAGGAGGAAGACCGTGTTCACAGTGGCGTTCAGCACAGCAAGAAGCAGTGTGTGGTGGTGAACAGGGAGCCCGAAAGAGATGCTCAGAGTGGGGGAGCTCATGGGGGACGAAATCCACAGACCCGAGCTCTCCCCGTGCGTGGTGTTGCCCTAAAGGACAAGTCCCATCCTCATCTCGTCCCTGTGGATAGTGCTTGCCTCCCTCTGCTAAGGGTCTGGACATGTACTGAGCAAGTGCTGCACGCACCCGTGTGCTAGGGATCATCGGCAGAAACTTTTGTTCTGGGCAGCTGAAGCGCTGCATTGGTTAGGAATGACCTTCTTTGGTCACCCGACCTCCTGTGAGACACTCGGAAACCACCATAAGGTCATCTCAGTCCCTTCTGCTGCAGAAGCAGATAAAGAACAAGACCACTAAGTTATGCACATGCCTGGTGACGAGGTCCAGCCAGGTCTTGCATAGGATGAAATATTTGACCAACTTCCCAAAAACACCTCTTGCTCAAGACAACGAGGCAATGTTCGTGTGCGTTTTTCCTGCCTGGCTGGCTCACACCACAACTGGCTCGCATTGCTGCGATGAAGCTGTGGGTATTTTAGTCTGTGAGGCACTCTGAGATCCTTTGGGATGAAAGGAGCTATATAAATGTAAATCATTCTCATTAATGTAAATTGTGGGACAATGCGATGTTTACAGCTCAGTCCCAGGGCTGAGCTTCAGAGTGTACATGTTTATGTATAATTTCACCAACGAGGAACATAGCCATCACTGCCCAGTAGCTGGACACCAGAAAGACCTCCTCCGTGGAGGACCTGGTTGGGAGTTATCACACACGGTGACCAGGTCGGGCTCTGAGGGCAGCGCTGCGGCTGCAGAGTATTTGTCTCCCTTGTATACTGTTGAAAGACATTTCAAAACCCCTGAAGTCCTCCTCTTGCACAGTTGTCCATAGCAGATTTGGAGTTTCTCTGTAACTACAGGAGGTTAATTAACATTTTTTAAGACCACTTCTAAAAACCAGGGTGACTCCAGTTCAAACAACTTGGTTGCTAAAGAGAGGGGAATTCACATTCAGAGATTTAAATGTGCAGTTATAACTCAAACCATCATGCACAGTCCAACTCAGACCCAACCCTGTATCCGTGAGATCTACCAGGAATTATTCTACTGGTTTGCAGTACACTTTGAACCAGGCCCTTCTCTGCATCCATTTTCCAGTCTCTCCACGTTAAGAGCAACTCCTAGCAGCTCTTGTCAACGTTATGCCCATCCTAAGAGAAAACAGTTTTTCTTCCTAGATAGCTATTGGTACCTATGGACCAAAGCAGAGCATCAACAACTTGAAGAGCCAGCTTAAGGGACAACTTAATTGTGTTCACTGGACACAGAGAATGAGACTTGAAGGTCCAGCTGAACCTCTGCTCAGGTCCGAAAGTGTGAAAGTCTGCAAGCCATAATGAAACTGGAGGATCAGGGCTGTCCTTAGGAGTCCTGCTGCACACCGTCACCTGCAGACTGGATACTGCAAGTCTGCACTTAAGGAGCACACTATTCCCCAAGAGACGTGGCTGGCCGCCTGCATCTATCCTAGGGCACAAATGAGAACTTCTGCAGAGTTTAGAAACCAAGCGCACTCCTGTGCAGGTGGCTGCCATGCCCTCTGTAGAGCTGTATTTACCTCGGCTGCGTGCTAACGCCAGGCTGGATTCAGTGCCGTGAACTGCGACGGGACGAGCTCCGAGGACGGCTCTGGACCTGCGCTAACCCCGGCAGGGTCTGCAGGAGCACACCCCCGTGCGCAGAGGTGCACACAGAACACACACACAACCAAAACGCCTGCATGGACTGAAAGACAACAGCTCCAGCTTAATCCCAAACTGAGAAGCAAGTGCAAATCATCAAATTTAAATTTCAGTCTCTTTCTTTTCTGTGCTTTTGTTTCAATATTTAGAACTCCAACTAACAAAGCAACAGACACAATGCCACCTCCTCGGGAAACACATACCCAGCTCCCTCCATCTGCTTCCTCCCCCAAGCCCCCTTGTATTCTGCCAAGCAGATTGTGCTCTGAAATATTAATACTTCGCTCTTCTATCGTTATTCCCAACCCTGAAACTCAAAGCTTGTTCCCAGCTTCTCTCCCCCTTACATTTTTTCCAGGGATCACGGCACTCAACGGGTTATGTTACTGCATACTGTACCATGTCTGAGTGGAGCTTTCATAAAAAGGTGGAAGCGGTCCAGAAGCAGCTTCTAGGGAGCCTTCCATCTGCAGCAGCATTTTATTTAGACAGCAGAGGGGAAATTAGATCCCTATGTTGCTGATTGGCTTTGGGAGTTGAATCTTCAGTTCTGTAGGAGGAGTTCATTTACACCACTGTAACAAACCCAATACCGAAACTCCCACCGGGGTGATCAGCGCTGGGGGGGAACGTGGGGGAACAATGATTGTTCAGTTTAAGGGCAACGCAGAGTTGCCTTTAACTCGCGCTGTGCCTTCGCTCTAAATTTCTTTGAATTTGACTTTGTTCTATTTAATCTGGATTTCTGCTCCATCTGGCTTCTGAGTAACGATGCCAATTTATTTCATGTGCTTGCCGAAGAAGCTTTTCCTGAGCGTGGGGGAGCGGTTACGACAGAGCACCGCTCCAACAAGTCTATTTCAGTCCGGCTCTGAACCTTCTTTCCCCAAATGTTCTAGCAAATACGTCTGCGAGCAGGAATTTCTGTAATTGCAGATAATTCAGATAACAGAAGAGCATACAGAAAAGGCATCCCACTGGAAATACCCTGAACCAGAGTCTCACCTAGCGTAAATCAGCTTTGGCATCGATGGTTGCGACACCGAGGTGCCCGGGCTGACATACAGCTGCTTGTGCCCAGCGTGGGGACAGCTTGCTCTTCCCCAAGACTCTGGACTCAAGGACAAAAGGACGTTTCTTCTCCTGAGCCCCTACCTGGAGCAGACAGATGGCTGTCCGAGCCAAAACTCGCTACGTTTTTTAAGGCCAGATCTAAACAGAGCTAAAAGGAGGACTTCTCAGCGCCGTCTCCATGTTCTTTGGATCAGGTGCTAAATTAGCAACAGGCTTGCTCTTCTTCCCCCAGAAGAACACGTTGGCTACCACGTCCTTAACCAAACGTCACATCAGCCAGTTATGCTTCATCTGTCTCTTGCTCAACTGCGTAAGACAGGTGGCATCTAAAGCGCAGCCTCCACATGAAAATAAACTTTTCCCTCCTTAGACTGTTGAGCAAAGGAGCAGCAACTGCCAAGTTACACCGTTACCAAGGGGTAACAGTGGCACCCAGCTTGGGTCCAGCTGTGGAGCACGCAGCCAGGATCCCCAGCGAGATGACACCCGTGGGAGCTCGTCTGCCATCACTCCTGTTAAACCACCCAGACACAGGCATGTGGCAAACCCACTTCTGGATTGCAGCAGACTCACAGTTATGGATGTTTATGTTTTTTCAGCACCATAAGTCACCTTGTGTGTGTCCAGCATTAAGCAGGATAATTTAGCAGGCTTTTCAAATGACTCTGATTCTTCACCGTTGAGGTGTAATGGCCCGAGTCTCACACAGCTATATTTTTTCCTATTCACCTAAGGTCAGAGAGGGCCACTTAACCTTATTATTTCAGAAGGCTCAAACCTTTGGCAATTATAAACAGGAGAGTAAAAAGGAGAGCTAAATTTGTGTAATACATTACTTACCACTTCCCAGCCTCTGAATCCAAGCAAGAAGGGCGAGGATGGCTCTGACACCAACTTTCTTATCTAGTGCCTGGCTTGAACGGCACCTACAGAGCTATGGCATGAAGTGATTAATACCAAAGGCTGCTTCATGCTGTGGATCAAGCGGGTTTGCTCCTACCATGCTTCTAGACTTCACAAACACTCCTCCAAGGCAAGACAGACCTGATACGATATGGAGGCAAGTGTGCAAATACGTTAATAATAGAGGAGCAGACACCAGATTAGCTGCTGCTGGTACAGTCTCGATGACCCTGTCCTAAGGGTCCAGCACCTCCTGCCAACAAGTCTTTACTGGTCTTGCTGCTGGACTCCCATTGCAGCTTACCACAGACCACAAATCCCACAACAGACACTTTCTGCTGCAGCCTCTTCAGAGATTGCCTTGCACTGAGTAACTCCCAGTCACTGGCAACCCTTGCACCGAAATTAAAACGCTGAATGGGCAGTTGCGTGCCCTTCCTGAGCCTCCTTTCACTTGTTACCCGCCAGCATCCCTCTTACAGGAAAGGGGTCCTGCACAGCCCCTCACACCCAGAGGGAAAATCAGTGCAGAAATCCCCTATCCAAAACAGTCGGTGATAAATGCATTTAGGCAGGGCCATCTCCGGCTTGTACAAAGGCTAACAGGAAGAAAAAAATCTCTGCGTTCGATCTACATGATGAGGAATCTGTAAGACAGTTAATGACGACTCCAAACCCCCAGCTGCAGTGCAGGATCTGGGGCATCGCTCAGGCGAAGCAGCGCTCTGCTGTATCGCCACTGCTTGGGCACAACTTCGTGAGCTTCCTTTGCACTAAGGAGATAGGCAGAACAAATCCCTTCTTAAATGCAATCCTGCAACCCATTTCAATATCTAGCGCTGGAAGATGAAGCTTCCATCAAGCAGTCAGGGCTCAAATATTGTTTACTGTACCTGAAAATTAATTTCATAGCTTTTGGGGCATCACCAGATGCCTCGAACAATCACTGACTGTGCACACCAACCTGCAACTTTAGTGGCCAATTTTCTTCAGGCGCGCACTAAAGCGCACCCACATATTTAAGATCAAAATTCAACCCATGGTGTTCAAACATTATGGTACATAACTCAACAGAAATGTCAGACCTGGGACCGTTAAAGCATAATATTTACTGTACACCACCACAAGTTTACACAGCGCAACACTGCAACCCTTTGTAGGTATACAACGGTCCAGAAAGCCAGAAGAATTAATTTTTCATACACTGGATGAGAAGCTGGTGTGAACTTTTTCCTCTATATCAGCCATGGGCTGTCAGTGCAAGGAAGGTGTACCAGGGTGTACATCTGCTGTTCACCAAATCTAGCAGCACCTGAATTTAGATACATTATACGAGGTCATCCTGACCAGATGGCTATAGCTGACCCAGGAATGCTGCATACTAGAGGATATCGTATGTACTTGGCCAGAGTCTCCCATGTTTATTTCTCAGGAACAGACTTTTACTGTCTCTGGTGGTTCCCTCCGGGTAGCCAGGAGGTCACAGCAACTCTGCTGGGACGCAAAGGTCTGGGGGAGAGAAGAGGTCTGACACTTAGTCATAAATCTCTGTGGCAAACTGACTGACTCCCTACCGTTTCTTCTGGGCAAACTCGTTTAAAAGCAGGTGCAAAACTGAGTCTTAAAAATAAAGACCATCTTCCACATCAAAAACTATCAAGGTTCACAGGCCACAATTTACCCTGTTCCCTTTAAAGTAAGTATAAACACCAAAAGTGTTTGTTTAGGCTTGCGTGCTTTTATGCACGTATTTCAAGTCCAGGACATAAGAAACATCAGTGCTGAGGAAAGATGCATCCATGTTGTCTGGGACAAGAGACCTGCCGCTTTTTTGCCAAAACCTTCTACAAAGCCAGTGAGTCAGGGCAGTGAAATCCTTAGGAGAACACCATCACCTCCAGACACAAGCGTGCCTCAACGCTACTCCTCAAATCGCCCCGGCACTGCCGAGAGGAGGCTAAACTTCCACAGGGTGAGGACTTCTGGTCCGACCGTCCACCAGGAACGAAACCGCTGCCTGGCTTGCACAGGCTAGCGTACAACCATTTGGTGGCAACGGCTTTGGGTCACTCCAACCCGCAATAGTGAGAGCGTACATAAATAACACTTGCCCTAATGTGCATTTATACAGAGCAAAGTAATAGCTCCATTAGACCTTTACATTCTATCAGTCAAATAATATGAGTTTTTAAAAACATTTAGTACTTTAACAGGCATTTTAACAGCTCCTATAACTCAACTGCATCTTTGCCGTAAATCACTTGACAGTTGAATACTCCATTATACGATCTAATCCCCTTCAGCATTTTAGAAAGGAAGAAACAACCTTCCTAAGGTTGTTTAGGAAGAGGAACAACCTTGCCAGGTGCCTGCTCTCTACGAGAAGGAAAGGTTTGTGCTTTTTGCCTTTTTTTAAGTAGGACTGATTTACACAGAACCTAGCTATCTAGGGCAACAGCAAAGGTCTGAGGTTTTGTAACGGGAGAAAAACCAGCAAGGCAGAGGCCAGTTAAACTCTACATGTAACCTGCTTTGGTTAAGCACAAAGGCCAGCCCTGAAAGGAGCTGGTCCAACACCCCAGAGGACAGTCCTTCTGCCAAAACCCCCAGCTCAGCACGGGGTGACGTCCAGCCCCGCAGGGAACACCTCTACGGCAGCGCTCACCTGACGGCAGCAGAGAAAAACCAGCTCACGCTTTTCTCTGCGGCTGCCTCCACTCCAGGCCCCGCACCATTCAAAGCCGATAACCGGGGGCCTTTCTACCCCTGGACGTGCGCTTAATGAAAGGAGCTGGCAAGTCACATATAACTGAGCCACCTCACACCCGTAACAGCAACAAAGGACTGATCCTGACCGTGCAGCTCTACAAAACCCAGGTTCCCTGCTGCCTACCAGACTCGGGGCATTTAGCTTCAACTTGGCACTTGCTGGAGGGAGCAGGAATCCACGCACCCTCCACGGCAAACGGGGATCATCCCCTCCCAGCTCGGCAAGGACAGAGACCGGCAGAGGAGAGGCAGATTACGCACAGGAAAGGCAGAGGAACAGCCAGCAGGACGCGTAAAGAGGAGGTGGAGGTAGAAGGGAGAGCAGAGGCGAAGGAGGAAGATCGGCTCGGCTCATATTTTATGAACATAGAGGTGCCACAGCCTTTCAGAGGAGGCATGCAGGAAGGTCTGCACGAGCACTCGCAACGGGAAGGGAGATGAGTGCCCAGACGGGGTGTGTGCATGGGGCAGCAGAAGAGGCGAGAAAGCAGACCCACTGGTGAGCGGGGGTGTCCGTGCACATTTGCACACGCAGGCATGAAATACTGTATTTTGAGGCATGGAAGCCTGCATTTTCCCCTCACCTCTCTCAGAAGCGGTGGGTTGGATCCTGACAGTCTCCATCCTGTCTCCTGCCCCCAGAAGGCCCTGTTCTTGCATTCTCTCATATATTTCAAAGCTCACAGACAGAGGCAGGAGAGGCAATTAAGTCTAGATGCAGGTAGAAAGGGGTTCCCATGGGAAACAGTTTAAGAAACACTGTCTCTAATGGGAAATTTCACTGTATTTCACTCTGGCTTTATGATCTACTCTGATGAGCTCTTTAAAAAAAAAAAAAAAATACACACACACTCTTGCTATATATATATATCTCCATCCAGATGAATGCTTTTGATCACTTAGCATAAGTTTTTCTTGGCTGTAAAAGATGGCAGGCTGGGGAGACTAAATGAGAGCAGGGAAAAGCCGAGGCAGTTGGATCCCAGTCGTGCGGAGCCTGGACAGGCTCCGTTGAAAACAAGGACAAAGCCAGAGACAACCCTGGGAGATTTACATCACGTGGGGCCCTGCATGGAGAACCACAATGACATAGTGGGTATACGATGTTGGCCAACTTCCCTAAATAAGTGCTTGATGAAGTTCCTGCAGGCTTAGAGTAAAGATTTACTCCTTCCCCCTCCAAAGCACGTAATGCCTAAGAGACAAAGATCTCAGCTGGCTCATTCGTTCATAGATTGCACCCGCAAAAAATTCCCCCAGCTCTTTATAACTGCACAAAGTCTAATTCAAGAGCGGGATGGGGCTTCTCGCTGGGTCTGCTGCTACGAGCCTGGATGGCAAAGCAGGCACGAGCCTGGAAGCGAGGTGGGGATGAACACACCGTGTCCCCGTGCCTGGCACTGCACCCGAGACACGGCGTGACTGTCGGACCAGCCACCCCCCCAGTGCCATCTTGTGTGCGCGGCTTGGGTTCACCATGCACCAAGATAAACCGCAGGTGTAACACGCAGCCAGCTCCACACTGGCTTAATAATAAACACACCCAAGGCCTCGGACAAATCCTCCCCGCTGTTTCTCACAGCAAACCTTCCCTCTAGGCAACTTCTGCCCCCAGTTCTCCCCTGCACACCTGAATATACTGTGGGCAGGACAGTGGCCCACCTTGTAGGCTGGAGAGCGTTCCTCAGCTTGACCCCAAATCCCAGTAACACCAGATCATCGCATCCTGGTGAACCAGAGGAGTGCAAAAGAAAAACAGGCAAGAGAATCTGCTGGGAGATAACAAGACCCCGCAGAAAATCTTACCCAGCAGGCTTTTTCAGGCAAAGAAAGGAGGCGAAATACTAAAGGGTGGAAGAAGGTAAATTATCAGAGTTAAGACATTTCAAATGACTGCTCCCTGCTGCGTTCAGCAGTTTTTCTTGATGGAGTCACTAATCACTGTAGTTTACCGAATGACCTTGTTGTGGCCATCTCCTCTTCAGGGGACCACAGGCTGCAACAGTCCCTGCTGCAAGGAGATGCCTTTTCGGCTGTGCTAACTCACAGCCATCGAATGCTGACTGCAGCCTGTCACGACAGGGCAGAGGAACAGCGTATTTCACAGCAAAATGTCTCTGCAGAGGCGTTCATCATGTCCAACCCATACAGCAAGCTTTGTACTCAGGGTGGAGGTGAAGAGACTGGGGCAGAAATTCTCCTATACATACATTTAAAAATACTGGCTGCCACAAGCTGAAAAAAAGCTATAGAAAAATTAAATATTTACTTCTTCTGTTTGTTAATATCTTTCATTAGTTACTCAGCTGTAACAGTCATTAAAATGCTGAAAGGGAACTTCATGTAAATTCATCACTAGCCTGGGAATACTCCTGCATTTGTGAGCAGGCTGCACACTGCAGCAGAGCTCAGAGACTCGATTTCCCTACAGGCAAGGCCAAACGTCTGGTTCACTCACAATTTACAAATGATTATTTTTCTAATTAATCATTCATCAAAAAAACACAAACAGCAACAGGGCATGAAAGGCAGAGCTGGTGTAAACAGAAGGCAGAGTCAATCCATCACAATCTCACCCTGCAGCCGCTCGCAGGGGGAGACCCTCAAATGCTGTAACTCAAGTGACTGCAGGGAAGGGAGATGGGGAAATACCCTTTCTGTTCTCTACAGCTACCGTAAGGAAACAGACGATACATGTTTCTGTTGCGCCAAACCTCATCTGTGTAAACTGGAGTTGCAACAGATTCATGAAACGTATCGGGAGCCAAACCCCATGATGGTGTCGAACAGGCGGGTAGGGATCACGGGATGAGGAAAGGAGGGCAAACTCACAGGTGTGGGAGGAGAGAAAACTTCTAAAACACAATGCACTGAGGCTGGAAGTGACACACAAAAATAACCCTGAAGGAAAGAGGCCATAAGAGAGACAGCAGAACAAGGAAAAGCGACTTGCTAAATAACTTCCTTGGCTCTCTGTAGTCGTGACTTGGCTGCAACGAATCCACTGCCTCCTGCTGCAGCCCGGGGCCACCTGGGTGCAGGGCAGGTTGGTCCCCTCAGCTCTTGTGCTCCCAGACCTCTGGAACATGAAAGCTAGCACCAGCATGCTGAACTCCTCTTTTGCCTTAGCTTGGGTTAAGGAATTCTGGAACCACAAGCAAATCCTCTGACTATATAATACATCTGGATATCAACTCTCCCAGTGAGTTTGAATCTGCAGCCCTCTGTGCTGCTTGCTTGCTTGCCAAACGGCTTGCAGGAGAAGACAACACATCCACACACATGGAGTCTAAAAGAAAACTGCAAATGCACATATTTTCACCCTTTCACACTACTTCTCTGTTCTCATCACTATTAATTCAGGTTAGATACTTCCTGTACTCCAAGGACAAATGTTTGAAAGGCGTAACTATTTCCAGGACCCCAGACCTCTCCTTGCTTTGGCCTTGCCGTATCAGGCTGCTGGCCAATCTCTTGCCAAGCCAGCAACTCTTCAAAAGGCGGTATGAACTGGTAAAAGCAGGTGGCAGCATGATATTTCAGCCTTGCTATAGTCTCCTGCTGGCTTTTATTATATTTCACAGAGCTAGGCTTGAAACATATAATCAGATTTCAAAGAGGCTGGAGTATTGTTGGCAGTCTACTTCATTCTTGACCACTGAGATTGTGAGATCTGTCCCTGCTGCTCCAAGAAAGAGAAATTTTCCTCCTTCCAGCAATTAATTAAAACTCAAAACCTGTAACACAAGAATAAAGGACATCCAAGATAACCAGGACTTTTGCAGGACTGGCTTTTACCGAAGCTCCACCAGTACTGCATCTCCACATGTTGCACAGGGGTGGCAAAGCAAAATTAGCCCGAAACAGGGAAATTCTTCTGGAGAGCAGAATACTCCATACATCCTAATATATACCATACCACAGCATCCTAGTATGAAACAGTAACCTGTTCTGTGAAGAAAGAGAAAGGGTCTTGAGGTCATGTTAATGAGGCAAGCTTTCGGGAAGTTAACAAGAGTCTACAGCCAGTCTCCTAGAGGTTTAGAGGATCTGTCCCGAATGGAGTTATCCAGGCTCAGATCAAAGTGGGTTCTCAAAACTGGATGGCCAAACCTTGCACTGTTGCTCTTAACCTAATTTTAACACACTTGAGAAATTTGCACCAACTTGCTGGTCATGCCAGACATGACAGCAGTGGGAAGGAGGGATGGTCACCAACCCAGCAGGCAGCATCATGGCTGGCACTTGGGAAGCCTTGGTGCAAAAACTTGCCACATTGCAAGTTTTTGAGCAGGCCACTGGTTCCTTCATGTTTCACATGCTCGTATATAATACTGAGGACATTACAACGCATTGAAAACTGTGGGACAGGAAGGTCTCACGGGAATGAAGCCCCACATAAGCCGCCCAGAGAGCCAGGAAGGGATTTCCTTAGCAGACAGAACAGGAAATTCTGAGTCTACCAACACGTACGTCACAACACCCAGCAATCTCCCAAGACAGGATTTTACTGAATGGCATGAACTTAGCAAAGAGGGAGCAGTGCCAGTGACTGAAGGGAAAAGGGAGCAGTGGCAGAGACACCCCAGGTTGCTCCAGTAGCACTTTTGCAAGGGCCCGAATCCACGCAGCAGAAGAACCAGCCATGCAGGAAGCCGCTTGCAAGTTACTGATGGAATAGGAGGAACTGCAAGAAATACAAATTCAAATACAGTTTGCCTCCGAGAAGCAAATATGTGTGCAGCTATGAAAAACAGCCCAAAACACTTTCCTACAGCCCAGTAACAGGCAAACTGGGGCTTCAGATTTGCCATACAGGAGGAGAGAATCACTCCGCATTTCTATCCATTGCTAGACAAGTCAAACAAGAAATTCAATCCAATTGCCCGCATTGCACCACAGAAGTCCTATAATAGCTCATAAGCACTAAATGAGGGAGGAAATCCATATTAACAGAAGCCACTGATAAGAAATATGCCTGGGTTCCAACTTTTTCTGGTGGTTGGCCTTTTCTCTCCAGTGCTTTCATTAGTATTTCCGTTAAAGTAACCACTGCAACTGCTGTAACTCAATACATTTACAGGAGGTAGAAAAGAATCCAGAATGAAGTGGCATTTAGCCTCAGGTTTGGGGCACGTTTAAAAGTTTTATTACTAGGCAGACTTCTCAGAGGAAATCTATGACATGCACGATGTGTCTTTGAGTATTTTTTCTAAGTGAGAGTGAAAGATTGCTGATCTGAGGTATTTCCTGCCGTTATTTTCTTGTGTTTATGTTCTCTCCAATGCATCCTATTATAGAAAATCTGTTTGGAAGGGCTCCATTCTTGAAGATGATGCATGCTCCAAGAATGCCTTCTGCCCAAGCAATAATCCTAAAGAAACCAGTCATACTACTCGTGTGCTTCAAGATAATGAGATGCACACGGGCGCTACATAGGCAAACCCAGAGCACCTAGCACATCGCAGACTGGGCTATAAACGTCCAATTATTTCATTTTCTGAAGCAACCACTTTTTCTAGCCAATTTAGCAAGATCTGCTGCTGACCCAAGATCTGCATTTACATAAGAGGTACACCCATCCAAACTTAATGCACAGGGACAGAGTGTTGAAAACCAAGATGAGTTTTCTATGAACATCTCCAGTACTCATTCCAGTTCTTAAAAAATACAGCTAATCCACTCCCTGAAGGAGGACATAGTAATAACTCATCCCCTTTATTTTTAGCCTAGCTCTTCCTTCAAAGCCCAGCAAGATATGTGGAGTTTTGCAGCGTGCAAAGAATCCCTGCTCATGATTAACATCTATGTGAATAATAAAGCTTTAATCTGGTTTGAGTCTGTTACCTACTGCTTCAGCAAGTTTAACATCAGATGGGAGCAAGAGTAGCAAGAGTATCCAGCCAGCTTTCCTATAACTCAAAGCAGTACTACAAGGCTTAATTAATTGACATCACCAGATGAAAAACCTCATCATGTATATAAAAGGTAAAAGGTAAAACATCTGCTGATGCTCAGACAGTACTGAGATGGGATGCTACACGGGAACCTCAGATAAACTTCAAAGAGAAGGGACTGAGACCCATCTGCGTATCAGAATTACGTTCCTCCTGCTCCAGAGTCCCAACCTCAGCTGGATGCTGGGTCTGAAATATAATGGCAGGAACACAAGCAAAGCTCAATGCTTTAATCACAGACACCTAACTTCTATTTTCTCAGCCAAGTCTTCCAGTAAGCCCAACATGGACTGAGTTGCTCCTTTTAAAGCAGCGCAAGTGCGAAGGCAGCTCAGACTGCAAATTAGCCTCTCAGACTAGTGCACGTGCCTGCCTTCGTTTCACAGGCGGTCTCAGCGTCAGAAGTCCTGTCTGAACAGAAGCAGAGAGGGAAAGGCAATTCATGCAGGCCACATTTCGATAAGGCCGTGACTCATTCTCCTTCCATATGTACCCTTCCCCACATTTGGAGAGGGGCTGGTCCGAAGCCAGCCAAAGTCACTCTGTGAGCGAAGTACCAACCTGGCATCTCAAAGGAACTAAAAACCTGCTGCACTGGTGAGAGAAACCGGCCAACTATCTCACTTGATAAATCAAGTGAGAGAAATGGCCAACTATCTAAAGATGCTTTGAAAGGGCAGCTTGGTATTTGCCAGGCCTCCTTGGACATAGGCGACCCAGAGAAGGTCCCTGGCTGCACCAGCCAGTTACCCTTTCAGCAGAGACCACCTATCGTCCCAAGCCATTTACCCGCGAGTCACGGCTGTGCTCAGACACCTGCTCCCCTGCTGCCCCGGTACAGATCCTTCAGGTGACCCAATCTCTGCTGCAGTGGTAGACAGACCGCAAAAATCATTTCTACCTCGCCCCCCCACCCCCCCCACCCCCCACCCGTCAGGTAAGCCAAGTTCTCTTCTAACAGTGTCTAGCTTCTTAGTCATCAACTTTTCTCCTCCTCTTCACCCACATCCTCAAGTGCTTAAAGACAGCGTGGTTGCTCTCTGTTAAGCTGTTCTGATTCATTTCTGTAAGCTCTGCACAGAGCCCCAGCGCTGCAGCAGGCAACGAGAGCTCCTTCAGCTCTCAGGCCATCCTAACAACACAGCAATGCCCTAACACCGACTGCATTAAGTAATTACCCCCGAGAGGCACCGCCAGCCCGGGGCACGGCACGCAGGCGGGCCGTGCACCTCTGTCCCTGTAGCACCATCTCGACCCCACGCGCTCAGCTGCTGCTCACAGCACCACAGCCCAACACCGCTTCCCCAGCCGATGGGACACAGCACCCAATTAATCTAGACAAACCTTTCCAGTGATTGGGATGGGGACGTACATCTATCTACTCTCCAGTTCGCAACGTAAATGTGATACTGATTTTTTTTTTTCCCCGAGCATATATTTAGGCATAATATATTTTAATGGCAAAAAGATGCTTTGTTCCATGGAGGGGTGTGTGTGTGTGTGTGTATTTGATCCCTGTGCTTCAAACAGATCCAGGAATGGAATTTAATACATTTACAAAATTAAGAACAGATGCTGTGGACTGTTTAAACCAGCAGAGAAAATAATAAGAGGAACACTCCAAGGAAGGTGACATGAAAAAACCACTGAATGTTGCAGGAAAATGGAAATGCAGTAATGACTGCAGGACTTCGGGGACACACGGGTCCATGCCACAAATCCCTCAGGAAAGACAGCTCCCAGACGTCTCTTCTACATGAGCTAGAGAGAGAAAAGTAATAGATAACACCAGCTGAAGATAGAGCACATTTGTCTTCTAGTATGAGAGAGATGGAGTTCACCTTAAAATATAAATCACAGTGCATGCAAACAGAAATCCCTTCTTTTTCTACTAAGTTTACCTCAAAATATCACAGCCAATGAACACTTAAAGGTCAAGTTACATTTCTCTACTGCTTCTCTCTCTACTCACTCTCTTTTCCGCAGGTCCCTTGGCTTGGACAGTCAAGTTTCCTGGGAAGCCGATGTGGCCACTGTCTGCCAGGAGGCTCCCGGGGCTCCCTGCGCTGCAGCACCGGGCTGCAAACGCCATGCGAGGCGGTTTATTTGTTCGGCATCGAGTACTTCCATTCCAGTTTTCTAAAGCGATGGAAACGTCTCCTACTGGCTTTCGGTGCCTTGTTTGTTATCACAAGGTTTATATTTGGGGCCGAACCCAAGTCACCGTCCTTTTGGAAATGAACTGGTTCAGAATGAACGTCTGCGTCTCTCTTTCCCCCACAGACTTACAGGATACCTCACTCATAAGGAACGGTACCACATCTCCGTGAGGAAAGGTACTATTCAGAGGCTGCGCTCAGATCCTGCCTCACTCCTCCTGTGCACAGAAGAGCCCGTATTGGAGCCACGTGCGTAAATGCCTGTATGTAAAAGTACGTGTATATTCGGTAGGCAGATCCTTGGAAAATTCAGCGCATAGTATTCTGTCTACAAGTCAAAAGCCATCTCCAATTGCTAAAACTTAAATAAAAACACAAGTTGCTACAATTCATAAGGAGCTTAATATTTATTATGATGTACTGCAAGCATGCAGCTATGTAGAAAGACTCCCTTACTGTCTCCAGTGATTATTCAAGGGACAAGAAAAAGAAAGAATAGCCTTTGATAGTAACAAAAAAAGCAAGTGTAGAGAAAACAATGTATTAAATCCTTTTCACAGCCAAGAGGCCAACGAAAATGCTATGTATTTATAAAGGAAATGAAAACCTGTCAGGAACAAAATGAACTGAATAACAGAGCTTGGGCTGAATAAAGAGAAGGAAGAACTAAAGAACCAGAAACGCTACCGGGGTGGAAAATACAGAATACTCTGCATCCCTGGCAAGAGGGCTCTGAATGGACATACGACCCATTAGGTACAAGACAGACAGGAGTCCCTAACCACTCCCTTCTTCTGATAATCTGCAGGCAGGGAACCAAACGCCGGGTGAGGTCAGCAAGTAGGCTGTTTGCAGGATGCATGATACTGAACCAACTGGAGCATCTTCTGTGCATTCCCAGTATAGTGACACACGGGGAACAGGAACCCCTGTGGCTCCTCGGGGCAGATGCACGGGCAGTTTGGTGCTCAGGACGCCGCTGTCTCCTGCTACCAGTCTTTGCAGAGTAGAAGTTCAAGAGGTACGATCATCTGGTCGCACGGAGGTATGCGCACGAGTGAGGTCTGGTTTCCACATGCTGAATTTATGGCCCCATCCCTCTGCTGAGCCCGCCAGGTGCCTGCATGTCTGTGGCTACAGCAGCCTTTGAGGAGGAGGAGGAGGAGGCTGCAAGGGCAGACATCAGCTCCCAGCCCACAAGAGAAGATACAGCCTTCAGGATAAAGAGGGAGGAAACTTCTGGTTTGCCACAGAAAATGTGCCCACAGGCCAAAAGACCAATTGTATGGACTGGCCAGGATCCTAACTCCACAACTGGAAGAGCTGGCCCGTCATATTTCTAAACTCTCCAAGTTGGAAGAGTACCTGAAAAATCACTGGGGAACTTAACTATTCATGAAAACTCAAATAAAACACAACTATTATAAACCCAAGCACTGCTATCTTGATAAAAACAAGGCTTTTTAGAGTGCAGATGACTTGGATTCAAGATCTGATCTGATATTAAATAATTTAGCTTTATGTTTCTAATTGCAGGAAGTTTCTGTGATTTCAAAAATAAACAACATAAGTATTTCATAATTCAGATACTTAATTACTATTACCATATTGATTGCAGGAAATAGGATTAACCACACATTATATTTTGTCAGAGGATAATGTCAACAATCTTGAAGTGATGGCTACCTATGAATTAGCTGGTTGTACTACATTAAAAACAAAATACAAACCGTGGCCATCAGAAAGGAGAAGTCTCAATAAACTGGCATCTTTACCACCCAGCCTGGACTCCCCATGAAATCCAGGAGGGGAGCAGAAACTGTGTAAACATGTGTAGTATAACCATGCTCAGGAGAAGAGAAGAAAAGAAAGCAGGAAGGTCTTTATCTCTTCAAACTTGCCTTGCTTAGATGGTTCATCAGTGCAGTCATTCCAATAGTCCAAATAATTAGCACTACAAGGAACAATAATGCTCCTTCATTCCCCAGTTCCTACAGAAAAGGTTTGGTGAACTACCAGGAGCTATCTGCTTGAACGCATTTCCCAAAGGAAGCCTGAGTGTGGCAAGACCTGTGCAGCTGGCAAGACCACCGCCTCCTTTCTCCTGCTCCTCCTGGAACCTGCTCTGCTGGACGCTGCTGCCAGGGGAGATCCTAAGTCACAGAAGGCAGAAATATCTCCAGCATGTAATATCAAACTCCCGCAAGGCTCTGCCCTTGCTCTATTTTCCAGTACCCTCATGCAAAGGACAGAAGTGGGACATGCCCATGGCAGGTGTCATGAGACACCTTTAGGCATCTCCTACCGAATGGAGCTTTCCAGAGTGGCTGGTTTCACACCCCTGCACGATACTCATCTATGGCCAGAAAGTGTACTACTGATGTAGGGTACACTACCCTTAACTCCCACAGGATACCATGAAGTACAGCCTGGATTACAACAGCCTGCAGTCCATTTCAGCTCTCTCAACAGACATACTTTTATTTCAGATGGGATCAGCGGAGGTTAAGTTGCGCATTAATGAGAAGTGGTGGTCTCAAGTCTGAAAAGATTTTTTAAAAAAAAAAAAAAAAAAAAACCAACTTGCCGAGATGCATGGATTTTGCATCTTCCTCACAACAGACTGCAGATACTTCTGTTGTACATCAACAGAAGGGAAAGAGCATAACAGGCAAATAGCACAGGCCTTTTCATCGTACATGAAAGGCAGGTTGAAAATCTCCCCAGAGGCACTTAAACATCTCTTGCTCTCTTGCTGTATAAAAGACAATGCTTAGATACTCCTGTTATTTGCTTTTCATCATCTTGAGGATTCAACAATCCTCAACTGCACTGGTAGCTGTTGGAGAGATTCCACTTGGGAAGGTTGGCTGGCATGGTGGGAGGGAATGCGGATGCCTTTCACAGGTCTCAGCAAGCAGGGACGGCCACTCCGACCACTTCCCAAAGTGCATCTCCAGAAAACACAACTGCAGCTTTCATCACACCTGCTTCACTCTTTCCCGTCACCAGGCGTAACATCGGAGGAGCATGAAAATACAAAACTCCATTATTCAGAGCGAAGGCATAAACACGCTTGCATTTACCATGCTACAACTTTAAAGCCGCCCCAGCACCCTGTAGATAAGCGAGTCACCTCAGGGCAGCTCTACGAGCTGGGCAACATTTTGCAACAGAAATTCCTCAATGCCTTTTAGCCTTCAGAGCAGAGTAATTCCCTTCAACCCTAACTAGCATCCAAATTAGTAACCGAAGGAATCCAAATGGACATCCCCAGAGAGAGCAGCTCTGGCAGAAGGAATTAGCACTCTCTTCCTCCTCTCCGGACGGTCAAGCAACTCTTGTTTGCGCTCACAGCTAACGCAGTGCATGAGCCAACACGCATGTGCTGCTCCTGGAGGGGACAGCCCTCAGCAATACCTAAAGGCCACCTGCAGCACTTCCCATTGATTTCTTTGTCCAGGATCTACCATGCTGGCTTTACATCTGGGTTCAGCCCTTACAGGTGTACCAGTGCATACAGCGCTCACCCTGCCAGAATTTAGCTCTTATTACACCAATGCATTTTTGCTTTGGCTCTTTGTGGGACAAGGTAGGGCTGCAGGCAAGTGATTTTCGCCCTTAAAATGCAGCAAAGCCCTGCCCCAGCTCCCAAGGTTGGCACCAGTGGTACCACACACCCAGCCTGAGGCTGCTGCTGCTGAGCATTTCCCAGAGCCTATAAAAGGAGGAGGGTTCAGGGAGCAGTGCTCCACAGCAGCCCTATGTGAGGATTTAGGAGCTAGGACACCTCACCGGGATTTGCGTTTTGCATCCTCGTCTCCCACAGGGAGAGGGCACGGAAGTAGAGCTGGGCTCCTGCAGGGTTGGCAAATGTCTTCGAATCCCCCATGGGCACCCTGAAAGGTCAATTACTGCAACGTTTTCACACGCAAATGCCTAAGAGCTAGTTTCTCGACCCACTCTTATAGATTGATCCTAAGCCCAATTTCCCCTGACACCCAGCGCGTACAACAGCAGGGAAAACACACAACTCTGGGCACTGAAGTGCAAACTCTGGTCATTATCTTTTTATAATTCATATAATTTTACACGATTCAACTATACAAAATCTTTTATCAGATGTGACAGAAAGGAAAACTGCTGTATTTACACAGAGTAGCACATACTGCATATGTTTGTGTGTGTGCATGTGTGTGTATGCACCCTCCGTATGTTTTTCTAGGAAGCCTACAGGAATCAAAATCCATCTCCATTTGAGTTAGATAACCCTCACAGACTTTCTTGAAAATCCCTCCAGTTTTCCTTTCCTCGATGTTGCAAGCTTATCCAAATATCCTAAAACTGAAATACAAATCAACACCAATGATTCTGCCCTGACTCCACCTAATCTAGACATAAGGAGCATTTATAAATTTATTACCAACACTAGCAGGATGTACTTGCTCTCTCTGACCCAGCAAACCATGGCCAGCTGCTCAATTTACCCCAGATCTTGGTAACTCTAACCCATATGAAGTTTTAATAGCGATGCTGGGAGTACGTGCTGAAGGCTAAGAGAGCCAGCCCTCCGCAACTGCCCTCCCACCAGGACAAATTCTCGTGTTCCGAAGAGATGGCAGACACTCTGCATGCTCCACTCTGGAAAGCACAAAGAGGCTCGATGAGAATCAGAAAGCAAAACACTTTACAGGACATTCAGAGCGCAGATAATATTGTTGAACTGGAGGCAACTGCATTTGAACAAAAGAACTTCTAAGAGGATCCAACAGCAGGAGACTTCATGGCTATGCATAACATTTCCAGCAAAATAAGCCGAGGTTTTGGACCCTACACAGCCAGCACTTTACTTAAGTCTGATTTTCAGCACACTGTGGGACCACAGAGGCCATCAACATAAAGACTTTTTTCCCAGTGCCAGTTCATAAAGGAGCACCAGCCGAAGACATGAGCTACCACCAAGAACCTGTGGAGCTCTCCCACGTCAGGCGAAGACTCTCTCCACCCACAAAAGTCCCACACACTGGGGGCCCAACACCCACGTTGCCCATGCTATAAGCACGCCAGTCACTTCAGAAGTGGGCCCCTAAGGAGTTAAAATTAGAGATGAACTCTCAGTCCCACTTAAGTCAGTGACAATTTTGTCATCAGTTCAAATGGGGCCAGGAGCTTAGACCATGACTTGGCTGGTTTCTAAAAGGAGGACACCAAGGTGCAGCCCAGCTCTGCAGTCACTTCAACAAACAGATACTTCTGCCTGCAATATCACAGGTCAAAATATTTCCAGTAAAAGAGGTGAAGCATCAGCATGCGAGCACATCCAGACCCGGAAGCCATACCACCTCGTACTGCGATCCTGCCAGGTCTAACAGCAGAAGAAGGTCAGGCCGGGTCAGAGCGTGCTGCAGATCTCCCAGGCACATCCCGACGCTGCAAGAAGCGCTGCTGATGGCTCCCTGCAGCGCTTGCCCCCCTGCCTCTGCTCATCTAACGCCCCAGAAAGGCACTGCACAACATAAACATGGAAAGTTCAGATTTCCTGGTAAGACACGGAAAACCACAGTTCGTGACTTCTTGCATTTCCAAAAATCCCACGGCAGGTTTCCTCAGTGGAGGTGACTTGACCCCCGTCAGGTTCCAGCACAGGTCAGCTTTTCTTCTGCCTAAACCCAACAGCTCCAAGTGCTCTGTCCCCACAGGAGTTTGGCACTGCGGAGATTTACCTGCTTTGCAGAAGAGCCACCGCAGAGCGAACGCCATGAGGAGGTCACCCGTGCTTGGCGCAGCTTTATGAGGTGCCAGCAGCAACTGGCCCCAAACCTCTTTCTTTTGTGGCATTTGTTGCCCATTTTGCAGGAGCACCTCTCAAAATCTCAGTCAGCCTGTAGGCTAACCCAGGAGATTAAATAGGGGCAAAAGCTCATGATTAGCAGTCTACAGCAACCAGACAGCACCCCTGATTAGAGAAGAGGGAAGAGAGATTGCAGGTGACCCCGCCAACAAGGCGACCAGCACAGCAAAGGTGCCCACGCTCCCGGTACCTGCTCGCTGCAGCTGCTCTGCAGCCGTCACTTCTTTGCTCTGTCCATCTCCAGTACAAGGGCAGCTCTCGGAGAGGTGCAGATCCGGGCTCGTAAAGCTCCGTGCGGCTCCTCCAGCACAGCCCAAAAGTTCAGCCGAGGCAGGAGAGGAGGAGCTGACAGGACAAACCCATTGCTCCTGCCCCGCTGCTGCATTGCCAGCCTCCCCGTGGGACAATCCACGACACTGGCCCAAGCTGAAGCCGCCAGCGGGAGCAGAGGACCGCACTACGCGCTCACGTGTCATCACAATGGAGCGGCACACACGTAACCTCCTGTAACAAACGGCCCGATCCGAGCGTTTCACCCAAACAGGGAGCCCCGGGGGCCGTGCACACCCAGCTCCTTCCACAATGCCACTTGCTTCAAGTTTACAGTAAGCAAGCTATTCAGAGAACCGAAGCACACTCTCCACGGTTAATGTAAAATATTAATGTCTCATTTGTTCAACAATTTTGTGGAAATTAAAACTTTTAGGTTAATCATATACTGAACAATTTTAATTAAAGCAGTTATAAAACAATTAATCCACGAGAGCAGGCTTGGATCCTTGCCAGCCTTATTGGTTTAATACATGTAGGCAAAGCTTATTTCTCCCCGTTTGACTTAATGAATGCTAATAAGTGACACAAAATATGCATGCAGCGCTCCTAATATAGTTAGTCCATCTGGTTTCACTTGCATTTTGTATTTGTCATTTTGCTTTGATAGAGAAATTGAAAATGAATTCTCCGTGCTAGAAATTAGAAGAACTTTGTACCCTGCTTAATTTAAAATAATTTTTGCAAACCTTTGGGGGAAAAAGACAGCAATTCAGTACAGTACATTAGACAGCTATCTTTTTGGTTGTTCCAAGGTTGGAAAAGAGCACAGGACAGAAATACAAGACTGTACTGAGCAGCACTACAGCACTGAAGGAAGGAACAACATTTGCTCAGCTTTTTTTCCCATCAGTATTTCAAAAGATTTTTTTTCCTTGAAGAGATGGTAATATAAAGGCAGAGGATAAAATATGATTTTAAGCGCCTGAGACAAATCCTCTACTACTTCAATTTGTTCTGCATTACAACTTGTTTGATCCATTTGGGGATGTATTTGTTTGCCAAAGCAAGCAGAGCTCAAGTTCTTTGTTGAATATTTAATGTATGCCAAAAATTTTTACCTTTGTAGCACTTATGTTTGAGTTTCATAGCCATGTTACTTCAAATACTGCTCAGGACCATCACCATTAGGTGCTACCACTCCACCTTGCCATTTAAAAGGCACCTGCAAAGGCCCTGCACAGCTGAACTCATTTGCCCGCAACTCAGGAAGAGCCTGATTTCTCCTAAGGACATGCCAAAAATGAAAAATGGGCTCTTCCCTGGGTAAAATCCATATAACACAACTCATGTCACAATGAGATCATACACAATGTGATCTATCACCATGGAAAGTGGCCTCTATGGAGGCTCCAGTTCCCAACACGACACCACCACCAGCACCCTTCTCTGCAGTTCTTTCAGAAGGTCCCAACTGCCCCTTCCCAGTCCATGAGGGTCCTTCATTAATAGCACTGGGGTCTGGATCAGCTCTAGACACGTCCCCTTCCAAAACCAGCGTGACACAGCAGGAGGTACAGCTGCAGCGGGTTAAACGGTGCAGTTTCTTTCTTCCCTGCCTAAGGTCACTGCCCATTGCTGCTGCTGAGATGTCCCAAACGGTGACAACAGGGAGCCTACGAGAGCTTAAAAACTACCTCTGGTCCCAGGGGACGTGTGTCCCAAATTCAATCACACCAGAATAAGCAGGAGGAAGGGAATCATGCATGTGCACGTCCTGAAGAGTGCATGCAAGACAGGGGAGAGCAGAAGAGGAGAGCACCATTGACCACCCACTGACCACCATCACCCTCGTCGTAACCTCAACAAGGGGATGAAGGGAAAAACGTACTTTCTCTCAGCACTTCAGAACTGCAAAAGTGATGATAAATCTGGGCACCAACCATTGGCATTATCTGCGTAACCCGGTAATTGGTTTATGAGCCACCCTTGAGCTCCCCTTGATCTACAATTTTTGAGTCACGTTCCTCCTGCTCCAATGAGATGTCTCCTGCTGCTTCCCGCAGGAAAGGTGCTCTGCCCACCGCAGGAAGGAAATTTGGGTGCACACCTGCACAAGGGTGACGGCCTGCGCTCCATGCTTGTCCCGCACCTGACCTTCCCTGTCCTGCAACGTTTAGTCATGGAAGACCTGAAGGCAACAGGACCTGGACACCTCCATGGTGCAGGATGCAAACTCAGTCCACCCCACATTTCCAGCCGCTCATTAAAAATGCCAGCTCCCCAATGCAGCGCAAGAGAAAGCAGGAGCATAGGGAGTGCAAGGAAAAGACAAGGAGGGGGTGAAAGAAATGGGAACAGCTTCAGGGGGATGAATAGCTGCCTTAAAATGAACTTGCTCACTGTTACTGAGCAAAATTTGGCAACTTCTGCTTGAAATGAAGACCTCTAAGGTGCCAGCGTACCTGCAGTACCCGGGGGAGGACAGCGCAAAGCTGCCCCTTAACCAGGGCTCAGAGCCCATCAATTTGTCAGCCTGGCTAACCCCCCCCACGCCACCCGGGGCAGCACGACGAGGAGCGGCTTTGCCTACACTCCACTGCAGATCCCCCCGCTTGGGAGATCTCCACGCTATTTGCCAGCTCAGATCTTAGTCACAGTTTATCCCGCAGCAGTCTTTTCAACGATGATATTGCATTTTTCTGCCAGAAGGATCCCAAAATAGCTTACAAATCACACGCACGCTGCTAGAGCCCATGCTCACGCCGTAGCAGGCAGCGGAGCTGGGACTCCCGCCTGGGGCAGCGCCCAAACAGGTACCGATAAAAGCCCCAGGAGATGAAGCTACCACGCAGCGGCAGCGCTGCAGCACCTCCATGCACGTCCTGCGCGGCACAACAGGGGATGCCACGTTGCTGATGCTAACACCAGACCGATGCACTGACTCTGTGCGAAGTCTGAGCGGAAAGTGAGATCCAACACCAAAAATGAAATTAAACAGAGAGCCCAGTTTGACTCTACGTCCCTGGAACTGGGAGCCCACCAACAAGCTCTTTGTAAGTGCTAAATACCTTCTCTGTGTGTCACTTAGAAAAATACAGATGTGGCTCTTCTGCACTGAGACACTCCAGCAGAGCAGCTTTTTTTTTTTTTTTTTGGCCTTTCTTTTTTAAGTGTTTAAACATCCTACAAACAATGTTTAGGGAAGTCAGCAGGAGGTCAAATAGAAGCCTTGTGTCTCAGTGGATAACAATCCTTCTGTGAAATCATTCCAGCAGGAATCGAGTCACTCTTACATCTCCCTCCCCATCTTTTTTTTTTTTATTTTAAAGGCATTTCAGCAAGGCTTGCTTTGAAGTTTAAACCTCCTGCAACAACACCACTTGCCAACAAGATAAAATATTTAGTACTGCTATATACCAAAATCATATCTCTAACAATACCTTCCATGCCTGACATAGCACAAAAGTTAATTCAGCCAACAAAGCAATACTTGCATTTTGTGTCTCGAGAAGCAGCAATTTATCTTTTTTGTATATATAAATTACATACACTATTGTGCCATTTAAACCTAAAACCTCCTGTTGTTAAATAGAGAATAGAAAGATCTTTAAATACAGACAAAAAGATCAGAGCCATAGGGAGAGCCGTGACAAATGCAGGAGAACATTACTAGCCTGCAAAAATAAATGCAAAAATCACGATGCTCCCCAGCAAATCCTTCCTGCTCAAGCCTACACGTGTGCTTCATCTTGTTGGGGTGGTTGGGGTTTTTTGGCAGCAGCATCTCACTTCAGTAATAATGGCAACAGTCTCAGTTTGCTTCTGCTTCACTGCGTGTGACTTCAGAGAGCCTGCAGCCCAAAGCTGCAAAGCGCAAGTCCACCACAGAGGCTACCCAAGCACCGGGGCACCCTTGCTCAGCGGTACCAGCACCCCACCCACGCTAGCAATAAGCCCATGAGGGAAAGACGTCTCCATAATGGCACTGGTAGGGCGTGCAAATGTACCCATCTGAACAGGCTAGCAGATGGGGGTTTTAAGCACAGCCACTTGCACATGTTTACACCACCTCTGCTACTTCCCAGTTTATTGTGCTTGGCACGTAATATTTAATGCCTGTGGCTGTCTCCCTCTGTTGGAGGGTCCCTGAATGATGATGGCAAGCACTCAGCTACATGGATTACGGACTTCACCAGGAAAACACCTGCAGGTGAGGCCCGGCAATGTCTGCCAGTGACAACGGTGTACGTAGCAACATGCTGTAGCTATTTAAAACCCTACCCCATACCTGCTGCGCCCACTGCCTTGGACCAGGTACACGGCAGCGTGGTCAGCCAGGTCCATCCGCAGCGAGGGAAGGAGAAGCTTCACCTCTGCAAACAGATGTGTTCTCAGAAATTGCAGGAATGGTGCAAGGGTTGGGGAAGAGAAGGGAAACAAGTCTTGCAATCTGACCTTTCAGGTTTGTTGTTGAAGAAAACAACAATGGAAATGTTGCAATGACCGCAATGCTATGTTGGCAAGGTTGTTTCTTCTTAGATTTGTCTCCGTCATAGGTCTTGCCTGCCTTAGTTGCCTCTTAAAAATCAACTGAAAGAACCAATAACTACCTCCCCCCAACCAAAATCATACCATCTGTTCCCATTTCTGCTCTTGCTTTTATAGGCTGCTCTTTACCGTGCGAAGAGGCACCACCTCAGTGCCTCAAGTACCACGTCCTCCCTCCGAGCCCAACTCAATGCATTTTACTCTTTCACATAAAATTAGCTCAAACAGTCCCAAAACGTCTGTCTTTTCTCATCTCTTCACTGGTACCTAGAGCTCACAAACTTCTCTCCAAGCAATTCAATTCCCCTCTCACATATGCTCAGCGCACGTGCACTTGGTAACACCGTCTCCCAGCAAAAGAACAGGCTCAGAGCTCCCAAACTCAAAAAAGGCAAACTAATTTAAAACAAACGCATAAATGCGTTCCCTTTTTACCTCTGCAGGGTGCAAACAAGAATACTGCCAGTCTGAAATCAGCTCTCAGTTCCTGAGAGCATCTCTGTAGGTTTGTCTTGCCCAGAAGGCAGCTCCCTCCACTGGTCCATGACGCCAGTTTGGATCCGATTTGCCTTTACATCCTCGTGTTCCCCCCACCCGGCCCTACCTTATTCTCGTTTCATTCAAATATCGCCTTCAACCTTTCTGTTAATCTCTCAAAGCTTCCCATCCAGTAGCTTTAAACACGTTTCACCTCCTCCCCTGGACTTGGTGTCTCTCCTAACGCTGCCCGTAGTCAAAATCTTTCCTGCGCAGCCCGACACCAGCAGACTGGCGGAGGCCCTACTCCAAGCGCACCGAGCGGAAGACATCATGGCTCGGGGGCTTTTTACAATGTGAGGCAAACAAAATCCAGACGCTGCCAAATGAGTGTTACCTGCAGCATAAGTAACTGCTTTTTATCGGTTTATTATTTTTAAAAAAACAGTGTGTATATACACATCTATATATATACTTTTTTAAAGGTACAGATAGGATTTTCACGTCGGTGATTTTATTTTGCTCTTCTTGGAAATTAAGGGCATAATTCACCAAGTGCAAACTTCGGCAAGGAACAAGCATTTCTAAAAATTCATCCTCTGGTTTCCCATTTAGAGGTACGCCATAGCAAGAGCTCGATTGCTACCTCACTTATGCCTGATGCAATTCCAAAGACAAAAGCAGAAATACTACTGATTTACTCCAGCGTAAACAACGGGTTTGTCTTGATGACATTAAGATCAATGGCACAGAATCAAGCCCTCCTAATTCGAGTCCCACACCAGGATGGCAATACCTGCTATAAGCTGGTCTAGGCAAGTATTTAAGCAGAGCCTCCATGTTATTGTTTCCTCCCTGTCTTGTGCAACTGCTGCTATAACATGTTTTTAAGAAACCTGGACTCAGGGATCTGACTGCTGACAGAGCAACCTGCTGGGTAAGGCAAGAAGCAGGATTCTGCTGTCACAGGAGGCAGAGAAAGGTGGAAATTTGCCCATTTAATACGAGATCAACAGGGAGACCTGTTCCTAGGAGAGCACCCCAAAACCGCTGGGGAGCACTGCTGCCCGCGCCAAGAGCGCCCAACGAGCCAACCGACCTCCTGCACCCCCTACGGCGGCTGGACAACGCGAAGGAGAGATGCAGCTCTGCGAAAATGATCTATGAGAAGGAATCAAATAACAGTAATAAAAAAGCACTCTGCCTGTGGGTGATCATACTTTTTAAGATGGATTAGCAAAATGACTGCTTACTTATTGAAAATAATGAATAGCCTAGTGCTTTTAGTTCGGAAAGGTACACAGGGGGAAAAACGCTACGTTGCTGCAGCAGGTTTTTAAATAAACAGAAAACCTATACCCATGTCATGTATCACGGCCAGGAATGAAACAGTCCCGTGACTCGTATGAACATGACTAATGGCAGCTCTTGGAAGGCACGCCAGGAATATAAGCAAAGCAGGTAAGAGCCAAACGGAGGGAAAGGGAAACGTAGAGAAGAAAACGTAGGCTTGCTCAGCCTGGCTCCAGATTGATGCCCCAAACCAGGATTTTGAAGAATTCGAAAACAAAGGGAAGGAAACGTCTTCTCTGAACTAACCGGTGCACTGGGCTCTGTCTGTCTCGTGTCTCTGGACTCTGGCCAAGCCCACGTGCACGAGCATCTCTATTAACACATGAGCTAAAGCAGAGACGGTCTAAAAGGAAGAGCCAAACTCTCATTCTGCGCTCTAGGATCTATCAGTCAGACTTCAAACAGGTCAACATTAAGCCCTCAGAGCAGATTTCTGATTCTGGGTATTTTACCTGCTATCAGACTCTCTAAGCACCTAAAGCTTTAATGCATCTTTCCTCACCACCTACAAGTGAAGCAGGGAAGGGCTATTCATTTTACACAGCAGTGCAGAGAAAGCAAGGGATCAGATTTCTGGGTCTAAATTCCCCTCCCGACGCCACATGCTGTCTTTATTATACTTTGGCTGGAGATCTGCAGAGGTGCTTTGCCATGAGGAACCTCAGGAGCGAGGACTCAGCCCAGATTTAGCTGTTCTTTACATGACTGCACGGGACCAAGTCCCCTGCTACAAGACAAACTGAACCCAAGTCTCTCAACTGCTCCTACCTATTATACATCCCCCTTCACCAAAAAACCATTACATGAATCCCTGATATTTTACAAGTGGTGAAAAAATAAAATAAAAAAGGTTGGCATAGGCAAAATGATATCAGCAAATGTATTGCTAGGATTTTAACCCCAACAACTAGAAGAGCAGTGTACCACCACAAAAGTAAAAATGCCTTTTAGAGATGAATTCTGTAAACTTAAATTTAACTTTACACTTCTCTTGGAATTTCACTATGCAGCAGCGAGAAACAGGCAAAGCGAGCGTGACGTTTCGCCAGGACCTTCGTGCCAATGGGATTAGGAAGATCCTAAAGGCAACGTGGCATCACCACGGGCAGACTTTTTGCAGCAGTTTGTATCGCAGCAGCATAAGAGGAAAGCGGGGTCGTTCAGGACAACGTGATCTCCAGTATACGTGGGGGGAAAAGGTTTAAGAAAAAGCAAAACGCTTCCCTCTGGATTAGCTTTCTTCCCAACCGCACCCAGCGAATCACAGAAGCAGATTAGTTCTGGGTGTTCATTCAAACCGTAATCCTCTCACCCCAGTGCCGTTGCCTCCGTGGCACTAATTCAGTGAAACAGAAGATCCCATAGGAAAGGCCTTACGGCTCATCTCGATTCCTAAGTGATGACTGATAAAAACCAGGAGCTTATTCAAATTTCAGCTACCCCAGTGGCAGAACCATGGAGTACTTCACTTTGACACCAACACTGCTAAACAAAAATTACTTCAAGGACTTACAAATTCTTTTTAAAATAAAAAAAATGCACGTTCTTGCTTTTTCTGCCTGTCACATTCCTATTTGGACATCCAGGACTTGCACAGCACTGAACAAAAAATACCACCGCTCCTGACAGCTCGTTCCTATACAAGGGGAAGAGTTAGATAAAAACTGAAACTCAGCATCCAAGCTTTTAAGAAACTAATCCAGCAGACTGCATGCAAACTTCCTTGGCAAACACAAACAACAGGAGCTGAATAATACATAAAAATATACTATTGACAGAATTGCTTCTGCGCACACCACTTTCAACGTACATGATGGAAGCACCGGAGAATCTTTATGGAAAGCCAGCACTGACTCTGCTTGAAAGGCACCTTAACAAACAAAGGAAGTACATTAAAAAAATGCAGTGCTAAGTAAAACATTATCAAAACATGCATTATAGCTTGTGAAAGCCCTTTGCGAGCGAGCGCGTCTGCAGAGGATTGTGCAGAGCATTGATCTGTCTGTATTCTGGGCACTTTTCGGGTGATGCCTGACCGTAGTTTACAAGGGCAAGCTCATAGGTCTCCGTTGTTTATTTCTCTGCAGTCTTTTACTTGTCACTGATAATAGTTTTCAAGCCATCCAGCCTGGGAGGATTCAGACAGAGGTTTGCCAGGGGTGAAAGGTCAAAGCAATAATGTGCTGACCAGGGTCAGAAATATTTATCTGCACCAAAAAGGTTCTGGATAATCAAATAGTTGAAAATTAGTTTCGTGACAAGGCTCGTATTGGGATGTTTTCCTTACACAGCCCGAGTAATGAGCAGAGCCCGTCTCTAAAGGAAAGGACACGCCACCGTTTGTCCATCTCACCTGCTGCACGTCGCGTTTAACAATCCTGCATGGCATCCATCAACCTGCTCCTGCCACCTTCTAAAAAGTCCCTGCTTGGCCCCAGCACTGCAGAGCTTGCTGCGGGTGCGAGGGCTGCAGCCGAAAGCTGCAGGAGCCAGCCAGTATCTATTCCCGGGCATCGTCCATCCCGATGCTGAAGTCACCGGAGCTCCCACATCTCCGGTAAGTGCTACGGGGTGAAGGTCAGACACACAGCTTAAACTAAATACCAAAACCAAGATTGCTTCAGAGTCGGCCGCGAGTTAAAACCTTCTGGACAGATAAAAATCACTCACAAAAATACACCCGAGTGCAAGCCCTTCTGCAGATCTGTAGGAACAACAGCAATTTGTATTTTCTGTCTCCTTTCCACTCTGCCAGCTGTTTTTTGCTTCATGTTTACTGGTAATGAAGCAGAGCACCAGCCCCCTGGATTTCAGTAAAGTATTTACTCACTCTGAAATGGGAAAACATTGCTCTTGTTAAAAATTCCCATCAGACTGAAGCAGATCTGCTCCTCAGATAATATAATGACACCGAGGTCCCCAAGAGAACCCCCTCCAAAGCTAATAAAGTGAAAACAAATCCAGTTACATTAGGTTAATTTAAAGAACTTCTCTTTTTTAAGTGTACGTGGAGAGAAAATGGAAGAAACCTACTAAATTAATTCCAGCGTTATAAATTTGATTTAGCAAGTGCAGTACACACCACTGTGAGAGCAATAACAATATAGGAATGTTTTAAGCAGAGAAAATAAATTATTTCAAGGGAGTGGTGAGGGAAGAAATGACAAATGCGTGAGAGAGAACCTGCTCCAATATTAATTAAAGTAGAGATCTGCTTTTCTGTTTGCATTTGGCTTCATTCACGAGGAACTGGAATTAACAGAGGCTCCAGCCTCAATGGAAACAGCTGGAAACCCCTCCAGAGGTGCCTGTGTCTTACCCCCAGCTACAAGGAGAGCCCTGGGTGACCAGCTCAGATTCATGCTCCCATTCTTTGCACGCCCAGGGTAGGACTGATGAACCCCATCTCTGTGGAGCAGTTGCAGTCCCAGCTACTACAAAGGAGCAAGTAAGACTTCACGCTTAAAATCAATGAGTATACCCAAGCTACTGCTCCCAAAGGGGTTTTTAAACCCATCTAAAATGAACAGTGATCAAGAAAGTAAAGTGCTTCAGCAAGCAGGCAAATTAACTCAGGGTAGTACTAACTAAATGTGGGAGCATCTCCTTGCGTTCCCCATGCCTAGTTCCTCGGGAGCCAGGAAGAAGCTGATCACGACACGTTCTGGACACCTCTCGCTGGGCCTGAGCCTGGGGCAAACCCTCCTGCCGTCGTGCTGGAGTGAGCACGCTGGAAAACACTGAAGGATGCCAGAGCAACACGCAAGGACGGCAGCCCTGCTCCCAGCATAACACACACACAGGGGTGCTCCCAGCCAAACGATGCACCAACTCGTTTGCTCTGCAGAGATGACAATATTGTTGCATTTTCCACGCACAATCCCCGGGTAACTCATACTGTAATTTCTTTCATTTTCACAAGAACAGGGATTTTTTTCTCTAGTCCCTGGAGATGCTGACCCAAAACATACTCCTTTAAAGCAATCCCATGTCTCCTTGCAAAGTAATTGGCATGTTTTCCTTTGGCTTGGTATCAATCACACTCACTTCTCAAACCCCGGTAGCTGGCAAGCACCTGCTGTGGCTATGTAACTTCCCCCAAAACCAGTGGGAGACGTGAAAGAACAACAGACACTTGCCCATCCGCACACGAGCGCTGGGGAATTGCCGCCGCTCCCGGAGGAGCCTCGCTGCCGTAGAGGCAACGCTCTCGCTCCCCGGGGCCCTGCTCCAGTGCAGGGGGACCCGCTCCTCCACCTCACAGCACCATATGGAAAAAGAGAAAGCAAACGTAGCAGCAAATTAATCAAAAGCAGATAACACCAGCCATGGATGTATTCAATAAAAAAAAGACAATGCAAGGAACAGCAAATTAATACACAAGCTTGGCTCTTTTTTATATAAAACATCTGTCAAAATACTTAAGTGTTTGCTTTGTTGTACAAGCAGGAGGTTATGATTTTGCAGATAGTCATAAAGCAGGGCAGTATTATAAAAATTAGGGATTTGCTTCATTGTCTCTACTGGTTTATGGTTACTAATTATGAGACTGCTAAGTGCCAAATGGTCAAGAAGCAAATCTAATTGTTATTTAACTGCAGCAAGCCAGGTTGTAGATGCACTCACAATACACATACGTACATTTAGTACACTGCTGCTTGCATGTGGAGTCGGGTATACGAAAGGGAAGGCAGCACCACGTCTCCCAGCCACGTGTCTGGACACACTCTGCCATAAGGCACATGAAGGCAGCTGAGAAAGTCTCCTTTTTTTCTAGCTTGGGCTCCTTATTGGAGGAACCGAGTAGCAGGAGGCAGAATATAGAATCGTAGAATCATAGAATGGTTTGGGTTGGAAGGGACCTTTACAGGTCATCTACTCCAACCCCCCGCCATGAGCAGGGCCATCTTCAACTGGATCAGGTTGCTCAGAGCCCCGTCCAACCTGACCTTGAATGTTTCCAGGGATGGGGCATCTACCACCTCTCTGGGCAACCTGCTCCAGTGTTTCACTACCCTCATCATACCTTATACCTAGTCTGAACCTACCCTCTTTTAGTTTAAAACCATTACCCCTTGTCCTATCGCTACAGGCCCTGCTAAAAAGTTTGTTTCCATCTTTCTTATAAGCCCCCTTTAAGTACTGAAGGGCCGCAATAAGGTCTCCCCAGAATACTCTGCATTTCTTTAAAAGTCACAGGAGACATCCATGCAATGCAGAATAGCTGCCCACCACGGAGGCTTTAATCCCTTATAATGCCAGAATACAGCCCCTTTCCTACAGCAGGGTATGGGAACTGGCTCGTTATTTCCACGGGCTGGAAAGGGTGTAAGAGATGGTGATGGTGTAGAGGTAAATGGGGTACATCTCTTGAAATAACGCTGCTGTGGGGCCACATCATTCACTTAAAAGCCCCAGCGGTGCAGGAGCACAAGGATCAGTGTATTACTTAGGAGGAAAACAGACCACGCACACACAGTGGGGACGGACAGGGAGGGAGCGGAGGCTGGGACGGCTGCCACCTCTCCTGTCACACCAGAGCGGACTGCTGTGTTAAAAAGCCAGGTGATAAAGCCAGGAACAAGAATGGGGAGGAGAAGATGAAGCAAATCAGAGGCCAGCAGCTTCACTGCAATTGCTGGGCCCGCTCCCACGGCAGCACCCGGCTGGGGCAAGGGCGCAGCACCTGGTGCAATAATTTACGCCCTTCCTCCTGCAGAGCGGAGCACTGAGAGCTGAATTACGGCATTGCGCTCTCAGAAGTGATCTCAAACAGACAGGGACTCAGTGCTGCTAGGAGTCAAGTAGCTGGTTCAAAGAGGGCTCCGCTCCACCTTTGCACCCTGAGGGCACATGTGCTGGGTCACCCTGTCCTGGGGCAGGCTGCATGCATTGATCCCTGAGCAAAGCAGGGAGGGTGGCTTCAGACCTGCAAGCCTAACTTGAGCCTCTGTCATGGAGGTAACTTCAGCCTTTCTCCAAGCCCCAGTTCCTCAGAGCATCCCCGGTCACAAGCGGGAGGACCTCACGTCTATTTGACCACCACTCCAGGGGCGTAAGGAGTCAGCTGGAAAGAGCGCGTGGAGGATCCATGGGAATGAATGAAGCAATTCTTCCCAAAGGGCACAAATAAAATACAGCATGATAAAGTGAGGAAAAATACCTTTGATTTTTATTCGTTTGCAATGCAGCTATCATCCCTGATTTGCAGCTCTGCTTTACCCTACCAACTTCTGAGTTATTTTCAAGAGTTTGGGTCAGCTACATAAAAAAACCCCAACCAGCACAAAGTAGGGGCAGAACAGCAGCCCCGTGCTCCAGCAGCCCACACAGACACACAGACAGTCCCACCGGCAGCACTTGTCCTGGCAGAACAAGTCCTTCCAAAGCTCCTTAGGTCACAGCTTATCCTTGTGCCTGTTCAGAGACGCAGGATGCCGCATCTCGGTCTCGGCACGGCAAAGGGCTACAGCACAAAGGGGCAGGAGCTTGAGCCGTCGGGTGCCCATGAGTGACTCCAATGCTGGAAGCAGTGAGAGCTGAAAGGCTACAGTATCTCAAGGGGTATCCTATGTATTTGTAGGACATGAAGGCTCAGTTTTGCCAAAAAAGTGACTATTTCCCCTGGGAGGGGGAAAGTTTTGAGCTGGGGCTTCTGGGGGTTTCTTTTGTCCCCCCCCCCTTTTTTTTTTTTTAATTGCATTGTTTTACTGAACTTTTCTGGGGCACTGCATTACGATGCGCTCCACAGAGCTAGTCTGTGACAGTTCACCTTAAAGGATTAGGCAACCACAGAAAGTATTACAGCAATGCAGTCTATGTAGACCTGGAATGTATTCTCCAACGAGATTAACCTATCTAATAGGATTTGGGGAAGCTTTCAGGGCCATTAGGATGCCCCGTACATGCTAAAGGCTCCAGATGCTGTAACCATTTGATTTAATCTAATCAAGACTGCCTAGGTGTATTTTGTCAGTAGATGTTTCTGTCATTTTCATATCACATCTCAATAGACAACTTTCATCCAAGTTCCATCATGTGCAAACAGGCAGACACATTTGAGGCTAATCTTCAATTATAAGAGCCACTAATTATTAAAGCCTGGGTTTACAGCTGGTTATAGTCTAATCCTGCATGGTATGGAGCATTCCCCTAAGTGCTGCTGAAGGGACACCCAATGTCCCCACTTCCCTTTATTTTACCTTATAAACTATTTTACCCTGTCGTTTTGTCATTCTTTCTTAGGAGGAACCCTCGGTGCCCCTGGGTGCCAGGTGCTGGGCAGACCAGCAGTGCTAAGGATCAAAAGGAAATAGAAACATTCTTATCCCAGCGCTCTTGCCGTGCAAACACACATAACCGCAGGCAGCTGCAGGCCAGCGCGTAACGGGAGAGTGTGGCTGGGAAGGGAGATGGAGGGGGCCTCTCTACAGACATCTCATTTGATAAGCAAAGATGATGCTATAAATCGCACTGATGAGCACTTACCCTCTGGAAGTGAGCAAAATGCCTATGAGGGATGAGCAAGTGCAGGAGTTACCATCTGCTCAGGGGCTTGTAGCCGCTAACAAAAACATTTCCTTTCTCCACAGGTTAAACAGAGATCCTCAATACACATTCTTTAAATCCCAGCCTGGAGACGAAACCAAAGGCCACCTCACAGGCTGGTGAGCATCCCTGGCTGACAGAGAAGTAGAGAAGGTGCCTAACAACCCCCCAAAAACCTACATGCATCCACTGACTGTCAACTGTGCACACACAGCTTCCACCAAGCAAAGAAAGCACCTGCAAGTGAGAGGGCCTGGAGCAACATCTGGAGCATCCAGGTGTGGCTTTTGCAGGCATCTGCTGATTTGCGACCTCTGTCCTCGCAAGGCCAGGGCAAACCAAGATCTTCAGGAATCAGGAGATTGCATTGAAGAAAGGCCTGACCATCCCTTGAGGTGAATCTGCTTCCAGGGCACCTTGGCTGTTAGACGTCCATCCAGGTCACTTTAAGCACACAAGGAGCAGCTCTAGCACCAACTGACTTTGATCTGCATTGCGCTGGCTCAGCAATGCTGCAAATCTCTTCAGCCCTCCTTTATGTTTATTGTCGAGGACTAGTTTAGGCATCTCTTCCTCAGTGATATTCATCAGAGGAAAGGAGCAAAGATGAAAGCCTGCAGGAGCCTCTGGGCAGGATTTGTCCAACACTGTAATTCAGCCCTCCCAACAGACCAAAATTTGAGAGGTATGGGCACACCAGGAAATGTGAACCACTTCAGCTGATCCTGACTTATCAGGCAGGGAGGAAGGCATTCCTCATTCCCCGAGCACCTTCTCATATGACTAACTTTTTTCTTAAATGAGTATTTTTCCCATTATTTTCCAGTGGAAACAATTATTTTTTAGAATCAAGGCTAAAAGGCCCAACGAATGTTACTGACAACTCAGAAACACGATGTTCCTCCAAAAGCCTTCAACCCTGCCCCTACAGAAATCCCACTGTCAGCAGCCTGGCCCTCTTGGCTTGCCTGTGCTGCAGAAAAATACTATCGCTCGTCCCATCGGGCTTATGTAAAATCAAAATAGACCACAGGCACAGCACGTGGTATATTTTTGTTTTAGGGGCTGGCTCATATATAGCAATTTGTGGCTGCGAACAGCTAGCGGAGGTTACACAACCAGCATTTCAGGAGACACCGAAACAAAGTCAAGATGGATGCAAGAAGGCAGATACTCAGCTCTGTAATGCAGAAGAGCTTCACTGATTTCAACGGCATTATATTCAGGTGCAACGATCACCAGTTTCTGGCCTGGTGCATGTTGCCAAACATCAGATGTTCCCCTATCCCATGCCAAGGCACAGGAGACGGTAACAACCACTGAGCAAGTCAAGTGAAATCTATCACTGGCACATACTAATAACTTCACATGCAAATTGACAGGCTCATTCCAACTCTTTTCCCTGTTGCATTCATGGGAAAATACAGGTTTAGTTCTCAAATTCCCTCAAAATGCTTAAACACTGCATTTGTTTTCAAATGAGAATTCGATCTGCATTCAGGAACTTACTTTGGACATAGGTTGGTGCTAACTCAAATTAAATTATAGTTTTGTTTTCCTTAAACAAAAAGTTTTGCCACTTCTAGAAGCCCTGCCAGAAACAAGAGGCCTCATTGCCTAATTAAATCCACAGAGTCAAGTCGTGCAGATGCAAGTCTGGCTCTGCCACAGATGGTGCAGGTGACCTTGAGCAAGTCCCTTAATAGTCCCAGGACTGCCCTGTCCCACAGGACAGCTCTCCAAGCTATTTCATTTCTGCTCAGTGAATACTGTTAAGTCTTTGGGAAGAAAAGACTGAAGAAATACAAATAGTTTCATGCTCTTTCACATTGCCACAGTGTAATATGCTTTTTTGCCTTAGTGTTTTTATAATACTATTTTTTTTCCTTTCTCCCTTCCTGTGCAAAAGGTGTTTGTATAATGAAAGCAGTACAAGCTGCTATAGGTTATGCCTTGATTCCTTCGGGCTCTCTCCTGTTTAACATTTCCTTCTTCCAGAGAACTGCCCTCACTTGGACAGGAGGGACCTGGAAGGGGGAGAGGCTCAGGACAGAGCTCACATTTTGGTGGAGACTAATGCCAACTCCTTAGCCTGCCATTTGGCCACAAATTAAAAGCCATCCCAAAACAGTCTGTAACACTTATGCAAAGTTGCCTAAACAAACCAAAAGCTGAATGCAACTCCTGTAATCAAATCCAGCTGCTGCTTTAAAAAAAAATAAAAATACAAACCCTACACAGCCCCATCACTGACTACAGAAGCGCCAAGCACAAGCACAGCACTAAAGGAAATAATCTTTGAAAATTACTGAGAATAGGCTTAAACAGAACGGATGACCCACCGCTAGTTTAGACCTTAAAAATCCTCATTTTCTTCTGAGCTCAGACTTCCGTGTCAACTTTGCAAACTCTGCTCTTTAACAAAGCTGACATTAAAAAAAAAAGAGAAGCTATATCTGATCTCATCAGCCATTCTGTCTTTAAAGCATTTGACTACAATCCGCACCAGACATACTTAGCAAACTTTAAAATACAGCCTCTCAACATTGTTACAATTAAGTCACTCTGAAATGTCATGAAAAGCAATCTAGTCCCATTAAAATCTTCACACTCTCATTAAAAAAGCACTTACAGACTCGAAAATGTTCCTAATACATTATTTAAAGACACAAGATGTACAGTGACTAAAAACCTTGTACAGAAAGGGAATAGCAACAGTCTGCTTTAAAAAAGCCCGTGTGCGTGTGTGTGCAAATTTGTGTTATAATTAGCTAATTGGGAAACTACAGGTAGAAGGCAGTTTGTAATACATTGGGTTTTGTCTAGGGTTTTATTTATTTATTTCACGCTTTTTTATTAAAGAAAGAGGGAAAAGGGTGCTTGCTTTTTACGGAGGTAAAAAAGCCCATTGTAGGCAATTTGCCATCGTTATGCAGATGACATGTGCCAAAGCCACCTCTTTTCCTGGAAGGGGCAGGGAAAACCCCAGACAGACAGACAAAGAAGGGGTCTGGAAGTTGTGCCTGCGAGGACTGGAATAGCAGGAACAAAGACAAACGAGCTCACGCTGCAACAAAGTCGCTGTCCTCCTACAAATGCCGTATCTTTTTTTGATGTTAACAGCAGATGAAGGTATAAAATTTGCATCTTTATTGAGCCCACCGCTAGATGAACCGTGTTCCTCCAGGGCCCCAGAGCAATGAAACAACAGCAGCGTATGCTTCTTCCAGCAAAGGCTCTCCCTTCTCCCTGCACCTCGCCTCATTTAAAAACTTTGATTTTAATAAGGTTTCTCCCAATTTTGACCACCGCAAGAAGGAAATCGGGCCGCAGAGAGGCATTCAGACTACAGAAAAGGAAAAGAAACATCATTTGAACGAGTTGAAAGAACAAGAAAGAATCTGACAAGATGGATAATTGAGAGAGGGATCCCTCTTGTCAGCAACACCAGTACAAAGCCTTCTATTTCAGTAACAAATTTTGGGACGGGAGGGGCAAAGAAAAACCTTATTCATTTGCAGAGAACAAGGGGCAAGAGCTCCTTAGAAATTCCCTTCCTACAGAAGTTTCCAACCAGTCAACCAAAAAAAATAATGAAGAATTCAGTCTAATTCAGCTTCCCGAACAGTTTCCTTCTCCCCAGACCACGAGCCCTTTGGAAGGCAGTTCTGTCCTTCCCGGCAGCGTGGTTCAGGAAGAGCACAGGCGCTCGGACCTGCCTGCCAGATGCTTCCAGCTACGGCTCTGCCTCCGCCCCAGAAAAACATCAGGCGGCACACTGACCCAGTCGGAGCGTCCACCTCGCCGGGTGCTCTGCCAACAGCCCGTACCGAAGGGCTGAGGAAGATCAAAACAAGCTCAGTGCATAATGAGTCTACCCAGAATAATCAGCCACCTGCGCGAGTTGTGACTAGGGATCTCCTGAGTCATGCTCTTCAGCAGCCTTGATCTGGGTTTCTTCCACAAACACTTCCAGCAGGTTTCCAAACCCACATCAGCTTCTCACACCCACCCAGTGGTGATCATTTCCACAGCTCACTGCCCGCTCACGGGAAGAAATATCTTCTCCTGCCTGTTTTGAGCCTCCTCACTTCATCTGACGCCTCTAGGTCTTGTATGGAGAGCTTGAACAGTCACTCTCCATCTACCTTTTTCATGACTGCATCAACGTTTATCACGTTCCTGCTTAATCATCCCTTTTCCCTAATGAAGAGCCCTACTCTGTTCACCCATTCCTTACACTGAAGTTATTTTCTCTCTCTCTGATCATCATCTTCACAGCCCATCCCTGTACCTCTTCCAGTTTTATTACACCCTTTGAGATGGGGGACAAAACATTTCAGACATAGCAATCCATGGATGTGTACAGCAACGTGATGACATTTTTGTTTTCTTCTCCATTTCTGCTCAACAAGCCCATTTCTGGTGCGAATGCTCGTGAGCCCTGAACTGGTGTTTCCTTAGGACTGTCCTCAGAGGGCAGGGGAAGAGCTGTGCGGAGCATGTATACAAACCAGGGGAGTGCCCTTCCTCGGCCTGTCCGCAGCCCAGGAGTGCTTAGACCGATGGCCCAACCTCTACCCGTAGGCTGGACAGAACAGGACTGGAGGCAGGTATCTCAGCAGGACTGGGATCCATCCCACACAGCTCTTCAGCCTCGACCAACCTGGGTTAAGACATTTGAGCCGAAGCACAAAGAGGTATCAAAATGATTCGTTACTCAGGGTCCACAATGAACATGCTCAAGGGACACCTAGAAACTTGGTGACCGGAGGCACCGCCAAAGCGTCTGGTTCAGGCTGCAAACCCCAGAACTGGACGGAATAATAATACTCAAGCTAAAGTGTCACAATAACATTCAGCTTTTGATACCCTCAAGAGGGGCCTACAAAAGCGATGAGTAGACTATGTGAATGAGTTATCTTAGAGAATAACAAGTTTATCTCAAAGAAAAGCCCATTGCAGGCAATTTATGATAGTTATGCAGGTTAGAGAAGAGCGGGGGGGGGGGAGCACAGGAGAAAAGGAGATGAAAGAGAGACACACGAGCATCTTTTACAAATGCCAAAGACCTGAAATAATGTCATTTTAACTGCCAAATGCACTTCAGCTTTCGGGAAAATCAGTCGTGACAACTAGCAACCTCTCGAGTCATAGACAGCACGGTTGCTTCTCAAATAAGCTCTCCTTAGCCCCACGTCTGCGCCTCGCAAAACCTGCTCCTGCTCTCGAACGCGCGCCCGGGCCCCTCCTGGACAAAGGTCACTGATTACAGGGAAGAGCAGGATCCTGCTGCGACACGGACCATTACTCACCAGCGACCCAGCCCACAGCGCTGACTGGTTTTCACTTGTGAAACGACTACATCTGAACTTGGGCCTCTAGAAGCACAAGTCTCTTAAAGATCTTAACCTATGAATACGCCAGCCTGTGCAAAGCTCCTGTAACCATTCCCCCTGGAAAGCACAAAGAAGGCTTCTGAAATAATGACTGTCTTTGTACAAGGTTTATCTTTCAACAACAGCCTTCTCAGATGTGTTCCTTCCAGTAGAAAAATCCCATCCCCACAATCCCATCCTCTCTCACACTCTGACCTGCCCCATTCGTTTTTTTAGTAGACCTTAATGCTTGATGCAAATAGAAAAATGTTACAGGACACAAAATAGGTAAGAACAACCTGGCCATATTTTATTACAGTGCTTTATCATTTAACAGACAATGGAGGGATGTAGTGTGAAATACCACACACCCCTGAAGGCGCGATATTCTATTTTAGTACGACGCAACAGCTTCCTCAGGAGAACATCTTGTTTTAACCTCAGCTCTAGTAATTTCCAAAAATGCAAAGATAAATGCTAGTCCCCATAAAAAATGTGCTGCTGTGAGTATTGAACAAATTCAATACTCAGTGAGAATGCAGGGAACTAGCTACACCTAGTCCTCACCTGGTTTAAGTACCTGAACTTGATTCTCCACACAAAAAGGCAGGGGGTGGTAAAGATACCGCTGTTCTGTGTCTCTCCTACAGCCCTCCCAGCTCTGGGGGGTTCCCACAGCTCTAAGATTGATGTTGTGAAAACAGCTCTAAAGCCATGGAAGAGGTTTAGCTAATCAAGGCAAGGGACCATCCCACCAGCATATGAAGATGAGCGTGTAGACTGCAACCATCAACAAACTCTGCACCCGCTGCCGCATGCCCTGGTACACACACAGCGACTGGGTACGTATGGATTTGGGTGCTAGAGAGCACCGGTACCTGCAGCTGGCTTGGGCTGGACCTAAGGCAAACAACGGGAACTGAGCATCGAGGTCCCACTCCAGGGAACCTCCCAGCCGAGAGCCACCTGGAGCTACCAGCCCCCAATTCTCCACGCCTATAGGGATGTTAAAACTTGCCATCTGAAGGTAGCCTACCCAGTAGTATGCAATCATACATATACTTTTAAAAATATTAATTAGCTAACAAACACTGTCAACAGAACAAGGACTTTCTGCCTTCTGTTCTGAGCAGTCATTTGCGCTTGGGCCCATCTTGTGTGTGTTAGGAGAGAGTCATAAATTTTCTACAAATCAGATAACTACATAACCGAGGGGAATAAAACCCTAAACTGCGTGTCAGTAACGTTTGGTCTCATCCCGCTCCCCATTTCCCCCTTCTCCCAACACATTTAGTCTCTTGTTTCCTTTCTGCTCCTCTGTACCAGAATGCAAAGAATAGTCATCTTTACTGCCCGGAGAGGACAAATCAGGCCGCCCATAGCAGGAGACAGCCTTCAGCCTTCTCCAAAGACAACAGTAAATTGTTCTGCTGTCTGAACGGGCCATTGCAATCAGGCTTGAACAAAAACATCCCCAAAAAAACCCCAGAAAATTTGAGGGAGAGATCCTACAAAGGATCTCTACTAAGTTGGTTTGCTAGCTGCAAACAAACCACACATGGGAACACCTGGGCAGAAAGGGAAGAGCCCCCATTCTTGCACAGAAACATCTGGGGGGTGAAAGGGGATGGAGTCGAGCTAAGACATGGACAAACTGCCTTCGGTGGTGTTCTGCCACCTCACAAAATCTTGCCGTCCCTCCTTGCCGTGCAGCCAGCACTGATTCACGGCAGATGGGCTCACCCCAGTGATTCGTAGCCCCCCTCCTTTCCCTCTCGAAGCACCTCCTCAGGCCAAGGCACAATTTCCTCCCTCTGCTTCTCTTGGTCTAGGCACTCCGTATTTTGAGCTGGGGGAATCCCTGCAAAATCTCAGCAGAGAGCGCCCAGACATTATTTCACATTTTCCTCCAGCCCATATAAAAGCGATTTGTTATGTTTATTATTATTCCTTAAATCCCTTCAATTTTAAGCATCTCTACAGCCTCCTCTTCCTACGGGGACCCTTTGCCGAGCAGCCAGAAGACGGGCTGGAGCACTCGGCAGTGCTCACAGGCAATGCAGAGCAGCACCTCGTCCCACTCGGCGACCAGCTCGTCTCAGGGGGAAGGACAAAAGGGGTCTGAGCACACAGGGGTGAATTCGGCATGAATCCTATCTGTGAACCCCACGGGAGCGGGGCTGGCCCCCAAACGACTCATCCGACCCTCAAATATCACACAGGGCTACGCTTCAGCCTGTACAAGAGCAACAAAGGTTACTGCTCCGAAGGGAACCCTCGCTCTCTGGGACTGGCAATACCATCGGGGAGAAAACACCGAGGGCAGTTCTGGAGAGATCTCAGCAGCGAGCATCTGTGCGTCCTCACACCCCAGCAGTGGATCCTCGCACAGGAGACACTGCTGAGGCAAAACCAGAAAATAAAACAAACGCAGGAAAGCCCAGGACTGAACAACTCGGGAGGAAAGGCTGGAGCACGGCATTTCCACCTGCGGGCAGGGGGAAACACAGCTCTCTTATCCCATCGCCACCGCGTCCATCTCCTCCACCCACAAGTCTCAACCCCCAGTTGCTCATTCACGGTACTCCCATTTACTCCAACAGATTATTTTGGAATCTGTCTCCAATAATTTATTTTTATGTGCTTCTAAATCTCATATGCTACTAAAATATTTGCTTTGTAAACAAGTGTCTTTTCCGGGAAAGCAAGGTGAGGAACAGGTACGCCCTGAGGGCACCTGCCAGTCAAGCAAGCATCTCACCGCCTCAGAAGCGTGCCCCACGAGAGCAGGGATTGCTAGAAGAGCCGGCTGGCATGTCCGACGGGCAGATATCTGCCGGGGTCAGTGCCACGGGAGATCTTGTTTCATGGCAAAACAATTGCTCATAAAAATTCCATTTAAGTTACTATAACTTAACGTTGTCCAAATGAAAACCCAGGGGCTACAACTGAACCCCGGGTGACTCAACAGAGTTGAAGGGCATTTTTTTGTATTTTTTGTCTTGCCTTTTTTTTTTTAATATTCATTGATCTGAGCAAACATAATAATCACCATCTGTTGTGAACACAGTTGGAATGAAAAAAAAAAAAAAAAAAAAAAAAGAGGATCACACGCAAGGCTGGTGTAAACCAGCATAATTCCTCTGACCCCAGCAGATCCATTAACACTCAGGTAAAGCGTTTCATGCAATTTCTGTCTGAAATTGCTCATAACATTAAAAATGCACCTTTAGCCAGAGGGGTTTTAGTTTGGTTTCTTTTGTGGTGCAGGGCTGCTTTTTGTTTCCTTTTGTTCTAATGCTCTTGTACACTAAGTGGAAAAGGATCTCAGATCTTGACATCCCACTTCACTAGAAAGATGTCACACGCAGCAACATCCATGCCTCTGCCTGCCGAGCCAGACAGTCAAGCACCTCCTCAGCCCTCTCCGTTACCGGACTGAGACGCTGAATAAATTCCCTCAGCTCCTACAGAGGGTAAAAACAACAAAACACAAGCAGGAATGTTTAATGACTCAGTGCAACAGAAAATAAATGGCTTAAAAACACAAGTGCTTTTCGGGAAAGCAAGCTCTCCACTGCTGGAGAAGGAGCTGAAGCCGAGTGGATCCTTAAGCATCGCAGGTGCCCTTGCCACCAAGCGTGGGGCCGGCCCAGAGCCTCCACCACGGAGACCTGGCAGGAGGCAAAGCCCCAAGTGCTTGAGGCCCCGTTCCGTTCCCCAGGCACCTGCCTGCTGGGATCCTCTGCGCCAAGCCGGGGAAGCACAAGGGACCCTGCCCGCTCTGGTTTATTTTTGCAGATGCACCGGGTGCAGGCAGCTATAGACAAGGTGGCCTCATGGACGGAGGGTGAGCAGAACACACCATGCCCATGGTCACTGTTGGCACGGTAAAAACGGCACCACTGGAGCCACTAAAAGGAGACACAGGTTTACCCAAAATCCAAACAGTCCTGACTCATGGGCATAGTTTTAGCGGGGACACGGACCAACTCACATCCAGACCACTCAAGGATAAATCAGGGAAACAAGCTTTGAAGAAAGGAAGTCCTGTCCCCATGTCCCCATGTCCCCATGTTCTTCAACTGCTTGGCATTTTGCAAAATGCTTAGCAAACTGAAGCCCCGCTCACTTCAGCGGTGAGGCTGGAGAGAGGTACAACAGGCTGGGAGCGGGCGTCAGGATCAGCTCTAGCAGTCCTGCACACAACGCTGAACGAGGTCACGAGCAGAAGCCGTGGCAGCTCCGTGCTGAGCCGCACGCTGTTTTTATACGGCTTGGGTATCACATCTTGAGACACCCAACACAATGTGAAACACCAGCAATATCTTGATATATCTGATAACACAGGAAAAAAAAGCAGGAAAAATACAGGTGACATTTTCCAACGTGAACATGTAATGGCAACAGATTAGTGAGATCTGGATATTAAGCAGTCACCGGTGCTTTCTAAAAAATAAAAACGAAAAACAAAACAAAACAAAAAAAACCCACAAAACACCAAAACAAATACCAGAACAGCCCACATCTCTATCCTCCCAACTGCTACCTTACTTTCATTCCCATTTCACTATAACTTCTGCAGCCAGAATACTAACAGCACTAGAGAACGGTACAGACTACCCAGAGCCCAGGATGAGACTCTTCAAATGGTTAGAGGCATTGATTTTGAGCAACAGGGGGATTTTTGCTGGATTTGGAGCATTTTTATGGGTTCTGGTGAAAGCTGGCACTGGAATGATACTGGACTTCAAGTGGAACGGGATCTCTCATATCACTGGAACAGGAAACAAACCGTAGGAAAGCTCAGATGTGATGTAGGATGAATAGCAATTGGTTTCTATCTCTGGTGACTTGTGAATTTATTATTACACTCCTTCTAAAGCATATCACACTGATCTCAAACCTTCACATTGTCACGGGTTTCCTGGACCAGCAGGATTATTTTCGTACTAATCCTTCGCTAGATTTAGCAGTGCCTCAGACGCTGAAGCTCTCCATGAGAGCCAATTTCAGTGATTTCTCCACCTGACTTTTCTTGGCTCCCTCTACAAGTACTGACAGGTATTTATAAGACCCTGGCATCACTCAGCCTAGGGCAATTAGCATTATTTTGTAAAAAAGGGCTTTAAGTGCATGCAACTGTACCGTAACACCGTTCACATTGCACTCGTCATGCTAACAGACTGGGGTTACATTACCTACTACTTTATAATACACCTATTACACACATTTTTTCTGGATAACACTAAGCCTGAGTCTTTTGCGGTCCTCTGGGAGCCTTCTCGCTGATGAGGTGGATCTGGCTGTAAAAGGCAGTGTGACCTAAAATCTGAGGCTTAAAGTGTTTTGTAACCTTTGAAATAACAAAAAAAAAATTAATTACAAATTAAATTTCCAAATAAACCAGAACCTCAAGGGAAGAGTCTCAGCTCAGTATTCGGGAGCCTTTAGCCACATGTTTCCAGCTAACATTTAATGTAGCTGGAAGGCTAAATCCCCCCCTCTCAAGCAAGAATACGGCCTTTAGGTTTCCCATCCCAACGGATTAAGAATGGAGATGTGGGTTATTTGCAGTTACTCTCGAAAAATGCATATTGCCAGATACCAAAAGAAAACATAAGTACACACTAATGCCCTCCCTCAATTTTACCCCGCAAAATCAAGAGAGTGGACAAGCAAAACGACTGCTCAGATAAATCATTCAACATTTTTACTTGTCATCCCAATTCTATAACTTTACCATTCAAGATTTTGGGTAGACCTGTCTACCATAAAGGCTAGATTAAAAAAACAAACAAAAACCCCAAACAAACAAAAAAACCACCAACCTAAATTTCCTACCTTGATGTTTTCAAATTGCAGCAAGGATCTAATAGTAAGTACAACAAGGCTCCCTGCAAACCACCGTCATCAAGCCTGATTTTACATTTGGTAGTCCAGGTTACTTTTGTGGCATCCACAGTCAATGCCACAGCAGTGGCTTTCCTATCTGTCAAAAAAAACCACCAAAATCCCAAATATCACCACATCCGTAGACCACTGCAGCCTGGTTTTGGGCTGATTTAGGGCAGGGGAAGATTTTGCTTATTTGCTCTCTGCCCTACAAAAAAGGCCAGAGGAATCAGCAATGGTTTTTCTTCCTTGGGCACTATGAAAATTAAAATCCCCAGTGCGTTTGAAACACGAGTATGCTTACGTCTCTGCATAGTAACAAAGCATAAACTTTCTCCTGTAAAAAAGATGATCACAAAGGCAAAATTCAGTTCAAGCTCTCTGTTTTCACAGGGATACTGAGAATAAAAGGTGCAAACAACCCAGAAGGAAGCAGGGCTGACCTGTCCCTCGCTCTCTCTTCAAACACTAACTTCATCCATGGCTCTCGGCACAACAGACTGTTTTATCAGCAGCAGGTCTGCCTTATCCAGGGCACCACCTAGATATTATGTCTAATTTCAGAGGCAGAGAAAATACAGGCTCTTGAAAACATTGCTCCCCCTCCGCATCCGTGGCTGAGCAAGGCGGCAAGCTCGAGCCCCGGGGAGCCGCCGGACAGTTTCCATCGGCTCAAGACACATGGTACAATCACACAAAAGCCGAAAATGAGACTTTATGTACACGTGCATACACACACAGACACACAGGGAAAATTGCTATCAATTATGCTAGTTAATTATACATTATAATAGAATTAGAGTAAACCCTCCTCATTATCTCCTGGTTCAGACCCTGCTCCGCAGCAAGCTGACCACATGCTGTACTAATGCCAATAGCCCTTTCGCATTAACCTTTATCTGCGCCTCGCAGCTTCGCTGTTTGCTATGCGTATCGGGCTTGTTTTGACCTTGTTCCTGGCTGACCTTTCATTGAAATCTAACATTTGTAGCAGTCCTGCAGACTGGCTCATCTCCCACGGCCTTGCAACCACGATACATTTTTCTACAGGATCTAAAACACAGGACATCTTGTTTTCACCTTGTTACTGGGATCCTCGCCTGCCGTCGGAGGTCCTCCGCCCTTCGTGTTTCTCAGAAAGGCTATGACATTACCAAGACAGTTTACAACTGCTGCTGTATGTTCAGTTATTAAGAGGAAATCCTGAGGGACGTTTCATTATTATTATTACTATTTTACGCAGAGGCTGTCAAAAAGGGATAATCGCATACATGCCTACGAGCAGCAGCACTGAGCACCCTGGCTGCGCCTCTCGCTCTCGCGGCTGCAGCAGCCAGGACACCAAGCCCCCAAATCAGCCTGCATCCCCAAAACTGTGATTGCCACACATTAAAGGGGCCTTTTACGGCTGTGATTCACTGCTGGAGGAAGCCATTTACTGCTGGACGTTCAGTGACGGTGCCTAGCGCGGATGCCTGCGTGGGAACCCGGGCTCCTGCGAACGAGACATCCTTAAGCATCTCTGACAAGTCCTGACTCCGCAGACTTGCACTGCGGGGACAGAATCATCTTCGTGCACAGGAGGAAGCCGTGACCTGCATAATATTTGCTCTGCAAAGTAAACATGCTTTTTTTTTTTTTTTTTTTTAGAGAAAAATAGAGAAAGGAACCCAGAATTAAGTTCTCCTTTGAAGGATTACAGAAAAAAACCCATCAGGAGGAGGAAGAGTCCTTCTAAAGAGGGCAAAGTCCCAACTGCCACACAACTGATTTGACACAGCAGTGCACTAAAGACAATAATTTAAATTCCCAGGAGCACAGGGAGCGCAGTTTAACACAGTTTCCTCCTTTTCCACTACAGTAATAACACAAAGCTGCAAACAGCATCCTGGTTTCAATCTCTGCTGTGCATTCCCTATAACCTTCCCCATCGACTTTCGTGGGGGTTTAGGTGTCAGAGATGAAAACCAAAAATCACATTTGTGAGGGAAAGTCCAGAAGCAGATTTTTGGCTGGCTGGGTTAGGTTAGGGGAAAAAAAAAAAAAAAAAAAAAAGAAAAGATGAACAGAAAAAAAGACAGAGTGACTGAAGGTTTAGCTCAAAAATGGTAGGAAATGCTTTTCCAACTTGGCAAAGGGAAGTATTAATAAAAACATAATAATCCCCTCAGAAAGTTAATAAAAACAACAATTAAGCTAAACTCACAAATAAGGGCATGGAAAAATTTGCTTCACGAGAACTTCCTCTACCATACAACCATACTGTAGTCGAGACAAAACCAGCGTGGTCACTGAGAGGTGGTGATGTCGGTAGCTGAGGATGAGACGCACCAAACGCTTCAGAAACAGATGAATTTGTGTTCTTAAGCAGATCCAGTAATGGCCACACACGTAGGCCACCCGGCAGAGCCCCGGCTGCCGCCCCGGCTCGCTCTGCCCACGCCATAGGCACAGAACCCACTGCGGGCCCTCGCGACGCACCGGGACGGTGGTGAACCCCCGCGTCTCTTCACCCGCCCCCAAACGCCCGCCCAAGGCAGGAGGTAGATGCAGACCCCTCCCGGCCCCCAGCACGTACAGACCAGCACGTGCCACTGCCGGGAAACACTGCCATGAGAGGGAAAGAGCTTTTTTTTTTTTTTTTTTTTTACCCTGACCCTTACCTCTCCCAAGATATAAAGCTTAAACAACTCAACGTTTAAGGATCATCGATGGAAGTCACAAATAGCTGTATTTTTAAAAATTGCTTTAACATTTTAAACCCTCAAATGTCATCCAAAATAAACGCAGTCAGCTTGAAAAGATGCTATTTTTCACTTTGCAGATGTCCAGTGGAAGACCTGCGCAGGGTTTATGTCTCGCTTTCAAACGGCATCATTTCTGCCTGCAATGGAAGCTCTTCTTTCTTCAGGGAGGTTTAGTGAATGGAGAGGAAGAGATGCTCTGAGCCCACGGAAAATGAAGGCCATGCCGCTCCAGCCTTAGGGAACCCGGGAACCCTAGGAGGAGCCTCTCCTCTGGGTGACGGACACAAAAGCCACCGACCACTTCCAGCAGGAGCAGAAGGCATGAGCCCCCCCCGCGTCACCGGCCGAAGAGCGGTGAATCTGCCGGCTGCGTCTAACGGAGCCTCTCCCCTGCCGCTTCTGCTGCGCTCTTCTCCAGCCCCTTCCTAGAACTGAGATAATCTGGCCTTTAAATAGGGTTCACAGCACTTGACCCCAAATCCGCAGAGCAAGGGAAAGCGGAGCGAGTAGGCCAGCGTGTCAGGTGTTAGGATGAGATGCTCTTTTAATACCTTCCAGGTTTTGAAAAGGCTTTTTATGCATTAGATCCACCCTTTTTTTAATAGTATGAGGACAAAACTGCACTTACGGGGGAAAGGAGCATAAAAAAGGTAATAAACATTTAATGATCCAATAATTGGTTATATCAGAGTAATCACTGTTCAGTAATTAACTCCCATTCCTGCTTGCTCATTTGATATTTTCTGTACCCTTTGATAGGTTCCTGTGACTATCAGCATTCCTTAGAAACTCTTACACCAAAACCTTTTGATGAAGCTAAAAAGCAACGATACCATTAATCACTACACACGTCCCAGTGGCTTTCAGACTCTGAGACGGGGCCTCTCCTCTCTGCTCATTGCTCCTCAGTCATCTTTAATACGGCCACTTGGCCCTAGGATTTGAGATTTTCTCCCTTGCTTCTTCATGTTACAGGAAAAATGATTAGCTATACGTTTTCTGTACCAAAGGGTTAGTGAGAAAGCACACCAACATGAAATTACATCTTGAAAGATAACAAAAAAATAATTACATTGCAGTATCACGGAAGAATACAGGGAACAGCTGGCATGTTGTTGCAATGTAAAACTAGAATTAAACTCAGGTTAGTGTCACTTCCAACTAACTGCCGACAGTAAGCAAGAGAAGACAGATACTGGGCTTCTGCTACAGCCTTCCACAACCAGTCCTCTCTTACCGCAGCAACACAAAGCAGTGGGAGAGCAGAGCGTGCTGGCACGGCTTCGTTTCAACCACGGCAATCATACCGTAGCTTGGGAAAGAGGGCGAGGGCTCTCCTTGTGAGAGCGCCCAGATGCTCAGCTTTATCCAGATGGGTACGTCTCCAACCCTCATCCTAAAGCTAGCCAACAGTGATAAGTATTTTAAGACAAACTCATATAATGGAAGGAGGCTTCATTTATGGTCTTTAAACATTAAAAAAATACATTACACAATTTACTTCTCTACAGTAACAGCTCTGTGATTTAACAGCTCTAAATTTAAGAAAAATGATGATATCGAAATGCTGACTTCTGTTTTTTCCAAAGTAGAGATACTATTGCCTGGGCAAAGAAAAGCTAAATTCAAGTTACTTACTTTGGAGTGGATTTTGATCTCAATCACATCAGCATAGAGCCAAAGTAATGCCAGGGCCTTTCCTCATACTACACATTTATTGCAGCATTTATTTGTTCAACCAGAAGTTCTTTCTCGAGACAAATACCTGCTGAACTTAAAACTAGTAAAGCTATTTTTCCCCCGAAGGAATCCTTTACCATCCATTTATTTCCAGTTGCCACCATTTTATACCAGATCAGATCTGCTGCTTGCAGTGGAGCTGCCTTTGGCTGCCAGGATCTTTGAACAAGAGGTGCTTTTCTTCCAAAACATATACGTACCTCCATCGGCACAGATCACAGAGCAGTAACTTTTGCCTCGAAGCTTTTAAAAGATCAGGGGTCACAGAAGAACACAAGAAAGAAGACCTTCTTCAGAAGTCAAATATTCTGCCCCAATTCTCAATATTACACAAGATGCTGGCATTGCAACATTGTATTTTTAACTGCTGCTATATAAATTAAGGACAGGAAAGTCAGTTAGCACAAGGAATACTGATATTGAACACGAAATACCAAGTTAATCAAAAACACATGCATGAAGCAGTCAATTATGCCCTGCACCAGCTAGTGGGATTTCCTAAAGCACGCTGAGTTGGAGCTAAGGCGTTCGCAGATCTGAACTGGAGGGAATGGAAGTTGTTTGCATGTTACTCATGCACTTGAAGGCATTAGTAGTGATGGGAAGGGAGGGAGACAGGGAAACAGATTGAAAGGGGCAGGAAAATTAGAGAGAGCTCCTTGCCATTAATGGAAAAATAACTGCAGAGTGCTGTAACAGATTTCTCCTCTTTTGTATGCATAGGAATATTTATTTAATCAATGTTCTGTAACAAAACAGGCCTCTGGTGAGCTATTGTGGAGAGTGAACTCCATTCAGAGAGTGGTGATTTGAATCCTGCCACCTGTTTAGCTGGTATTGGAGAAAGCAACAATATGTGGCTGGATGGGAAGGTGTCTGCACGGGGGAGGAGGGGGAAGCACCCCCCCGGTAGCTTCCCAAAGTAATTACCCAAAGTAATGCTACTCGCCAGGAAAATCTTGATGACTCGTCATTAACAGGGCTTACTGCAAGCAAAGCTGCAAAGTTCACCATTTCTCTCAGGAAGAAACAAAATTGAATCCCATGCAGTAGAGGCTTCAGCTTGCCAGAGCGTGCACTGACACTGTACGTTACACCCAGACCTGAATCTGTGCTTGAATCCAACCTCATCCGACATCCCCGCTTGCGCGGATGCACGCTTGCATTCAGGCATCAGGCAAGGGACACACGAAACACGAAAGCTTTCAACAAACGCGGGCTCACGTCAGCCTGCAGCGGGGCTGGGCTGCCCGCTCCTCCATTTCCATCCCACCGTTAGCTGTGGTCACCCAGCCAAGCTGCCTGCTGGGGCTTTTCCAGCACACCCAGGAGGCGTGTGCTCCAGCGAGCCGCCACGTCCCGCATCCCGCGGGCGGATGCCGAGCTGCACCAGGAGGCAGAGTTTGGACCGTGCCTCGGCCCTGCTGCTCCAGGGGCCGGAGGGATGCAGGAGCTGTCCCACCACCAGCCGCAGCTGCCTGAAGGCCCCAGAAGAAAAAAAACCCCAAGCCACTCTCCCAAGCTCTCCCTCAAAATAAACCGATTTTTAAAAAGTCACTGTTACGAAGCCTTGCGTTAAGGACAAATTTACGTATAGACCTAGTGACACCCTGCTCCTGACTGCACTTAAGCATACACTCATTTTAAGTGCACTGTGTTATGATTTTTAGCAACATATTCAAGCATTGTCTTAAAGAGGGACTGATTTCAACGTCTGCATAAATACTGTCCTTAAATAAAGCCCTGACAAGGGCCTGCTGCAAAACCCAGGGATATTAATGGGAGCTTCTCACTGGACTAAGTTTCTATCTTTCTCATTTCTGCACTGTTTGCTAAAAAACATGCCGTATACATGAACTTCGGGTTCATCTTACACAAACCTTATCACAAGGCAGCTTTGCTCTGAAATTCATTACACACAGATTAAGAAAAACCCTGCACTTATTTATTTTTTTATAGGCCAGTTAATAACAAGAGATACACCAGTTTCATGACATACTACAACTGCAGACCCTGGCATTAATGACAGACCTAATTTGTTTATCATCATCACAGCTGCCAGGGTTAGTAATACATCCTTCAACATTTCTTATAGCTAGAATGAGAGTTTCTTTCCTATTCTACAATGGATTTAAGGAAAGATATTACCATAAGCTAGCCTTGATATCCACCACAGCTGGGACAGATAATGTGGTAAGTGATTTAAAACTGAAGCAAGTCATAACTAAGCAACACTAACTTTTACATCATTAATAATCATAACAGTATAAAGAAAGATAAAGTACTAATCAGAATTTCACTGGGTTACCCTTCACATCACATTTCCTTAATGAAGTGAGTGCTGTCAACAATTTTAAGGCAAAATTATAGCTTTGTTTTAAAAAGTGGTTGACAATAATACAAGTGCCTTCAGTTATTTATATATGCATTCTAGCCAGGTCCTTGCTAAATGTATATAAGCATTGGTGTTTTGATGTCCTACAGTTAAATTACGTAGATATTTCATGTTAGCCACTTACTATTTGAGCATCCTGCAGATGCTAATTAAGTAGCCAGGCAACCTCTAAAGAGGGAAGGTATTATTAAACCCATTTTGCAGACAGAACTCAGCTACCGCAAAACTAACGCTCTAGCTCAAGGTGACACCTAAGCACATATTTGACTTCACACTAAATAGTAGCTCACACATCAGCATTGTCCCCATACGCCTGCTTTTCTCAGTCAAGAAACCCAAATCTACAAGCCCAGACGCAGCATCTCCCATGAGCATACACATGGATCCAAGCCCAAATCCATCCTTATTCAGCACAACCACAAAGCAGGTGCTCACACGGCCGTGCTGAACTGGGAGGGGAGTGACTGCTTCAAGGTTACGAAAGACGACTGTGCTTACACGGGAACAAACCCACGTCTCCCAAGGATCAGCTCAGCATCTTAATTAAAGAGCGTGTTTGAAGGACAAGAGATATTGGAGGAGTTGTTTTGGGAGGGACTTGCGCAAACCCAAACGCAACAGCAAGCACATGTGGCAGAAGGTGAAGGTGGCCATGGGCCAAGCGTGACCCCCCCCGCTTCAATGTCCCAGCTGGGCAGAATGCTAAACTGAGCAGGCTGCAAAAAGTAAGATAAAAATTACAACAAAACTGAAAAAGAAGGATCTTCTTTATGTGTATTATCCCTCTCACTCTCCAGCTTTTCCCTTTTGATGGTGTAAAGAGCACGAGCATCTCTCCAGTCTGGAGAGAGGCTGCGTGCCACATCCTACGACGTGTGCATCCCACCATGCAAACGCTGCACTGGCCTTTGCGGAGACGGGCACTACGGACCTCGAACCTGCCCTGGAAAATCCACTCTTGAAACTGTGAGGGTAGGAAAAAAGGTAAAAGCAGAACAGATTGCCCAATTGACCTTTGCCGAGGTCAATTGTGTGAGGTTTAACAAGGCCAAGTGCAAGGTCCTGCACTTGGGCCACAACAACCCCATGCAACGCTACAGGCTTGGGGAAGAGTGGCTGGAAAGCTGCCTGGCAGAGAAGGACCTGGGGGTGTTTGTTGACAGCCGCCTGAATATGAGCCAGCAGTGTGCCCAGGCGGCCAAGAAAGCCAATGGCATCCTGGCTTGTATCAAAAATAGCGTGGCCAGCAGGACTAGGGAAGTGATCGTGCCCCTGTACTGGGCACTGGTGAGGCCGCACCTCAAATACTGTGTTCGGTTTTGGGCCCCCCACTACAAGAGGGATATTGAGGGGCTGGAGCGTGTGCAGAGAAGGGCAACGAAGCTGGGGAAGGGTCTGGAGCACAAGGCTGATGGGGAGCGGCTGAGGGAGCTGGGACTGTTTAGCCTGGAGAAAAGGAGGCTGAGGGGAGACCTCATCGCTCTCTACAACTCCCTGAAAGGAGGTTGTAGAGAGGTGGGGGTCGGTCTCTTCTCCCAGGTCACAAGTGATAGGACGAGAGGAAATGGCCTCAAGTTGCGCCAGGGGAGGTTTAGACTGGATATTAGGAAATTTTTCTTCACCGAGAGGGTTATCAAGCATTGGAACAGGCCGCCCAGGGAAGTGGTTGAGTCGCCATCCCTGGAGGTATTTAAAAGCCATTTGGATGAGGTGCTTAGGGACATGGTGTAGTGGTGGTTTTGGCAGTGTTAGGTTTATGGTTGGACTCGATGATCTTAAAGGTCTTTTCCAACCTATACGGTACTGTGATTCTGTGATACTCTGAAACGTGCGGAGCTGTACAGTGTAAGCGCACCCTTTATATGTGAACATAAATCAAATACCCAAAATATTCAGAATAGCAGCCCAGCATGGAGGACTAAAAAACCTTAAAATTTCAAAGCCAGTTTTGTGGTTCTTACATTCTGTGTATTTTTCCATGTTGTAATTGGCACTTCCCTCCAAGACTTCTTGAAAGTCTCGTCAGTGTGGCTGGCAAGCCCTGACTGAGCCCTGCAAGCGAAGCAGGGTGAGGTGGGACCGTGGCCCTGGGACGGAGGAACAGCCTAGACCGTGTACGGCAGCATGACAGATGCCTCCTTCCCCATGTATTCGAAAGGATATTATGTCAGATATCTTCTGTAAATAAACAAACCCTTCCCTAACCTATAACATAAACCGACACAGTCAAGTGCAGCCTATCCACACAAAAATGTGGTGACCCATACTCTAACATTGTAATCTAATCCTTGAACTAAAGACAGTTTAATGCCTTTACAAATCCATATGTTTTCTAATACCACCATTGCTGTCAGCAGACTACAGGAGAGCCTCTTTGAAGATGGAAGTAAAATGACAAAGCACATCATTGTGAAGGCAATTATATGCTGCAGTAACCATTTTACAATGGCCCATATGGGCTGTATTTCAACAATGCAATTTCCAAATCTGCCTTAGCAAACATACATCTCTGTCCCAATCCCAGGTAGATTTTGCAAAACAAAATAAGACTGCAGCCAGAACAAATCCAAAATATGGATAACAGATGTAAAAATATGCCAACAAGGATATCAGAGCAATTTTTTGTCAGAGTACCAAACAAAGAGAGCAGCCACAGCAGACCTTCGGAACCTATTCACAGCAAAGCTACCCATTCAAGGGACTTAGAGACCTGGTTTTATCAGAAATCTGATTATACACTTGCATGCTTTCCTATGCAGCTGCCCAATCCACTGTTGCAGTCGTCCTCCCATCCACCTCCCCAGCGACTGCAGGGCAGGGTAACTGCAATCTCAGGCTAGAAGCTAAAATCAGACATGAACCAAGGCTGTGCAGGCTTACTCCAAATCACCTCTGACATCCAGGATTTGGGCCTAACTGAAGGGAAACGGGGGGGAAAAAAAAAAAAAAGAATAAAAAAAAGAAAAATTAGGTCTTTACACTTCTTATAGCTGCAGTTTCAAATGCCTGCTCCATTCACCTCATGGATCAGGCTCTGCTGCAGTAACCGAGGCCATGCCATCACCCCAGCATCACTTCCAGCAGCCTCAGGGCTGCTCTCTGCCCAGTCCTTCTGGAGGCACAGAGCAGGGAAACTGCAGCTCCAGCCCAAAATCTCTCCCTCCTGTCCACGGAGAAGCAGGAGGCAGGGCTGACAAGCAGCCTTGACGGGGCAAAATTACACAAAAGCTGTACTCTAGTGAAAAGTGTTCTTAATTCTGTTTCTTTTCAGCAATCCCCCACAGCAGTCCATTGCTTTTGGAGGCTCTGGGCTGGATACCTGTTTTGGGATACCTCTGTGCTGGTGGCACCATTTTCTAGGGGCACTGGGGTGAGCCATGGAGGACCAACAACCAGACAGACAGGAGGTGCTCAAAATCCTGACGGGCCACATACTCGACCTACAGGTGGGATCCAGGCTGCAGGACACCAGTGGGACAGTCCTACGTACATTAGTACCAGCAAGAAAGAAAGGAACACACATGAACATCTTTCTCCCTGAAGTGAAATAGTAACAAAAAATGCCTTATGCTGCCTATAACAAAGACAGAAATGGTAAAGGTGAAAATGTACAAGTTCACTGTCAATTCATTAACAACAAACGGGCTGCATCGTGTGCCTTACATTTCAATGCCAAGAGCGGCATGTGGAGGATATCCTGCCAGTCACACGTGCATAGTGCGGAGCAAAAAAGCACTGCCACAAGGGGAACGTGTAAGTGGGGTATTCAGTAGCCAGGTCTAGCAAAGAGCATGATCCAGGTCTTATCGTTGTCAGCTCCTCAAAATGATCCAGTGAAGCCAGGCAAGAGCATTTCAAAGACTTTAATCCATGTGAAATATTACTTCCTGGAACCGGAAATTCAATCCCTAGCAATGAAAACAAAAAGCACACTCATAAATGTACCTTTCAACTCAGCCAATATAGCCATATTTAGGCTCGCGCTCTCTCAAAAAAATCCTTTACTCATTAATATAGAGGAAACTTGAAATGATTGCTGTAATTGCAGTTAAAAAATTAATCATGTTTTGAGATAAATGCAGATAAAAGTATGTTTTACTAATTATCTTTTGAAGCTTCCGCTCATGAAAGATTAAAGGTGGAAGAAAAGTTGTTGAAGTATTGAAGACAAAAATCCCACCATTTGAAACCACTTTGAAGCCACGTACCTCGTGTGACTGATCCTTAATGTCCAGATGTATTAGAAAAGGAGTCTTTTTAATGCAGAAAAAGTGTAACAAAACACGCCCATCGGAGCATTTACGTAGAGAGCTCCCTGAAAATAGGTGGGTTCTGCAGGCACCTCTCCGCAGAACTACGGCCCACAGCCCCGCACCCGCAGGCAGGAGCGGGCTGGCGGCTGCAACGCCTCGCAAGGCAGACGGCTGCATTTCCTTCTGGTTCGTCCCCGACGGGGGGAAGGAACTTCAAGCCTCAATTCAAAGCTGAATTTAGGAATTTTGGGCTTCACTGAGCTCTCTAGAGCTGCAGTCATATCAATGTACTTATAAATCAATGTTACTAACCCAAGCGTCTGCAACCATCTGAGGAGGTTACTGGAAGCAGCAGAGGGATGCGGGTCTCTCCCAGACAGACGCTCCCGGCGGAAACGCCACCAAATCCACAACAGGTAAGATTTTTCATACTCGGGGAGGAGGACCTGGAGGTACCGGCATGAGCTGCTTAACAGAAAACCCTAATCACCAGCCACAGGGGTTATACCACGCCACGTGAGGACCTATTTCATCCCTGGGGCTTTCAAAGGAATGCAGGTTATCTGGGATGCAAGGTACTCCAAAGCAAGGCTGGTACTCCCATTCACAGGCCTGGAACTAACAAGGCAAATAATTCCCTTCCTGCTCCATACCAATAGCCTATTTTATATCAGTAGTTTGCAGACTATTTCTAAGAACCCCAAGAGTGTTAATTCAGAGAGCCAACCTATTGACTGCAGGCTTAAATTCACTATACATGTATCCACCACTCCACTGGAAAAATTTTAGGCTTCTGCAAATTGAAACAAGATGAAAAATACTATTACATAAAATTGCTAAGATACTTTATAGCCATTTCACAGACTCGGTAATGATTTACATCAGATTTGAATTGTGCCACTATATCTGAAATGTATAAATTTTAGGAGGAGTTTCCTTACTGGCAACCCCAGTCACCTGCAGCATGACAGAACCAAAACCTGTTGTCACAGCGCAGTCTTCAAAAGCATTTAACTGAGCTCAAATGCCACAGAAAGTCAACGTCAAGGACTCTTTAGCCCTCTAGAGTTTCGAGAGTTAGGACAGATCTGAAACGGTCCAGTTGACACCTCTTTTCTACGGGAAGGGTCCCACTGTAAAGAATATATTATTCTCCGGCAGCCACCCGCTCGGTGTTTCTTCCTGCTCCTTTCCCCACCCCTCTGTATCATTTAGCCCATTCCCACCATGAAGCATCAGTGACACCAAACTCTACCGTTGCTGCAAACCTGAACGGGGCTAGGCAAAAGATTAAATAGTTGGGTTTTTCATAACCACACATCCAAGGAAATTTGCCAATGTCTTTTTATTTGCATATCTGGCAGACTGCCCCAGACAACTAATACATAAGTGACAGCGTACAGGTGTATTAGTTTAGAGTTTGCCTTTAATCTAGAGGTGTCAATTTGCTTCTGTTTTAATTACATCCATCTTGATATGTTATTACAACCTCATGAAACTTCTTCATTATGTGGATGGCTATAAATACATACACATGACAAACAGTTGTTATAAATTTTCTGGTTCAGCAGTGGAGGCACAATATCTTAGCCCACACATCATGGACATTTAAAGTTTCACAGTGCTCCCTCTCCTCTCTCTCCCCCCTCCCCTTTCCCTTCCTTCTCTTTCATCCAATACCAAGATACTTTTTCTCCTATATTCAATGGATCCTCTAAAATTCCTTCACTAGTAGCAGCATTCCGATACAACTACTATCAGCTTACAGAGCCCTTTCAGCACACGTGTGTCCTTCTGGGCTGTGCCTCTGTGAGAATGTCTGTTTGTCATTAGGCAAATATAAGGAGATTGCACTGAGGTCTTATAAACATGCAAAGATCCACTTTTGTAGCTACATAATTCACTGAGTTTTTCAACACACATTCTGAGGCTGAAAACTTGGCAAATCCATCCACCAGATGTATCTTTCTGATCCCAGAACTCATTAAAATTTACTTTTTTCTTTTTTTTTTTCCGAAGTCCAGCAGACTCAGCTGTTGAGCCACATTAATTGCATTTTTATTATTTTTTTCCATAGTTAAAATGACTAATGCTGGAAGAGTCACTGCCTACAAGCACAATAGCCAGCCAGTAAAAATTACTAGGACTTTTAATCGTTCAGTAATATCCAAATCACATAAAATAAAGAGAGGCAATTTGGTCCCCTCAAAACAGACGGTTTTGATTTTCAGTATTTATTTTGAATTTTCTTTAAGGGAAGAAAAGAGAGGAGAAAAGACACAATTTCACACCAAAAGATTCCATTCAAAGGTCAAAGTGTCCTTGACGTGCATTAAAACCCACAACACTAACAGAGTTACAACATAAATCGTCCCCCACAGCAGCACTTCTTCGCTTGCTTCTTACCACACAGACTCCTCGGAGGTCAAAACTACTTTCTCTGCCTCAGCCCTCCATCAGTGCCCGCTCCGATGGATGTGGATGTCACATCACGCCCGGCCGTTCGACACAGCTGGCCAGCGCTGGAGCAAGCTGGTGAGCGCGTGTCACCCAGCTCTTGCAACAGCGGCACCTCCCAGCTCCTTCCCCTGGGCTTTCTGGAAGCTGGGGACCAGATGCCGGTTTCTGGAGGACCCTCGAAGGACAGTCGTGGCACCCTCCAGAGACACACGGTGCCAAGCACCTGGACGTGCAGATGCCAAGGTGAAGGTGACAAAAGTGGTCCGGAGCCAGGTGAACAACAGAGCCTACAGCCCCCCAGCTGGACACCGCATTTCATAGCAACGAGCCGGGTCATTTGTCCGCCTCTCCCCTGTTCCCACCATACGTGTAAGAAGTCTCAAAAAAACTGAAGCAGATTCTCAGACTGAAAGGTCTCAGGTCACTTAGGACTTCCAGAGTGAAAATAAATAAAAATCAATGCCTTGAGCAATTATCACCATGTTTGTAACTCATCTAAGTCTTGGCAATAGGAAATGGTGTGCAAACAGCAGAACACGGGCTGTGAAAACTTGCCAGGAGGGAGCAGTTACACCACACACGTTTCGTACCCAGGGGCACCACTCTCCCACGCTGGAGAGCCACCTGCGTGTGCTCCAGGAGAAGTCGGTGGCAACCACTGCTGTCTCATTGGTTCCACTTCACGGGCAAAGAACTGAAAATGCCTTTACTGCACCGGGAGGTGAGTTAGCGGCTGTAGGACACTCCAGAGCAACCCGCAAGCTGGGTCACCCAGAGCCCCGAGGGGGGATCGCGTGGGACGTGGTAACCTGCACCCACACGTAGGGAAAAAGGTGATAGTGGCTTGCAGATTTCACTGACAGGTAAGGGGGTATCGGCACTAGATATTATCACTGTCACATACTGTCCTCTAAAAAATTGTCCCTCTCATAGTCAGCCTATTACAGAGCAAGGCTTCTCACAAACTTTCCTGAATTTGGTTCTGGATCTGACCACTGTTTGATTGCATGGGAGTGTAAAACACGTTTTAAAGTCTGATACAACTCGGTTACAATTACTCTGTAACACAAAGAGTACCTCCCCAGAACTTCAGCCCCCTAAAAAGCTAATCTAACCTAGAACCTCCTCTACCTGCCTCTCTGACCGAGGTGTGCACTGTCACCCTGCTGCATCCACAACCCTGCCCCAGATGGTTTCCTTCAAATGATGCCCAGCACAGGACACACCTCAAAGGCTGAAGATGGTTGCTTGTTTTCACGAGCTCACCCAAAGGACAAGCCCGGACTTGTGGATGGGGAAGACGGGTTGGCAGTGGTTTTCTTCCCAAACCAGTAAGCCCCCTTTGCCACCAAATAAAAGTACGAAAAGAAGCAATTTATAAAAGCACTGATTCTAGAGGAGAAGCAACTTCCACTTGAGGAAGCTGGCAAACGCACGTGAGACAGATTAATGGGTGACCATTTCTGGAGAGAATACCAAACTGATCTCCTGCGTGGCTGTGGAGTAACTATTCCCATTTGGACTCGGGATATTAATCATATCAGTAATATGTGCATCAGCCAGCATTACACAATCTAAAGTTCAGACAGCCAGGAACTTGGGCGCATCAGATATCAATACACCCCTGCACATCTCCCACACCTTTGTCTCAGGAGATTTTAAAACCAGTAGGACCAAGATGCACACCAAATACCAAGTAAATTCACATGAAGCGTACATCATGCAACATGATCAAATTAAACCTGATAGGCAAAAGCTCACAAACAGAAAAATATGTGCAGTGCCAAAGAATAATGCGCTTCTTTTGCTGACTTTAATTCCACCACTCCTGCGGAGAGGAGGACAGAACCAAAACTCCTTCCTCTAATATTTACCAGACTAAAGATTTACCCTTTCGGTTAAAATGTTCTCTCTCCATCGCATGAGTGTGTGAACTTCAGCAGTAGTGTTGCCAAGATACAAGCAAAAAAAATCTCAAGATATTAAGGTAACACACTATTTAAAGGCAAATAGTACAGCAGAGCTGAGCTAGGGATCTGACAAATTGCCACTGCACGTTCTGCTGTTACAGCAGAACAAACCCCTACCTGCATTAGCCATTTCTCGTTACTTACAAAGTGGATTTTCATATCCATTTTACAACAAAGGAGTTTAGAGGACTATGATGTTCTGAAGTGGTCTTCACCATGGCTTGGCATCGAGTCAAAATGACAACGAACTGACTATACAAAAAATGCATACAGCTGGTAATTTGTGGCGCATACCGAGCCAAACCCCAACGAGAACACAGATACTGAACTGATAAATCATAAGGATGATGTACAAGAACACAGAGAAACGTTGGAAGCGATTTCCTTGCACAGAACCGAGGCGATGCTGCCTCAGCAAAGCACTGCAGTTCAAGTAAAGGAAAACTGAGAGTTAAACATTTCCACATTTCGGCCCGCAACTTCCTAACTCCATTACCCTTTTATTAATTGCATTTGAGACTTCACTAAACTTGAGCTTGGGCTATTTTTAAAACCTATCTGACTCAACTTATTGTTGCTCAGAACAAAGATTAAACTTCTAATTTAGCTGTAGATAATTACAAGGCTGCAGGTCAGACCCCCGGTGTAATGTGGTAGGGTCTTCCCGTCAACCTGATAGAAACAGTTCTTAAAAAAAAAAAAAAAAAAAGTAGCAGAGACAGGGGGGAAACAGGAGGCCATCTCATTGAATGAAGAGTCGTTCTGCCTTTCTCCCAGCTGAAGAGTTACTGGGTTTAACGACTTTTTAAGTGGGGACAGATTTTGTCAGTATTGCCCCTTGGTACTGCCAGCAGGGCTCTCGCCAGGGAGCGTTCCCGTACACAGCAAGGCATCTTACCTGAAACTGCCCCTTTTGGTAACAACATCCCCCTCTAGTTCTCAGCGTTCCCATCCAGTCCCTGGTATTTCTCTATTGATCTCAGTGTTGTAACTCAATCTTTCAATTACTCAGCCCCTTGATGTCTTTCTGCTGATTTTTTTTGCCTTTCCCTAGTGATCATTTTCCTTCCAAGTTCCTGATCCTTTACCCTTATTTTATAAATCTGTTTCTTTACACTCCCTCATCCCAGCAGAGGCCCCAGATATTTAATGAGAAAGGGCTTACTTTCTCACCCAAATAGCAGAAAAAAAAGATGCCAAGATAAAAAAGGATAAGGGTGTCTTTTGTGCTATTGATATGTGGCATAATTCCCATTAATGTTAATCTTAAAGAGCGGGGCCAGTGGAGACTACTTGAATCACACTTATCTAAAGAACTTGTCCTTACAGTTTAAACTCTTCCTTCTTCAACTCAGGGCCATTGTGCCTCCTACTACCACGTATGGGAATGGCAAAAATCCCCACCTTCATTACACTGTTACCTTCAGGATTTTAAAAGAATATTTATGCAACAACCACAATTCTCAGTCATTATCTGCCCAAAAAGACAGTTTCAGCTCTTCAATAGCTACAAGAAGTCAGTGGGAGCTGTGGATATCCAGCCTCCCAGAACAGTATCAGGCTTTTAAAAGTAACTTTAAAGTATTTTAAAAGTATTCAGGTGCCCAAATTATAGCAATACAGGTTTCAAAAATTACCCAAGAGGTTCCTTTAGTGGAATATGCATCCTGCTGTTGTCAGCCCTGCTTTCAGTTTGGGTTGCTGTTTTTTCAGTTCTGGTCGCTGAGGGTTTTCATCAAGAGATTCAGTTGCTCTGCCAAGGTTATCTCAAAATTTGATCTCAGGTCAATTTACTGTTTCCTCTAAATACACAGTGAAAATAGTAAGCGCATCGCTTCGTATGATATCCCAGTGTCACACAAAACCTAATGCCACTCACCATCCACCGATATCTTCATTTAGTTACTCCCTTCTTTTCTCTGCTAGTCTAAATCTGCAGACTTGCATGTGCAAACAGAGACTAGGACAAACACCTAAGCATCTAAGCAGTCAATAAACACAAGAAGGGATACCAAGATTTGCTGACAGCACTGAACAAACACCTGATGTTATGATGCTGCTGCAGTAAGGCATGAAGATCAAATTCCTTTTGAAATATGAAGGGATAGAGACAAGGCAGAACAAACTTGCTTGAAATCTCAGAGAATTTAAGTAAACAGGCTAATCAGGCCAGCTAAAAGGCTGGTGAGAAGAGAATGATTTGGGGAGGAAAACCACCCTGCAAGCCAGTCATTCTGGTGTCCAGCTCAAAGCTTCTGCTGTCACACAGCCAAGCTATTTCTATTTTCAGTGGGCCGTGCCTAGCGATCACACAACGGTTATTAAAGCAAATTCCTGCATTCAGATGCATACACAGAGCTACACTGTCAGTGCACACAGACACACGACTGAGACCGCAGTATCTTCAAAACCTTCCTGTTATTCCACATTTTGTTTGTCTAACAGCAGTGTCTCTATTTTAAAGCCCACATCAGCTGTTAAGCTTTACTCCATCTACTCTTATATTATTTTATCTGTCCAACATGTAGAACTGCCGTAGCTAACATCTGCCTAAATCACACAAACTCAGTAGAACAATTGTTTAAAAATTATTTACACTAGGTGGATAGAATCATCTGACACACAATTTGAAGCTCATTAAACAGCTCCTTGACAAATATTTGTCAGCATTTCTCATTTGTAATTAATTATATTGGGCTTTACCTGACGATAATTTAGCATGGTCTCAAAACAGACTAATGCCTGCGTGCCGAACAGAAATTAGCTCAGCAAACGCACAGCGAGAAATTGTGCCAGTTTTATGAAACAAGAATCCCCATTTAAATGCAAGTCCCCCCCTTTCCCGCCCCACACCACTTCTAGCTGTGCTTTATAAATATCTGTGTCCCATTTCAAGCTTGTCAGATGAGCTGCCTTGAGCTGAAGCTAAACAAACATCCACAGAAAAACCTCATTACCTTACTCAGTGTTCAGAAAACCTGAAACCAACTGCTTACTCCATAGGGATGGTCAGAGCTGACTCAGGAAACATCAAGTACTTCCCAGGCTTTATCTATCTTAACATTCAGGTCAGATTTCATTTCTCATCACAGTAAACCATCTTCACCACGGCACATCAACGGCCATGTCACATCGGTCTCCTCCCCGAAGTCCTGCGCAGCGGGGGTAGGAGGGAGACAAACATCTCAGCGAAATCTCACCTCGCCAGAGAGCTCCGCAGAAACCTCCTCGCCAGCACTGCCAGAGCACATCATGGAGAAAGCCACTCCAAAGGATTGATTTATCACGTCTTGAAAAATGCCCTTTCCCTGTCAAACCAGTGTCTAAAATGCCCACCTGGGTTTGGAGAACCTCGTGCTATTATAGTTGGTAACAAGCACACCAGCGGTGCAGCACGGGCTACACCAAGCTGGGGAAAGCAATCGGCTTGACAAGACACCGATCACACTAACACGGGTACTGAGCGTCTGCGCCTTTCTCTTTTTACAGGCCAAAAGATTTTGGGAGGTCAGGGAAGTAACCGCTCTGGAGTAAACCACAGAGCTTGCTGCTGTCAGTCCCAGCCAGTCCCCAGATACTCACAGGAGGATCTGGTGAATCAGATCAAGTTGTAGGACCACATCTCAGCTGCTTAAATACAGAGTAAGTGCAGGTGTCTGAAGATCAAAGCTTCAAGATGCTCCCCAGTGTAGGACACAGGCCTACAGAGAACATCACTACACCAGAGTCTAGCAAGGCCAGGCAAGGATCAGCCTGGCCACACCTGCGATAACACTGGATTTGCCTGACTGTCACTCCAACGAAAAAAAAAAATCAACAATGAGAACCCACTGTCTTCGTTCAACTCCCTCTTCCCCTCTATCCCCCACACAGACATCGGAGAGATCAAGCTACAGGCTGTCATAAACCCAGAGACAGATAACTAGAAGCAGATGGCCTCTATTTCTACACCAAACAATTTACACTTGAGAAGCATGAGAAGGCTACTGATACCTGGACAGAAAAGCAGCTCCGAGACTGGGAGCTGTAAAAAGATAATTTTGCTTCAAGGGGTGGGAACTTTTATCAACACAACCATAACAGACACAGATGACTCCTCCTGAAGCTACAGCAGTCACGGGATGCATGCTCTTCTCTTGCCAGCCACGAGCCTCACACAATCAGGTATTTTGCACAATGTGGGCTTTTTCAGTCACCCCAACACAAAGCATTTACTAAAGGACAGGTAAAATGAAGCTATATGGAAATCCTTGTTTGCAACTTTATATACAGCATTCATCAGAAGATCCTGGGATGACACCCTGCATCCACCCAACTCACACACCTACTGCTACAAAGATGTCCTCAGAAGCAGAGAGCTCAGCCTCGTCCCTCCACGGTGGCTATCCCCTCCCGTGCGAGCCACCACCTGCCTGCGTCCCCTCTTCTGGACCGCGGGTTTAGGTCTTCCAGCGGTGAATACACTCTGCACTTTGGTCCTCACTGTTTTTCACATCAAGCAGAAAAAACACCCTCTGTCTCTGCACACTTTCAGCTGTGCTAAACCTGAGAAAAGGCTGAAGTTCAAGCACAAAGCCTGGGCTGGGGCAGTCTTGTCACACGCTGGGCACAAAAGTCTTCTGGAACCCGGGGAGAAACCTCCATGGCTTCCAACGAGTCGGGGGCAGACCCAAAGCATGAGATGTATAAATAGCAGGGCACCTCCCCACGGCACCCAAGGCTTCTTGTCTCAAGTCAAGTGCGTTAACACCTAAACATCTCACCAATGCTGAGCTATCTCACTCCACCAGCCACTCACAACCACCTCACCAACACTAAAATCCCAATAAAAACTTCAGGCTGCTACGCGCAACGCACACGGTAATTCCTGCCACGCTGGGCTTGTGCCTTAGACACCTTCGTCTCCCTCTGATCCTCAGAAACAACTTTTTCAACGTACATACTGAGCTGCAGGAAAAAAGCACCTAACAATGATTTTGTGACATTATTTCTCAACGCAGCATGAAATCGTTAGGTCAAAATGTGCCACCTATCACATGAACATTAAAAGTATGTCAAGTCTCAGTGTGCGAGCTATTGTTTTATCTGAATGTGATATTAGCTGGCAGAACTGGGTAATGTTTCTGCACTCCTTTTTAGTGATATAGGATTACGACAGGATGCCAGTAGTAGCCATTCTTGGCTTCGCAAAGAGAAAAGAGCACAGCAATTATTTTCATTTCAAGTGGAAAATAAACAAGTAAGAAGTGAAACAGAATAAAGGCATTTTCTAAAACACCCTACCAAGTTCTGACCATAAAACTTGCTCTTCACTTCCCCTCCAAATTCTCAAGTCCACATTCCCATAAAACCCCTAACGACACAAACTGGGGCTTTGTTTCAGGAAGAACAGAATTTTGTCTGAAACATAAGCATGCAAACGTCACTCTTGCCAACAAACACGTATTCACGCTCTTTCTCTCCCTGGTTTGAGCAGGGCGCTCGTGGATGGGCTCACCAGGTGAGAAGTGGTGGTAAAACTGAGTCTCATCATTACCTCAACGTTCGTTCGTTATTGCTTATGTGAGTCTAACACCAACCATGTGGAGGTTTGTTGGAGTGAACAAATCCTCCCTTCAATTACACCAGAGTAAGTTCTCTCAGAGGCGTTAATCTGGAGGGATACAGGTGTAACCAAGGCCAAAATCTGGCTCCAAATTAAAAAAAAAAAAAAAAAAAGAAAGAAACAAAACCCCGAACCCCCTGAAAATGCCACTAAGTATTCCTGGCTAAATATTTAAACAGCTTAAGAGCTACACAGATTTTTTTTTTTTTTGTTAAACAATCAGCTTCATCTCCACATTTATTTTGACAGTTCATAATCGTTGCAGTTATGACTCCAGCACACGTAAACCCAAATAAATCTGCTTTTCGCCACGGCAAACTTCTCCGGAGCAGAAGTTATAAACAACAAAGCCCTTCAAACAAACGGGTCGGAGCTCCCCTCGCACGGTCGCATCCCCACCACCACCCTGGCCGGGCTGGCAGTGGTTCCACGGTCGTGGGTGGGTGGGTGGTGGGGACACGGCGGGCCGAGGCCGGGCCGGGCGGAGGGAGGCGCCGCCCGGGAAGCCCCCCCGGGGGGCTTCCCGGGCGGCGCCTCCCTCCGCCCGGCCCGGCCTCGGCTTACCCGCACCCCTTCACTCAGCATTTGGGGGGGGGGGGGGGACACGACACACATGGGGGACTAGTGCCCCCCGTGGAGCGGGAGGCCGCGCCGCCCACCGCGGGGCCCACTCGTGACAGGCCGGCAGGGAGCGCGGCCGCGGCAGGACGGGCGCCCCCCACCCATCAGCAGCACCAGCAGCGATCGGCGAGACCGAGAGAAGCAGCACATACACCTCCTCACCCCCCACCCCCCCGCCCCGCCGCGGCCCACGCCGCCCCGCGGACACGAGTGGGCGGCCCCGCCGGGACACCGCGGCGCGAGAAAAGTTTGATCCGTGGGAGGGGAGGGGAAGCGCCGCCGGGAGCCCCGCGGGGGGAGCGCGCACAACTCCCCGCTCCCCTGCCCCGGGTGGCGGGGCGGAGGCGGGGGGTCGCCCCCGGTCCCCGCCGCCGCGCCGGAGCCCCCCGCCGCCCGCCGGGAGCGGCGCGCCGCGCTGCAGGTGTCGGCGGCAGGAAGGGAGAAGGGAGGGGAGCGGGGCACCCCGGGGACGGGGAAGGGGCGGCGGGACCGCCCCCGCGGGCACCCCCGGCGGGGCCGTCCCGGGGGGGAGTCAGGCGCGGGGGGGTGGGGGGGGGGTGTCCGGGTCGGCGTTGCGGGGGCTCCCCCGCCGCTGCCCCCACACAATGAGGCGCACACAAAGCGCCGCCGCTCCTACCTCCAGCGCCTCGAAAGTGACGAAGCTGGACATCGCGAAACCGTCGATAATGTCCTCTTCGGCCGAGGAGGACTCCCGCCGCTTCCTCCGGGGGGGCCGCGGCCGGGACGGCGGCGGGGGCCCATTGTCTTCCTTCTCCGAGCCCGAGGAGGAGAGCGCGGCGGCGGCCCCGGGGCCCGCGGCCCCGCCGGCGGCAGAGCCGCGCCGCCCGCCTTTGGCTCGCCGCTCCCGGTCGCGCTGGGACCGCGATCGCCGCTTCTTCCGAAGCCCGTTGCATCGCGCCGGGCCATCCATGTCTCTCGCCGGCTCTCCCTCTCGCTCTCGTCCCCCCCCGCCCCACCGCAGCCACAAATCCGGCTCCCCCGGCGGAATAACGGGGGAGGGAGGGAGGGAGGGAGAGAGGGAAGGAGAAAGGGAGGGAGGGAGGAGAGGACAGCAAGGGGGTGGGGGGGGATGAAAGAATCCGAGTGCGGTTCCACCACCACCAGCAGCAAGCACCAAATGTAAGAGATTCCTATAAGCGAGCCAAGGAAAGTAATGGCTGATCTCAGGTCGCCTTTGTAAAAAAAAAAAAAAAAAAAAAAAAAAAAAAAAAGGCGAGAGAGAGAGAGAAAGAAAAAAAAAAGCCTCACCAAGCAGGCAATAAATCAGAATAGCGGAATGCTTTGATCAAGGGGCTGGGAGGGCGAGGATCTCCGAAAGAGAGGAAAAAAGCAGAAAAGAAGGGGGAAAATAAAGAAAGAAGGCGAGAGACCCGCTGAAGGAGGGAGCTGAGAGTATTTCCTTGCACAAAATTTATTTTCTTTCTTCCTTTCCTCCCCAACTAAAAGAAGTTCCAGGGGAAAAAAAAAAATTATATATATAGATGTATGGAGCTCTCTTTCTCTCTGCGTGTGTGTGTGTGCAGGGAAGGGTGCAGCCTTCCCCTCCCCACGAACACGCACTCCTCTCCCCCTCCTCCTTTATCTCCCTGGATCAAACACAATAATAATAATAACGATGCATCCAGATGCAATTTTCTCAGGCACCGACCAGGGATGGACTCTGGAGTGGAGATCGGATCCCTGCCCGGCCCCTCCAAAAACAAAACCAAACAATAAAAGAAAAAAGAAAAAAAGGAAAAAAGGGAAGGGGGGGGGAAAAAGCCCCAAAACACGCCCACCCACCCCTGCTATTAATACGGATCAATCATGGCAAATTCATCGGATTAATTGTGGCGAGGAGGGGGGTGCTGGTGGTGGTGACAATAGATCCGAGCGCAGAGGAGGCTGCCCCCTCCCCAAAACCCACAACAACAACAACGAGAAGAATAAAAAATACAGCGGTGGTGCCGAGGCTCAGATACGCTCCAGCGGGGACGGCACCGGTGCGTGCTTTCTGCTCCCGCCGCTGCCTCCCTCGCCCCTCTCCCGCACCGCGGGAGCGGGCTGCGGCCGGCCGGTCCCCGGCCTGGCGGAGCGCAGCCGCCGCCGAGCCCCAGCGGCCGCGCAGCCGGCGCGGGGCGGATGGCGGTGCTGGCCCCCAGCGGCCGCCCGGCCCCGCGCCCGCGCCGGTCACGTGGCTGCCGCCGCCCCGCCCGCTCCCCGCTCGGCGCCGCGTGAAATGCGGCGCCCCGGCCGCGCGAAATAAGTTGCGGGCATGCGCGCAGGGCCTGCGCACTCGGCGGCGGGCGGCCCGCGCTGCCCCCTGCCCGCTTCAGTCCCGCCGCCCCCGCCCCGCGGCGGCTGCTCGCCGCCCGCCCCGTCCCGCTGCACGCCCCTCTCCCCAACCCGTCAACTTTCTCCTCAGTTTTGGCCGTTCCGTCTTCCCCCGTCCCTGCGCTGCCCCTCATGCCCAGTTCTCCCTCCCTCGCGGCCCATTCCCTGAGAGCTCGGAGCTACCTCAGGTGGTCGTCCCTCGCCCCCTCAGCTGCTGTTGGGTGCTGCACCTGCCCCTGCTTGGCCTTGTGTCTCCAGGCCTGCCACCTCCCAGGGACGTGACGGGTTTTCATCCTCCTCCTGATGTCCCGTCAGGGGAATCCACGCACCTCTGCCCTGGGAGAGCGCAGCTATGGCCACTGCCAGGGTGACACCCCAACATGGCTGCCACCACACAGATGGTGGTCTGCAGACGAAACAAGCCAGGGTGACACCCCCACACGGCTGCCACCACACAGGTGGTGGTCTGCAGACGAAACAAGCCAGGGTTTCCCACAGCCACAGGCTGCTCAGGTGGGGTTTGGCCACCTGCAGCTCACCTGTCTTCACTCTGCCCTTCCCGTGTGGTGTGTGGCCATTTCCCTTCCTTGCCCTCAGCTTTCTTCTCTCCCCTCCTCAGGTTTCCTACCTCCGTTTTGTGGAGGGGCCATGTTAGGGCATATTGCCCATGTCACCTCAGGACCAAAAGGATTGTGGAACTAACAAATCTACTTTTTGAGATCTTTTGTATGGTCACCTTTCTCACCTGGTGCTTCTGTCTCCTGCTCAGCGGAACCAGCTAAGGGAACAGGCTTGGAAGGAGAAGGGGGTGTGAAGCTGTCCAGTCTGGCTTCAGGGGGAGAGCTTTAGGAGCGGACACCTGCAAGGATTAGATTTGCTAGGAAGAAAAAACGACAGTGGAGGAGCAAGGAACAAGGTGAAGAAGAGAACCAAACCTGTGGAGTCTTCATGTTCAGGACAAAGAAGAGGCAGCACTGGTTTTCCTCTGTCTACCAGATAATCAGGCTATTGCATAGTTTGAAATATAATGGGGGAGGTTAGGGGGAAAAAAGAGAAAGGGAAATCATTTAATACTCCATCTCTACAAGAACCTTGTCTTGGAGTACACAATCGGCCTCTTGCTGCCTCCTGTAGCTGCTAATCATTTCTCCATTGAGATACCAAGAAGGGCCACAGCAAGCGGAACAAACACAGGCTGAGAGCGTCAGTGTGTATTTTTCCAATAGTCTCCCTCTAGGCTGCTCTGACTCTCAGGGGATGGTGCTCTGCTTGATTGTATAATATGTTGTTTACTCTGTACCCTAACACTTAGGCTGCTGATCAAGCAATATTCCAAATATATTTTCTATGAGTGGAAAGTGATTTCACTTTCTATGAGTGTTAAGTGAAATACTGGGAAGCAGATACACCCTCTCTATCCAGAAGGCAAATGACATCTTTGCCACCTCTCTCCACACCACATCTCCTGGACAGTACGCAGTGATTTATAAGCTGGTGCGGATGGGTGCGAACCTGAAGAGAAGGAAGCACAAAGCTGTTGGTAATCTGATAGTGTGAGAGCATGTACCTTACAGAAGGCCACACTGCTCACTGCAGAGCCACATGGCTAGTTTTGAAACATTCTCAAATATCCAGCTAGAGAACATCACCTCCTAGATCTGACCTCAGATCTCCCTATTCAGATTTTTTTCTGTTTAACAAATGCATTTCTTTATCTTGCTTCGGGTTCTTCTGTCTCACTCATAGCTGCCTGCCAGATCTATATAATCTAACTATAGAGAAGAAGCTGTACAAGTGTTGTTGAAGTGACACAATTTGTACATACAGGCAAGCTCAAATATAACAAGGCCTCTGTCTTCTGAGAAATATTAAGCTGTACTGTATCAAACAACTGTTACCTGTTGGGTTTTTTGGAAAATAACTATGTAATTTTCAGGGCAATGTAATTGATTATAGTTTCCTGCACATCCATCACCATTAAAGTGACTTGAGAGACCTGTAGTCAGATATGTTTCTGCAGACATTCATTGCATGGCTGAGAGTCTGCTCAGTCTGTGTTCTTCTTGAATGCATGTATGTGGAAAACAGAAACGATAAGTGATTTATTTTACATTCTTTGTAGAAACAAATCCTTAGATTTGCATGTCTACTGAAAAAATAAAATTAAAAACCATCCATCTAACTCATCCTCCATTGCAAAATGTTTTTCTTATGGGTGATATTTATATCAAGCATTAGAAATCACTGATCACCTTCTCGGGTACACCACAGGCAAATTATCCCTTTTCTGGGTCTGATCCAGCAGGAGCATTTCCACCAACCTTAATTGATGCGGGAGGGAGGGCAGGTAGACCTACTGTTACACAAAACCTCAGACAGATACTCAGGAAGTTCTCTCTCCGGTGCGTTCTTGCCTCCAGCTGAGTATTTCAAGTCATCTTACCGGGAAGGATACCACAGACCTCCATGCACATTTGTTCTTAGGCTGCCTGTTAGCTTTTCCTCTAGAAATACATCTTGCCCGGCATCTGGCGTGAGAAAATTGTGGGGGTTTTTGCCTTTTTTTTTTTTTTTCTTATAGGCACTAGTATGCTCTGGTACCTTGCTGAGTCACTGGTTTTGAGGTTAATGACTAGTGTACTCAATGGGATACTCTTACTTATTAACACCCACGCAAAGCGGACTTCTTGAACATGTACTAAGAGACCTATAATCTTCTGATTTGAGACAGATACCAAAAGCTTTCTGTTCCTAAATAATGAAGAGAGAAAGGTTAACACAGACCAAAAGCAACAACTGCAATTTCCATATCACCATTAGGCACTGGAGCAAAATAAAATCTGCAACTGTAAAAACACTAAAAGGGGTTTTCTTAGGAGTAGCCCCTGGCATACCTATCTGAAAAGGGTATTTTGAAATAACTTGAAAATCGGGAGGTAATTCATTGCTCGAGGAAACAGCAAGAACCTTGCTTCTAGCAAGAGTAATTTGCACTGTGTTTTGGCATTAAGCTTTAAAGATGGAATTTTTAAGACTTTAGTCCATATCAGATGCTCAGCAGAGGCAAATGTGTCTTTCTGGTGTTAGCATCTTTTTAGGAGATGGGTGGTTTAAAATAGCAGAATGTCTATCTTGCAGACCATTATTTTTATTTGAGAAGGAGCTTGATCTGGGAATGCAAAAAACAAGAGAAATGGGGAAAAGAGCCTTTTTGTTATTGTTTCAACCCTGCTCGTACAGTGCATTTGTAAGAATAACAAATAATGAGAACCACAATTCTAATACAAAATAAAAGCCAGGGCGATTGTGTGGATGGCAGAGGAATTTAAAACAGTTCCATAAAACTAAAACAATTTTCTCTAAATTGCATTGCTTATACAAATTGTATTGCTTATCAGAGAAGATTGTCTAGCTTCATAGCTAAGGGTTTACTGGTTGTTTTAAAAGGTGTTTTCCTAGAAGGTGCTTTGAAACAGAAACAGCTGAGGAAGAAGGAGCGCCCGAAGAGAATCAACAAGGAAAAACAGAAACCCGTGACCTTTAAAAAAAGAAATAGTTCAAGAATAATGATAAAGGCAGTACTAAAAGTAGTTAGTTGAAACCCAGTGGAAGACAGGTTTCCAGAACAACGTCAAGATAAAATATACAGAGATGAGACAATCATTCCTTTCCCAAATTAATGAACTAACCCAATCGGTGGAACTCACTGCCACAAGGCAGCTCGGAGGTCAAGAGTAATGAGAACTTTCAGAGTAACCGTAATACTGATTACAAAGTGGCTGAAGGAGATGTACGTTTTAATGCCTCAGAGCATAAAACAATTTCTAAAACAAAGCAAGAGACAGGAGACTGAACTAGATGGTCCACCAGCCTGATCCAATCTGCCAGCATCTGCATCCTCCTGACAGTAATGGTCAAGGCAGGCACACGTCTGAATCTCTCTTCTAAATCTCTTGTGTTCTATCATTAGGAAATAAGAACAGTGCTATAACCATCCTTATCAATAGCGGGAGATCATAGGGTACATGAAAACATTGGTAGATTAGCTGGCCCAGAAAAGATGAAGTTTGGATTTTTGTAGCTGGTGAAAATCATTGTGTAATTGATAACTATTTCTTAAAAATAGCTTAGAGTTTAGGAAATCTGAGAACTGAAAAAAAAAGCTGGATGGCATCAGCAGAGGTACAGTTTTCCCAGAAAAGACGGAAAACCAATTTGTCTGTGTTTCTCATTTTCCTAATTGGTTATAATAAAATTATGAAATAAAAATATGAGTAATTTTGTCAGGGGGAAAAAAATCAGACCAGCAAAGAGATAAGAACTTCAGAGTCTTGATCTATTGACTCGAGTGGATCTACGCTAATTTACAGCAGGGGAAAACTTGGTCCCTGGAGAACAGGGAAGTCACGAGCAATAAAGCTGTGCATGTTTGTCATGTATGGACCGACAAACTCAAGAGGTTTTGGATCCTGCTAGTTCCTTGGGATTTGTTAATAAACACCGTAGTGGAAGGTGACTAAACCTGAGCTTCTAATTGCCTGAGATTCCTTATCCCACAGCATGAGCACTGGTGAATGGCAGCATTCGCAAATACAGGGAGTAAAGCAGATGTCACTGGGTTTCAGGAAGCTTCATTTGAAAATACGATTCAAAATTATGTGGCTAGAACAAATGCTGTATTGATTGTGAAACTGTGAAGCATGGTGATAAATGGCAATATCAGAGTTTGTGTCATCGTGGATGGAGGATCCTGGAAGGTTTGATGCTGCAATCCTCTTTTACTGAATATCTAATCTAAAATATCAAATAAATAGTACATTAATGAAATTTGGAGACTACATTAGATTTGGAAGATTCACAAATATTCACGTTGGTGGAGGAACAAATATAAGGGACACCAAAAACAAGATGTACAAAAAAAAGAGAGGCGTAAAAGGTAATGAATTATATCCACTGTGGAAGCAAAGCACAAACTGCAAATATTATTACAGTTCTTCAGTTAGCATCATAAAAAGCTAACTGATCTTCTAGGGTGAAATTCTGACCTCAATTACATGCAAATGAGAAAACTACTATTGACTTCAGGAAATTCAGCATTGAGCGCTCAGCTGGTTTTTTCCATTTGAGAATGGGATTTTCAAATGTGACTAAGAGATTTAGGAGCATATACCTGCCCTTTGGTCCCTTTGAAAATACTTCACAAAAGCATATTGCTAAATAGGTAGCATACGTATCTGCCCTGAAAATCGGTCAGCCTTTATTACCAGAAAAGACCAGCTGTTTATATTTCAGTGATGCCGCGTTCAGGTTGCGCTGTCGCGTGCAATACCAGTTCTGCTGGTGCGTCACAGCGATCCAATCGATTTAAATTTTTCCCTCTTTCCCACCTTCACCAAAAGCATGTGAAAGAAAACACAAGAATGTGTTTTTCCAGCATTTTAAATCAATGTTTAAGAGAAACTATGCTTTAGCCCAACACAGGTTATGATACAGGAAGAACTATGTGAAATTTAATAGCCTGGGTTATCCAGGAGGTCAGACTACCTGATCCCGGTCCTTTCTGGCCTTTAACTCTATGAATAAATTAGAAACCTGATCTCTCAAAGTTTTAATTTCAGAGCAGTCTTTGTAAATGGGGGTGGAGTGGAATTCCTAATAAATTACATCCTCCTCCAACATTCATTTTTCCTCCTGAGAAAGGGTTTCTTTTAAAAAACAGTGTTTAGTTCCACATCTTCTAAATTACAAAAAAATTTATATCTCTTTATGTCTTACGCTGTACTGTGTGCCAGCACAGCAATTATTAAGGCATTTTTATTGATATTACACAGCTCTCTCTGAAATGTGAATTAAATTTATCATGAAAATTGATTTTTAATGACAGCTCAGGTTTACATTTCTGAAGTTCATACCTTTCCACTATTTTTTTGTTGGCACTAGAGTAGGGCAGCTACAATATCTTTATTTGTCAGAAATGGATTAGGAGACATCCTGTAGTTTACTCGCATTTATCACTGTAGTTCTACTGTTGAAAACAATAAATTGTTCTATTGAAGTTAATCTGCAGAGAGCAGACTTGGGCTAACTGGTCCAAATCTTCATACCCAAGTGCCTGAAGTTCCTACATCTGTGCTTAGGCACTTACAGGAGTGTCCTGATTTTTAAAGCTGGTGAATGTGCTCAGCTTTCATTTTAGTTTTATACGAATTATGGGACACCACATCCCTGGAATCAATTTGTCATCCTCTGCCTCTTTTTCCCTGTATATTATCTTTCCATATTACTAACAAACTGCTGGAGGTAGCTTTCGGTTTAGCAGACTGAACATGACACTGGGTTCTAAAGCAGTTAACAGTGCAGGGAATGCTGCATCTACCTGGTTTATCAGCTGCTGCAGATGGAAGAGAATTCTCTAGGCTTGCTATTTAACATATCGTATTAATATGCTTTTATGAAAACAGTCATCTGACATGGAACAAGCAGGAGCAGAGTCTGGGCTTACAGCATAACTAGGTCTCTGGCCTTAAGCAGACTGAGGACAGAAAAGTACAATGTGAAGTCAAATGCAATTACTGACCACTCTGAACAGTGTTACACCAACTGAGCATCAAGCGTGCTTAGTGTTCAGGTAGCTTTCAGAGGGAAATTAGGTCCGTATTAGTGTAGCTACTGTGGATAAAACCTCCAGCTTGGTGAAAATGTCGCTTTTGCTTCTCCAGACTAGCTGCATTTCTGTAAGACACATCTGTGCAGGAGGTGGGGGGAGGCTTGGGTTATTTTTCATTGGCTGATGGGGGAAGGATTATTGGTTGCTGTTAAAAATGATCCCAAGCAAACTTTTACAAGGTCTTCTGTGACTAATAAAACCTGAGTCTTTGAAATGTACTACAACCCAAGTTGTTGTTAAGAGATAATTCTCTTCGATCCAGATGCTTCCATGTGAAGTGCAGTGCAGAGAAAAGAAAAAGGGAGAAGGAAAATTGATGGAAAGCCCTGAAAGCAGAGAGGGAAGAAGTCGGCAATTTCTCTCCCTTTAACACTTCACGCACTGGACTTGGGAAGCAGCTGAAAGGTTCCTGTGCAGAGTACAGCGTGGTGGGGTCTGAGAAAGACCCCTGCACAGTGTGCTTACCTGTGAAGAGCTCTGGGAGGAGGATAGTCCTTTCCAGGCTGGGTAGGGTACTGACACATCGGGATTTCATCTGAAAGGTGATAGAAGATAAGATGGGGTTATCTTGCTCGTAGTATAATCTCAATAACAGTGAATACATGATCATAGATCTGTGAAAGTGCCTAGGAAGAGCTTCTCTTTACGTGACTGCCCTGAGATTCAGGCAAAGGATTTTGATCATCCTCAGCAGGTTTGGCATATTCTGTAGATGTAAAGGGTAGTAAAATCCTTCCCTCTGTGATTTGTATTGTATATTTCCAGCCATTTTTCACCTCTTCCTGCACTCAGACCCAAGGGCCTGCTCATGAGCAAACGAGTGAGATAAGGCGTGGAGGCATTGCTCACAGTCCTGCAAGGCGCGGTATGGCTGCTGCTTGGAAAGTGATGTAGCAGCATCTCCTTCATGTCTTTAGCATATTCCCTCCAGAGAGGAATGAACATATTTTCCTGGCATCTCTTGGGCATTTATTTCATTTTTGGCCACCCTTCCCCCCTTCTACCTGTGCCCCCTTGCATCTTGTTCCTGACCTCTGGACTTTATGCTTCAGTCTGGAGAGATGGAGACTTCAGTTATCTCTGGAAAAGCAAGGTTGTTGGTTTATAAACAATAAATCATGACTGGCAGCCCTGTTTTGTGGGACACCAAATCCTTCTAACGAGTAGCGATAGCTGGAAATCTAAGGCGCCTTTAAAAATCTCAACCTACATATCCGATATATTCTGCAGATGGTATACAAGCAGCCCCAGTATTTACAGAACTTCACTGATATGTCTCGCTTACCTGTTTACTTGCCCCAATCTAAAATATCCCATCAGCAGACACTATATATTTTGCTCTGAGAAGGCAATTCCTTTTTATCTTCCATGAATTTGAAAATACACCAAGCTCCTCGAACAAAAAATAAAAATAATAATGAGGCAGACAGAAGCAGTATAAATCAATACAGCACTATTGATGTCAACAGAGCTATGCAAATATATACTAGCTGAGGATGACACATAAAATCAAGCACTAACTTTATACGGAAAAAGATAGAAACAACAGCAGCAATATTAAATACACTTTTCAGCTATGCTCAAAATGGATTGTGGAATAAGTCATCGTTGTAATATGTAATTTGAGAGGGCTGTGAATTCTTCTGTGAGCATGTTGCTTCAGGAGAGGAAGAAAAATCAAAGCACAGCCTTGCAAGGAACATTCCCCCCCTGATATTAACAATAAAACGGTAACACTGCTTGGCTTTAAATAACAATTCTAACCAGGTTTTGAGGGTTGTTGTAAATTCTGCTCTGCCCCAAAGAGTCAGGGTTGCAACACTGCCGGAACGAACGCCATTGCAGGCAAGTGATTTGTGTCAGTATTGGTCAGCTCGGAGCTTTACTAAAAACATCATTATTTCAGAAATCATTTCTGCCTGCAATGAGCGTCATGGTCGGACTGCAGGCAAAGTTCCCAGTGGGGCGCTGGGTCTGCTTGGATAAAGCCCCTAAAGACTAAATAAGAAACATACCGGTGTCATTAGTGACTGTGCTGCTCTTTTTAGCAGAAGAAGCTGTTGGGCTCACACAAAGCTGGGGTGGTGACAGAACGATGTATCTTTTGGTTAAGCTGCCAGTCCAGCGTTGGTTTACCAGCACAAGACTTACCATATGCATGAAGCCCCTTTGTGAGCTGATGAGCTCCTCCTGACGCTGAGGTTCCCTACTGTCAAACCCGACCACAGAAACGGGTGGTGGGTAAACAAAGCTAAGAGACAAAATTACTTAATAAATCCACAGCTTAGCAATTAATGCATGCGCCTACCCCATAACTTCTTCATGTAGCAAACTTGTATGAGTTAAATATTCACCTAGTATTCATTTCACAGAATGGAATTATTCCCCATACACATTAACTGAGACAATTACTGAAACACCAAGATCAGATTAGCTACTGTATCTTGAAAAGAACAAAAAAGAAAAGAAATCATTGCTGCAGCAAATTGCAGAAGTGTTAAAAGGCTCAAAAGGTTGTTCAGCTAGTAGACAATTTTAAGTAAAGCTAATAAAACATGGCCACTTCATTATTCATTCATGAGAAAAGGCCGAGTTCAGACACTGCATTTCAGTAGAGAAGACGGTCTATAATATCCTGTCTTTTGTTCATCATTTCCATGATCTCCATACACATCTTGTTTATGTAGCAATTCTTTTAGCGCACTGAAGACCAACCCAGCGAAGTCAAAGAAGAAATCCCCACCATTTTAATAGGCTTTAAATCCGGTCCTGATCACCCTCTTTCCAGTTCTGGGACGGAGCCTCAGAGTGCAGGAACCTCATGTTGGCAGCACTCAGTGCTTTCCAGGGAATAACCTCTCCCTTGTTTCACTGAATCCTTATGAAAAGCCTGGGTCCACTCCTCCTGAATTCAGTTGCAAGATTCCCTTTGCCTTAAATTTATAGCAGGACTGTAGGATCCAGATCAAGAGCCACATCAGGAGATTTGTGATCCATTTTCTGGCTCTGGTTCTGACACGCATCGTGAATACTGGTGTGCAAATTACTCCGGTCATTTGTTCTTCGCTCAGACCGTCCATGGAAACAGGGAAGGAATTAATTTCTCTGTTTGCAAAGTGCCTCGATGCTGCTCACTACAACAGTCGTGAGCCAAGGCTGCTGTGGTCTGAGGACATGCGGCCTCAGGCACTAAATGCTACGGTGAGCTGAGGTTTCCAAAGTCGGCTAGAGAATTTGGATGCAAGTTATAGGAATTTTAATAGGCATCCAAATCACCAAGGCAAGTTTAAAACAGCATCTTTAAGCATCGCTAGCCATAATCACTCCAGCTTTTTGCTCCAGTCATTTTCTCCTGCATATCCAGTTAGTCATTATTTCTTTGTATTCTCCCTGCCTCTTTCCAGGCAGAGACCTAGCCATAAAACTTCCAGGAGTGTTGCCTTCTGTCAAATGAAGCAAAACACCAAATGATTAAATAAATAAGCAGCATCAGGGTTCACTGAACGAAGATTTTGGTTAGGAAGAGGTTGTTTTATGATTTTAGTGATCTGATGCGCCTTATCTTCATCTTCTCCTTTTCCTGTCAGAGTGTTCTTGCCATTTAAAATTGAATCTCTTGATTTGCCATTTTCTCCAGTTCTCCATGCCGCTTACTATAATTACAGTTCTTCCACTTTCCAATGCAGCTTTTAAACACACTATTATTTATATTTTTTAATCCTTTTTTTCCCGAGACTGAAATTTATTTGTAATTTTTCAGAAAAAAAATCTCCTAGTTAAAAACCAACTACCATGGATTATTGAAGGGGGAAGGGGAGGAAAATAGGATAGGGAGGGTTATCACTTGTATAGGATGCAGGTGGGCTAAAGGAAAACAGCAAGTTTCAGCTCTAAGGGTTGGCCAGATCTCTTCAGCACCAGACGGATGGGATCACGAACCCCTTGAGGTGGGCATAATCGTCGTGTTCTCCCTGCTGGGCGCTGCGCAAGCAGAGGTTCTTGCTTGTGACCATTACTTCTATAGGCTGTCCCAAAACAAATAAAAGCAACAATAACTTCGTAATAAATAAATATGGACCCTCCGATAATGAAAAAATGGTATCACAAGGATATCAAGAATAGGCCAGGTGCCCCTTCAGTTTAGTATTTTAACCTGGCTTTCGTAAGGAAATAAGCCCATGGAGTTACGCTGGCTGTCGATCATCTCTATTGACTTTTAAACCCATTGGTGAAACTCAAATTTGCCAGAGCGGTAGAGGGCTCAGAGACAGGTCATGAAACAGGGCAGCAGCGTAAGGAAAGGCTGCGGCACGAGCTCGCCCTTCCCAGACACCGGAGTGAGATGGAGGCCGGGATGCTTGGACAGTGCCATGGGGACACGCCATGGGGACACGCCGTGCGGAGCCGAGGCTTTCCCCTTCCCCTTGGCACTGCGGCAGCTCTGCAGAGACTGCTACATCCTGTTTGTTACACATCAAGCAAACAAACACTGTCCTGGGGGAGAGGCCATATTTTAGCCCTTATTTCAATCATTTCTGTAGAAGTTCTTTTGAAAAAGTATGCAATGATCCAGTGAGGCTTTCAAAGAACAACCTCCCCCCAGTGTGGGTGGTAATACAAAACACACTGCTTTCAGACCTAGCTGCCTCCAGTAACGGCAGATAAAGCACTTTATTTCACCTCTTTCACAGTAGTACCATGAAAGCCTACTGCCCTAAGTCATACTCGGGAGCCTGCATTCACACTGCTCCTCATCCCCTCATCCTCTCTCAATATAGTCTTTTACAGCACACCTTAGAAGATTACAATAGTGGGTTGATCAAGGACCAGCTTTTGAAGGTCCCTTTAACAGAGCTGCTGTAGAGCAATGTCCCAGCCCTGCGGCAGTCCTCCCGGCTTCATTGTAAACGATGGCTGGTACGACACATGCTGAATTTCTCTGGGAACGCCACACCACACTAGAGGCTGGAAAAAATGCTAGACACACTTCAAGTAGTAAATACCTTTTCTGAACATCTTAACTTAATAGGGCTTTATTATTTCAGCCAACTGTAAAATCAGAACATGACTCGCTAGCCTGACAACGTTATCTTGTCAAGATCCCAATTTGTTGACTGTTGGAGGTTTTTCTTTCTTGTTGTTTTCTATTTGCTTTTGGTTTATCCTCAATTCTCTTTTCATTTCCATTCGTATTGATTTTGCAATTTTCCTTTCTGCTTTTCACATTTCACACACTTAGATTTCAGAGATTTTTTTTCTTTTCTTCCTGCGTTGGTATTTAATATGTGCATTTGTCTCCATGCTTAAACATATGGAGCCTCGATATCTTATCAGCTTCATAGAACTCCCACCAAGACTTTTCTTCTTTTGTTTTCACTTGGGTCACAGTAATGGTATTCTGGCAGCTGAGCGTTGGGACCTCTTTTCGACTAAATAAATCAAAACAGAAAAATAGAGTACAGGGCTTCCTTTGATAACTCCTCTGGTCTTTAAGCAAGTGCACAGACTCAGAGTTTACAGCCATATTTATAGCATTGCTGAACAAATCTTAGGGTTTTAGCAGAAAGTCTTATTCTCTTCTTTATTCTTAACATGTTAAAGTAAAGGGAAGTACAAATGGCAGGAGTGTGAAATATGATCGGGCTCACTATTTCCAGTGGGTGCAATATTCATGGGTACAGCTCCGAAAAGAGAGGGTGCGACTGTCTTCAGGCCGCGGGTTTAACACAGGGCAGGTGGGCAACGCCACTTACACAGGTCTTTCCGCACAACAGGCTACGAGCTGCTCTCCAGATGCTTCACAAGCAGCCTCGGCTCCAGGGACAGCATTTCTGTGACCGTGGGACTCTTTGCCCGCCCTTCTGTGCGCTGTCTTGCCCTTAGCCACCGGCATAAATTGCAGCTCAGAAGGGGAGGCATCATGGCTGTGCTGTACAGTGCCTCCCAACGGGCTAAATGGCATTTGTGGTTCTCCTCCAGTAGAGCTTGTACGCAGAGCCATAGCTGGAGGGGAAAAATGTACCTCCTCCTCCGCCCAATACTGCATTTAAGAAGCTGTTATATGCTGCGTGGTATGTAGTACCAACCACATAAAAACTAGGTTATGGTAAAAGCAAATGTACTTCTGTTTAACTTTACTGCCATGAGTAGTCCCATTTGAATCTATGTGATTAATCAGAAGCAAAATTGTAAGCGTATGAATAGGCGTGGGCAGGACCAGGACACCACAATTCAGCAGGTTGAATCCCCTCACTGCAGTGGTCTCCATCAGAAGCAGCACAGCGCACACATTTGCTGAGGACGAAAGATTGTGCCTGGCCAATGTATTTCTTATATTGCCATGACCTCATGGCAGCACGAGTGCTTATCCAGTCTGTTTTCAATCCTTCTATAATCATGATTTGTTGCTTTTGTTAAACAGCTTAATTTACTCATTCTGATATTTTTAACTGAAAAAGAAGCACCCAGTTTCAGTGAGTTCTTGGCTTTGTAGAGCAGGATATGATCTACTCTTACCCCAAATCTTTGCTGTCCGACAGTATTTCTAGAGTGTTGGCAGCTGAAGACAAGTGGCTGTTCAGTAATTTCAGCTTTTAAATAATAATAAAAAAAGACATTAGCCTTCAGGGTTTTGAAAAATAGTTTTAAAAGTCTATAGTATAGTATATAGTGTATGAATCACATCCTTTCACAATGAGTTGTTGAACATAGTTTTCACAAATCAGCCCTGTAATTTTGCTGGCTATTGCCTTGATTTTAGAAAATTTGGACTTCAAAGTTTTGAGAGCATGAAATCTCTCTCTCTGTAATTACTGAGAATCCATTTTTTTTTAAAGACTGATTTTTGAAATTGATATGAAATTAATTTACCTAGGTTGAGTCTCAGAAAATTAATTCTGTATTCACAGAGTAAGTTGCAAGTTCAGGGAGGATATGCTATGTTCATCATACAAATGAGAGTTAATAACTGTTTTAAGCACTGTATGCATCTCAGTCTACAGTGTGGAGCTGCAAAAGATGCTGAAGATCTGTATTACAAAGATGAAGAGGATTGGGTCAAACAGCATTAATTATTCTGTATTTTTTTCATTTTTGTTATTCAAGCCCTCATAGGCAGTGTCAGATGTTGCATTTTGCCAGGAAGCCCTTTCAGAAACACTTCAGACTTTGTTTTCCATGTAAAGAGCTATGGTTTTCCAGGACTGATTCTCCAACAGTGAGGTGTAAATGAGGCTCCATTTTTGGTAGCTTAGCTAGACTAGGGTTGTCCAATAATAAAGCTGTGACAAGAGGAAAATTGTTGGCTGATTTATCATTTTTCCTCAGAGTAGGAAAGATTCTTCTGCCCAATTTTATCTTGAAGAAAACCCAAGAAACCTCACGAATACGAATATAGCAGAACGCCGCGTTTTGTCAGTATGTGGAAGGCACTGAGATGTCTGCCATGGCCTCAACAGCTCACAACACTCCTGTAGTGTTTCAGTAGAGGAATTTTGTTCCTCTAAAGAGCTGGACGCTCCTGAGGAGCCAAGCTGACCTTTCCAGAGTTTAGGAGTGCTGTAGCAATGGAGATAAATCAAAGACATTGCAGAGAAAATGACCAACATTGGAGCAACCAAAATTTAGGGAAAGCCAAGACTGAACTTTTATTTGTGTAATAAACAATGATGATGTAAAAACCAAGAAACAGTAGCAATATAACAACCTGTAAAATAAATTCCAAGCACAGTACTGTACATTTTAGACAATCAAAATTACAATCCCTGAGCGTACAAGATTAATTAAACTGTGACAGAAGGCAGTATTTTCCAAATTGAGTGAGATGATATACTTAGAAGAATCCCGAGTACTAAAATGACATAAAATTCAGGAATACCTGCTCTTTCAGATTTATAGATCTGCAACCTCAAGCTCTCCAGTTGCTTTACTGAATCGGCCATACAGCCTCCCTGTAGACAAAAAAAAGAAAAGGATACCCAAGTTGGACAGGGTTGCGTTTTCTGCTCTTCTCCCCTTTCTCCACTCTAATCTCCCCTTCCTCCCCCTCATGCTCTCCTTCTCACTAGTGGTTGATGAAGGCCTGTCTGGGTTTTTTTTATTATTACTGTTTTATTAGAAGTTCAGTTCCTGCTGTGTCTGAAACATTCTGCGATAGCTGGAGAATAAGTCAAATGTGACACTACATAAAATAAGAGACTTGAGTAACTGCGATAGGAAGAGATTTACAATCTGAGTATGTAAAGCTTTGTGTTGTTGTTTTTTGTTAACACTTAATTTCGCTTCTGTGACTGGACTCACATTTTCCTGTATTAAACTTTCACCCAGCTTCTCCCTTCAGGTACGCTGGGAGAGCTGAGTAAGTGCATTTCCTGAGATACCCTGTTGAAGGATTAAAATGTGAGTGGTTTGGCTGAATTACTGGGGCCCAGGGGAAAAGTCTGGGGACAAACCCCAGATGATGAGACACGGTCAGACGATGGGAGCTGTAATCACCCAGGTGAAGCATTGACCTACTGGAAAGTAACTGAAGAGACCATGTTAAGTAAGTCGAAGTAACCCTTGCTCCTGGTGGCAAATTGTCCCCACGTCCCACCTGGAAGGTTTCACTTACTGAGTTAAGTCACAGCTCTCAGGGAGGCTGCCGTAACGCTTCTAGTAAAACCAGAACTGATCTGTACCCCACATTTCTAAGTTTTCTTAAAAAAAAAACCCAAAACCAAAACCAAACTCACCCATCACCCCACCCATCTTCTCCTCCCATCACTCTTTAAAGATCTGTCAAGCAGCAGGTTTATTTTTGCTGAATCCAAATTTAGGGTGTTTGGGAACAAACCAACCAGGGACACATTTAAGAGAAAGACTCCTTTGCATTTTTGGCACAATGCGCAAGCAAACAAATCTCTCTCTGAACACTTATATCCACCACCATCCTTTCTTGCTCCCGCATTTCTCTGAGCTGAGAGTCACTTGAGCAAGTTCTGTTCTGGCAATAAGGAAAATAAAACAATATTCATATTCTACATCATGTTAATAAAGCACCGTCTGACTCTCTCCATTCCAGCTGCCAGAATCTAGCAAAGACTCCCCTTACAGTGAGAGAGTAGGTACCTCCATCGGACTGCCATATCACAGCCCCATCCTGTCTTGTTCTTCACGCTCCCTTGCCTGCGTTCACTCCCTCTCTTTCTTTCTCATCAGACGCAAGCTTTCTGGGGCAGCAAACGCTCTTTATGTTTTACATTTGCACAGTAGCAAGTACAATGCAATTCCTGCCCTTAGGCATTAGCACAAAACAAGTCTTAAAAGGAGTATTACATATTTGCCGCTACACATGGCTTTGTGTAGAACACGGCTCTGAACTTGGCTTGGCCACAAACATCTTCTCTATGGATGAACGAGCCAGAGGGAAGCAAGTCCATGGGACCCCTAGGAGCAGGGTAAGGAGAAGGGCTGCAGGGTGGTTGCATGGGGCACTGGAAAGCCCCTTGACCTCGCGTGACTTGAGGAGGAATTTCGGCACCAAGGGGAGATTGGATGACTGGGTGCTTGCAAAGCTGGTCACTGCTGAGCAGCGTAAGCACCTGCGACCTTGCTGGGTCCAGCCAGCCACAGTGAGCCCAGCTCCTGGGGAAAGCTGAGCGGAGGCAGGCAGCAGCCTCCACTGCCATGCTTGCCCCAGGGCAGGAGACAGCAAGAAGGCTGTCAGAGGCCACCACCCAGGTGACTTTGACAGCTGACAAATATCCTGGTGGAGAATGACCCATTCATCAAAGGCAAAATTAATTATGGATGAGATTTGAAGGAACCGTTCAGGAGTGCTGTGTTTGGTTGTTAGGTAGTGGTGGTCCGGGCTCTCAAGGTCACCTCTGAAGGGGATGTTTAATGCCCAGCTGACACTCCCGTTTGATTTCAAGCTCCTTTTAAAATTCATTTGCACACTTCCTAGCTAGCTCAGATACACCCTGGATTAGTAACATACACCACTGCTCCTCTCAGCTCCTTCTTCTTTTGCTGCCTTTGAGTATTCCAACTTCTCCTTTTGCTCTTATCTCGGATTTTATATCTATCTGCAGTGTCTTCTCTCTGTGCTGCTCTCATTTCCCTTCTCTGTCCCTCCGTGTAATCCTTATCCTTTTCTGTGCTTCGTTTAATCCTGGCTGCCCGATTATGCAAATCGCACATTTACATTTTGACAGGGCTCCTCCACCCCTTTTCACGTCGTTATTTGTAATACAAATCATTTCCCCTTGCTTCCCCCAGTTCCTAGCTGCCTCTCAGCTTCCTCACTGGGATGTCGTGTTGAAAATGTGGGGCTCAGCCGTGATCCTTCCTCCCACCCTGTGCCAGCAAGGCAGTACAGGGTGCCCTAACCCCGCTGCACAGGACAGCTCGGAGGAGCACATTGACCTCCCTCTTCTGCTGCTTTGGCTGAGAAGAGAGAGAGAAATGTGTCTTCTCACCTGACCACCCACCTCCCCGCCAGCGGGTGCGGAAGGGCTGTGGTTGCAAGAAGCTGAGCTGGTGCTCAGCGTGGTTGAAGTGACCTCCCTCTCTTTTCTCCTTTGCATCAATTGATGCAGGTTTCTAGTCATTTTTTCAGGTTGTTGTGGTTTTACATCTATTCCCCCAACGATTAGCTGTACTTGTCTACTGTACATCTAGAAAAAAAGTCACCCTCAGTGCCCTTAAAAATAAAGTTCGGGTAGAGAAATGAAATGCTATTTCTTCCATAACTTAGTAAAACAAGATTTTGCAATAGCATCTTCCACCTTAAGTTGCATTTATTACTACTGTACTCCGCACCAGATATTACACTGCCCTCACCTCTATAACATTTAAGGTTTTTCCAGTAGAGTAGCATCAGTTTCTGCTTCTGCTCACCCTCTTCCTGGGAGGAGATTTGTTTCTGCAGACTAGTGTTTTATTTGGGTAAGGCCTTATTTATCTTAATTCTAAGTACATCCTGCTCTGCGTTTACATTGGAGAAGGCAAGGTCAGGGAAGTATACATCTTATTTAGACTGGAAAGTGCTGAAGTCTGAGCGCTCCTGGTGAGGATTCTCCCAGCAGTAGGCATTATTCTTACTGCTCTCTCATGATGACCTTCATTAGCTCCCACATGAGTTCATTACCTCATTTCCCAAGAAAGCTTCATATCTGTGGCACGTTACGCAGTGGTAAAATTACATTTAAAAGTACAAGAGGCATCTTAGCTTCGCTGGACTGGGGCCAGACTTACACAAAACCCCACTGGCATCTCCAATCTTAACCTACCTTCTTGACACTGCCAGTACAGAGGGATTATTTGCACGTTAGCTACAGATGCAGCAACACAGCCCCAAGAGATGCCCGTCCCCAAAGGTAAGAGAAGCAAAGGCTGGGAGTGAAGCGGCATCACCCACAGTTTACAGAGAGGCAGAAACAATTAGCCCAGGCTGAGCAAGAAGCCTGCAGGAGAGCTGGCAGCCGAGCCTGGGCACACTGAACCACGCGCCATGAAGTTTGCTGTGTGATTTACGTACATATGAATTTTTATAACAGGAATGTATTTTTCCTCTACTTTCTCTGTCAAGCTTGAGTGGGCGCACGGTTACAAGACAAAATTGCCTTTGCTTTCCAACAGTGCTGTCCCCGCCTGTTTTCCATTGCTGCTCTCACACCCATTCTTCTTTGTCATTTCCAGCCCTGTTCCAACCCCCCATCTTTGCTTCGCTCCTTTTCTTGGGCAAGACAACATGGAAAATTCGCATTGCTGAGGGCACGGTTCGTACGTCAGAGCGCTTCCTTCTCTCCCTACGGCTCCCTATTTTTCTACACGCATTTACCTTCAAACTTTTGTTTTAATCTCCCTTTTATCCATGTCCAGATAAAGCCCTGTTGGTTTTCTATCCAGTCCAGCCCCTCATTTACATTCCCGGTGCGTGCCTTTCTATACTTAGATTCAACTTCCTTCCCTGTCTTATCACCCCTCTTATCTGCTACCTTCAGCTTAATGTCTTTTGTCTTCCCCTTTTCCTCCCCCTCTCCTTTTTCTGTCCATTTTTAAGTGAACTCTTCATGCACCACTAAGCCCACTCCATCACGGCACTGCCGTTATTTCCAGTCCCGAGCGCTGGCTGGCCTAGGCATGCCTCCCCTCGCCGACGGAGCAGCGGCGTGCATCCCCTGCATGCACCACTGGATAAATGGCCAGCATTAGAAATGTTCTGCGAGATGGAAGCCTGTGGCAGTGCTAATGTGCCACCACTAGTGCATCTTGCTGCAGTCATCACATCAGTCCTGGGGGAAATTACAGAGAGATGATCTACAGCACTAGGCCTCCCGTTTTAATCCTGGCTCTTTTGCATCCTGCCGGAGAGAAGTACTGTCGCACTAGCAGCTGGAAATGACTGGCCTTTTATCACGGTGTTGCAGTATCATTGCTTATTTCACTGCGTGTTTGCTCCCATCGCGTGCCGACTGTTCAGTGCTAAGAGAAGATGCAGGGGAGCTGGACCAGGAGAGGGGAGGAGATGATTAACGCTAATGGCCGGGACTGGCAATATGAGGCTGATAATGGCTGCTTGTTGCTTTTTTGCTAGCGGAGTAGAGCAATAGCCGTATGAGAAAGGGAAAGGTCAGATACTGAGGGAAATAGAAGATACTTAAAGCTAAATGCCAGAACATCAGTTTAGCGAACTAAGGAAATATTTCCCTCTTTGTGCGTTATGGGCCTCCTGAACGGCAGGGCAGGGCTGGGAGGTGCCACCACTGCCCCTGCTCTGCTCCGCGGCCACGAAAGGGCCGCTGCAACGGGGAGGGTTTTTCTAAACGGTTCTTTGGCATCAGTCAGCGCGAGCACTCAGTCACGTTTAAATACGATTGATGTAGCCATGGATCGCTTGCTTATTGAGACTTGGGGGTGAAAACCTGCCTATAATGAAACGGTCACTGCCGTTATCTTTTGTGCGGCTGTAACCATTTTGGCTGGAGCACCGGGGCCTTCAGAGTTAAAAGCTCAGCTGCAGCTTCCCACCTCGGGCTGTAGGGACTTGTATTCCCAGTGCAGCAGTCACGGGTCAGGCTCTGTAGTATATACATCCCAGGAGGCTGTATGCGCGTAGAGCCTGAGAAATCCCGGACACTGCTTTGAACTTAAATTATTAATACCCACCTCAAGGCTTCCTCGAGAAGACGAGCTGAAAACCACAGTCTGCGTTTCACTCGGAGGGTACTCCACCTTTATGTTTGTGTCAAAAGAGGGGACTTTCACAAATGCCTTTGTTGCCAGGGGCTTGAATTATGTACAGGGAACTTGGCGCTCTGCTGCATCGCAGTAAACAACAGCACATTTCTATGGATTTATTAATTGGTTTTGTATGCATTTATTTTTCTGTAGTGGTTTAAGCAAATAAAATGAAGTAACCAGAGGATTTTTACTGAGTTAATTAAAGAGGAGAGCAGTTCCAGGCAAGCATGACATTAAAGACTTGCCAAATACCTCTTTTCTGAAAATACTACCAGCCACTTTAAAGTCTGCTCCAATTCTCAGGCTCTAATGGAAAGTCCTTTCCAGACAAACTGGTTCAAGTTCCAAAACAAGTCATCTGTCTACAAGTTTGGAAAGGGGAATGGACAGGAGAAAAAGGGCTTTTTATGGGGAAAATAGGGGAAAAAAAGAGTATCCGAGATAATAGCTTAAAAATTCTGTGAGTGTCCCCCTCCCAAAGCATTTTAAGCGTCTTGGTTCTGTCTGTGGCTCCCAAGTCAGGGGTAGTGTGGTGAACCAGAGCCTCAGCGGCTTCAAAACTGAGTCTGAATTTGGTCCTAGATGTCTAAAATCTGTTTGATTTAATACTCTCGCGCTCTTTTCCCACGCTTTAAAGTTCTGTCCTGCTGTGCTGGCTTTGACAGGAAGCCCAAAGCAGTCATCAGTTTCTATAATCAAGAAATTTGCCACAAACAGCTCTTTATTGAAATCAATGAGCGATCTGACCTGTTAATTTCTGAAGTAGCCTCCTGTATGCAGAGAGGCTCTGCAATGTTGTCTGGCTCTCAGATGTGAGAAATGACACTTTGTATTGCTCGTGGGGTGCTAAAAATGTATAGATGTGAAATAGATTGGGAGATCTGCCAATACAAAGTTAATGGAAGTTCTCATAATTTCCCCAAGTGACATTACTGACCTGGGCTTGAAGTGAAGCCAGGTCTGGTTTCACATCCTCTAACATTTCACTAAATGTTAAACGATTGAGATAGAATTTTTATTAGGTATGCCAGTATTTCATAATTCACCACAACCTCTAGATATATATTTTCCTTTTACAGTCCAGGAGATGTTTGTTATGGTCTTTTGAGATGCATTAAAAGGGTGTTAGTACAAATAAAGCTCCCTTCCTTATTCTCCAGGCAAGCTGCAAAAGCAATTTAATATCAGCACACGGGATACCTGGTGTGCTGCTTTAACACATAAGGATCCAACAAGTACATTTCAATGCTCTCGAGGGCAGATGTTTGATGACTTAGAGCTGCTGCAGTGGGAGAAGGTAACACAACGATGCCGCGGGGAGAAAGACCTTCGCAAAGGCAGCCCACCAACAGTGTTATTTTTCAAAACGTACCCACTCAACCCAATGGCACCCACAGCAGGGAAACATAAGGTAAATTAGTGACCTTTCGGGCCCAGATGTTAAGAGAGTAGAATAGCTGAGAAATCCAGGGGCTAAGGTCAAGATAAAGAGTGCTGCATAAATGCAACAGCTGTAAGACACTGAAAAGGCATCAGAGACTGTGAGCACCAGGAATATATAAATCACTCAGAGCAATCTGCTGCAGCAAGGCGTGCTGGTCTAGACAGTCTCTTTAAACTATTGCCAACACTTTCCAAAAGTGCGTGATTAAAATTAGGCTTCCCAAGTCCATATTTAGAAATCGAAAAGCACCAAAAGTACTGAGCACCCATCAAAACATATGGGCTCACAAACCCTCTGGAAATCAGGTCACACGTTTGAGGCAGAGATTTCTGTGCCGAGTTGCCCCGGAACTGTGAAGGGTCTTGGTCAGAGAGCACTCCCCCCTCCACCCCCCTTCAGATCCAGCCTAAAGAAACATTTAAGAATCAACTTCTAGGTTATGAAGAGCTTTGACCTATATAGAAAACCCAGAAGCCTGAGCAGCAGGGCTAATGAAATATGATTTCCAACATTTCTTTTCCACCTGGATTTCCTGATACCTATAAAGAATGACTTATAACAGGGTCTCTCTTCTTTATACTCACCTCATTTTCATAAAACTTGCGTAACTTCAGCATCTCGTCATGGGTGGTTTGAGTTAGCCCATGTTTTCAAACATCTACTTGCTTATTTGGAAGTATGCTCAAGGATTTGGGGATCCTGTCACTTATAGTAAAGGTTACATAAACCACATAATGACAAACTGAAGGGCTTTGTGTTGTTTATGCGTCTGCAGCTTCTCTAATTTATTACAGGAATTTTACTACGTAGAACTCTTTCCAGGGCTGCGTGTATGCTTACAGAGACCTGTTTGAGTCTTGTTCTGTCAATCTTTTTGTTGTTTAAGCAGCCTCAACTTACACGAAGCTGGTTTGTACTAATATATTCTCCAGTTACTATATTCTCCAATTTGCTTTACTGAGAAATTTTCATGAAACATTCTAAAAGCTGGGGGGGGGAGGGATAAATCAGCTTTAATTGGTAGCATATGGCCAAAAAACCCCAGTTAGCCACACCATCAAGATTTTTTTTTTATCTTATGAATTTACTTTGCAAGTTTCCTTGTTTACTAACGCACCAGAATCAATTCACAAAAGGATGTAACTCTTCAGATCAGATGGGACATAAACAAACATTATTCCACTGGATTAAGACACAAGTTTCTGTAAACAACGCTGAGTATTCCGCTTTGGCAGATGCAATTTCTGTGACCCCCGGCACCTACCTGTGCTCTCTGCCAGCAGGGGATGTGTCAGGAGGGTGCTGGGTTCAGCGTTCCGAGCAGCAACAACAGCAATTACCTTGGGCACTAGAGAGACTGAGCGTTCTTACAGAGGACACCAGGCTCCACGCATAAAGCTGACCAGCAGAAAAAATCCCATGAACCACCGGGTTTCTTCCTCCACCAGATCTGACTTCAGTCAGATAATTAGAGTTCTAATTTATTTATTGCTCATTAGTTTTTTTAAGGCTCTGATCTTGTAAACACTCCTGTGTTTGTGTTTATTGCTATGGTTTCAATTGTTGCACAAAACTGTTGCACAAAGTTCAACTGCTGTGTTATTCTTTCTTACCGAATCGAGCCCTACGAATATGGCCTATTTAAAATTAAAATTAGGCAGTGATTAACAACTATTTCCCAAATCAAGAGGAAACAAAAAAGCCCTATTGAGACAACACAAAGCTGTATGGCTTCTGACAAATTTGCCTGTTCCCCAGTCCTTGTCCCATTTGGGCTTTACTGGTAGAAAGAGGAAACTCACAAAAATACTGTTGTTCTCTCAGAAAGGTGTGTTTTTCCATTTAAAATAGCTTTGAGGAAAATACCCGACCAGCAATTTAGAATTGGTTTTCTCAAAGCATAACAAAACATACTACAGCTCATACATATGTACATATAAACACAAAGAGACGTAAACAAAACACTTTAAAAATCCTTGATTATTAATATGTGTATTTTCTAAGCATTACTGGCTTCAAGACAAGCTTACCTTGAAAACACACGTGAAGGATCTTTACTGCTCTGACAGATGCTAAGAGCAGCTGCAAGGCCCTCTGCGGAGATCCTGGGGCGCAGCTTTCTCGTGCTCGCAGGTGAGGCTTTTTAACCCCACCCTGCGGAAGGGTGAGAGCGTGCCCTGGCTCCTATAAAGAGCCTGGAGCAGAGAAAGGGGGCACCAGGAACAGCCCCGTTTGAAGAAAAGTTTCACGGGGAGTTGAGCTGTGCTCTGATTTCTGAGTTACCCAGACAGCTGAACCTCAAGGAGGTGAAGTGTTCTGCTCGCTCAGTCAAGGTCAATCACTGCCAGAGTATTTGTCATGTTTCTCTCTCTGGCAGCTGTCAGAGTAAGGGGAGGCAGCTGGCTACAGCGATGAGCTAATGAAGCTCATCTGGTACATTAGGTAGAAGAGGTGTAATGCAGAAGATTGCACGTTCAAACCCTACTATTAACTCATGCAAAAGTTGGCTGTGTGTTCTTTCCTGAAGACAGAGTGGAGGCTTGCCGCGTCATTACTGGGAATAAAGATGATAAATGACAGTTGCTTTTCTAACCATGTGCATCTTTTCTTTTCCCTCCAATGGGACTCAAGTTGCTCCTGAGATCCACTTGGGGCAGCTACCGCTCCGGGTTTTTTGTCCTCATGCATTTTATCAAGCCACTAGAAAGCATTTGCTCTTGGATGAGAGCACACGTTTCTTTGCACGCTCAGTGATTTGCAATCCTGCCTGTCCCTGACTGGGCTGAGGAGCCCTATGGTGGTGTGAATCCCCCAGTCTGGACCTGTTTGGTCCTCCCCTGGGTGTACACCAGGCTGTAGAGCTCTTAACTGTGCATCAGGGATCGTGCAGGGCCCTTTCTCTGGTTTAGGTGAAACTACTGAATAGGAACGCTCAGCGTCTGGCTCTGATTCTGTGCTCTACCACAAGTTCCCTAATGGGCCATCGGCAAAGCGCATGGAGGGCAGACAAATGCAGGGTTTGTTTTTGAACCCAGACCCTGCACAGAGAGCTGATTCCCAGAGGCTCAGCTCGTGTTAAGCCAGATCCTTAGGAGAGCTCAGCACTCAGTAATATCCATGCTGATATGAGAGCTGGGTTGTCTGGAGAGCTCAGCATCTGTGCACTGAACTCTCTTGAAACCATGGGAGTTTCTCCTGGTACTTGAATCAAAGCCAAACTCTTTCTGCCCTCTGTCCTTCCATGTAGGAAAACACTGGCCTTCATCTCTCCAAATGAAATTCTCAGCCCACTAAACTCAAGAGAACTTTTGCCTTTAGCTTCGACCTAATAGCAGGATTTCTCTGACTCTGCCTCAGTCCCCACCAGTAAAACTGGGAGTGTCATACGTCTCCTTCCATTACACCTGGTTTCTGAGCTCTCACGGGTGTGCACAGCAATGGTGTCTGCTGCTCTCGAGTCTTCTGGGGGCTAAAGGAATGAAAAATGCTTTAAAACATTTAATGACAAATTTAGCGTCTTTTCAGGGGAGTCCTCAACCAGCTCATGGGATTCATATGGCAGAATTAATTTGTCTGTAAATTAATCCACAAAAATGCTAGTACCCCTGGGGACTTATTGATACAATATAAAGTTACAGATAACATCTTTGCCAATGTTCTGTAGTATCAATGCTGTTGTCTATCTTATTTTCTCCCTTATAATTTCTTCTTGTCGGTCTTTTACGTGGAACTAGCATTTTTGTCCTAATTAGACAATTACACATTATGATGCACTAATTTGTTAACCTATGTTCACAAATCTTTTAATTACAGCAGTCGTCTTTGATGTGCTGTTATTATTCAGCTATGGCAGTAAACAATTCAACAGCTAACTGGAAGGAACTCATTATTTTCTGAGAGACATTGTCATTATTTTTCAAAGTATTTTTTCCCTAGAATACAGACGGAGAATAACCAGAGAAATACACGGAGAGAGTCGTCACAGAAACCAAACACCTCATTCCACCATATCGATAGTTATTACTGAAAACACAAAGATTTTTTCAGCATAAATAAGTTGGGGGCTTATCCTTCACGCTTGTAATCCCCAAGCTTCAAAACAGCCAGAGTGACAAGAAAGCCTTCTATGGAGGCAGCACGAGCGACAGCAACAGGTACCGGATACGTAGCCCTTCACCGTGCTTCCAGGTTTCAGTGTAAGCACGGCAGTTCGGTGGGACGCAGCCATACGGCAGAAGTTTTTGCTCATTTTTAAAGGTGGAGTAAAGACTCCACGTGCTTAATTCTCTTAGGTACCCTTAAAGAGAGTCTTTAGCCCTCCTGCTGACCTTATTTCTTGCTCAAGCAAAACATAGCCAGTGATGCTTTTTTTTTTCTTTCAATTACTGTCATTGAGCTGCCTTTAATCTTTGTAAGGATTATGTTAATATTGTCAAGCATTTTTTCCCCCTCTGGTGCAGGGAGGCACAGCTCCAGGGATCCCTGCTTGCGGTGATCCTTCACTTGTCTGGATGAGCTGTTCGCCTCCGAAAGCCCAGTGCTTTTGATGATGCTACACATATCCCACCACAGCAACGTTCATTTGTGGACAACGGCTTGGAAGTAACCTCCCTTCTGTTTTCAATGCAAGTAAGCAAGCTCGCGTCTTGCTGTGTATCTCTGCTGCAGTTAAAGGAATGGTGCTGCCTGGGGGAGCCCTGCTTACAGCCCTTCGGTATCTCTGTGACCTTGCTTTCCATCAATACTCGGAGCAGCTTTCCTCTGCAAGAGAGGGAGGCTTTGCGTTGGTGCCAGTGTTTGATGTGAGGCAGTCACCCTGCCAGCCGGCTGCCGCTCTCACAAACCCGCATGGCACATTTCACCGCGAGTCACTGCAGCCGCGAATCAGTGAGTCCTCACGCGCCCAGGCTCGAGCCTCTCGGCAGCCGTTCATCTTCCCCTTCTCCCCCTTAGGAAGGCATTGCACGCAGGTTTGGTTTTTAAGCAAAATAACTAGCTAAAGCTATCAAAATGGTGGAGGCTCGTGTTTTATCACCAAGAGCAGCATAAAGAAGCTGCTGCCCTGTTACGGTTGCAACGTACAGATTGCAAGTAGCAGACTGTGCGTCTGGACAGTCAGGTTGTCTACGTGAATATTTGCCAGATGCAGAGGCCAGATCTGAGTTTTTGGATGCTCCACTCTCCCAGGCCTGGGAAAGAATTTCTCCTGGTTTTGCATCCCTCAGAAGAGCAGCACCAGCCCCTGAGAGCTCCTGTGAGCGTAGGAAGGGGGAAAGGGGAGTGTAACCAGGCCATCTGTTGTAATACCACAAGTCATTATTGTTTTCAATAGACTATTTTTGGCCCAAACAGTTTCCCAATATACAAGCACTCACATACCCTTTTTGCTGGGAGTAGAAAGCAGTAGCTGTTATTGAGAACAAGAAAGCGAATGGCAGAAAATAGTGTCAGGTCTCCAAAGTAAAATCAGCTACCCCTCCTCATTCCTGGCAGATGTTTTCCTCAGCCCTTCTTAAAGAGCTGTGATCGTGGAGGTGTTCTGCCCTCTCCAGCAATCTCTTCCAGTGCTGAACCCTTCCTGCCCTCGGAGTGCTTTTTCTAATGCGTAATCTGTGTCACCTCAGCGGCAATTTAGGGCCATTATTGGTTGCCCTACCCACTTTCCTGGAAGAGAGGAGCAGAGCAGAGCAGACAAGATAAGAGCGAGAAGAAGGGAAGACATCCGCTCTGTTTCCTGGGGAGCAAGCCTGTGTCGACCTTTCTGTAGTTTTCAGCTTGTTTCATTTCTCGTACATGTACTCTGGTTTCCGCTCCATAAAACCCAGCAGCGAACGCGCCATGGTGAGACGATCAGCAAGAACTTAGAGGGTTCGTTTTGTCACAGTTTTAAAATGTCAGATTAGGCTGTGTAGTCACATTAGTACCGTTAGCTTTAATATACTCCATGCCTAATCTGCCAGGGCTTCTTTATTGACAGGCTGCATCTCTTTTTGAGCTTGAATAAACTTGTGCATAAAATGTTATCAGCAATGACAGCTGAAAAGAGGTCTATTGCTCTTTAAATTTTTGATGGGAGGCAAGCATTCTGTCATTTGTGATAGCATTATATGTAATCCAACATAACAACTTGATAGTCTGATATAACAACATTCCAGCTTCCCCGCTACTATTGTAAAGAGATGCTGCGTACAAGCTGCTACTACACGCAATATCAGCACTGACAGCTGGAAGAAGAGTCATGCTTCTCCCTTCAAATTCCTAGCAAAACCCCCTCATCTTTACTGATTTTTTTCTTGGGGGTGGACATCTTCTTTGTTTGCCCAAAATTCCTGGGAAAATTGGGCTGGTTTGGAAACTCATTCCAGGATGAAGGTGCCTCCTGAGATGCACCTTCCTGATCTCCTCCTGAGATGCAGACAGCACGTATTTTCACAGTGCTGTCTGCAAATCTGGTACAGTGTGATTGTGCTCTGCCCTGAATCACAGGACGGGGGCTCCTCAAAGCCTTTGCCTGCTGCACGGTGCAATTTCATCTCCATCTTCTGAGTTCTTCCATTGCTGTTGGCTTCCCTGCCAGCCTCTCGGTTCCTGCCAGTCAGGGGTTGAGTGCGGTCACCCAGAGTCTCTATCTTCCTTCCTTTGTTCTCAAAAAACCAGGAGAGAGGGGTAGTCGCACCACCACCAGCAGCTTTCGGGACACTGCCAGCAGAGGTGTGCTCTGCCACCCTGCAGGGACATCGTGTGCCTCTCCTCCAGCAAGTACTTGGTCTCTTCATGCTGGATGCTCCCTGCGTTCCCGTTCGCGTAAGGGAAGTGGGCTGTGCTAATACATAGAGCAAACATTTTGACCCCTATTGGTTTATTAATTGAATTGTGACTTTTTAGATTGCAATATCTTAACTGCTTGAGGTCAGGCAATTCAGAAATTAACTCCAAGTTAGTTCTCTCAAGAAAAAGATCAATACACAGGATAAAAGATATCCATTGGATTATGAACAGTTCATGTCCTAAAGAAATATCTGCTCTGCTTTTTCTTTAAGTGGACTTGATTTTCACTCCTTTATACCTCTTCCATGCTAGTATAATTGATTTAGGTCAATGAAAATCCAGGGGAGCAATTCAGTTTAATTTAGCTGAGCTGCACCAGCATGAAACTGGTATGGCAGCAAGGACCAGTGCTAGCTGATACGGCATCACCAGCTTTGGCAGTAACATCCAGCAGGACCAGTATATTTTTTCACATACTCCACTGTACACTATAGCAACATCAGTAAGCAACCAAGTAACCCTGAGAGTTACCCAAAGGTGTGTTCAGATGAAGGAGCACATTTTAATATTATGCCATATGCTGCTGAACGAGCTGTCAGACCAAACTTATAGGCAGGTGGATACCAGGCCCGTACGTAAATAGCAGAGGTGTATGTATTTTAAGGCACAGATTTGTGGAGGAGGCTGTACCTCACCTGAATGCTGGCTGGCAGGGAACGTTGCGATAACCTCACCCGACCTGTGGCAGAACAGGAATCCCAGAATTTCACATGGGGTGTTTTACCCTTCTGTTCTCATCTTTATTCCTGTCTGTACCTGTTATAGCACTACTTTCTTTTCTGGTTAGATCTTTCCTTCATTGTAATTACAAAATAGCCTTCTCTTGTCCAGGAGCATCATTACAGATCTTTATATAGCACTGCCTGTGCATATAGAATCATACAATCATAGAATCATTTAGGTTGGAAAAGACCTTTAAGGTCATCAAGTCCAACCATAAACCTAACACTGCCAAGTCCACCCCTAAACCATGTCCCTAAGTGCCACACTCAGAGAAACATCAGATTCCGGTTGATGCTCTGCGGAGCCGTGGCTGCGGAGCAAAGGCAGCTCGGCAGGTATGGGGAGCACACCCAGCTGGGGAAGAGCAGGCTGCATTTGCAAAACAAATTTTGCACAAGAGTGCCAGTATCCTCTACACAGGCAGGCAAGTACTATTTCCATTTGCAGCCGAGGAACTGAGGCACCTCTCTAGTCTGAGCTGGCACAAAGCCAGGGAGAGACCTGGGGCCAACGTCCTGTTGTTGAACAGCCTGGGCTAAGACCTGCTCACTCCATGTGCCCAGGCAAAGGCTTAATCAAACCGGACATGGTACTGAGGAGTTATTCCCCTTACAGCTTCATAAAAAAAGGCCTTAGGGCAGTGGTGCTGTGCATATACATACAGGACTGGAAACCTGTAGGGTGAAGAAATGTTGCACGAGTGGGTTCTCCCAGACCTCCAGACACCAGTCCTGCCGCCTTTGAAAATCAAATGCGGTTTTACCCTGATCAGTCCTCCAGTGGGAAGTGGTGGGAAGATCAGAGCTTCTTGAATTAATTGGAGATTTTTTTATTTAAAAAAAAAAAAATTAGTCCAGTTACTGGGCATAAAAGCAATTTTCATTTTTGTGATGCATTCTTTTCCAGGGCTTCCTGAGTCTGTTGCTAAGATAGGTAACTGTTAACATCTTTATATTGCTTTAATTCATAGTGTCTTGACAAATCTCTTAGGCTTAGACTCTGGGAACACAAGTGTGTGTGATACAAAGTAAATGCATAAGTAAGTGTCAGCAGTTAATAGAGGTAAATTAATGGTTAATCAGACCACACATGTATAATTAGTTCCAGGTTATAGGTTGAAAGTAATAAAATACTTCAGTTCTAAAAGAAAAACTGCAGTTATTAAAGTAATCCCAACACGTTGTAACCAAACCCCAGGCTTCTCTGTGTCTCTCACAAAGCCAAAGGCCAGAAGATGCGTCCATCCGTGCTTCACCGGAGAAAGCTTCAGGCTTCTCGGCCGCACGGGCAGAGCTCTCTGCTGAACTCAGCCCACCTTCCCACCCCATACCTGGGCAAAGCTTTGGGGGTTTGTCCGTTTGAAGCTCCTCTGAAAGGCTGCGATTATGGAGCAAAGGTCTGCTTGGGTGTGTGGTTAGAGGTTGCGTGGTTAGATGTACCTGTCTCCCTGGACGGGAAGTTTTGGGAAGCTCCAGCTAGGGCAGCCATCTCCTTCCTCTCTGGATCACTGGATCGCTGCCCAGCGATGCACAGAGAAATCCCTCCTGTCGTCAGCTCAGCACCACTCTCCTCGTGGGGTGACGTGGGCCACGCTCGCTGGTGCCCCATGGCTCCTGTCGGCTCTGAGCAGTATTTCTCTGAGAGCATTTGCCAGGCAGGCATTTGGTATCGAAACTGTTCGGGCTGAGGCTGCAGAAAGTGTCTTTGTGAATCTCTATGAGCTAAATTGCTTAACTGCAGCCTGGCGAGGGCCACTACGTTAAAACAATCTCTCTATTTTAAATGTCAAGAACAAGGCCTTTGCTGGAAGATCAATAGAAGCACAGGAAGAAGTATTTTCAGTTTTGCATCCTTCATTCATCATTATCTTCATTACTTGCCTTGTTTGCGAGGCTGCCCTGAGCCAAGCACAAGAGACGCGGGCTGCCATCCGTCTTGTCTCTCCTCGGAGTTGCAATCCATTTGCTCTTTCCCTCCAGCCCGGGCGGGAAGGTGGTGTGAGGAGCGGACAGGTTTGCGCCAGGAACGGGCTCTGCGGGATGGAGGAGTGCTCCGGCTGAGACGGGAGCACCGCTTGGCAGGGACGGGAGCGCTGGGCAGGGGTGCAAGCCCAGGCTTGCTGGGGGAAACCAAGTGCGCCAAGATACTCACTAAAGGCAGACTTTTTTTGCCATAATGTGTCATCGCTGTTGCTATTAAAATGTAAAATAGGAAAGCGGAGTCGACGAAGGAAGTGAGGAGAGCTGGAGACATGCAGTGACTCCAGCCTGGAAGCTCCCTGCCTGCTAATGAGGCATGAAACACCATGCAGTTTTTGTAATGCAGAGCTCAGTAATGGATTAAGTTGGACAGCTTGTCTTCCCACAGAAAGCGAAGTGGCAACTGTGAATTAAGGTAGGTGCACGAGTGGGTTTAAAAAAGGAATCAAACCAGTGTTAGGGGCAAAAAAAATTAGGTTGGGAAAACGCTTAATGGCGTGTAGCCTTACTCAGGCTTAAAAGGCTAGTGCTGTCCTCGTGCCATCAGCGCAAATCCACTTACTCATCACCAGCTCCAGTTAGGGGGAAGCTTCATGTTACAGACGGGATGGTCCCTGCCTCGCCTAACCACCGCTGTCTGGTCTGCCACTGACCACCTTAGGGCTTGTCTGAGCTGAGAAGGTGACACTTACTCGCAACGTAACTACCCTTAACAGCAGCTAAGAGATCTGAGAGAGAGAGGCCAAAGGTACGTATTTAACTGTAGACAGCTTTTAATAGTTCTTAAAATGCCTTTTCAATGAGAACTTAACTCGGGAGGTCAAATAAATTGAGAGAATACTATGATTTCATTTCTCTTAACGTGCATCAAAGGCAGGCTCCGAGAGGACAGCCGTTTTGCGTTGGGTGCCTTTGCATTCATGGGTTAATTTGAATGCTGGTGTTTTAGGTCTCATTTATGCTGTATTTTTTCAGTAAACACACATCAACTCTGAAGATCTTAATTAGAGTCTTTGGAAAAACCCAATATGCTATAATTCTTCCACTGAGGTCTATATGGAAAACAAGTAACATATTTCAAATGCAATGGTAACAAACAAACAAGTGTGCGTAGCCCCAGTATATACACACACACTTCCCTAATATGCTTGCTTAGACTTTACAATCTGTTTATTAATTCGTGAATAGACTTGATATGCCCTCTGGAAAAAATACTTAAATAATATCTCTCAATTGGCTTCACTGTTAGCATGCCTCTAATTAACTAATGTACACCTCCACTTGCTATTAAACAGTTTCATGATTCTTAACACCACTGTTGTTAGGTGCCAGCTATAAAAAATTTTAATAGCTCTCCTGTTACCACTTTTCTCCTAAGTACATGAAAGTGGCTTTACATATTTGACCTTTCCCTTCTCTGCTCCCACATTTTTAACCCTTCTTTCCCACTGCAGCAAGGAGCTGACGCATCGAACGTCTCGTGGCTGGTGAAGACGCAATATCCCCGCTGCTCGGCACAGGGCTAGTTTCCACCGGCACGGCTCTGAGGACAGAGTCCTTGTGTGCCTCCACCGAGACTGCGAGGGACTGTTTGAGGAGCAGAGTCCTGATTTTGCAAGGAAGGCCCTGACCCATAGCAAAGGCCACGAGAGATGCTATGGCAGCGTCTTTCAGGAGTCAGCTTGCATCGGGAGGCGGGAGCTGTCAGCCTGGCACTAAAATACCCATACCCCTTTAACTCCAAATACAACAGAAACCCTTTAGCCAGTCCACAGCCTAACACCCAGTAATCACCAGGAAGGCAAGAGCAAATCCATGGGATTATTTTCCTCTTTCAAGGTAAGCAGGATAACGTACTCAGCTGGAGTTCAGCCACGAGGCTGACAAATCTGGGGATGAGCCACACCCAGCAACTAAGGAGAGCATCCAGAGTCGGACGGGATCAGTCCATAGAGCACTAATGCAAAGTGACCCTGCGGCCCAGTGCTGAATCAATGGCTTAAAAGAAAATTACTCGGAGGGAAAGATGCCATGTCTTGAGCAGCTCCTCCTGGACAGCAGGCTTGTCGCTGGAGGTCAGTCAACCCAGGCAGCGCCAAGGCTGATGGTCGGCGTGGCTGGTGGAGCTGGCTGAGACTGCCGTCTGGAGGAGCATGGCTTTGGGCCGTCATCGCTACATATATTTTCCTCTTACAATTCACAGATAATGAAAATTCTGATTTTTACCCATTACTTGAAGAAGGAAAACCAGATCTATGTCCTGTCCAAACAGAAAGCGCAGGCAGATAAGCCGTTTCTTCTGACACCTCTGATGCCATGTACATACTGAATGCCGTTAGCAATTTTGGTCTGGATCATGTGTAAATCATACAAAAGTCTGAACTCTAAATCCATCCCTGTGAGGTCAGTGCAAGGATTGCCCATGGGGCGTGCTAAAGGCCTTGCTCAGGATCCTGCCTGCGTGCACGCCAAGTGGGAGACGCTGAGAGCGGAGCGGGAGCAGCAAGGGAAGGTGCAGCGTGGCCTTTCTTCTTGTATCCCCAGGCATCAGCCCTCCTCAGCCAGATGCTGCACATCTGCAGCAGCAGCTAATGGACCGCTGAATGTATCTTACCTGTCTGAGGAATCCTTTGTAACATCCTGTGGCTGGGAGCGTCGCAGCTTAACAGCGCGAGTGTGAAAAAACACCTCCTCCTGTTTTCAGCAGTGACGAAGTCTGGCAGGAGCTGAAAGCACTTGAAATTAGATCCTCAAAGCCTTTTGCCAGCAAACGAGCATCCACCTACCCCAAGGAGCAGTCCCTGGCTCTCTGGTCAAAAGATGCAAATGGCTCACGGCAGCTCTGTGCAAAACCAGTCATCCTGGGAGTTAAAGCCACACCGCATAGCACGTGCATTGGATACTCCCTCAGCCCTGTGGAGTATCTTTGTGGCCCTAAAACAATTTTTCCTGCATGGTTTTCACTTCCCAAGATAAGGGGAGGTTAGTGTCACAGCATCTGGCATGACGCTGGATGAATTTGTTGCCTGCTGGCCCCGTGCAGGAGGGCTCAGCAGCGTGGCAAGAGCCTGTCCTGGTACAGCCCTGTCTGTGCTGCTGAGCAGAGCTGCTCCCTGGAGCAAAGTATGCTCGGAATTGCACACAGGTTTGTCTCAGCAAAGGAGTCTGTGTCTCCAGAGGACAGCCAATGCATGGGCACTAACACGCAGGGTGCAGATGATCGAGGGGCCCACGCTGATAAGCAAATGAGGGCACAGAAATGCTCAGCAGCAGAGACCCACCCAGACGTGTCCGTCACGATTCCTCAGAGATCACTAGAACCAGGAGGGGCTGCCACACCTGCCAGGGACGGCACTCATAAATAACAGCAGCCTGGGACAGCCAGGAGGTGTAGCTGTTTGTAGGCAATTGCATGTGAAACAGGCAGACAGGTGTCATCAATCCAGCAGAACCCAAAGCCAAATCATGCCCTTCAACAGTTCAAATTCAAAGCACGAGTATCAGCCACAGCCTGGAAGTTAACTATTGTCCTTAAAAGCCGGTTCCTAATGTAGGCTTTGATTGAAGAATTGCTGTGTCCCTGGGTTGCCGCTATCCCTAGACGAGAAGTGTGCCTAATGTCGGAGAAGGGTAATCTCATTTGATATGAAATTATATTAGTGACAGCTTATTCCTGTGACCGCTCAAAGGGCTGGGCAGGTTGGATGATGCTTTCATGGTACTTACTAATGTAAAAGTAAATAACTGAAGAAGCAAATGTCACCGGGGTATGGGCAATGGGGAGACAGCGGCAGCAAGAGCAGGAGCACATGGAGGCAAGGGCAGCCAGCGCCACCCGCCTGGCACACACGTGAAAAAGCCTGGGGGAGAGAAAAGGGCAACTATCACCCGGAGGAGAGACGAAGAAGAGCACAAAGAGAGAAAAGGAGGAGTGGGCAACAGCCGGGCCTGTTTAGTTATCCCAGTGTGAAGGCAGAGGTTTCATGAAGGGTCTTTGCTGCCCTCGGTGCCTGCAGCTCAGTCGAGCTCCTCTGGCAGCAGAGCAGGAGGGGGCCTGGCTCCCCGTCAGCACCCGCTGCCTCCGCTTAACCCCAAGCAAATGCCCTGCTTCAAGCAGGGCCGTCACACCACGCGGCTCGTCATTTTTATTCTGTGGCATTTCTTTATGTGAGACTTTCACCAAATATAGTCAGCTCTTTATAGAGCTGAAAACTCTATAGAGTTGAATATATACACCTTGATAAAGACCTTATAAACAGCCCTACAGCAGATCACTTCCAGTTTTCTGAAACAAGAGCTCATTATTTGGTGCTTCATCACCTCGTGCCAGCACTGGTGGCAGGCGGAGGCAAGATGAGCAGAAAGCACTGGCACCCTCCCACAGCACAACGCCTCTGGCCTCGCTGAAACTCAAACCCAGGCATGTCTGTGCGCCGGTGAGAGCCGGCGTAGACGTTCATGGGCAGCCGGACTCCCCTCCAGCCCTGCAAGGCTGCCAGCAAGGCTGCTGGAGGTCTGACCCAGCTCAGAGAGGATTCCCGCGATCGCTTTGCAGCCGGGGACTAACCATAAGAAAGATGCTCCCAGTGCAGAGGAGAAAGAACCACTGCTCTTAGGTCCATGGACTGACCCTTGCTTTGTTCCTGCTGTCAGCGCACAGCACCTACACTGTCATTTAACAAATAGATCAATAATTAGCTATTACTGCTTAAAAGTAGTAATAAAGTACATTATTTGTGTTTTATTACTTACAGTTAGTAATATAATAAAATTAAAATAACATAAACCAATGGTGTAAAGGTTTTGGGAGCTGAGATTGCACAAACAAGAATCCACTTTGCACATTAAAGTACTCCAAGGAGTGGGAAATATCATTCTTCTGTCTTCCAGTGTCCATGGGAGGAGGAGGCCTTGTGAGCTGCCCTTGCCCCAGGCCGTCCCGTGTCTGGAGGCCAGAGGATGCTGGCAGGTTACCTGTGATGCTGAGCTGCAGTTAGTGATGGAGCAGCAGGTTTTGCAGGGGATGGGTTACCTGCCTGTAGGTTTGGTTTTCTGGAGATCCGAAATGAGCTGCTTTGTTGCAGGGAGGTGATGAGCAGCCAAATGAACTGAATCACGGCCAGGGCTGGCGTTCCCCAAGAGCAGGGGAAGTCTCCCACCCTCCTTCCCAAACAGTCTCATCCTTGCTCAGACACCTCTGTGGCACCACGTGCAAATGTCAGAAAATGTCTTGCTTTCCTCTGCTCAGAAAGGAGAGATTTGCTCTGTCCACAAGTGAGGTCCCATCTTCTCCTTCCACCACTGTCTCCATCTCCTCTTGCTCACTTTAGGCTGGTTCTATGGTCAATAGATCCCTTCTGCAGCGTGACTTATTTTGCTACAGGAGCAAATAAACAGCCCAGCAAACAAAAAGTGGGTAGATTTCTTTTGGTTAATACCTTAAACCGGCTCAGAGAGGGTCTGAGGACCACCAGAGCTGGCGCAGGAGAGCATCATAGACCTGGTGTGCTTTCCACTTGGCAAGCTGAACCCACACTGCATCTCCTGTTTTTCCCCTCTGTGGAGTGGGGTAATGGAGGAAAAACCACTTTCCATTTCTGTTTCCAAGATTACATCTGCTCGAAGGCGCAGCGGTAAGGTGGTGCCAGCACGGCTCACCTGCCTGCGGAGAGGACACTCGCTTTGTGCCACCGCGACGAAAGCTGCCCAGTCCAGCTCTGCGCATTGAGCCACTTCCAGAGCTCAGAGAGGTGGTTCTGCCAGCATGCTGCTCTGTGCTGTTTACCTTCACCCACAGCTGCAAAAGCTGGATTTGTTTTTTCCTGCGTCCCCACCAAGCTCACAAACAAAACACTGCAGCGGTTGCCGCCCCTCTCGTCAGGCATGCAGAGGTCGGCCACAGCCTTTGGTTCCTATTTGTAAAACACACTGAACATGTGTTATGGAAGCGATAAGCATCAAAGAAATTATTTTTTAAAACGTCGATTATTGGCATGCAGTTTCAGGACAAAGAGATTTTTTTCCCCCCATGTTATCACAGATATCAGAAGAGGAACAGACCCGTTAGGACTATTCCCTGGGCCATTCCCTCAAGGGTTTTGTGCAGGGCAATGAAAGCAGCACCGTTTGTACTCTAAATCATTTGTACCTGTGTTGAAATATTACTGAATTAATTCCTTGTGATGGGAACAGTCCCCATATGATCCATCTGGGATACCAGAGCACGCGAAGGGACCCTGAGCATCCGGCTCCTGGTCCTTGCCGTGGCCTGGTGTTTCTCTCCAGCCATCACACATCCTCGCTGCGGCATCACGGCAAATTGAGCTATTCTGACCACGTTCCTCCACCAGCATCCACTAAATGCACCTGGGGGAATTATTCCGTGGTACTTACAGAGGGACACCCTGTTTTACTGTAAATTAAAGCCAAAATATCTACAGAAAGTGGAATCCATGGAGGCAAAAAGAGGTGGGAGTGCTCAAGTAGGTTAACAGGAACGACTGGTTTTGCTCACCCCTAACAAATCAGCTGCGTGTGACATTGCACGCAGGTGGCTACGAGGTGCCCTTTGGGGTGTGCCTGGGTGCTGAGGGGTTTCCAACCAAGCGAATGTGCCCGAAGGGGCCTGCTGAGATGCGCTGGGCTGTGACCAGGTCTCTGGACTAAGAGGAGATGAGTTCAACGTGCTGCATACTAAAACAGGGCTTGGTCTGCGCGGGGCTCGGTGCCGTGCTGAGCGGTTCCACGCAGGAGCCTCCTCCGCTCCACCATCAAAATTGCATCAGCTGCGCCGTGCGGTGAAACAAGCTGAGCTTATCCTAGGCCAGGTGGAGCAGAAAGGCAGCTCTGACCTGAAGAGCATAAGAATTGCATGAGGAACATATCTGAAGGGCACAGAAGGGCTGGATTAGGGTATTTGTGGTTCTCCAAGACTAATTTCACAAGCAGAGCCAGCCAGCCAGAAAGAGCCTTTAAAGCACCGCGTAACCCCAAAAGGCCCAAAGCAATTAAAAGCCGGATGGAGGGCACACATTTGCTGCTCGGATGGGAAAAGGAGGCTGCCACTTTGAAGCGGAGGTGCAGAGAAGCCAGGCCAGGCTGGAGGGTCCCTCAGCCCTGCTTGGCCTGGCGTTTCAGACCCCGCTGGGTGCCTGCAGAGACACGGCATCGAGCAGGGGACAGCAGCGGGCATCGCACCCTGCGTACGCACCTCGCCAGCCACAGAAGCAGAGCCCACCAGCTCCGTCTGCCATGCCACCGCCTCGTCTCTTTTCACAGGTAACTTGCTCCCGATTCAAGATGGTGCCGTAGATCTCTGCCCCGCTCAGCAGCAGCTGCCCCACGCACCACCTCCGAGCCAGGCATCCCCAGCACCCCCAGCCCACAGGGAGCGGGCTCTTGCCAGGGTTTGTGCCGTGTTTTTAATTACAGGCTTTGATATGAAATACTCCTGCGTATCTACTTTTCTCCCATTTTCTCCCACCCCCTTCCAAGCCTTTCTTGGTATCAGAGGCCAAACCACAATGGGGGAAATTTTTTGTTCCATATCTTTACAGTGCTTCTTCCAGTAGCACATAAAACAAATTAGCCACTTAGGCCATTATTAGGCACTTATGGCCTTTTGATGTTTATGATTTATAACAGCAATTTGCACTTATGTAGCGCGTTTCAGCTGAGGCTAATACGGCGATGATAGCGCTTTGCATTTCAGTCGCGTCTTCCCTCTGCAGCTTTCGGAGAGCTTCGTAAGGCCGTGCTGCGTCCGGCAGAAGGGAGCTCCTCTGGGGTGCCAAGAGCCCTGTGCCGCTGGGCGTCTGCCCACAGCCCCCGTACCAGCACCCATGCCCAGAGCCGGCCCGGCTGACCGGGCCCTATAGCCCTGTTAGAAGAACACACTGAAGAACGGGCTCTGCTGTCCGCAAGAGCTGGTTCAGGGAGCTTGGCTATCTCGCTGCCTGTTAGACACAGGACAGTCTGATTGTCCCTTAGCTGCTGTTTTAAGATGCTCTCCCAATACAAATGAAGCGTTTTTGTGAATAACAAGCTTATTTCTTCCTGTGAGCAGGTGCATTGCTCCTGACCCAGGCTGGGCAGGGTGAACGCCAGCCGTGCATCCCTACGGCCGTGCTGGGCTGCATGAGACAGAGCAGAGCCAGCAGGTCAAGGGGAACGACTCTCCCCCTTCATGTGGCACTTGTGGTGTGTCCCTGGTGCGTGGGTCCCCGGCCCCAGGACAGCTCAACACGCAGGAGCCTCGTTGTATCTGTGGGCACTGTTGAGCCCGCACTCAAAGGAATTCGAGCTCTCCTGTCCTCTCCAAAGACCGAAACCCAAAGTCTAGTGAAATACAGCAGGACTTCTTGGCTCAGGACATAGTTTATATCCTAGGGCAGGCTGAGCACTGCAGTACAGAGAGACCCCAAAAAACTGTCACCTACAGCATTTCCTCTCCATGGATTTACAGGTGACTTGGAAAGAGTTATCCACCTGTCTTAGGATCTTATTTTCTTCCTCATTTTTGGCAGCTTGCTACAGCTTATTTTAGCTCAGAGAAGAGACCCAGGCATGAATGTCCCCAGCTGGGGCATGGGGAGGTGGATCTGTGCTGTCTGCTCTGGGCTTGGCCGCTTTCCCCCTTGGGGGGCTGATTTGGCTGGGCCTCGGTTCCCCCAGCTGAGAGATGAGTACGTCCTTGCTTTTCTTCACAGGGACGCCCTCATAGGTCTTGTAGCTTCTTTGCGGGGTTTTAAGTATGAGGTTTTATCTGAAGGACAAAGCCAGCAGGAATTTGCTGCAGATGAAAGATGGGAGGGCAGATCTGGGATGGAGGGTGCTGGAGCTGAGGCTGTTCCTGCCGCTGTTCCCATGAGATGGGAGTTGCGAGTTCCTCCACAAGCTATGGAGAAATGTCTCAATGCTCTCCCTGACTCGCAGCTGCCCCTCTGTCACCTCCTGGTCACCCCCTTGGCTGCCCTCCCTCCTTGCACGGGCATGGGGAGATGCTCAGAGACAGCAGAAATAAAGATGCTCTGAGCCAGTTTGCCAGGATACAGGTCTGGCTGATGAAAACTGCTTATGATGCAAACTCATTATCTGTGAACATGCCCTATTTCTGGGGGATGTTTTAGAAAATTAAACATGCCGTCGACTCAAAAGTTTACCTTTATGCAAATCAAAATGTCAACATCTGGCAGGAGGACTCGTGGATTTTTTTCAGCCTGTCTGTAGCAAGGGGCTGCCTTTTATATTTTGTTTTCTCCCAGACACTCATCATCATACGCATGCTAAGCACATCCTGAAGTAATTTTCCTAGTAAAGGCAAGTGTAGAAAGCTAAGCGTTAAATGCTCTTTCAAAGCCACCAGGAATATCACTGTTTACTTGTTTTCCGGTCTGTAACAGATGCTGGCATTCAACATTCAGAGTGCCTCCAGAAAAAAGAAAAAAATAAAGATTGCCATGACAAGGTTAGCAAATGACAATTATTTGTCAGTAAATCTTTTTCTCCCCCCCAGTGAAGCTGCTCTTTATGAATGAGCAACTGCCACCTCCTCGTGCATTGAGGCTGATGCCTGCACGCGGAGAGGACGCCGTGGCACGGCGTGATGGGCAAAGCTCGCTTAGTGCCACGGCGTTATCGAGCAGCTCCGCAACGCAAGGTGTGGCTGTCAGACCCAATCCACTCCGGCGGCCCTGGATGTGCTTTAAAATTTAGTTAGGAGAAAAGCAGTAGTGGTTGCTGCTGCTGTCTGGGATAAATCCTCTACTCACTGGCACTGGCAAAAAATCACTCAAGCAATATAATTCTCAGATCCGCATAACTCTGATGAGTTTAAGGGAGATTTCAGAGATATCTAGGAATATGCATATTCACCCAAAAACACATGCACATCCACACGGAGGATCCAGTGCTAAACTCTGCAAGTGAGAGGCCCTTTTATCTGTTACCAGCAGAACTTTCTGGTGGCTGATCCTGAACGGGAGTGACAAAGATGTCCCGAGACATCCCCAACATGCCCCACTTGCCCAGCATGGGCTTTCTCCTCTCACTCCCAGTCCTGCGTAATCCCCTCCTCTCGCGGCAGCGCTGGTCTCCGAGGTTTTCCCCTCTTCCCCGTTTGCAGTCTGGGAATTTAAAATGCAAAAATTTGGTGCTATCTGCTTGCCATGAAGAGGGGCTTGCCCATGGTACAGCTGTTTTCCTACTTCTTATTAATCACCATGCAGCTCTTGCCCCTGGATTTCGTCTTGGGCCAGACCTGCTGTTGGCACTCTGAGCTCTCGGTGATGCTACGAGCGGCGCGCCCTTCCTGCGCGCTGTGCTACGAACGTATTCAAACTGATGGGAAACGCGAGAGAAAGCAGCTCTTTTGCAATGCCTGGCAATGTGCGATTAGCTTGAAGCACCCTGCATATAAATAAAAAGCAACGGACATGCACATAAACAAAATCTATTGCGTCTTCTGCTTTTTGGAGTCAAGCGCTATGCTGGGAAAACATTGCCTCTTCATCAAGTTTTATCTCTTGCAATCAATTCATTGGGCCAACCAAGAAGCTTTAGAAAAAAGACTCAGATTTTCCCAAGTTTTGCTTTCAGAGCTGGCAAACCCTCCCCATCGCTCTGACGCTGGGTTTCTGAGTAAGCCTGGGAAAAAGCAAACTCAGCGGGGCCCAGCAGAGCCCGGGTGCTCCCTCCTCCCCCCAGCACATCCCAAGCCTTACCGTGGGCTGCCGGACATATCCTTGCCGCTGCTGCTGGGGACAGGAAAATGCCAGCCCCGACGGTGTCCCCATGCTGTATGTCAGCAGAGGGTTTAGTGCAGAAGGACTGTGGCTCCTGCAGAAGTGAAAACAATGCTGCAAAGGCACCGGGTTTATAGGCTGGTGTTTTGGTAGTGGAAAGTGTATTTTTTCCCTTCATGGCTATAAATCTATAGGTTACATTCTTTTCACTGCCATGAGGAAAATGCTCTTTTATGAAAATGGGGAAGAGTGGAGTGAGCAAGCTGAGGAGGGATATTATCCTTAAAGGAGGCTGGGAGACATCGGTGTAGTCAGGAAGCCTTTGGGCTAGCTTCAGAATTGATTTTGCTTTTTTCAGACACAAAAATCCTCTAAATACTGGCTGACTGGCTTTGTTCGGTGGGAATACGCTCATCTCGTGAGGCGAAATGGAGCGGTCCGCTGGGGAGCAGAAAGTGTTTTGGTGTGCTGCAGCCATGGCCGCGAACGCCGTCTGGTGAACCTGGTCTTCTCCAGATGTTGGGTGCCGGCCCTGGACGTCGTGGCTTCATGGGACTGACCTGCACAGCCCCTGCGGTGACTTCTAACAGGGCATATTTTTGGCTGGTTTAGACCTGAAGAAGGCAGGACTGATCACACATCACCCTTGGCTTCCCTAAAGGTTCCTGTGGCTTTGCCAGCTTTGGCGGTTATTATAGATAACAGGTCATCCTTCAGCTGCTCTCAGAAACTCCAGGTAAGAGCTGGGCTCAGTTGTGCCGACGGCTTCCCAGCCACACAACCAGAAATGGGCTGCCTCTGTCACTTGGGGCTTGGGCTGAAATGTGAATTTATTCCCTAGTTCAGAGATCACCATGAAGTCGTCTCCCCAGCACTGGAAAAAGATGGCCGAGGTCACCTTCCTCATCACCCTCAACCCTTTTCTTCCCAGGTACCAAGGTTTGGATGAAATTGGTGAGAGGTGGTGCTTTTTCTCCAACCCGTTAGGGTGCAGTCCAGTGACAGGTTAAAAATTCTCTGCAACCACGAGAGCTGGAAGTGGGCTTTCCTCTACAATAGTTGGTACAGTCAAGGAATAACATGACTGCAGGCACTGAAACTGTAAGAAAAAGCATTAGAAGATGTCACAGTGCAAATAAACTGCAAGAGAAGATGAGGCAGGAGCTGCGATAAGTAATATTCAAAGGAATTTCCTTCTCCCAGCAGTGTGCAAGTCCCAGCACCGCGCTGATCCAGATGCTGGCTAATTCTCCCTGATGGATGATTTATGTCGTGGTCAAAAGGCAAGCTCCACGCTAACCCACTGAACTTGCAGGCAGGTTTCAAGCTACCTACCATAACAGCTTTGGCAGTGAAAGCTGACCCAGGGGGCCACGGAAGAAGCCAAAAAACGATGATACCCATTGCCAAAGAAATACATCACAGCACACAAAGCCTGACTGCCAGATGCACCTCGGGCTGGCCACAGCCAGGAGCTGGAGACCTGGCCCCGTCGCCACAGAGCTACTGAAAATATTACAAATCCAGATAGATGAGGAGGAGGATCAGCAGCCCGAGCCACAAGAGAGGGCATTGTGGAGCTGGCAGGGAGCGCGGGCGCGCGTGCCAGGCTCCTTTGTCACTCTGCTGCCATTCAGGGGAGGGAGAGAAGTCGACAAAGGCTCATCGAGGAAAGAATAATCTCTCTATGCGCGAAATGAAGTTTGCAGTTGTGCTGGGCTAATGGGATTCAAATGCAACTTCTTGTACCGGCACTCAAAATAGAAAGCCTTGCAGGGAGGGATTCTTAAAATACTTCATTGGAGATATCGTGGCCATCTCGCTTGGAGGGGAGGTGGAAGGAGAGGGCAGCTCAAGGAGAAGGGCAGGAAAAACAGAGAAGAAAGGAAGCATAAGGGAGCTTTATCATGCAGAAATTGTATCCCAGAATAAAGTCTCTTGCAAAAGAAAGGCAGTTACCCTGTGAAACCCATCATTCTGCGTTGTGTCAGGGTTAAAACTGGAATCTTAAAAGCTTAGCTGTCTTCTAGGAATCAGACCGGGACACAGTTGAGCACACCTTATGCTTAGACCAGCTCGCTCTATGGTTTGGGTCTCCAAATCACTCAGAGCATGTACTTTTCCATCCATATGTCATAACGCTTTTAAACACAACCAGGAACGTGCAAGTCTTGGGACCTTCTAGATCTCAAAAGGACTGTGAATTGTTTGCTATTTAGTTTTAAGCAAGGAGAGATTCTGTGCCATGGAGCTTGGTACAGTTGGGCTCCCTCCTAGATTTATAATCCTTACTTTGCTTTATGCTCAGGATAAACGTGATACTATTTACAGCCTTGTAGCAACCCTAGTGTTCGAGGCTTCCAATTCAGCAAAGCACTTAAGCATATGCTTAGCATCAGGACTACCACATCAAGCACACGCTTATGTTCCCTTGACTTAGCGGAGATTAGCACGTGTGCTGATAACTGGAAAGATTCGAAAGAGATTTATGCAGTTGCCCGATTGTGAGCTTATGTCAACAGGCTCTGCAGAGCAGGAAACAGAATTGACCACGTGCTTCAAAAGAAGCATGTGCTCAAGTTACTTGCTGAAATCAAGGCCTTATTTTGTTACTATAGGGCAGCAAGGGACACCATAGCTTCAGAGAAGATCCTCAAATAGCAGGAGGCTAGCACCAAGCCCAGCAGGAGGCTCAAGGGGAGCGGGTCAGGGGACCGGCTCCAGCCAGAGGATGCTGAATACAAAAGCTCTGCAGGAAGCTCTGCTATTCAACGCGTTTAATCCCTCTTGGAAAAACCGCCTCTCTCTACAACTACGCTAGAAGCCGATTCAGACCATCTTCTCCCCTTTCCGAAGCTCCAGCCTGGTTTACTGTGCATTTTCCTGTCTATAAGCTAACATCTTCAGTAATTAATACGTGATGACTTCTAATAGGCTCATCCTGTAATAAATTTTACCACAGACATAAAATTCACATTTAAACATATTTAGACAGTGCCATAAAGACATCAGCCTTCCTTGCCTGAGTTTGCTAAGTGGGAGAGTTAGCTGCATGCACCAGCTTCCCTGGTCTACTTCTCTGAGCTATTTTTCTTGTGTGTTGGTTTTTTGTGCTTATGGATGGCTTCAAGTAGAGACATCAAATACTGGAGTACTGCTTTCTAGCATTCTGCACTGCTTGATTTAGAAATAAGCTGTTACATGAGCCATAAAACGCACGAAGCCTGGTGACCCCTCACCTTCTCCTGTGGGGACTCTTTGAAGTTTAATAAAAGTGGAAGTTGGCAGCCTTTCCCTTGCTGAGCAAGTTAATGCCACCTCACTTCTCTGCCTGTCTACTTATTTTCATGATGTAAGAAACTAATATGTGTGAGCGTCCCAATCTCTCTGTCAAATTTAGTTGAAATTGGCCAACGGTTCTTGAGGCAGATAAACACAGCGTGTGGTATCCCGAGGCCTGTTTTCTTGAGGAATTGGGCTAATAGACAGGCAGAAGACATCGCTGGTTGGGAATGAGGCTAGTAGATGGGCAAAAGGCAGCCCCGGTTGGAGGGGCGGGGGCAGTTTGGCTTGCTGGAGTGGCAGCAGTACAAGCCGGGTGGTGACGGTGGGAAGGAGCAGGGTCCTCGGGGCACACCTGGAGCTCTCCCTTGGGCAAGCTGGAAAGCCAGCTGGGAAGCTTAAAGCCCTGAGCTCGTCTGGGCAATAGATGATAAAGATACAGGAAAAGCAAGAGGAACCTGCTAACCGAGAAGCTCCTCTCTCTTGAGTTTGAAGCTTCCACCAGGTGCCTGGGGAGGAGCTGGAGGCCCAGGAAGCCGTGGTGGGATCCTGGCAGGGATCCCCTGTCCCACTTGCACCATGGCTGTGCGTGTGCATCGCTGCATCCTCCGTGCCGGCAGCGGTGTGAAAATCCAATGGCATTGACTGGAGCGATGCAGAAAATGCAGCGTCTCAGTCCACCAGAGACCCGATCGATCAGCTGATTACTTCACGCGAGGTTTGCACTAGGCAGCCCGGTGGTCACTGCCGTCACCCTGTCAGCAGCCTGTCTGCTTCCAGGCTGAGCATTTTAGGCTTTCATGCAAAACCTTTGGTACAGACACGGAGAGGATCTGGAGGCCTGGGACACTCGTTCCCTCATGTCACAGCCTTGGTGAATTTGCCGGTTGCCTCTCTCTGTCTACCTCAGTGGGCTCAAGCAGTCTCACTGAATCTGTTCTTATTGATTTAGGAAAAGGCTTTGATTCTGCAAACCGCAAGCTCTTACTCATGAAACTATGACAACTTGGTATTAGCTGCAAATCAATGAACTTTTTAAATGCAGTCTAAGCAACAAAACTCACTTACTGCTAAACCCTGATAAGCCCCGTGCTGGGACAAGTCAAACCTTTATCTTAACTGCCATGTGATCTTTTCCAGTTTGATAGTTCCACTTACTGTATCGATAAGGATTATAACCCATCTGCAGTGAGATTTTACCCTCCCTGGAAGCACTTGTACAGCAGATGATATTGTAAACTTTCTCTCCATACCAAGCGTTCCCAGATACATTATTCTTATTCACCATTTCCTTTCCAACCCCCTCTGTCTGCCTTCCTAATCTGCTGTTCTGAGACCAAACAGAAACCATGAGCACACCAGAGGAGATTTATGCAACGTGACAGAGCTGTGGGTGGGATGGGACTTGCACTGGCAGCTGCTACACGAGCGGGGAGCACAAGCTGTAGTTGCCTACCTGCAAACGCTGGCCTCGGGACGTGCGTGCCCTCTTTCCTCCTGGGGTTCCTTATCCACACTTCCCATCGACGGGTGGGAATAATTCATCAGGACCAACATTGCTGCGTGTGGACAGTGACTGGTAGATTGGCATCATCAGGCTAAAAATCAAAAGGTTTTTTGCTGAAGTGATCCATAACATAAACACTCCTCTGTGAATGTTGTTTTTCACCCACCTGTGGGTGCTGGGTCCGTCCCCCAACAAAGGCCCCATCGGGCTCCTTCTGCCGCAGCACCTTTTGGGTGGCATTTAGCCCCCAACTCCCTATGAAGGCAATAGGAATGAGATACCCAAATACCTTCCCGGTGTGGCAGCTTCAGCTCAGCGGCTCAGGAGTTGGGGAGGCTGCTCCCAAATTAGAGGCTCATGCGCCCGGATGCCGCCTCAGGCCAGCTGGGGGGCCCCGCAAAGCTCCAAGGCTTTTAGCGAAGCCTGAAGAGGGGAGGCACCCCAGCATCCCCGTGCAGGCTGTGCAGACGCCAGGGAAGCTGGCAGAATAATGGGCCCATTTATTCCCCCCGGGGAAAAATGTCAGAAAACACTGAAATGAGAAAAAAATTGCCTCTTTGTTCTACAAATGGTCATCATTGTGAGAAAGTTTATACACCCTCTGGGAATTCATTTAGCATCATCAAAAAGAGGCTTTACAAAAGTGAATTCTTATTTACCCACAGTAATTTTACCAAAATAATTTCTTTACTGGAAGAAAGGTGACGCGGGGTTACCCACGCTGACAGATGCTCTGTCGCTGCTGCTCTATAGCGGTATAAAGATACCCTATAGCAGAAACCTGTTCCTATTCCGAAATGACTTAAACCCCTGTGCAATGCTGCAGGACCTCCCTTGGCCATGGGAATGTACTCACAAAGGTAAGGCTGTTCAACAGAGCATTTCCACAGATTTTTTCGCCCTTCCCATGAAACAGTGGTTAACGTTATGTTTGTGTATACGGGACTTAACAACTTTAAAATATACTGGCCAGCCATGACCAGTCTGTGGGCAGGCCTCAGGGACAGCACGGAGCAGCCGCATGTTTTTAGAAGAATGTATTATTTATAGTCTGTATTGTTGTTGCCATTACAGACCCCGCAGAGATCAGATGTTGCTGTGAACATATATTCACTGAAGAAATAACTCCAGCCCCAAAAGCCTTACACTGAGCATCTCAAACAGGCATTTTCTAATGGAAAGCATTTTCCTAATCCTGTGAAGTGTAGGTTACTGGTTTATGTAAAAAAAAAAAAGTCCTTCCTCCTTTTTTTTTTTTTTGCCAGATTCATACCTTCAGTCTTGTAAAAATTATTACATTGAATACAACCAAGTGAGAAAATAGATGTTATTCCAGCCTTCTTGCAGATTTTAATTTTTTTAAGCTTTGAGGCTGCATTATAGCCAAGAGTTTTAGAGTCAAACCAAATCCCAATTTCTTACAAAAGAGCTTCTGGGACAACCAAAGCCTGTAAAGTCAGCAGTCTTTGGGAATAACCCCACCTTGACAAGCCCTCCCACGCTTCTCCGAGACATACTTCAGCCCCCTACCCGCTCCCCCCAGAAAGGTACCATGAATTATCACCCCGTTGCATGTCGGGTGCCGCGGCGAAGGCTGCCCAAAGGCTACGCTGGACCAGATGGGAGCAGGGCTCCCCCCTACACAGAGCCAAGTTCACAACTGGGCCTTAGACAAACATTAACAAAAAGTGACTTATTTTCCACGCTGAAATCAAATGCAAAGGGGAAAAAAAAAAAACCAGTCCTGAGTAATTTTGCAGCTTAGGAATATTTCACATACTTCTTTCACCATAATGTGAAGGCCAGATATAACTTTCTGATTAATGGGGGCCATGGAGTGCAATAAATGCAGCTTTAATGGAAATTCATTCCACAGCAAGCACAATCAGTCTTTCAAAACCCCACCCCCTGTATACACTGGATAATTTTTGCCTGCAAATTTAAGAGAGCCTAAGAGAATTAGGTACCCAGACGCCATTCAAAGTCAGTGGGGTTTGCAAGTTTGGTTCCTAGAAATGCTTCTATAAACCTCGGCCATGAGCTGCGACCAGCAGCTCCGCAAGCCCCGCTCCCAGGGCTGCGTCCCTGGCTGCCCTCTCGGAGGAGTCAGCTGGGCTCTTGCATAGGTGGGCTCCCTAAGATGCACATAAAACCTTTTCACTCGTGTTTGTTGGCTTTTTTTACTATGTTTTACTACCAAAAAAAGCTGAGGGGTGTGCTGGGGTCCCAGGAAGCACCGTGTGAATGCTGCAGCTGGCCAAAACTTCCTGGGGCACGTTCGGTGCTGTGGCCCAAAGCAAACCAAAATTGGGAAGGGAAGCAATTCCGCTGAGAAGCGAGAGCACCGCTCATGTTAATGAAAGATGTTTTATAATCTGGGGATGTAGCTGATGGGAGATGTCTGGCTGTACGTGAGAGGAAGAAGAGTCTTATTGTATAAGGGATAAGAATGTCAAAAGAGGAGTAGAAATTGTGCATGGAAAATATTTGCCAAGAGTCACATGCTCAAAACTGGACAGCCAAGCTGCTTGGATGAATTAATCAACACCGCAAAATTTACTAAGGTCCTGTGAGCTTTTCAGGGGAGTAGTGCATGTGTGGGGGAAACCAGACCGTCGTGCTGGCCACCAAATACTGCGTGCCCACAGCACTGTCTCCAGCAGGGAGGTAGCTGACCACCTCACATATTTTTACGTATTAATGCATTCATTTGTTCTTACTCCTTGGTAAAGTAGGAGGTTTTACAGAAGGACAAGGGGGATTAAAGAAGTCACGACATCTGGCTTTAAATACTGCAATAGGAGCTGCTGGTTGCCGAGTGCTTGGGCAGCAAGGCTCCTGCAGCAAATGCCGGGTCCCTGCCTACCGCGGATGAGGCATCTTGCATCAAGCTCCTCCCTTTGAAACCCCAGTTGCTGTTTGACCGCTAACCCTCTCCTTTCCGCAGCAGCAGAAGTGTCACTAGACACGCTTAGGTTAAGCAATGAAGCCAGAGCACTCACTTTGCATTTAGGGCCTCCTTGCAGAAGGGCTGTTCCTACTCAGGCACCGTGCCCCCAACTTGCCATGCAAAACCCCTTAAGACTGGGCTCAGCCTGACGGTTTTCAATCTTTGAGCCATTGACCTGTTGGAGAAACGGCTGCTATTTAGTGAGATGAATTCACTCCATGCTTCCTCCTGACAAACGTGAGCGTTCGAGTAATCTTTAAAACCGGTAGTGTGTGCAGGAGGGGCCACACAGCGTCACACACCCTGCGTCAGCCGGTGGTGGTCTGTCTTCCTTTGGGCTGGAGAACGGCGATTCTAGTTCGGTTTTACTATAGTGAACTGGCGCTTACTAAAACATGGTTCCACGCTGTATAATTTCTATGGCTTTTATTAATGCAGACAGTATAGGCTCCATAAAGAAGAAAAATTACCAGTGGAAGATAAAACTAAAATACTAGTTGCATTACAATCACATTCTAGTGCTGCAATAAATTGCATGAAGCCAATAAAGCAAAACTAACTGAAGATATTTGACACAAACCAAAAATGAAATGAGAGTCATTATGCAGCGTGCTACAGGGACCTGCCTTGATGTAGTTAAAGCAATAAACTACCTGGGAGTAATCTTTACTTATTTTAAATTGCATATTCCAATTGCAAAGCCGTTTCTGGCATTTCTGCCACACTTACTTTACTCTGCTCAGTAAAAGAATTACATGTCTGGATAAGTCATGTCCTATTAAATGTGCATCATATCTGCAGCACTCATAAGTCACTTGAGTCATAATATTGTTTATTCTAACATTAGTCACTATTTTCTGTCATAAATTAGCTATTCTCCAGAAGAGTGGAAACGAGATTGAGCCAAGGTTGCAATTATTTCGCACATCCATGTTGGCACACGGAATAGATTAAGTGGCTATCTCTACAGAGGAATTATCATCATCGGGCCACGGGTCAATTATAACAAATGTATTCATGCCGTTAGCCCCCAGGTATCTTAAATAATAAGAGTTTGCATTCCTCTCCCTCCCTAATTATTCTCTTCCATGGTCTGGCTGACCCACACATGCGTCAAAATAAGCAGAAGCAATGCCTTTTGCAATATTCAAGGTTAACCCCCCCCAGCCATCATCTCCTGCCAGCCCCCTGAATCCTCCCTACCCACGAGATATTTGCATGCAAATCAACAGTGGCACGGTGTGTCTTTTCCATGCAACCAGTCCCGCTGCTAATTAATTGTCTGTTATTCTGCCTTTTTGTGCAGAGGTAGCAGCCCTCGCCCCCCTGCCAGGAGAGAGAGGGAGGGGATTCAATTCCGCTGCCTTTCAGTCATCCCAGTTTTAATTTGGCTGCGTGTGCTGGTGTTGGTATTTCCCTGCCTTTGTGTGGCTTGGAGCATGCCCAGGCCTGGCCCCACCATCGTCTCCGCATCCCGGTTTTGAACCTGCACGGACCGTGCCAGGGGACCCGCGGTTATTCACCGCCGGGCTGCGGGTCGGGGTCCTGGAAACACGCGCTGGGGTAGCAGGGAGAAGGGGCAATTTTGGTTGGGATGCATTAAGTCTTGTTTGTATACAACCCCTTTTAGTTAAAATGGAGTGTTTTGCCCCGAAGGGAGCAGGCCATTATAGCGGTGAATGGTGCTTTAGAAGACAGCTTATTCCCTTAGGGAAGAGGCAATCGGTTGCCCCAGCTGAAGGCACATTCATACTTGAATTAAAAACCTTCAATAGCTATTTTTTTAAATTGCCTCTCATACAGAGCTAGATGCATTGCTTGAAAAAAAAAGAAAAACAAAAGAAAAACAGCCGACTTGCACATCACTTTGTTCCCTTAATAACGCATGTATCCCCCTGGGAATTCATGCTCATGGACGGGTACGGCACTGCTTCGTCAAGGCTTCGGGTGCACCTCACCCAAGTGGGACCAACGGTGCAGAGCGAAAGGCTGGGCTGCCCCTAGCCCATCGGCTCCCCGTGCCGGGCGAGTAGAAATGCTCTTACTCACTAGTAACACGATGGAAGTCCCTACTTGCAATGTAGTCTTTGCCTTTCCCTCTTCTGAAGCAGCAGGATGAGCTTGGGAACGCCACGAGGACGGAGATGTCCTCGTCCATGCCCCAGTTGGGGCACTGATGCTCGCTGTCCTCCCCGGAGACTAAGCGACTGCATTGCACATTGCAACCGGCCGAGCCAAAACGTGGGTATAACCAGCGCCACGAGAGGCAAAGCTGAGAAATCAAAATACTTTCACAGGAGCTGCCTCTGCCCCTGTGCTGCCACGGAGCACGAAACACATGAAACACATGCAAGACATCTTTCAGAGGGGAGCGAGGGGGCTCAGCCCCTTTTGTCAGTGAACCTTCCCCTGCACGTACTGCCGAGGCAGGGTTGTCCACCTCCGCCTTAGCTCCTGGCCGCACGCCAGCGAGCGGCAGATACTCTGCTTACCTAAGCTCCTGCTATCGCCTTCAAGGGCTGGGCGATTTACCTTCTGCCTTGCTCTGTTCTGGGCTATTTTTGCTCCATCCTCACCCAGGCTGTCTTGCTAAGGGGGGATGAGGAGGTGGCCATTGCACGTGCCGTTCTCTCCTGCCTTCAGCGCGATGGGGAGGACCGAAAGTCCATATAATAGCCAGTTTGGACACTGGCTGCGAGCAAGCATCTAAAAGAGACTGTAAATCCAGGGCAACCCATATGGACGGATTCCCTGCATAGTCTCTCCACATCTGGTGATCCACAGCTTCACGCCTCCAGAGACACAGATAATGCCATCACATTTAACAGCCGTTGACAGATTTTTTTGTCCCACAGGTTCAAAACATAATTGGATAAAGTTGTGTCAATATTTTGTACCAAAGGTGTTATGTGACAGCCGCTTCAGCTTAGCAATGCGTGAGGCGAAGCAGTACCTCCTTCGGCGGGGTTTTGGCCCTGCCTCGGTTGGTGACTCCATGCCCACGCCTTGGAAGGGATGTCCGAGTGGAGGGATTGTCCCCTATGCAACATGTTAAAGATGATTTTTTAAAATAAAACAGCTCTCAGGCACTGAAGTAACACCCTGAACCCATGTCCAGGACATCACCTTGCACCTTGCCCCTTTTCCACGTAGCTCCTACTGCCTGCCCTTGCCAGACTCGGGCTTGGTACTCACTGCCCACTCTTCCTTACCGCCATTATAATTAGAATAAAAATTTTAAGAAGTCTTCTACACCTAGCGAATACCTTCTCTAGTGCCTTATAGAAAGGAATTTAATGTCCTTTCTATGCTGTTTTGTTTGGCTTAGAGGCAATTAGAGCCACCCTTGCTTCCACTGAAGGCAGCAGCAGCACACGCACTGGCTTCTCCATTTCTCCAGAAAGCCTCTGTGGTAGGACACTTCATGAGCTGATGGGGATCAAAAAAAAGAAAGAGAGGAAACCCAAGCAAATCTACTAAGAGAAAAATACCACTTTTCACAACCACTCTAGCTGCTTCTCGGTGGTTTTGCTGATTTACATCTAATTTCCATATAAACACAGGTATACACACATATTGCGGGGGGGAGGTGGGGTTCTCGGTATGGAAGGTGCCGCATTTGCTGTGTTTACACAATATTTCCAAACTTTCTGAACACGGGATCCCTGTTGAAAGGCTGGGGCTTGTTTTAGCTGGCCAGCCCCAACCCGTGCAGTGCCAGGCTATACAGCTGCAGCTGCACCCGGAGTTGTTGGAGGCTAAAACCATCTCAGCTCTTGGCAAATCAGCGACTGATTATTTTATCAAAACTTTTGCAAATACGCAACTATTCACCCCACCTGAAGCTGTCTTGTAAAGGTGGGTAAGAGCAGCTTGTGCACTGGCCAGCCTGCCAGGACATTCAAAGCCCCTCTCCGCAGCAGCGCATGGTGGCAATAGCAGCCACTCTCCCTGGAACCGAGTGGGGCTGGAGTTTGTACTTTCTGTTTGCAGAGTAAATAAGAGGCAGAAATGTGCAATTCCACATCAGTGTGGAATCAAGAGGTCTCATCTTGCGACCGAAGCGTTCACAGTGCTGAGCACAGATGCCCTCCTATTCACCTTTAAAGGCTGCATCCTTTCTGTGCTTCCCACGCATCCTTTGCCTTCACCTCCAGGATGTCTGTCTTGCCTTTGAAATATCACTGCTCTCCTACTGTTAAAGTATGTGGAAGGATGAATCTTTTATCTCCCTTTTCTATTAGGGAGGTTGATTCTGGGTTCATTGGTTAGGTTTAAGATGTTACAAAAGCATCTGCCTGGTGGGATTTAAAGATGACAACCCTCCGGTGTTATTTCAATGCAGGTAATGGCAAGTAGATCCCCCTGCTTTCTTTACACCCTGTTAGGAGGAAAGGCCTGTCTGGAATAAGGATGTAGTGATAAGAAGAGATTAGAGATTCAAGCTCAAGGCAGCTTGCTCACGTGGAGAGCGTGGGGAGCAGCACAGCCGAGCCAGCTCTGCTCCTGTAGGCAGCCCTTCTGCAAGCGGTGTCCCAGACCGGCTGCGGAGGCACCTCCGGGCTTTGGGGGACGTTCCCCCCTAAGGAAGGATCCATGCAGCCCCCCAGACTGAGCCCTAGCTGCCAATCCTGGCCCGAGCTCCAGAACAACATGAGAGGAGCTGTTTCTGCTCCTCGTGGAGACAGGTCCCCCAGAGCCAGGCATGGTTTGGGTTGCAGGCTGCTGTCAGGGAAAGCTGCTTTAAATCATCGTGGAGTCCTTTCTGAATGGTTCCCACTAGAAAAACACAGTTTTGGATTAAACTGAAATTGCTCAAAGAAAATTGGAGAGATTTCAATGGAGTTTCATGTATATAAAAAAGGACTTATGACATAATCAATTATTTTTGAAGAATGCTGATGTTGTTTCCAATGCACACTATTGTTTTACAATTTACTTGGCTGTAAATTTTCCACTTCAACCATATTGCTTGGCATAACCTGAGACCTTTGCTCACGGTCTGAAGCAGCACGCTGACTAACGCTGCACAGCTCACTCCTGAACGCGCACCCACACGTAATAGCTGAGAGCATCTCCCACTTTATTTGCCTTTGCTTTGTGTCTCAAATACTAAGGAGAGCTCCAACTTCCTACAAAGTTGAAGTCATCTAGTTTTCTGGATCAAAGTGTCTCCCTTTTTTGTTGTAATGAAGCAATTTGACACTTTCGGTAATACAAACATTCCCAACCCTAATTAGAGAGGCAGCTGTTTTCAATATCTCCAGAAAGCTTTTCCAGATTAGCACAAGAGCATGGCCAAAAAGTACCTCTGGACACCAGAGGGTGGGAATAGGCCCTCCCAGCAAGGCTCTTCTATCTGCTCCAATTCCCCATGCCCCTGCTCCATACTGACAGAGGAGCTAAAAATGCCCTTTTTTTGTGTTTGCCACAGCCAGCAGCGAGGCCGTGGGGGAGCGTTAGTGGAGGCTGATTACCGACATTTAACCGGTGTGTCCCCTCAGTCTCCGCAGAAGATGCGTGGGGAGCCAGTGCCAGTCTGGGTCTGCGTTGCTGCTCCTACCCGGGAGCTGCCCGCCTGGGATCCAGGAGGAAAAGCAGCAGATCCAGCGAAGGGAAAGTGAAATTTGCTGCCTTTGTGCCCTGAAGTGCTGGAACCGCTCGAGATGTGCCTGAGCGCTCGCCCTCAGCTGCGTCCCTGCTGGGTCGGGGCTACGTGCCAGGACGGGGTTTTGGCTGCGAGTCGGTGCTCTTGTCACCGTCACACGCCGGGGCTGGGGGGAGCGGAGGCTGAGCTCAGCCTCGGGGCAGGATGGAGCAAGGGAGCATTAAGGGAGCACTTTGTGCCAAGCCATGAAGCTATAAACCCAAAACTTGAGAGACACAGGCTTTGAACCCATTTTTCCATGAGCTGGTCGCAATCCTGCCCTGTGTCTCGGTTTCCTCATGGAAATCAGGGTGACGACAACAGTTTTGGGACCTCTGAGAGCTGCTGTTGCGAGGAGCTCGGTGGGGCTGTGTTCAGGTTGTGTCCGTCTCACAGAGACTGGGGAGACAAGCAAAGCCCCAGCCTGACCCTGCGATACAGGCGAGGACGCCGTATCCGACAGCTGGCCAGAAAAGGGCTGGATCCGTGCCGCAGGCGTCGGAGGGCTCTTGCTCGCGCCTGCCTCTCGGCTGAGGCTGTGGTACCGAAAACCAATTTATTAATTTTGTCTGCTGAACAAGTATTAAGATGAATATCAAAACATAATTGTCTCAACAATCTTTAGGCTTTTACTTATCAGTCGATGATAAGGCTATATAGCGATATGTTCATTTGTCTGCAGATCTTTGTAATCCTATTAAGTATAGAGCGATAACTATTAAACTGTATATATACACCCCCATGTGCACATTTGTTGAGGAAAGTATTTAACACACACACACGCTCGCTCTCAGTAAAATTTACTGCCGCACAGAGGGTAAGTGCCTCTGTATGGCACTTGGACAACTGAAACACAACCTGCCTCGGTTAGCACTGGGTCACGCAGGGTCACAGACCCCTCCTAGCACAACACCAGGAACATTGCTGGAGCTAAACCAGGCAAAAAAAAAAATTGCACCTTGTATTTAGTCTGAATTTCCTTCAAAGCAGAGGGAATTTTCCTGGCTCTGTATTTCACGCCTGGAAGCCGTGGGACCAGGCTGGGGCAGAGTTGACCTCCCCCAATGCTCTAAACCCGCCACTGGTGCCTGCATCAGCACTGCCCATGGGCTTCACCCGTCTGCAGCACCCCTGGACAAATGCACAGGGAACAGGAGGTTTCTCCCCTCTTCCAGGCTGCATCTAGATCAGGAAAGCCCATTTGTGAAGAAACCACAGAGATTTTCACCCACCAAAAAAAAAAAAAAAAATGTCCTGGGCTTCAATGGCAAAGGAAGAGAAAAGCTTGTTCTTCAACCCAAAACCTGGCAGCGGCTCAGTTTGACTTCTGCTTTTGCTCCGAAAGCTGAACTTTTGTAGTTATTGCCCAGGTACAGAAATCTCGTGCGGAACAGCCTGACACCGCTTTGGCAGAGTGCGTGGCCCGGCGGCGCGAGCCGCTGCCCACAGGGACAAGGACGTGGCCCCTCCATAATTCAATCTTCACGCTGGCTCGCTCTGGGGTCTCTGAGCAATGACCGTGGCCGTGCTGCCGCCACCGCTGCGGGGCTTTCTGATGTGTCCGGGAGCTGACATGCCACCACCTTGCCTTTCCCTTCTGCCCTCGCCATACGCTGGAAACAACCCCCAGCCAAAGGAGCCGTTTCCACACGGTGCATCTCTCTGCCGTGGGAATTTATGTGGCACCAACCCATTGCTCACCAGCGCGTATGCTTCACGTCATCTCCCTGCCCTGCCCTGCCCTCCCAGGAAGGTACAGCCATACAAATATTCCTATTTACAGCTGCGTCTCCCCTCTGCCCCTTCTCCATGTTTGTTCTGGAGTACTTTCACACTGTGCAGGCGTACAACACTCCTGTAACACCTACCGCCGACCTTTTTCTGTACATTATCTCCCTAAATTACTGTGAATTCAGTCTCACAGTAGTTCCAGACACCTTCTAGTTTTAAATACACCATTTTAAAAACAAAGCAATCATAGTCCACGAGCCAGGAATAAGACTCACATCCTTCGTTTCTCCCTCCAAAGCTGTGGTTGTTGCATGCTGAAGGAGCTGGACAAGCCTTGCAAGACCAAACCAGGACACGTCCCACTCACGTAGCATCTCGCTTAATTTCCAGACTTGAACCTTGACTTCAGCTGGGCACTTTTGTCCATGCCTTTCAATTTTTAACTCTCCTCCGCCCCCCGTGTGTGTAAATATCTGCTATATCGTGGCCCAAGGGCAGCTGGAGCTTGCCAGCGCCTCAGGGCCAGGACCGTTGGTAGCAGATGGTGTGGGGCATACTGGATTTTGGACGTCGGTGAGCTCAGAGCAGCTTATGGGTTTCATTAGTGCTCAACATCACTGGTAAACCTGGTTGCTGCAATGCTTTTACTGCCTACCATAAAAAAGTCTTCTCCCTGCCATAACGTGGAGAGGGCACCTGGGCCATATTTCCTTCTTAATTGCAGGCTGAGAGGTACGAAGATACACTGAATGGAAACGTGACGCGCTGAGATCGGAGTGAATGGGGCTGTCAGGAGGCAGCCGGGAGAGTGTTCCTTCACCGTTAGGGTGGCAGGCAGAGGAGCAGAGGCTTCTCCCAGACTCTTGTTAAACACAGAGCTGAAATGCCAAGAAGCGATGGAGAAATATAAAGAAAATAAGCCAGAAAGTAGCATCAGAAAAATTGGTAACTCAGACAAATCACTCCTATGGACCTTCTTTGATTACATTATCTGTTCATTCTTCCTTAGAAAGCGCTGCTATCACACAAGCATAATAAAACAAGAATATATAAATGGAAGGAATTAAGAGTCATCCTATTGGGACCAATTTAATCTTTGCTTCATTTAAAAGGAGAACATGGCTCCCTTATCTAATGTACATAAAATTGCTCTTTATTCCCCAGGTTTACATAGAGATGACAGATCTATATAAATATGGATCTGCTCCTTTTCCCCATTCTGTTGTGAGAAGAGCCACCTTCCACCACATCTATTCTCTGCTCTAGATGCTTGAAGGAGAGTCTCCCTCCTGCCCTATTTCTTACTGTCAATGGAGAGGCTGAGGATATGGCAGCATCCTTTCGGGGCAAGGAGCTTTGGCAGCTGATGTTTGAAGCAAAAAAGCAGTGAGAGCAGTCACAGGTAGCTCTCGCTCAGAGGCATCTGGTGTTGAAGGGAATAGGTTAGCTCCTCTGCAGCCTGGGACTGAAACCCAGCCAAAATATGCCCTCCCTCTCCACTCCCATCCATCTTTGCTTGTTTTCATTTTAGGGAGATTCAGAGCACATCCTGTGCTGGTTTTGGCTGGGGTGGAGTTAATTTTCTTCAGAGTAGCTGGTACGGGGCTGTGTTTTGGATTTGTGCTGGAAACAGTGTTGATAACCCAGGGCTGTTTGCGTTCCTGCTGAGCAGTGCTTACACAGCGTCAAGGCCTTTTCTGCTCCTCACCCCACCCCACCAGCGAGTGGGCTGGGGGGCACAAGGAGCTGGGAGGGGACACGGCCGGGACAGCTGACCCCAGCTGCCCAAAGGGACATTCCACACCATATGGCGTCATGCTCAGCATGTAAAGCTGGGGAAGAAGAAGGAAGGGGGGGAGTTCGGAGTGATGGCGTTTGTCTTCCCAAGTCACCATTACGCGTGATGGAGCCCTGCTTTCCTGGGGATGGCTGAACACCTGCCTGCCCATGGGAAGGAGCGAATGAATTCCTTGCCTTGCTTTGCTCATGTGCACGGCTTTTGCTTTACCTATTAGACTGTCGTTATCTCAGCCCATGAGTTTTCTCACTTTTACCTTGCGATTCTCTCCCCCATCCCACAGGGGGGAGTGAGTGAGTGGGGGGGGAGAGAGTGGCTGGGGGGGGCTGAGCTGCCGGCTGGGGTTAAACTACGACAGCCCGCGGAGGTTTCTGTGAGGTACAAGACAGGCAGGAAACCACAAAGTCTCCTGTGAACTGTCATGTTCAGGCCACTCAGAGTGAAGTGGAAACACAGAGTGTTACTGTGGAATTACCAAAAGCAATGACTCGCCCTTGCCAGGATGGGGTTCCTGCTGAGCTCCTGTTTAGGCGAGAGCAGCCCCAGACCTCTCCCCTGGGACAGGGCGAACAGTGATCCCAAGAGCATTGGGAGAAAGTTTAGAGCAACCACCAAAAGCCATTTCAGTCTTCACAGGTTCGGGTTTTTAAGTTAAAACTCAAAGTTATCCCCAGAAAGCAGACTTTCCCACACCCAAATATATAAACTGAAGTTGAAATGTGGATCTCAGTCAAGCGCAGTGTCCTTGCCATCTTTTCACTGGTCCCGTTACCGCTACTGAATAGGACCCGGAGTTACTGCGAGTTCACATCCTTGCCCATATGCAATCATGTCCTTTTCCATAGGATGCATTCAGAAATGTGTACATATTTCCTCTTTTCCTTACCTCTGAGCTAGGAAAAAAAGAGGTATTTGTGAATCAGTCATTGCTTTCTAACATGCTGAAAGCATCAGAGCACTCCCTGCTCTTTCAAATCTACTATCATAAGTGCAATTTCAAAGTGTTTCTCTCTCCTAATATCCAGTGGCTTTTTAAAAAGCAACTAACAGCAGTGCTGGAATGGCTAATGCCTAATTAGCTAATGGGTAATGATGTTCCTGTGAATGAGGCTGACATTTCACTCTATAATTATCATCTAGCCTGATTTCACGTCCTGCAGCGGGCAGTTGTAGGTGCCTTGGGACAAGGCTAAGGAACGGGCAGGCCCGTAGCGATGCTCCCGCACTGCCCTCCGAGCCACTGACACGAGCCGGCTGCACTGGCAAGGCTGCGGCTGCTGCTGCCATACCCGACCGGAGCAGCACACAAAGCCGACCGCAGCTTCTGTGTGTCTGGCTTTCCCCAGACATACCCTCATTTTCCACTCCCAAGTTTATATGTCTGAGCTGCAAAAGAGGAATTTAGTCATTTTGCTGGGACTTCCAGCTGCCGGGCAGCCTGCGAGCAGCCTTTGCACAGGTCCGCAGGTCTGTGTCTCCATCCAGGAGGCAGCAGAGGAGCTGAAGAAGCCACCTTCTGCCTTGCTGGGACTCATCATGAAGCCTTGAGGAGTAACCGTTTGGTGTAACCCCCTGAGGCTGAAGGCTCATATGCTGTATTAGCCCTAAAAAAGGCAAGCTCATCTCTTCGAGAAGATTTGGGGTCCGGTAAACTGTTAGGAAAGATCTGCTCATACCACGTTTGAGTCTGCAGACCACTGTGTCTTCTTTTTTCTTTTACTCTCGTAAATAACAGGAGCAACTTGATTTTGTTCCTCAGTCCACCAAAGAATGACCACCAGCCCATAGGCTTCAGGAGGGTTTCCTTCCAGTGTGCATAAGTGCAAAATCAACCCCTCTGGAGTCACTGCTTTGCCTTTCCCCAGCCGCTGCCCTACCCACCACGCCAGGACACCCTCTCCACGGACGAGCTTTCAGCCACAGGATCCACTTCAAAATCTTCATTGCCAACTGCAACTCTTAGAAAAAAAATAGTCACTATCTGTAAGAAAAAAAGACCACCACTGGAAGATTTCACCTAGTTTCCTGGAGTTTTAGGGATGCCACCAGCCTCGTGCTCCTGTGGCGCAGGGCAGCTGTTGGGGAGCTGCCCCGGGGTGCTGAGCCTGCACCGGGCTCTCTTGCACGGACACGGCACTGGAGGATCCCTGGGAAGTCTGGTAGGTTTTTCTCCTACAAATCTCCAAATCTGTAGTTTCATGCACTGCAGGTTTGATTTTTCAGACACACCAAGTGCTCCCAGTTAAAGAAAATTGCTGGAGCTGAGCATTTCCAAGGGCAGCAGAGACACTTAGAAGCCGTGACACTGAAACAGGGATGCTCGTGCGCTGGGACAGCCTGCTCCAGCCCTTCCTTCAACAAATCCCTGACAACAGGACAAGACACACACCCTGCACACGTTTGCTTTTCCACTTTCCTGTTTCTGCAGGTGGGGAGATGTGCGAGCGCTGGTGAACGCCAGCTCACGTCAGAGGCCAGCAGGTACGCGTGAAAACAGTTCACAATACAACACTTGATCGGCAGATTACAATAATAATAGTAATTAAAAAAAATCACACTATTGATAAGCAGAAGGAGCACATGAAGCCCTGGGAGACACATTAGCTGTTTGAAAAGGCAGATATTCCTGTCCCTCCCTCCCCGTATAATCAACATTTATTTATTTCTTCATTTAGCTCAATGCTCGCCCTTTCAGGAGAAGATGAAAGTGTCAAGATGACCCTCTTCTTATCGTGCCCTGCACGAGGGAAAGCTTTGAAGATATAATATGCAGAAACACAGGGCTCTCTGGTGACTTCTCCAGATTTAATTAGCCCGACCTTCTGCGCGGATCCTGCCTCCCCCTCCAGACAGCCCTTCTCCCCCGCCACAGACAAGCTTCTGGACTCGTCGGCAAAATAGCAGCTGCTCAAGCCCTCCATTTAATTTGGAGCTTGGCTCTCCCAGATGAGCTAAAAAAAAAATGCCACCCCAAAGATGGAGCTGCTTTTAGCATTATACACGAGCTGCAACTGCCAAGGAAAGTTTATCTTAGAGCCAATGTGAGCTCTGTTGCTCCAAGTTAAATATTTCCATTTAAAAAGTAGAATGAACTATACTGTGGGACTTCCAATTGCTTCCTGAAATATTAAGAAGGAATATCTTTAAACATTAATATTTTGTTATAGTGCTGAAGTCTTTCTAATGGAGGGTTATTTTTTAGAGCTGTGTATTTTTCTCTGCATAATTAGAGCCTCTGATGTGTGCCTATGCTCTCCCTTTCCAAAAGTCACTGCAACACGGTAACCCTCCTTCCAAAGTAATCGAGAAAAATCCTTCATTTTTGTCTTCGCTGTTATTCTTGCTGGTAGGAGGCACATGCAAAGGACACCCGTGTTTAACCCCTTGCAGTAAGTGCACCATCATGTGCCACACCCTCAATGAGCCCAAAAGCTGAGGGCTGCCGAAAGCCAGAGCCACGTCCCTCTGCTCATTTTGGTGCATCCGCATCCACCGACACATCTGTTGTGCCGGGATGGGCATGGATGTGCTGCCACTGCCCATCCCAGACAGACGGCAGTGGGAGCTTCCAGCCAGCCAGGTCCTCTGCATCCCCCGGCACGGGCTGGCACGGGGGGCTGTGCCGGACGGGGCACCAGCCTGCATGGGCACTGCGTCCCCAGCCCCAGCAGCTCCCACCCCAGCAGCGTTCGTGCATTAGGATGGGGGTAGGACAACTCCCAACGCCCCTGCCCCAAGCTTTGCTCCGCCACTGGCCCATCCATCCTCCCTGATGCCAGGGAAGTGGCTATTGAAACGGCAGATCAGGAGAGCAGATTTAATGCTGCTTTCGTGGCAGGGAAGGGGAAAAAAAAAAAAAAAAAAGAAAAAGAGAGATAAAAATGATGTTGCTTCCAGGCCATTTACATGTTCATTTCTCAAGAGAATGTGACACTTTATCCTTTTTCTCAAATTAACTTCTGTGTCACATGCGGAATAAAAAGAGACGATAGACGGGAACTGAAACATAGTGAAATAAAAGACTGCAAGCCTGCATGCACGGAGCATATGTTTGTGATCTATAGGAGCCGGGGGAGGGACGGGAGTGGAGCCCTGCTATGTCAACCATTGTTCAGCAGCTTGGTATGTTGGCTTAATCTTACAAGGTCTCCCAGAGGTCCTTTTTTCCAGATTTTTTTCTCACCCCCCTTCAGGGCAAACAAAGTGCTTTCCTGAGCAGGCAGTTTGAGCCGCTTAACCGTTCGTGTGCTAGTCAGGAGAGCCCCCGAGGATGAAGGGCAGGTCCTCGGCCGGGACGGTCAGCTCGGGGACGTCAAAGGCAGCGGAGCAGCCCCAGCGCGCGCGGCTGGAGGCACAAGCTGGTCCTTGCCCACGGGGCCGGCGCAGGTTTGCAGACGCGTGGAAGTAGCTATTGCAAAAAGTAGCAGAAAGAAACTGAAAAAGGATTACAGAAAAGAAGGGGGTTTTACGATGCACTAAGCAGGCTGACATTGTGTGACACTTGGCCAACATCACAGCTGAGCTTAAGCTCCAGTTTCACACCAAGAGCATCCACGGTGCCCTGCCAAGCCATAGGACCCATCAGTTTTGCTTTCCTTGGCCAGCTAAATGGCCTTACCATACCTTTTTGAAGCACCCCATGGCCATTACCCTTTATCTGGTGGGACATCCTGGTCCCAAATCTGCTTTCTAAAGTGTCACTGCAAAATGAACCAAGTCCTGCACGGCTGACCCGCAGTTCCAGTATCACCGCAGTGGGCAGGCAAACCCCAGCCTGGCCAGCAGAGGCACAGGCTGGAGCACAAGACGGCCAGCGAGCAAGTCCTTAACCCAGAGAGTCCCAGGCATAAGGCGGATATACTTGGTGTTAATTAGTTGTGTAACTTTTGCCTTCCTGACTTTCACCTCTTTGCTTTCTTTTACAGTTTTAAGTGGTTTAAAACTGGTTTTGCTGTGACCAGCGTTCCCGTAATTCTTAGGCACGTGGTGGAGCAGAGGTACCAGCACCCCCAAAGGAGGGGTGGGATGTGGGGGCAATGCTCCCTGGCATGCTGCTCTTCAAGGCCGTTTGTACAAGCGTTTTAGACACCCGACAGATTTTCCTTTCACCCACACATATTAACCTAGCTGGTGTATTAAAGACACAGTTACAAGCTCATATTGAGAAGACACTGAAGAGCTGAACGCTCTTTTCTGGCTGGTTGTGGGGAGTTTCACCCAGAGATTTTCCTTTAGGGAACAGCAAGAGTCAAAAATCACAACATGAGAGACTGTACAAGTTGGCATTAACTATTGCTCCTGCAAAAAAGACTCCCCTTTGGAATCCTTTCAGATGCTGAAGAAAGTGGCTGGATTTTCTTCAGACTTCACCAAAATTTGGCCAGTGTCACAAGGGGGCTCCCAGGGGACCGTGCTCTCTGGCCTCCAGAGAGAGAGGAGCCACTAGCTCCTCGCCTGCCTCTCACCTGGGCATCAAACATCATTGACAAGCAGTATTCCCGTCCTGGAGAGGGCTGGAGGGGCTCGGGGCGCAGGACCGCAGCACAGCCATCCCCAAAAGCACAGCCATCCCATTGCAGCCCCATTAACGCAGGGACCTCCATCCTGGGAGGAAGGCTCAAGTCAGCTTTTACCGCCCGCTTCGCTCCCGCGTGCCCAGGGACTGCTCACAGCGCTGCTCTCCCTGCCGCCGGCTCCCGTGAGTTTCCAGCTCTCTCCCCGTGCTGCTCGGGGCCAGGTCTGCCAAAGCAGCAATGCAACCCTTGCACCCGCTCCTGCCGAACGGGCTACGACCCCCTCCCCAGGACGGTGCCTGCGCTGAGCTGCGAGCACTGGGAACAGGGCTGGGGACAGTGGGACACCCAGGCAGATGGACAAAGTCAGTGCTAGTGTGGCGGGATGTCCTAGCCAGGAAAGAGGAGGCACATAGTACAGGTAAAACTGACTGAATTCCCATTCAGAGTGAATAATCAATGATGTTACACAGGCTTTTCATTAAGAAGGAGGAGCGTTCTGGGCATTTTGGGTGCCTCCTTTCTTCCTTCACAGCACCTCTCCCCAAGGTTCTGGTTTGGATAAAGGGTTAAATCCTCATTTCCAACAGACACTTTCACATCTGAGGTTAGGGGAGCCCTAAGGTGGTGAACAGCTCCCGACGCAGCCCCAGCCGGGGCAGCAGGAGCCTTTTCGTCATCTCCCACAGCCCTGGGCCGTCAGGAGCAGTTTCTCTGCTAAAGGGAACAAAAGTCAAAAATCACCAAACTTTGGGTGTGGGTAAGAAGGAGGATCAGAAATTTGTCTCTTAATTGCAGTTACCTGCAGCTTAAAAATCAGAGAGGGATTTGTTGGGGGCTGAAGGGAGATGGGGAAGAGAGAGAGCAGAACAAGAGATCGTTTCCCTGTGAAATTTGGCTCCCGGCTAGCTTAAGCACTGAACTGCACAGCTGTGCTACGGGGAAGTGCAGCCGGCTTCTCTGGGTTACATATGGTTTGGGTTTGGGGTTTTTTGGAGATTTTTTTTTATTACTTCACATGCAAGTGCCCTCAGAAACCAAAATTCACCATCCTGCCTTCACATTTCCCTTCTGCAACAGCAGAGAAAGGGTGTTCGCACCTCCAGCTTCGCTTAAAGCTTCATAAACTATCTTACCCACTTCAGGTACATTGTCATTCTCATTTCTGTTCAGGAGGGCTCTGAAAAAGCATAAAGTCTGCGACAGCAGAAGTCTGTCTGTCTCTCGGGTATCCCCATTCCTTGCTGAATGCAGTACCCTGGCTGTGTTTAGGATACCACGTATATACGTTTTAGGGACCTTCTAAGGTCCATCCAGCCCCAAACCACGTGGACTGGACACCGGCCACTGCAGCCTGGCGCCGAACAGCCCCAGTGCAGGAAACCTGTGCTGGAGGTGACAAACCTCAAGCTGCTGTTGGTTGACACTCAGGGCAGGACACCCTCAGGCACGACAGGCAGCTGGGAATAATTTTGGCTATCTAGAACTGCAATTAAACCTCCAGGGCCAGAAGTATTTAAGTACTTTGGTTCAGGGCTCTGTGGTTTCTGGGCGTGCAGCGGAAGGGACGTAAGAAGCGTTGACGTGTCAGTGGTGCACCCAAGGAGGGAAGGGGATGTCTGGGCTCCTTCGGAGAGATCCGAAGCATCCACAGCATCACTCTGGCAGAGGGATTTATTTCACTTTGAGTATCCATAGCGTATTTAGCTATATCAGAGTTTGTCACCGATCACCATAAGTGCCTGAGGGAGAGCGGGTATTCCCAGGACGTGATCCCCCTCACCTAACATGGACACATCACGTTGGATGAGGGGACTCACATCCTGCATTGCCTGTTCCTCCCCAGTGCTACAGTGGGTGCAGGACAGCCCTGGCAGAGGGGTCCTGCTCCACAGGGTCTCTTTGGCAACCTCAGCCCCAGCCTTCGGTCCACCAGCAAAAAATAAAAGCAAAATATTATTACTTGCAGTATTCAAGCTGAAGAAGTTTGAGGAGAATTTCCGTGTTTGAAGAAGAAAATACACCTGCCACATCAATAGCATTTTCTAGTTTGACATTTCAACTCTTTTTTGTGAAAGCTTGAAAGAAAGGAGGCCAGAGAAAAAGAAAAGCTCTCCTTCCTTGCTTCCAGCAAAATTCAAATGGACGAACCCTGCCTTTTCCACCAGCTGCAGTGTATAGGTCAAGTCACGTATGTGCTCTCTGGGACAGGGCTCACAGTGCGGAAGATTGGACAGGGACAATAGGCAAGTCTCCCAGTGCCCCTGCTTGGGCCATCCACCCGTTCAGGAGAGGACAGCAGGACAGGCTGTGTCTCTGCACCCAGCGCTGAGGATCTGCCCACACTTGGGACCTGAACTGCTTCAATCACACTGGTCTGGAAAACAGCCCAAATCCTACCCCAAGGAAATCACAGCTCTTCTGGTGAAAAGAAGCCACGAAATATTTTCTCCAGATCAAGTTCAACTCCTAATCACAGACAGCTACGAAGGTAAACTCTGAGTTTAAACCAGACCTTAAATCCACAAAACACTTTTCAGCTGGACAGCATCCTAAGAGTGGAAAGTGTTAGAGGAGCTGGGGGACAGATGGCCGCGCTGGCTGTGGTTTGTGTCTGCGCCACACCGACGTGTTCCCACCCCACCCATGTGGGACAGAGGGCTTTTTGCATCTTCACCTGCTAAAAATATCCAAGGCTGGAAGTTAAAAGAAATTAAATATTTAGCAGTTGCATAAAGGCACCTTGGGATGAAAGCGCTATGGATACAAAGCTGTCATCTTATCCCTTCATCATCATATTTTTTATGTAGCAGACATGTGTCTTGTTGGCAAGGCAACTTCTCTGTTTTAAACCAGCCTCATAAATCTCATTAGGATGCCTTTTTTAAAGCCATCAATGCAAAAAACCAGGAAGAAACACCCACTGGACACCACTCCAGGTCCCTTAAAGCTCTTCTTGCCACAGGTCTCAACAGGAGCTTGTTGGATGCTTCCCATTGAGACGTTTCACGACACCTCCTGAGATACCTACAGCAGGACCAACACGCACACCTTGCTTCACTAGAAAGGCTCCTGCTGATTGTAAACATGCATTGGGTCACATCCAGACTTTCCTTCCCCATTACAAACACAACAAAACAAACCCATTCGCCAGCTTGCGGCCAGCAAGAGCTCTACATTGGCAAACTCGTCTGGGCTTAACTCCAGTTTGTGTAGCCTGGGTGGATGAACAGGAGATGTGTTTTGCAAAACCACTGAAGTGTAGACCAGCTCTTACAAGTGCAATGGCAATGAGAGCTCTCCCAGATGTGCCACCACCAGACACTCCCTCCACCGGGAAAGGAGGATGGGCTGACCCTTGGAGATCGTGGGGACAGGTTTTTAACTGAGGTGCTTTGGTTACCTCCAGGCAGAATGAAATCAAACACAACTGGTCTTCTTGAAGGAGAGCAGAGCTGTGGAAAACACGCTTACAGTTCAGATTTTTTTTAATGCACAATGTTGTATTTCTGGGGAATCTTTAATTCAAACTGATTAAATAATGATCCCCTGTAGTGATCTACCCTTTCAAATACCCACTCAAGGAATAATTCAGCATGCTGGCAGCACAACAGGCTGGCTGCACATCTCACATGAGCTTGCAGGACTCTGACGTACTCTCATAGTGGCAATGCCTCCCTCTTCAATAGCACAGCCAATTTAATTTAGTGGTGGCTTTGCTCTCCCGTATACACTTTCCTTTTTCAAGCGCGCCGCCTCCATGACGTTTGGTGGCATCTGGCCCACAGCTGCTTCTCAGGGGGTCCCACCAGCCTCTGGGGAGCAGGGATATACGTCATTGTCCTGAGCAGTGGCCACCACCCTGGCAGCAGAGTCCATGGGAGCTGCTAGTACCCTTGTCCGAGCGCTGGGAGGGAGGGATGGGGGCGGGGAACGGACAGAGGGGGGGATGGATGGAGGGGGGGACGGATGGAGGCCACGCTGCACCCCGCAGGCAGCCCATCGCCGTTCTGCCCGCCCACGTGCGTGCGCACATGTTGTTTTACAGATGGCTGCCCCACAAATCCACACAACCTGCCGAGCCTCTTCAGAGCTGAGAATGGCATCTTCACGCCAGATGCAGGTTTGCCGGAGATCTGATTTTTAAAGGGAGCTTGGGTCCCTCTCCCTGGGGCTTGCTGGTCACACGTTGATGACAACGGTCCAGAAATAAGGATTTTGGGGGCAAAGGAGGGGAGCGTCTGTTTGAATGGAAACACTCTCTCCATCCCTGGCTCCGTTGGGAGATGGCATTTCCATTGGTGAGAGAGGCAGCATTTCCCAGAGGCGAAGGAGACGCAGCTCCACACGGACCCAATGCACCGGGTTTGCTCTGCAGGGCAGCTCTGCCAGCGCTCCGCCTCCTTCCTCCCCGCTTGCTACACACCAGCCACCAAGGCAAAAGGAGGCAACTTGGGCATTAAAGGGAGGAAAAAATGCTGCCATACTTCAGTTGCTGGCCTACAGCCTCTCCAAAGCCCCTGGGCAGGCGGAGGGCAGGGACAGGCTTGGTGGCACTCTCAGCACTGAGGTTTCCCATGCCCATCACGAGTCTTCCTGCAGAGGCATCAGCAGGGCTGAAGGACCATGATGCCTCTTTACTGGTGAAAGCAGTTTTTCCAGACCATGACAGATAATGATGCCAAGCTCGATTCAAAAGGTGCATTTAGGTATTTGTGCCCAGGGTCTCATTTGGGATGCACAGAGCCCCTTCCCTCCCTCCCAGCACACGTCAGGGACACACGCGTCTGATGCCGGTGGGTTTAGGAGGCACGTGCAGGGCCTGCCTGTCAGCAGAGCTCCTGAAAGGAGTTTTTTTGGAGGCCATTTATCCAGTTAAACTGAATCCAGCTCCCTCCCAGCCAGCAGCAGCCCCCCCCACCCTGCAAAGGGCTTTCTGGAAGTTGCCCTCCCCCAGGTCTCCAGAGCTGCAGGATTTAGCAGGTCCTGGGAGGCCAGGGCCACTTTTGGGGACACCCTCTGGAAGACACCAGTGGGTTCACTGTTTTTCCTCACCAATTTCACAGGCTTGGGAGTGGGGTCAGTTATTTTCTCCTGCTGACACAGGCAGGATGCGGCTCTCAGGAGTGGAGGAGCCTGTTCGCACACGCAGGCTCCTGCCCTGTCCTGCAGCAGTGACACCCACTGCAGCCGGAGCCTCACACGACGATACAGAAATGCTCAAACTGAGATGTTCCCGCACAGGCAGACCCCAGGATTCGGGAAGGCATCCTGCTGAAACCCCTTTGCATGCTGAAACCCCAACTCCCTCTGCCCCAGTTTTCCTGTGCTTCAGCCCAAGAGCATCCCTTGCTGCTTTATTTATGCTGTGCATAAAAATACCTGGCAGCACTCGTCAGTGGATATTCACGTTTCCGTCAATAACCGGGTACCTCTGCCCAATTAGTGCCACGCTGCCGGCGCACAGAAAGGAGACGGCTCCTGAGCACTGGCCCCCATGGCCACGAAAGGCGGTTCAGCATGGCCCGTGGCTACATAATGCATCGCACCTTGCCTGTTTCTTACTGTCTTAGGTTAGCTAACCCAATGAATATTTCAATAGCCTCTGCCTGCCCAGGATACTATTAATTTTGGAGTCCCTATAATCCAATTCCTTTTCCTGCAAGTGGGTGGTGATTATTAATTTCACAAGCTATGCTTCCATCAGCTCCTTCCTAGTCCCTTGTGGCTAAGGAATATTAATCCACATTCATACTGTCATTCAGCTGCCCAGGAGACTCTGGTGTGAATAGTATTATTATTAATACCACTGCTTCACACGTGGTTAAAGCAACTTAAAGGCGCACAGGCGGGTTGCAAAGGTCATTTGCAGAATAGCACCTCAACGCTTATGCTCAGAGAAAAAAAATGGGGCCCAGGCAATGCTTTTTGTGGCGGTTTCTCTGGGTCCTGGACCTGCTGATGCTGGTTCTGCCTTGCCAGGGGACAGAGAGTCCCCTGAGAAGGTCTGTGAGGAGGAGATCAGCTGCAGCCTTGCTCCCAGACATCCCCAGCAGCCACCAAGGAGCAAATACTTTTGTCCTTCTTTGGGGGAAACTGGGGAAAAATAAATAAATAAAATCCAAACATGATCTCTCTACTTAAATGAAGTGCCATGGTGCTCTGGAATGTACTCACTTTTGACACCTCCACCTTATTATCAAATTTGCTTGAAATTAAGCAATTCATTGGAGTTCTGCTGGAAAGGCGGAGAGTGGAAGGCGGCAGCTGTTGCATTTCTTTGCAGAGCAAGAAAGCCTTTCCCTGTCCGCCGGGTTTACTCAGGCAGGCAATACACATTTCAATCAAATATCGCATGGAGGGATTTGACAACACGTCAAGGAGTTCTTCAACGTGGGGCACTAAATGGCAGAAAGATAAATAGAAAAAAAGAAAGCCAAGACATGCAGCATTAAATAATAAATAGTCCTAGAGGGCTCCTCTTCGCTAACAAGGGTCAGGGCATCCACGGGCTGACAAGGAAAGTAAGGGGCAGGGGGTGAGGCCGTGCAAAGGGAACCTCAACGGATCCCAGGCTGGAATATCCACATCCATGTATGTGGAATATCCACATCTCTGCTGGAAACCAGCGCTCAGATGCCCCCGGCTGCCGGGCACTGGCAGGGCTGCCCCGGGGGCTCCTGTGGAGCAGAGCATCTCCACAGCCGCAAAAACTCCCTGATCACCCGGTTCCTTGCTCGCAGCCAGCACCTTACGTGGTCTTTCACACCAGAATAAACACAAGCGCAAACGAGAGCCTGCCTCGCACCCTAGCTTTTCTCACTCGCGCAGAGGTTGTCGTACAAGCCGCGGTGGGAAGAGGCCCCTTTTCAGGCTGTGAAGTCCACGGCATCTGAAACCAGAGCGCGCTTCGGTTTTGTTACTTAGCACTTTTGGCAGACGAGATAGGCTGGAGACTTCACAGATGTAACTACTTTCCCAGGTTTTCCTCCTAGAAGGCTGTAGCCTTCCCAGATTGTCAGCACTTCAGCCGGCACAGCCCCAGCAAACGCACCGGCGCAATTACAAAAGCAGCGGAGGGAAAGTTACTCCCTCCCAGACCTCGCCCTGAAAGGTCGCAGACAAGGGGTCAGATCCCAGACCTGCTGAGTCCCGCTTTGGGTGGCAAACTCTTGGTTTTCCAGATGTTGCACAGCCTGGGTCTGCCAGACGTCCCGAAATCCCAGCCCCCAGCCCCTGCACCCACAGAGCGACTTGGCCTTGCGCAGGGACCCGGCTGGGATGCATCAGCCCGGCAGCGCCCATGCAGGCAGCCCCCGGAGCTGGCAGCCCCCCGGTGCTTGCCGTGCAGCCAGTTGTGGAGGCCAAGGGATGAAATCCCTGCCCGCACCAGGGCAGCTTGCTGAACCTGAGCACGTTAGGGAGGTTTGGCACAATTTGGAGACCATGAGCGGCATGGTATGAAGAGCAGGAGCTGTCTGACGTGCAGGGATTTCATGGGAAGGAAGGAGAGATTTCAGCCCCTCGTTTACCCGCCCAAAGAATAAACGAACAATTCAAGGTACTCACTGTTCTAAGTAGCCTCCTGGTAGACATTCACTGGAAACCATCCCCTTTCTCGCTTTTCCTACCAACACGGTGAACTCAAAGCTGCCGGTCTGTTTTTTCCTCCATCTCTGTCTGCAGAGCCCAGGCGATGACAGCTAATTAGCCCCCACCCCGGTCTAAAGCCTTTCTTTGATTTCCGTTAAAGGCCCCATCACCTGAGCACAGGAGGTTTTACCATGGGCCGGTGCCGCTGACCCAGTGGGGCTGGCGTCAAATGGCTGCCTCTCCAGCAGAAAAGCTCTGCAAGACGGTTTAACGCGGCACGAGGGTTTAACACCCACTTTCAGTTGGTGTTACGGGCTCACCAAGCAGGGCAAGCTTTGGCTCTGTGGCCTCGAGTCCTAGCCCGTGGGTAACCTGGACCCTGCTTGCACCCCTAAGCATTTCCAGAGCATCCTCACCCAACACTAATGCTATGCCAGGCGACGGTCTCATTAACCTCAGTGAGATTTTTGTAGGGCCTCCCAGGAAGATGTGCTTAATTGAAACCACTACACGGTTTCCAGACCTTCTCCAGAGGTCTGGAGTGGGCAAATGGAGAGCCCGTGGTGTCTAGAAATCCTTCCGGGGAACAAGGGGAAATGAAGCCTTTGGTCCATAATCTGGTAACTTCTCTGGAAAGATTATTTGGAAACCCAAGGAACCTCTCAAGCCATACCTGGAGCTTTGTGAGGGTCCTATATTAACATGGACTGCGGAGACAGAGGTCTGGAGAAGTGCTATGTCCTGGCCTTCCGCCTCAAAGGAGCATCTGAACTCCGCGTTGCTCATTCACACTTTGGGCTATGCGAGACGCGCTTCCCCCCATACCATTATTTTGACAAATGGAGCTAATCCAGATGACTATATTGCTCATATGAGTGTTTTGCATACAATGCCCTGCTCTAAATGAGCTTAATTACAATTCATGCATGTTGCAGATTAACGGTAGGTGCAAAAAGGAAAACTATTAATTTTTGTATCTGTGCTGCCGTACAGCAATGGGCAGGCTTTTCCACCTCAGCCCGACCAGAGTGATCTCCTCCCCTGCAACCGCTACTGCCAACATGGGAACGTGGCAGGGCCCCGAGAGAGGGGCTGCTGTGTCTCTCAGCGAGTACTCTAACCCATGACACATACGTAAGTACATTGCAAATTCTTTGCAGCTCCAGGAAATCAATTTTTCATACAGCAGGAAGAAGAAGTCAATGCACGGGCAATAATGCCTCAAACCTTTCAGCGCTTCTCAGCGCTGTGCCGGCACGAGCTCAGAGCAGCGCTGGCTCTGGGGTTTCCCACAGCAGCTCTCGCCTCCTTCTCCGGGCGTTGGGATGGAGCCGCGAGCCGGAGGTCACCTCAGGGCAGCAGGTTCAGGGTCTGCACATCCTGTACGTGGCATATATTTTATGAAAAATAGCAGGGCCAAGTGAGGGGATAAATTTTATCTCTCCCTTTAAACCATAATTTTGCTGCTGAGTTCAGTACAAACACAGCTGGGCACCGGGAACTCTTTTTTTTTTTCCTGCATATGAGCAATACCTGAGGGAGAGAGATGGTTTTGAGAAGTGATTTAGAGCCTAAAATTCATTTTTGTAAAGTGATACAGGCATTTAGGAATTAAAATCACATTAAGCCTCATTTGCATTTAGGCTCTTGTATATCTAAGTAACTTCTCAATAACATTTGAACCTGATTCTGATGCTCATTATGGGACGGAGTGGGCAAATGGAGAGCCCGTGGTGTCTAGAAATCCTTCCGGGGAACAAGGGGAAATGAAGCCTTTGGTCCATAATCTGGTAACTTCTCTGGAAAGATTATTTGGAAACCCAAGGAACCTCTCAAGCCATACCTGGAGCTTTGTGAGGGTCCTATATTAACATGGCCTGCAGAGACAGGCGCAGAGACAGGCACAGAGACATTTGTCTTTTTCTTCAAACCTGCCTGTGATCTCTGACCGGAGCCTGCACTAAGCACCCGGCCACAGGACCACTGCATCTCGCTGTTTGAACAGGACTTGACCTGTTTCAAGACTCTTGAAGGATGGGATACAATGCTGGAGCTGGTCCTACAAGAAGCCTCTCCTTTTGGTCCAGGAATGTGCTGAAAGTGACACTGCCATTCATTAGAGAGTGAGAGATTTGAACACGTCCTTAAGTGTTGGCTTTAGAGATATTTAAGCAGCTGATCATTACTTGTACATGTAAAAGGCAATAAAAAGGAAAAATTAAGCCAGGAGTGATGATCTCACTCGCTTTTATTAAGGGAGCCATTAATTCTGGCGTGATGTGGGTTGATAAAGGCCTGCTCTCACACGAGCCCTGCTATTGTCTGAAGCGGTCCCAGGGAAATGCTGGTTTGCCTCCAGCCTGCAAGACGTAGGATGCAGGGGGAGACCGGCATCGCATGCGCTCGGTGCCGTACGTAAGACCCAGACTCCTCCTCTGATGGGGCTTGCACTCCAAAGAGAGGAGGGGAGCAAAACTTGGAGAAATAAGCTGGTTTTTTTAAACTTGTTTTGCAGGCAGGGAAGGGGGAGGTTTCAGGGTTACAGAGGATGTCTGGGAAAAGCTTGAATCCAGCTGAACCCCACAGTCCTCTTTCCCCACAAAGCGGCAGAGAATTTCTTGGCAAGCCTGAGCTCATTCAGGATTTTTACTACTGACTTGCGTGTGGTCATAGCCCAGTTCCTATTACAAAACAGAGATTATAGTCCTAACCTGTCTCACAGCATTAATCCACGATGGATTGCAAAAGTACATTTTTGTTTGCTCTCTATAATTAGCAACAACGAAACACGCTGATACTACCACAGCAGAAACAGCATATGGAGAGAAAAATGCAAGAAACAGCACCAGTTGCAAGAGCAGACCTTTTTCTGCTCATGTGCGCCCTGGTTTTGGCATCAAACCCAACACTTTCATGGACTTACAGGTGTTAAGAGGCCAAGTAAACAGCGGTTTCCTCTGGCCTGCCTCCCCGTCGCTCTGAATGGAAACGCACTGGTGTACGCAGCGTGTCTGACCCGACAGGCTACGGGTTCAGTGCCCTGCGCCTCCTGCTCTCTTTGCCCACCGAGCTGAATTGGATGCAGAAACAGTTGGGTGTTGTCTCCATGCCTTCCCAGTGCCTACGGTGCCAGAGGAAAACCGGAATGTTTTATTAAGCGTATTACAGCAATAACGCTGTCTTGTTGGGATATTTCCTGGCAGTTAACATCTTGCTGGATTGAATACCTTTGGCTTTGCCCGGGGCCCTCAGATCCTCCAGCCATTTAACTGCCAGGAAAAATACCCTCTCTGTTGGCGACTACAATTTAATTAGTGAAGCTTTACTAAGGCATAGGATCAGGAGACTTCCATTTTAAGAAACACCTTTCCCCCTGCCAAGTCATCCCCAAGTGCTTTACAAAGCACTGAAGGATGATAACAGCAGCGCGATGTCCGAGTAAGCCAGCCCAGCAAGTGCCAGGTATTGCTCTCACTCACCCAGCAGGAGATGACGGGATTCCTGAGGAGGAGGATTGTTGTCCTAAAAATTAATGCTTTGCTCTCTGAAACGAGCCTTCGGTGCACTAGTCTCTTCCCAGGCAGGTTTTGCTGCATCAATCTTGTACTGATTATGGACTAAACCTAAAGGAAGCCCGTCTGATTGTAGCCATGAAGCTGGGTGAGCTTAAGGGACCGAGGGGAGTGAAGGTCCTGCTCACCCAAAAGGGCAGCTGAGGCAAGGAAAGGCCAAGCATTTTATAAGACACTCACAACAAATCCCCATGTTGTGCCGGTCTCCCAAAACCTCATTACATTTAGTGGTAGCAAAGGAAGAAATACGATTCTCCAGTGTGCTTTTTTTGCTGTCAGGATTTAAGTTACTACAGGGGAAAATAACATCCAAAGATTTGCTGGGGGCAAAACTCTTATTAAAACAGAGTCTGAAGAGCGGGGCTGCAGCTCCGCACGCTGCCCAGGCACCGAGGAGCTCAGCGCAGGGAAACGCCAAGCCCTGCTCTGCCATGCAGCAGACTCCAGCTTTCCTCGGCCCCTCGCCCAGCTCTGATGCCTGTAAAGAGAGGAGCACGCACACTCCCAGCACCCACGGCAGAAATTACACAATGTATGGGACTGAAGATTATCATTTAATAGAGCTGAGCCAATCCATTCATTATTTAATGATTTAATTGATCACCGCAGCGGAAAGCTGATAAAAGCACAGCCCTGGCCCATATACCACCTTTTGCTCTATTCATTCAGTGCAATGGCACAACATATTGAACTGAATATATTTGAATGTAAATAGGGCGTTCTTTAGTGTACAGGTAATTATTGCATTTAATAACTATTGCTGCTATAGGTATCAGATTAATTTAGCACCACTCGCATGACGGGAGGAAAGCGGGGTATAAACACACACAGGTGTGAGCAGCTGCTCCTATGGATGCACGTGAATCCCTTTACCCCAGCCGAGGGGAAGGGAACACAGCGGCTGTTTTACGCTTCCCCGTCATTATATCAGTCTTTTCCCAATGCTTCTTCCCAGCACCAGTCACTGCTGTCGCTAAACCCCCCCAGGGTCCCAGCTCAGCCTTTGCGGTCACCCACTCACAGGGCTGTCCCACCACAGCTGGCTTTGCACACTGAGCTGCAAAAGCTATCGAACAAGTAAGGAGGAGGTGGGAGCCATAAAACACTTTGCTGATGGCAAATATGTTTTGCATTTGTTTAGGAAAGGTAACTGAGGATGATCTGTTGCTATTTACCTTTGTCCTTTTGTCCTGGTTTCAGTTGAGATAGAGTTCATTTTCTTTATAGTGGCTGGTATGGGGCTATGTTTTGGATTTGTGCTGAAGACAGTGTTGATAATACAGAGATGTTTTAGTTGTTGCTGCACTAGGCAAGGACTTTTCAGCTTCCCGTGCTCTGCCAGGTGCAGAAGAAGCTGGGAGGGGACACAGCCAGGAGAGTTGATCCAAACTGCCCAAAGGGCTATTCCATACCACATGACATCATGCTCAGTATATAAAGCTGGGGAAGAAGAAGGAAGGGGGGGACATTTGGAGTGATGGCGTTTGTCTTCCCAAGTAACCGTTACGTGTGATGGAGCCCTGCTTTCCTGGAGATGGCTGAACACCTGCCTGCCCATGGGAAGGAGTGAAGGAATTCCTTGCTTTGCTTTGCTTGCGTGTGCGGCTTTTGCTTTCCCTATTAAACTGTTCTTATCTCAACCCTCAAGTTTTCTTACTTTTGCTCTTCCGATTCTCTCCCCCACCCCACCAAGGGGGAGTGAGCGAGCGGCTGCGTGGTGCTTAGTTGCCAGCTGGGGCTAAACCACGACACCTTTGAGGAAACTCTTGTTCTGTTTTCTCACGCGCTGGTTTTGCTGGTACAGGCGCACACCACTCTCGGCTCAGCAAGGCAGTTACTGCCAAGGCCTTCCAGCTCCTACCTCCTGGTGAGGAAGGAGAGCTAGCACAGGGCAGGGAGCCTGCCTTCAACCGCCTCGCTGAAGCACCCTCCAGCAAAATACTCCACTGCACTAACTCCAGGCAGCCGCCACGATTCATCACTCCTCTCTATACCCCAGTGCAAGCGATTCCTACTTTTCTACCGCCCGAGCAAACAGCTGTTATTTATCTTTGCAACAGCCCAGAGGGGCTGCAGAGCAGGACATCACCCAACAGAGCAAAGAGGACCAGAGACACCGAAAGCCCACGCAAGCTTGGTGTAACACAGGAGTGCCGTAGCAATGCAACAGCTGAAGCTCACTAGTACCCACCCCGGTCTTCCTAAAGGAAGGTGTTAGGACACAGGAGAGTTTAAAGGCTTGTAAAACATCCTCTTGTTAAACAGGTGATGCTGCACCAGCAAAATACTTTGAGAGCATTGATGCAGCTCACAGCTGTGCCCAGAAGAGAGTTATTCTGCTCAGGTTGAATCTTTAATGTCTCTTGTAATCCGATTCGATGTTGCGCTGACGCAGATGTCGACAATGTCCCATCCCTCTTCCTTCCCCGCCCCTGATCCTCTGCCCCTTCAGAAGGCACACACGCTTCTGCAGCCCTACCGCTGAATAAATTGCAAGACCAGGGCTCTCGTCCTGCAGAAATTGATAGGAAACACTGAGATTGTGTTCGTCACACAGATTATGGGTACAATTTGAATGGCAATACATTTTGGCAAGATGCTATTATATATTTATTTGCACATGGTGTAATAAAGATGACAATCAACAGATTGTGTCAGAAGGATTTCAGTTTAGCAGAAGAGCCAGCACCTCGTTAACTTCTGACATCTGAAAATAGCTCCCAGATGCTCACAGGCTACCTTGGCTAGCCTGACACACCATCTTCATTTATGTTATCTTAGTATGATGGTCAGAAAGACTTACTAACTGCTTAATGCTTCAGAGAAGAGAGGTGGAAAGGTTCCTTTGTACTTTGTAGAATAAAACATCACCGTATTTCAGCTTCTCTCCATTCCTCCCTGCCTCCAGAGGTCTGGGTCTCCAAAGCAGAAGTGACCCTGTGACAAAGCTGCTGTCTAGGTGGAAGAAACTGCATGTCATGCAAGCAAATATTCCCACCAGAATTTCAAGGATACCAGGAAAGTCCTTTTGAGTTTGTGTCAATGGGTGACAATGACATTTCAATTACAGACAAGTGTGGATTCTCATCAGCCTGAGGTGACAATGCCTGTGGCACCTTTGTGGCTCTTTTTCACAAGAAATTCTCTGGCAAATGGAGTCTTAGAGACAAAGGCTACTGCCATCTCACAAGCATGCTGCGTGCCTCACCACAGGTACAATCCATCTATCCAGTGATGTTCTTATCACCGTGGCACATGAACAGGCATTGTTATCTATCCTGTATCCAGCTGACATCAGTTTCTAGAGAAAATGTCATTACAAGACACTGTAGGTCAACATCCGTGGGTTAACCTTGAGTGTCTGCATGTCATTACTCACTCCACAGTTTCCATTGGGGAAACCAAGGCATGTAACAGTTCGGCTGTCATTTTTTAAATTATGCTAATATGAACTTTTGGTCTTTAGTAACACTCAGAATCACAGAATTGTATAGGTTGGAAAAGACCTTTAAGATCATCGAGTCCAACCGTAAACCTAACACTGCCAAGTCCACCACTACACCATGTCCCTAAGCACCTCATCCAAACATCTTTTAAATACCTCCAGGGATGGTGACTCAACCACTTCCCTGGGCAGCCTGTTCCAATGCTGAACAACCCTTTCTTGAAGTAAAATTTCCTAATATCCAGTCTAAACCTCCCCTGGCACAACTTGAGGCCATTTCCTCTTGTCCTATCACTTTTTTTACCTGGGAGAAGAGACCGACCCCCACCTCTCTACAGCCTCCTTTCAGGGAGTTGTAGAGAGCGATGAGGTCTCCCCTCAGCCTCCTTTTCTCCAGGCTAAACAGTCCCAGCTCCCTCAGCCGCTCCCCATCAGCCTTGTGCTCCAGACCCTTCCCCAGCTTCGTTGCCCTTCTCTGCACACGCTCCAGCACCTCAATATCCCTCTTGTAGTGGGGGGCCCAACACTGAACACAGCATTTGAGGTGCGGCCTCACCAGTGCTGAGTACAGGGGCACAATCACTTCCCTAGTCCTGCTGGCCACACTATTTCTGACACAAGCCAGGATGCCATTGGCTTTCTTGGCCACCTGGGCACACTGCTGGCTCATATTCAGGCGGCTGTCAACAAACACCCCCAGGTCCTTCTCTGCCGTGCAGCTTTCCATCCACTCTTCCCCAAGCCTGTAGCGTTGCATGGGGTTGCTGTGGCCCAAGTGCAGGACCTTGCACTGAGCCTTGTTGAACCTCACACAATTGACCCCAGCCCATCGATCCAGCCTGTCCAGGTCCCTCTGCAGAGCCTTCCTACCCTCAAGCAGATCAACACTCCTGCACAACTTGGTGTCATCTGCAAACTTACTGAGGGTGCACTCGATCCCTTCGTCCAGATCATTGATGAGGCCAGTCCTGTTTAATATCTTTATCACAGAGCCCTGGGGGACACCGCTTGTGACCGGCCGCCAACCGGAGTAAACTCCACTCATCACCACTCTTTGGACCCAGCCATCCAGCCAGTTCTTTACCCAGCGAAGAGTACACCCGTCCAAGCCATGAGCAGCCAGTTTCTCCAGAAGAATGCTGTGGGAGACCATGTCAAAGGCTTTACTGAAGTCTAGGTAGACAACATCCGCAGCCTTTCCCTCATCCACTAGGTGGGTCACCTTGTCGTAGAAGGAGATCAGGTTGGTCAAGCAGGACCTGCCTTTCCTGAACCCATGCTGGCTGGGCTTGATCCCTTGGTTATTCTCTACATGCTGTGTGATGGCACTCAGGATGATCTGCTCCATCAGCTTCCCCGGCACCAAGGTCAGGCTGACAGGCCTGTAGTTCCCCGGGTCCTCCTTCCAGCCCTTCTTGTAGATGCGTGTCACATTCGCTAATCCCCAGTCAACTGGGACCTCCCCAGTTAGCCAGGACTGCTGGTAAATGATGGAAAGCAACATGGTGAGCAAAGCCAAGTGGATGGAAATCACAGGAGTCTGTCTCCTGTCCCCATGTCACTATCTCCAGCTGAGCTGGTGGCGGTGGCTCCCTGGCCAGCCAGCCCACCCTCCTTGCGCCCGCTCCCACCAGCAGCATCGCTGTAGGAGCTCCCTGCTAAAGCTCACTGCCAGCCCAGTATCACATCAGCTTCCTGTGTTTACAGGATTTTCCAGACTTTGGGCTTGCCTTGCATGGATGTGAAGTCCTTGCTGTTCCCATAGGTGTTCAAGGGAGATGAAGGTAGCATCTGATCTTCAGTCAGGCTCGTTTTCTATATCTGCACGTGGATACACCTTAAATGAGAACAGATAATACACCAACCTACTTTACATTTCACTTTTCATCCTCCTAATGATTGAAGGCTAATTATGAAATTCTAATTTCCACTGTTTATACAAAGCACTTCTGCTTTATTTCCTTTTGACTTTCTGTCTTCAGAAACCATAGGAGTTCACATAGCCTCTGGTGCCTTTATGCAACAGGAAACACAATCAAATAAGGAAATGTATGTAAACCCTGGTTTTGCAAGAGGAAGATTTGCTACTGTGTGCGAGTTGGCAATGAATAGGCTCTCATAATGTATTCCTCATTGCTTTCCTCTTCCTTTGCAGACAGTCAATACCCTTGAGAGAAGTTAATTAGATCCGCTTCACTCTGTTTGGTCCTACCACTCTGAGCTCTGAATACAGGGGAGAGGGAAATCCCAGCAAAGCAAATTGACTCGATTAGAGTAAGAGACCACTGAACAATCGTTTCCATTGTCCGTGACCACAGACGATGATCTACTTTAAAAGGAAGCATGAAAATGTTAAAACAATTATTTTAAAATATTTGTACAAAATCCCAGTTCAGTAACAGGGTGAGAGTGGAAACTTAAAAGGAGCCGTTTTCAAAGGCCCCAGTGTACACAATATGTTCATAGAGCTATACGCCTGCATGTAGTCATTTGAAACCACTCGCTGCAGATATTAGTATTTCTAAGTAACCATTTGCACATCAAACTAAAGAAGGTGATCATATGTACAAAGCAGGCATCTAACGCGTGTGTAGTTCTGGCTGTGTCGCTGTAGAATTGGCCGAATTGATTGAAAATGTACAATAAAATGACACCATGTAGGTTTTTTAAAGATGGCTTAGAAAGCTGACAACTCAGGAATACCCAGTTCTGGTTTAGCTTTCCTTCCAACAGGCAATGATTTTGTCAGCCCACAGTTACAGTATATATCTACTGTATTTTAATTAGTCATCCTTCAGATATGGACTGGCCAGCTACGAGGACAGTGATAAGGACCTACAGAACAGCTGTTTGTATCTAAAACTCCCAGTCGCCTTTTTTTTTAACCAGCAAATTCTCATGAAGTCCCAAATCAGGACCCTGTGGGACCTGCGCAAACATGAGTGACCTTATCAAATCCCAGCTGGCTGTTATTGGTCTGGTTACCGTTAAGGCAAACGGACATCAAAATGAAGGAAACTTGCCTCAAAGCATCCAGGAAATCAGTGAAAATAACTCGCATCCTGAGCTCCACCAGCCCTACTCAGCTGCCTTTACTTCTTGAGATACGCTGTTATACAGTGCAAGTCCAAAATGTGCTTTATAGGGCAGAAACAGTCTTTCTCTACAGGGTCAGATAAAAGCAAACTTCAAGGGCTTCGGTGTGATCTGAATTAAGACCATTTTTGTCTTGGTTTTCTCAGGTAAAAAGACAAATGCACATGGGTGTGCCTGAGGGAACAGCCCGTAGGTACCAGCACTCATTAGGAGATATGACCCCTGGGCAGTTTTAACCAGATTTGGCAGAGGGGCAGAAGTCTCAGATGCACTAAACCCCTACCACTGGTGTAACTTGGGGCATGACTTGTTGGAAAGTGTCAGCTGAAGCCCAGGCACTGTGTAACTGTCATGTGCCAGCTCGCGGGGAAAAGCCACAGGACAAATTCAGCCTCTGAGTACAGTCCTATTAGACACAATGAAATAAAACATCGTCTGTGAGGTACAAAGTGCTCACTGGTGTTAGGAGCAAGTCACCTCGTATGAGATACTCCGAGTATTTTACCAAAGCTCGACACTGGGAAGCTTTGTTATTTCTAGTCAGCCCAACCAAAGGGTAATGGAAGTGGCCTTTGGGGTGAATGGGAAAGGATGGATGTTTGCCTGTTATAAAACACCTGGTGCAGACACAGAGCAAGAAGAATTGCATGTCCACCAGCTAAAGCTGAAGGGAGACCTTTTGCTAGGAAACTACACTCCATCTCCTGCCCTGGACCAATCCCTCCAGGTAAACACCATAAATTAACTCCGCAGTGGAGATGAGTTGGATGGCTCAAGAGAAAACAAATCACCTGAAAATACAATTTCAAACATGCACAATATACATTTGTATGGCCTCCCTTAACGTCACTGTTGATCCATCACATTGGCCTAGAGCTGCTGCCTCGGGGTCCGTAATGCTGCACCACAGCAGGCAGCAGTACCAGCACGCTTCACGCACCGGCTGCAGTCCTGGCTGTTGCACTCCCTCAGTCTACACGTTTAAGCAGGACCAAGCTGGCATCATGCCTTCTCCAGGCATGTTTATTAGCTTCGCCTCTGGTTTTGGACAAAATTCATGCTTCTATACGTCACGATTTGTGCAGCAGAAGTACCCAAGGGAGGTACCAGATACTAATAGTGCTAGGAGCTGTACAAACCCAAGGACGTGGGTCCAGTCCCATTGCGTTTCCAACCTATTCTGCTTGCAGTACCTTCAGTAGCACCTTTCCCTCACTTTTAAGGCAAGGAATTCTCAGCACCTGCTTGTTTCCCATCAAAGCTTCGTAACAGCAACCACCCCCCCACTGGGGCAGGATTAGATCCCTATTTGTCTGAGCCCTTATTAGCAAAAATTTCAAAATGCCTCTTACAGGGCCCGAGTCCCAGCCCAACTCTGCGTGCTTTCCCACTCCTTGAGAGCAAAGACCGAAGATGCTGCTCCCAGAAAGGCAGCATGGCCATTAGAAGAGCTGACTGCCAGCTTTTGCTGTTCCCCTTCCAGAGCCAGGCACAAATATGTATTTCAAAAGGATTGCCGAAGGGCAGTCCTTAAAAAAAACCAAAACCAACAACCAAAAACAAAACACACAAAACACCCACACAACAAAAAAACCCACTCCAAAACAGAAAGGAAAGGCTGGGTCCTCTGGAACAAGCTCGATACTGAAGAACAGGGTGAAGAAGCAGCATCACCCTCAGGCTCAGCTTTGCTTTTATCAAAGGTTTTTGTTGTAGGGGATTATTTTAGTGTTTCTGGGTTTTCTTTCTTTTTTTTTTTTTTTTTTAATAGTAAGCTATCGCTTTCTTTTCTCATTGTATGCCTGCAAATCCTACCTTAGAGAAGCAGTGTTTCTGGGCAGAGGGCAATAAAAAGAGAAACAATTAGGATTATATTTTCACTTTCCATCTTGGCCTTTTAAGTTTCTGCTCCCTTGTCAGGGTACACTCAAATTCCCAAAGCTGATCTCCTCTAAAAACAGACCCATCTGCTCTCAAGGGGGCATTTCACTGTGCTAGAACCATAAATCCCAGCTTCAAACTGTGATGGCAGCCTCCGTGCTGGCGAGACACGGGCTGGCACCGCGCAGGCACAACAAGCCTTTCCAGAGCCCCGCTTCACACGCGGAGGTTCACGGACATCGCTTCAGCCATTCCCGAAGATGCCCTTTCATCTCTAAGGCTGACAACATGTCACCCCTGTTCTTGGCGTGGGGTTTGTCACAAACATCACCTTTAGATTTCCATGCGATGCCCAGTCCCTGAATTAGCAGGATGCTCTTGCATTTTGCCCTTTTCAGCGCTGCGTGCTTTGATAGGCTCACTCGCCTCCTCCGCTCCCCCCGGAGTCCCGCTAACCTCTGGGGAAAGGGACGAAACATCTAGCCAATAAAAATAGGAAATACTGAAAAGGTCAAATCACACTATTACAATAAATTACCATAATTCAGAGTGTAAATCAGGCATTAAAATGATGATATGTTGCAAGACAGAGATTGGCATTAGACCTAAAAATGGCACAACATTAATGCAGTCCGAGGTCAAAGATCCAACTGGGAAATGGTAAACATTTTAAAACTAGACCCTTATCACTATAATCTTGTGATCTGCTGAGACTGTCACGTCAGGCATTACTGAATGATGGAATAGCACATTGAGCTATGATTTATTTTCCATACTAAAGACTTCAAAGCCAACAAGTGGGGGTAATTGAAAATAGAGATACAAGCAGCAGCGGATAACCTTTAAATGGTTACCTCAAGCCTTCGACAGCTTGCTGATTTGAGAGGGTGACATTCATTCTGCGTAATGTGGTAGCATCTTCTGAAATGCCTCTCTGCCATGGCTGGGGCAGTGGACATTTAATGCAATAATAACGGCATTCACAGCAACGTTACTGGGGAAGGCAGGGAAGGTCCTACTGTACAGGGGGCTGGGGCTCACATCATGCTTCTGCCTCAGGTATCTTGGGTGACTTTGGACAGGCCCACACCTCAGGAACTGGAGATAAGGATCCTGCCCTTTGTTTTAGGTATTTAGGTAAGGTGTGGTGGTCCTATATTGGCTGGAGTTTCAAATAGAGTAAATAATAGGTAAGCAGGGTTGGGGGGAAAAAAAAAAAGTGCACCAAGAACAAAGGAGAAAAGTAAGTTGCTGCCTTCCTGGCACTGGGAGAGATGTCTCACCTGACCTGATTGTCTGTAATGTGGTGATGAGCCAGTCTTCTGGTCTCCCCCAGGCATCTCTTGACTGTCTTTGCACAGTGAAATGCAGACAAGAGCAAAACAGGGATGAGCTTTGAGGGAACCTCCATCTCCACAGGCAGGAGCATTCGGCACAGCACACCACAAAACCTAACCAGAATGCCAGGTTACATCTGCAGGTCCAGCCTTCTCCAGCCATTCATTTTTTCCACAGCTCCCCAAAGCCCCAGCTAGCCCTTAACACGTCCAGGAACAGCGAACAAGATCCCCCTAGGGCTCAGCAGTGAAAATTTGCTCACATTCAGGATGGCCTTGACTTGTCTTGGCTCCAGCTCTGGTCTCCAAACCTCACTACCAACCCAGCACATCCCCCATAGCCCCTGCGTCAGGGTGTACTGTGGCCAGGGATGTGTTCATCCCTTCACATTCTTGATATCATCTCAGATGAGCCATTTGCCCGTCCTGTGCTCTGGCAGAGTCCTCCGAGCCATGAGAGGACATCTAATTGAGCTTGCCCTTTATCAAACCTCATGGAGCAACTTTGAGCCTGAAAGTTTGTTTTCTGCCAAACTGTACGAGTCCTCCTGACCCAGGTTCCCTGGTCCCTCTGTCACAAAGATATGGGGGGGACGGGACATCTCCCCACTTTTGAGCAGGCTACGTAGGGAGCGTCCACTGTGATCCTTCCGTATTTACCTAGTGCTCACATCTGCAGTCCTTGCTAAGGCGACTGCTCCCAAGAAGCAGAGAAGCCATCTCTTACCTGGAGACTCTGCAATTTGGGGGCACCCAAGGGGAACATCTGCTCCAAATGATCTTTCTCTGCCATCTTGCAGATTTCTTTGATAGACCCAAGATATCAGCGGGAAACAGCAGGGACAACTGTTCTGCTCTGCTTCTGCACTGCTTACCAAGTGACAGCAACTGCTGGTGGCAAAAAAATCTTCTGCCCCTCTCCTGTATTTTCTGATTAGCAACAGGGGGGTGCGAATAGAAAAAATGAAATGGCTAATTTTCCACAGCAGCAGCCAACAAGTATTTTAATCCACAAGTCACCCAGCTGCAGAAATCTCCTGTTCTGAAAGGATTTTCCATCTTTTAAAGTTTTCTGTATCCCAGTAAAGCTTTTTCATTTCACACAGATTAAGAGTTAATTCAGGTCAAATAAGGATTAATTAGTCTGTGTAAACCAGCCCCAGACACTGATGCGCTGGAGATCTTTTTTAAATTAGTTGCTGTTACTGTAAGTCTGTATCTTCTGATGGCAAGACCTCTGGTGTATTATAAATTTGCAATCAGGTACCCCACGGGATGTGAGATGAGGGAAAATGTCAGTCTTAGCAGTGTTTAAATCCCTCCTGCCGCTGAACTGCAGCCTCTTTCAAATTAGGTCCTGTTGGCAAAATCAGATAAAGAGATGGAAATAAATGATGTGAACAAAGGGCATCAAAGAGTATCATTTAAATTGTTATTGACTGTGGGCACAAAAAAAAAGCACAGCATGAAAACATACTTAATAAGAGGAGATAATAGGACCATGGAGACAGGGTTTTTTTGATTTGGAGGAAAGACATCAAATAGTTTGTGTGTTTGTATATGCTTTTTCCCCTAGTTTACAGATAAGGGGGAGATTAATACAGAATATATTTCACAGACCAGGCCAAATTGCTTTGATATGCCATATGCACTAACATCAGAGATTATTTACTCAGACTTTATTGCAGAAGGGACCAAACCTGTTGCTGTTGGAGTGACTTCCAGGATATCTCATGATAATCTAAAAATATTTAACAGAGTTGCCAAAAAATCCAAGTGAACAAATTTTTTTTTTTTTTGAAGGGTAAAGTGTGGGAAGACCTTTCAAACAAAGGCTCATCCAAGATTATGTAGTGATTTCAAAGTCACAGAGGGCTAAGAGATAAGGAAGGAAATACGGCCCGTTCATTGCTCTTAAAGATTTGTCTTGCAGATTTAGGGAGCAGAGAATCTGCTTGGCCATATCTCTGTGTGAGCTGGCTCCACATATGGGTTGAAAAGGGGATTGAATTTAGAAACTCCAGACCCAAGCATCTTGAGCTAAAGGATAACAATTTGGAGATTATTGCTTTTTTTTAAATCTCCGAAGTGATTTAGGACTCTACGTTCTGGTTTTGGGAACAACATCTGTGCAGACCCCTGTAGCTGGTTCATGCCCATAGCAGACCAGACAGTGGCTGCACGACACGTGGCGCATGGTGGAGACTTCATGCACGGAGCTGGAAGATGACACCAAACGGCAGCGAGCCAGCAGTTTTCTCCTCCCAAGGCTGAATGCCACCCAGACCTTGTGTGTGAAGTTGTGGTAGCAGTTTGCCATGCCACACAAAGGACTGAGCAGAGTGACCAGGGTGTAACGTGACCCCGATCACCCACAAACGCTGGTGTGTAACGCGGACACCAGTGATGGGGGCAGAAAACGGGAAGCCTGTGTGCCCTGCAGTCACACCAGCCCTCGCCCTCAGCAGAGGCACATGAATGCCTGCTCAGTCATGGGAGCTGCTCTGCTCTTTGGACTTCAGTCCGCATCTGCTGAGGAGAACAGGTCCAGGTTGCTCAGCAAGGAGTGGTGTAGCCACCAGGCATACAACCAGAGCTCGCCAGCACACTTCACACCTTACCTAAACTCCCACAGATCGCCCAGGTTCAGCAAAAGCAAGGCCATGTCCATCAGCAGAAGAGCTGGCCCACTGCATCAGCAGCCCCAGGTCTGCAGACCCAATGCCTTGAAGCCTCCAGAGGACCTGGAGTTCAGCTGCTGGGGGTGCCCCCAAGTTCAGAATGCACACATTGATCTGACCTGGGCAGTTGATCCAAGCCTTGACCTGTACCAAACCAACACCTTCGATCTCTCCCCCTTCCCCTTGGTATTTCTAAATGACTTTCTACACTGCTGCTAAACTCTTAGGAGAAAAACTATGAAGACATTGCTTCAGGTTTCTCATGTGCAGACTTAATGGCATTTTGGGAGAGCTTGTGGGACTTTTTCTCTCCTGTATTGAAAATTATGTCCGGTAGCCTAGATAAGGGTGATAAAAGGGTCTCTGGTACCTTGGTGGTTGTGCTAATGAAGCATAGATTATGACTGCACCTTTTCTGGGGTTCTTCATCTTTGCTCCGAGCCATCAGGAGAGCTCTGCTGTCCTAACAAGGAGCACACAGCTCTTCCCAGTCACATTGTTAAGCAGGGGCAGGTCAGGTGTGTAAATTTTCTTTTCAGCCAACACACAGTGGAGACAGGATGGCTCAAGGTTTCCCACAGTCCATTGTTCACTCGGGAAGCTGTCATCAAAAATGGAAAGGCAGCAATTAAAAGAAAAGATCCTTCAGAATAAAGTCCTGCTGGGAAGACTAGCTGCCATACTAGTCTCACCGTTAATGCACCACTGAAATCACTCAGTGCTGTCCTGCTGGGGGTAGAGCCCCTAGAAGAGACAAGAATAGTCATTCAAGCCAGGAATTTGTAATAATATTTCTCCAGACCTCTCTCCTCTTCCCCAGAGTGGGTAAGGCATTCATTTCCACAGCTTGTCTGCAAATACTTGCATTTACCTTGGAAATGGGCCCAACCTAAAAGAGAGACTGAGAGGCTTTCGTGCTTTGGAGACCTTCTAATCTGGGCACGACGGGACTCCAGATGCAAATGCCGTTTTAACGTGGATGCACATTCAGCCCTGGATGTGACCAAAGGAGCTGGGGCCCGTTTCTCCTGCTAGGAGAGGACTGTGGAAGAAACAGAGTTTGAATAGTGCATTTTTAGATGACACATAAAACGCAAAAAGACCACCATGAGACGGGCACGCTCATCTCCTGAGTTGGACTCAGCTTGATCCAGCTCACCCCTATTGACTCAGTGATATTTTTCCTCCCTTCATTATGTTTGACAGTATTAATCTGATACTGCAGAGAGCTTGATCAGATGCACAGCTCCCAAACCACTGGGGAGCCAGGCTTGCAAGAAAGCTCTCATCTGCAATGCTGCTTGAGTAGCACCTCAGCAACTCATGGAGGTTTTTCTTCCAGAGGTTGTAGGAAGATGGCACTTCTTTGTTTTACCTGCAAAGACAACGGGCAAAGCGTTTGTCTTTTCAAAGGCTAACTTGGATGATGACAAGAGTTTGTGACATGGTCACCTGTTATTCAGAAAGGCAGCATAAAAGCCTTTTCATCTTGAAAAATAATGAAGCCAGAGCATTGCCGCTCCATAGCAGGATGAGACCCACCTGCCAGGCAGAAGCTCTGGATGCTTCTCTCTGAACAGATTGCAGCAGAGATGAACGCACTGGATTGGAAAAGCTGTTTCCTGAGATTTTTGTGGCAAAATACCAGAGTTTGCTTCAGGAGAGACAGGCTCGTATGCTGTCTCTGGCCACCGATAGCGCAGGCAAGCCTTTTCTTTCTGCCCTGGGCTGCTACTCCAGAAACACAGGTGAATTAAGTCAGGCATTTTACAGCCAGGTACGTTGAAGTAACCTCGCACTGGCAGGGAGGTAGATGCATGCATTGGTCACATATTACCAAGTGGTTCGTGGGCCTACCGTGCAGCAAGTCCTACCACCAAACAGAGCTCTCCACAGAGAGGAGCACTGGGGACCACAGCCACACCCCATGTGGCTTTAACGCCCTGCAACCCCAAGCCAGCCCCTCGCTCTGCGAAATGAAGAAATGCTTCCCTTTCCTGTTGCGCCTACGTAGATTTTAAACTCTTCCCTGTGGGTCTCCCTCCCTAAGCACGCGCACAGCTCTTGGCACAGCAGGCTGCCGTGCAAGCGAGGACCTCCAGGCAAGAGCGTAACATAAACAGCAGTAAAGACACACTACACCTGAAGTCTGAAAAAAGGTTGACTTGAAAAGAGGGAGAGGTTAAAAAGGAGATGTGAAGTTGTTTTCTTGCCCTTCAGGGCCATGTCTACATGAGCCAATTTAATACCTATTACTACAAGTATTAGCACAGATAAGGCTTAGGTATCTCCACGGAGCCAAATCACATCCCTGAGCTGGCATTTCTTTTTCCATCCTCTAGCTCTAAGGACTGAATCATGCACTCGTCGAGGGGGATACATCTTTTACAATAGCCCCAGTCTCCTGGAGGTTTTAAAGCCCAAATTCCTGCTGAAATAAGCTGTCTGTGGCTCACCGTATAGCAAAGAGGCAGGAAATGTTGACTCATCCCTTCATCAGGGCCATGCTGATAACGCTGTGGGTGGTAGGGCTGGGGAGGGGACAGGGACTTCCAGGCCAGGGGCCGAGCACTGCAAGGGGGAGAGGGAGAGCCACCAGCTGAGCCACTGATGGGTGTCCTGCTCCCAGTGCCACAGCACCCACAGTAAAGGGCAGAGGAGCTGTTAAAGCTGGTCTGGCAGCTGTGATCCCAGCAGTAACTATACAGAAAGGGTCCAAGCCACCTCCAGAGCAGCTGTGCTGGGGACACTTGGATTCTGCCTTGGTCATACCAATGCAGGGAGCACTCGGGTGGCCATGTGCAGCAGATCAGGTCTGTGACCTACCTGGGGTGAGGGAGGCCAGGCAAAGGGTCTCCAGTCTTTCCCCAGCTACCCTGTCTGCAGATCGTGGGTCCTGCTGCAGACAGCTCAGGTACCTTCTGTGCACAGAGGGCCGTCACAGAGAGTAAAGAGTTCAACACTGCTGAAGCATGGGGCGAGGAGCTTAAAGTTCTGACCAGGAGCTGCTTAAGAGCAGTCAGCAGGAAGCATTTGACTCAGGGTCTGGGTTGAATTTAGGCTGTCTGAACCACGACTGTCCCCATAGCTCACTTCTCAGCAGCTCCCCTGGGAGCTCACTGAAAGAGCTCAGGATTAGCCAAGTCCTCTCTGCAGAGGGCAGAGCCACTGTTTCAAGGGGCTTGCCAGCTCAGAGGTGGTGGGTACAAACTGGCTGCTTGCTGCTACATGGGAATCAGTCTCCTGGAGCCCCATAGGTCACCTCCAGACTTTAAAAAAATGTTTTTAATGACTCATATCCTGTCCTTCAGATGAGGCATTAAACCAGGCTTCCTGGAGGGTATCGAAGTGGAAGTTTAAGGCTGCACAGCACTTTTTCAAAAGCAAAAAGGATGCAGCAGCACTGGAGCAGTCAGCGGCACCTTCTCACTGTCTCCAAGCAAGCTAAACCAGCAAACTCTGTGCGTGAACTGCTGCTGAACACCATGGGAGGCACTACTCCCTGCTTGGTCCCTGAGCACAGGCAGCTGAGGCAAAGGTAAAGCACGTCATATTCATGAGAGACTTCCTCAGAAGACATGGTCTTCATCTTACAGGTTTTTTTATCTTCTGTAGCATTGTGCAGGCACGGGGACATTTGAGAAACACAACAAGTCTCCCTTAGCTGAATACGACTGTGTCTGGATAAAGGCTATCTGAATAAACCAACAATTTCCACTGCAGGAGACACGATTTCATTTCTGAGGAGATATGCTGGATCCGTGAGCACCGGGTATTATTTAAGCACTTAAAATAGACCCCCCAAAGCAAAAGGAAGACTGTAGGTGCCATTCATTCAGCAGGCAGCATTAGTACTTGCCCCTCCTCCACTCCCTGGCAGCATGGAGCCAGAGCAAATAACAGCAATAATACAATGCTGTAAACCCTGAAAGAAAGCAGACATCTGTTGCCCATCAGATATTACACCTTGGTGACCGTACAGCTCAGTAAGTATGAAAGTGATTACTTATACTTTGACAGCATGGCCACAGCACATGAACGGGAAGCTTTGTACAGCAGACTTGCAAGGAAGACCTATGAACAGCAGGACAAGTCACCATTTCAGCCGTGAGAATATGTCCACGTTGCTCCTATTGTTGCTGCGAGATATTCATTGCAAAACAGCTGCAGGCTGATGAAGAGCATATGGACTATCTCAGGTAGCCTTGATTTCACCTGGGTACTATTAATCAACAAGCATCTGCTGCAGGGCTGGGGGCATCCCAACCTCCCACCCCTGACAGGAGTTGCTCACAAAGTCATTGGAGATGGTTGTAGCTTCAGCACCAAATCTCTAATGCCAAAACAAACATTATGTTGACCTGCCCAGCTACCTACTAGTTTTACCTATGTTCAACAGCATCAATAACCCTTTTTTTTTTTCCCCTTGTTCAACTCTCATTTGCGGTCTTTGGGCACTGTAAGTACTTTTGGATCACAGCTAGGTAGACTGAAATACCTTCCCTTGAAGAATTCAACACAAGCCCCCAGTTCATTTTCTGCTGTGGCAGCAGAAGGGGCTCATAGAAAAGTGAGCAAAACCAGGCACGGAGAAAGCACAAAGGAAGGGAAAGGTTTTAGGACTGACAGTTCATGGAGACGAAGCATCTGAGCCAGTGAAAATTGTGGGAGCCAGAAGCTGTGCTCATTTTTTATACAAAAGCAATAAAGTTTTTACTTGATCTGGGGTGAGGGATATAAAAAACCAATAATTCATGGAATCAGATAATTCCATTTTTGTGTCTTCTTCTGAAGTAGCTGGAGATGGCAAGTCTTCAAGGAAAAAACCTGGATGAGAAACCTGATCCAGCAACATCTACATTCTTATGCAAAAAACCTGGTCTAGTTTAAATATAGGACCCAAGGCTGAAAGTCTCATCTCACTGTCCAAACCCCTCTCAAATCAGTCTTGAATGATGCACAAATAAGACAAGTTTCACATCTCATTTTTCTTTCCCCAGTCTCCTCTCAGGAGAGGACAGATGTAAAACCACCCCTCTAATTCCAGCCAAGCCCTTGCTCTTTTGCAGGCACAGCAACAGGGATTTAAACCACGCTGTCCTCCAGAAAGGAGACCTTTGAACAGCACCTTCTGGCAGATGGCATCACCCTCACAACCAGTTCTGCCCTTGCTGGGGCTGGACCACAAAGGCAGGGCTTGGAGGGGAGTCTCAGGTCCCTTTTCTCTGTTAGATCTAGCAGATGACATACAGAGGACACAAGATGTGCGCTACAAAGATACGCATGTGGAAATCTGGCTTCTGGTCCAACCAAGTCTGAATTATGGGTTGCTGACATGACCCCTGGATCATGCAACATTGGTGCTCAAGCATCTTAAAGAAATGAGATAATGGAGGCTTTTCTCCCCTCTGCCTTATAGCAAGGTTTCTCAATCTGTAGGTTTTCTCTTCCCCACATCATCCTACCCCAAGCTCTGCAAATCTATACTTGCATTTCTCCAGGTCCTTCTCCAGCTAATTGCCTATAAAGATTCAAATCATGAACTGCAACTCAGAGCTTTTCACAGGCATTAGGGGAGTATTAAATGGGAAATTCTAAAACTAAATTATAGTTTCCCACTGCAAATGTTTTAAAAAAACTATATCTGCTTTTAATTAGAAAGAAAAATAAAAAGTCCCACAGTTGACTACAAGCTCCTTCCTACCTACCACACATGCAGGCTCTGGCCAAATCCTCACTGGGAATAGAGTAACAAAACTCCACAGGAACCAGTGCATTTACATCGACGAGCTCCGGCACAGGATCTGGCCCTGCTGGCGCCTGGACAAGCTTGAAAAATCTCTGCAGAAGATCCCCTGTCTCTCCCCTTCCAGGCAGCTCAGGTTCCTGTTGAGCATCTCGCACCTCTCTGCCAGGAAGGTATGATTTATTTGGCAGCTGGGCTTTCCCTCCTGGGGAGCTTCCTAATAGATCTGTGAAAGCAAAGGTTACATGGAGGCAGCTCCAAGGATGAAGTCATTGGTTTTGCTCCGAGACTGGAGATTTTAGCCAAGCCTGATGGTTTCAATAAAGCAAAGCTCGTGAGCTTGCTGTTTGCCCAAACGGGATGAGCTTTTCTGCCCCAGCACCAGGCGAGGATTTGGACGGAGGACAGCAGCCCCTGCGCAGCCTGACAGGGTGACAATGAGCTGCCTTGTAGCGACAAGCAAGGCGCTTGCCCTAAGCTGTCCCCAGTTGTGCGTCAGGCCTCGATTACCCCGGGGATTTAAGGCACCAAAGCCAGCATAACCCTTCCTGTGGGCAGGCGGCTCGGTCCCTCCCCTGCCCAGACGCGGGCACAGAGCATCACCCTGCGCAGGGACCAGCGGCGGCACTGCTCGCCTGCGCTGGGGCTAGCACAAGGGTGGCACGACCCGCAGTGGTTAACGGAGTTACCCTTCCGCTGTCTCACCAGCTCTCAGCTGCAGTATTCAAGCCCGAGTACTCAAGTTTTGAGCATGCCAGGTTCAGGAAAAAAAATCCCAAATATTCAGTATCAGTCAGTCTTACTGATTGCCTGTAGTTATAGTGGTTCATAGACAGAGACCGCTAAGAGATGAGTATAATCACACAAGAGTTCTCCTAAAGCAGAAATGCATATATATAACACACTGCTATATAATAGATATATGTGCAGAGGTACAGCTGAGAACAGCAGCGTGCATAAAGCAGTGTAGTATGGCGTCTTTTTGACCTTCTCACCAACTCACTGCCTGCTAATCCATCCCCCCCGAGACTTATTCCCAAATACCAGTCCTTTGAACAATTTCCAGCAGATCCTATTGGGGATGGGGGGAAAAAAACCACCCCAACATAAGATGTTCCTGTCTCAGGAAAAGATACGTCCATAGCCAGACCTACGTTGGCTTGAGGGTCTCACAGGCAATTTTCAGGCCAGGTCTTTTTTTCATCTCAATTGAGCATTTGCTTTTAATTTTGGAAGGTTCTGAGTTAATGCACTTTGCATTTTTTATATTTGTATATAATTACATGCTGTTATAGTAACTTAGGCCAGATCCACATCCCAGTGAAATTAGTATGAATATTTCCAGCAACTTCAGTCAGAAAACAGAATTCCAGCCCTCACAGAGCTGATTAAATAGTTAAAGAGCCAATCTCGCAAATACTTTTTGTGAATGAAAGTGGTTGGCTGTGACTCACAAACATTTGGAAAACCACAGGGCATTTGGGAAATGTTTGCAATTCCCAAAAGCTTCATGCAAGTCAGCACGAATTAGTGTTCACCCCAAATTTCATCCTAATTTAAAACAATGCAGAAGGAAGAGTGATACTGTATGACTTGGGTGCCCACTGACAGACCACGTAAAACTGAATTACGAACACCGAGCACTCGCAGAAGGCGTGCCATGAACCACCCATTGATAGCAACTTTCCAGCCAAAGTGCCCGAAGAATAATTACAACTAAAAACCCCAAGTCAGAAATGGTTCCTGAACAATTCGGAGGCAAAAACTGCACACAAGTTCGCTCCACCAGCTGCAGCAATACCCAAACCCCTGAGGTCCATAGGTTGCTGCCACGTTTATGAAGCTCAGTCACCCCATGCCAGAACCATAAGGATGCCCTTCGCACCTTCTGATTTCTCACAAGGTTTCCAGAGAAGTAACAAATGCTCCTGATCTTCCTCAGTTTGGAGGGTGGGGAGAAGTTTAATGTGGTGCATGTATGTGGGGGAAGGGGGCATAAGTGGCTACAGGATACAGGATAGGCTCCCAGCCAGTCAGAAAAAAGAACCAGTATTTACATGAGCCATGATTTAATTTCATCCTGAGACCTGCAGAACAACGGAGTCTTTCAAAGGAAAGACACCAAGACAGTGAAAAATGCCAGATCAAATTTTTTCCACCAGAGAAATCTAATTTTTGATCATATTCGGTATGACTGGTCCTTGAGATGACCCCATAACGTAGATTAGAGGTTTGCATTGTTTTAGCCTCCAAGAAGCTTGCCACGCTATCTCAACTGTGCTTCAGCACTCACAGTTACGAGGCCTGAAGTACACTCTAGCTTTCAACAACAATCCTTAGAAAACACATGAATATTTTTTCTGCAACTCTCTCATTCCTAAGAGTACTTACAGAGCTCTAAGAAGCATTATAAGGAACAATTAATTAATAACAAACCTGGAAAACAACATTGCGTTATTTCTCTAAGCTCTCTGTGCCTCAGTTTCCCTGGCTGTAGAACACAAGAGCCAGGCTGTAACACAGACAACACCTATTTGCAATGATTACTCTGCCTGGAGTGATTTTTCACCCGTTAGACTCAAGGACAGACCATAGCCATCAAGTCCAATTCATTCACCAGGGAAACTATTCAATATTTGATACACAGGTTCCTAGAAGCTCCTCATAGCCTGAGCAGATCCCTGCTCCCCTGCAAGGGCACAACACATCTTGGAGAGTGGAACGGACACCTCCTAAGGGAGCCAACAATTTGAAACCCTTTATAAAAAGTCCTGTAGAAGTGCAAACCAAAGGGAAGTCTGCCTTCCCCTGGTGCACTACGGCAGCAAGGACCAAGCTTTGGCAAACCTGCCAAGACAGAGACCTGCCCAGGCATTACCTTGGCTTGTTCATGCTATTTTAAGAGAGAACATCAGACTTCTGCAGGGTCCCTGCTTGGCAGCTCCAGTGGTTGCTGTAGCTCTGCTCCCAGCCCTGGTAGCTCTGAGCTCCTCAGGATACCCACTCGGGCTGCTGCAGCCCCTGTGTCAGGGGTCTGCCCCACATCCAGCTGTGCTGCAGGAGGGTGTGATTGCGGCACAGCTGGCTCCAGGCATCGCTAGTGCTGCTCCATGGGAATCGCCACTTTGACACTCACCGGTTAACCGGAGAGAGAGAAAAAAGGGGGAATGAGAGACTGGAAGTTTAAGTTACACCGAGTCAAACAAGTGTCAGACAAGTTTAGGGATGAGGTGGATTAACCCCTGCCCAGCCCGGCAGCCGTTCCCGCTGGGCTTCATGGGGCAGCTGGCTGAAGTGACTTGGCTTGGGTTATACAAGCAGTCAGAACCTTTAATAAAAGTATTAATAAGGATTTAGTCTTAATTAAATCAAAACAAGCTATTTCAAAGAGGAATAAGGGCATGGTTTCCTCCATAAATTGAACTAATTGGTTTAAATATCACACCCTCCGTTAAACAGGTGCAGCATCATTTAGAAAATGCCACAATTTCCATCAGAAAGGCGAGCTCTTTTTTTTTTCGACCTGCTAATAGAGCTGGAGGAAGTAGACAAGCTTTTGGGGACAAAAGCTCTTCTGTTGTGCCCCAAATCTGAAACAGAAGCAGTTTCCATATTCTTCACTCCTGGGCCTGGCTGACAACACTAACGAGGGCTGCACAAAAATTATGGGGGGTAATAAATATTTTGCAGGCCACATCCATCTAGAAAGTGGATAGGGTTTCATCTGGACTGCAATGTTTTTTCGAACAAATGAAATTATCAATATGATACACATGATTTCCTTGATTTTTAAAATAGTCTCCCCAAACCTCTGGAAAACAGACTAGAAAACTTTTCTGGCATTTTTAGTGATTGTAAATAGTAATAAATACTAAATAGTAGTTGTCATTGTAAATAGTAATAAATAGTAAACTGTCATTTACTAATTTTGGTTCTTCCAGAGCAGTTGATTTTGTTCTCTCAGAAACCTCATGACCACATTTTCCTGTTTTAATGACAATATTTTTTAGCAGTGAAGACTTTCAGCTTTGGGCTGAAGACGCTGAATCTTGAGGTGTGCTTACCCACCTGTCCCACCATGGTTTGGATGAGCTTTAAACTAAACCTGAAGCTGTAAACTCATTTTTGACCATTTTGACCTCTGCTCTTCATCCCTTCCTACCTCAGGGTTTAGTGGCAGGAGCTTTTTAGCTCCTGAGAGGTGCGAGTATTCACTCCTCTTAGGTGGCATTTCAGTACCATTAGTTATTGGATTTGCTTTGCAATAGCTGCAGTGAGTGACTGTTCATCTCCCCAGCCCAACGCTCCCCGCTGCTCACACAGACCTCTTTGGGAAGTGTTGCTTTTGCCACATAACGCTTCCTTTTCTCTAAACTGTGTAAAGCCCCCAGGAACAGAGCAAAGGTTCGTTATTTATCTATGAGGGAAAGCAGGGTTTCATAGAACATACTGTATTTGGGAGGCAGAAAAAAGTCTTCTGAATTTTCCTGGTCTCTAAAAACAAACCCCTCTGCAAACTTTAGACCTAATATCTAAAGAGGGTTTGGGTGAATTGAGCCCTTTCTGTGGCCGGTGGGTTTTGCAGCCGTTGTAAGAGCCTGCGGGAGAGACCATCTGCTTCATCCCACTTGTGAATTACTGGGGTTAGGTTTGGTTCTTAATTACGTGACACTAATCAGCCTTTGGAGGGTGTTTTATTTTTTATAAGACACACCAGAGAGCCCACGCGCTTGCCTGAGAGTGGCCTGTTACAGGCAGCGGGGGTGTTGGCACGGGGAGATGCTGAGACCCAGAGCCGGTGGGGCTGAGGGGAGGGCAGACCACCAAAGCCTCGGCAGGACGAGGGGCTCAGGTCCGGACTGGGGGACCAAAGCCCTCTGGCCCCCAGGGCAGGGGGATACTGCGGGCCCTGGGGTCTGCCTGCAACCTGCACCCATCAGCGTCCTGAGAACGAGCCTGGAGCTTTTCTCCCTGTCCACATCACCCGATCAAAGGAAAACATTCGCGGCCATATTATGAATGACTATGTTGAAACCAGAGTTTCAGAAATGCTCGAGCTAGAAGTCATCCAGCGTAAACTCCAGCTGCTTCCACGATTTTCACTAGTGCCTCATTTAAATCTGCTGAGTGGATGTAAAAAAGAGCCACCAGTTTTCTCAGCTTTGGCTGCAGGAGGAATCCCATCCGTTCAGCAGCACCTTAGCCCGTGCCTGGGCTGGGTTTCTGGCCGGTGTACATTGGCACTGCTCCACTGGTTTTAGCAGAGCTACACTGGTTTGCATCACCCGAGGATCTGACCTCGGGGAGCAGGCTGCTGCCTGCATTTACCAGGTGAGTGTGTCTCATTTTGGCAAGCAACTGCTGCAGACCAGTTAACAGCCTTTTCTGTGCATAGCCCGGTACTGACTGCAATCATCAGAGGAGATAATGTCATACATTAGGGCCTGAACCTCACTGTGACACCTTTATGCAGTTAAAAAGCCTGTTCTATATATACACACAGATAAAAATGTATATTGTAAAGCAATGAGGGGGGCTAATCTCATTACAACCTCTTCAAAATGCAGTGTGAGAGCGATAAAAAAAAGAGACAATAATTCTGTGGATGCTGATTTCCATGCGGTGAAAGGGCGCTATCAGAGGAGTGCATTACGGGCAGGACGTCAGCCAAACTACTCCCAAATCCTCCCTGTTGGGCTCTGCAATGCGAGCCCATTTTCCCCAGCTCCCTCCATGACACCGACCCCAGAGGAGGACGCTGTGGGACTTGTCGTGGGGCAGGAAGGTGAAGAGATAGGCAGGAATTTGGAAAGGGAGAATGAGACCTGGGGAGCCAGAAACAGGGCAAGATGGTGGGGTTCAATGTTGGAGGTCAAGGCTAGAAGAGCCACCCGACGAGGTGGGGATGGGTTGTGAGAGACTGATTTAGAGACATGGGAATCATGGAAAACTGAGAGATTTTTGGACTCCACAGAAAAAGGATGGATACGAATATAAGGCTCAAGACCAGCCTGAGGACGGTCACTTGTCCACAAAATGGGTCGAGGAGCATAAAGGAGCCACAAGAGTGGAGGTCCCTCAACACCTCTCAGGCAGCACATAAGCCAGCTCAGTGCCACAGGCATTAGCTCTCTGTCCATGCATGGGACATGATGTAAGAAGCAGCTTTCATTTTCCATGAGGTCAAAACCCTAAAACTACTGTGAGGACTGGTAACAAGGGCTAGTGGGTGACCACAAAATTAAGGCTTTTTACTGCTGGAGTGCCCCTGATTCTTTAAGAATTCATGATGTGGTCTGATGCTGCGTGTTGATAAATGATCTGACTCCTCGGGTGTCTACAGCCATTCATTAGTGATCCCTTGAGGATTACAGGTTCTTGCTATGGGAAACTGAAATGTGGTTTGATCAACACCAGCTTATCAGCAGTCACCAAGTCAAGGTGGGGTTTAGCAGCTACCAAAGCAAATTAGCCCTCTAGGAAAAAAAAGGACACATAAAAGAGCGCAGAACTGGGCTGAGAGAAAGCAGTTGGCAGGACTGTGTTGATTTAAAATGGAGCAATGCGGCCGTTGTTTCAGTTCACACTTCCGAGGCTGTATTAAAAGTCCCGTGCATGGGAAGAAAGGTGGTGACACCAGTTTCTGCCATGAGCACGGTGCTGGCGGAGCCTCCCCTGCGGATTATAAACACAAGGTTTCTCCGCAGCGTTTGCAAAGGTGTTACGTGCCAGGTTGAAAGTCCTCATACATGAACATTTCTTATCACGTCTTCTACCACCCTCATTCTGAGTTTCATCTTCAACTAATACATAAACACGAGCCCAAGACCGTTGGGCTGAGGTTCAACTTGCTTTAAATCAACTTCCCTCCAGGGAGGTGTGCAGTGCTGTCCTGATGTACAGCAGCCATGAGACGGGCCCTTGGGTAGGAAAGGTACAAAGCTGGACAACCAAGTCCTGTTGGAAATAGCCTGTGTACCCCACTCCTGCTCTCTTTCAGATTGTGCTTAATTGCAGAGCTGTGATGTGTGAGATAGGGCAGATATAGGGTCTGTTTCTGGTATAGGGAAGCAAAATGTCTGCGGTGGCGTAGCTGTGTGCGCTAACACATTTACTTGTCATTATGAAGTGCAGCAGAGCAGATAAAAACCATTAGATATTTAAAAATTAGTTAATGCTAGGATGCAATGATTTGGGCATTTGTAATGCTGCTTTAAATTGGATCAATATTTTCCAGTTCATTTTACTGTAGATTTTTAACTCTGCTATTGCACTTGAGCTCCATGCTCTGAGCAGCAGGTAAGCTAGCAGACGTAGGAAAGATTTCTGCTGGGATGTGACCAGTTGTATTTCAGGAAGTGCATCAGCTCCTGGAGACTCTCTAGGCACCATGTCTTTTATTCAAGAGAGCTTAATTGTCATCCAGGACATCTGGGACGATCTCTCAGGGGCTTGTGTTGACAGAACATTAACTAACACACGAAAGCTCTGGGATCCCATGACATGATCCATCACTGAGTAAAGACAAGTTGCCTGTACACATAGGATGAATTCATCGAGGAGCCAAATCATTAGCATAGAAAGGTCATCTACTTGTCTGTCATTATCGTGTGAGGCAGATAGTCTATAATGTGTGCAGGAGTTCCCCACGGAGCAGCAATCAGCCCCTTGCTACACTATTTCATTGTTCTTTTTAAAGCCGGTGAAGAGCTTTCTCCTTGAAATCTGCAGCTGTAAACACCTAAAAGGAAATGGATAAATCTTGGCTACTTCTGTCTTCTGTATATGAGCATGAACACCCTGGGGTAAAAAAACTTCCTTGCATGAGTATTACTGATCTCTACTAGACACAGTCAGACCTAAAGATTTGGAATGGACTCTACATTGCTTCTAGCGAAATAAGATTTCAGTTTAGATAGCAGAAGTCTGCATCTGAAACAAAAACTCTATCCTATTTTTCTCCCTGGTTATACCAAGAGCTGTGCCATGTAGTTTAACCATGTGGCTGTAGATGTCCACCAACACATGTCAATACTGCTGATTCCTCTGGCTGTATCTCCCAGAAGGTCAGGTAAATCTTGCCAAGCAAGCACTAGCTGGACAATTCTTTTCACCTCATCAGCGAACTTGCTGAATCTGCAAATAACATCAAGAAAATACCCCAATAGCAACATATTTTGGAACTGGACAAAAAATCAATCATTTTGCTCCATCAGTGGTGAGTGTATGGTTTATGTCATTCCATTGTGCACTTGGATATAATCCCATTTGGCACTTGAAAAATACAAAACCAGCCCAGCTATGAATATTATTTTATTGTGACTTGGGCTTTGCGTGTTTGCCGGTTCTCCACTCTTTTCCATAGGGCCTGATTTCCAGCGCTGCTCGAAACACGAGGCGCGCTCTGCCATCTCCTTCACCGTGCGCTTCTCCCCAGGGTGGCACCTGGTTTCTGGGCCAGAACACCTCCGCCTCTCCCACATTGAGTCCGTAGCTGCCTCTCTGCAGCTGAGAGCAGAAAATTAGTGGTAAACTGTATGCAGACAAGTAAGTGTTTAGCGTGTCCTTGAAATGCTGTCTTGGGCAGCGCATCTTCCCCCTACACGCCAGTTCACTGCGCATGGGCTGCTTAGGCTTTCATGCATCGCTCGCCTGAATGATAGAGTGATCACACGATAATAAAGCTGCATATTTCAGCTGGTCTGAGGGTCAGGTTGAAAACTTGACCTAAACATCAATGACGCATGTCTATAGTGGTAGTATTTCACAGACTTTATGGGAAGACCTTGGAGGCTTTATAGTGCATCTTCTCAGAGGCAAACTGTCCTGCCTGCCTTTGTGATAACCTTGCCGGCAAACAGATCTATAGCACCTCATATTATTTCATTTTAGAGGTTCCCATTCAGAAAAGAGGCACTGAAAATCCATAACAATTGAAATATAGTAGAATTTGAACCAAGGTCACGCTAGCTTGAGAGATGACCTGCTGTGTTCAAAATTAACCTCACCCGATGCATGTGCTGCTCGGGTTTACAAGTGATGCTCTGAACCACCGAGATTCAGAGTAACAAAAAGAAAAATGTTTGCAAGAAAGGGTGGACTGGTGGATATGAAGGGCAGAAGGAAGCCGTACGATCATTTCACCTATCCTCACGCGTTAAAAAGGCCAGCAAACATCACTCTCAAATTCCTCTGGTGAGATCATACATACTTCTCTGAGCTCAGTTTACCTCTGAGAAGAGTCAGGACAAAATCCTGAAAAAAAATTCTTATTGACCTCAATACATCCAAATTTCCAAGGTGCCTTGGGGCAAAACAAAAAAAAATCTATGTTTATCTATGTTGTAAGCATGACTGCATCCCTGCCCCCTGCCCAGCGAGCAGGGGCCGCTTGGTTGTGTGAGCTCCATTAATATGCTATCGGCATTTTATGCACAGAAAAGGTGACCTATCGCTTTGCCTGTTAATAGATCTTCTACCTGGGAATGTGTCCATAGGCCAGCTAAAAAGTTACCCAGCTTTCTCTGTTCCGAGTTGCACCAGTTGACCTCGGAGTGTTATTTTTCAAAGGATTTTGCAAACCTATTGCAGAACAGCTGCGTGATGTACTTCTATCCGTTTTGTCCTAATTGACATCGACTACAAAAAGGCTTAGCCTAAGCCGAAATAAGTACTCTTACGCTGGGGGAGGCTACGCATAAGGCTGTGTGCAATGAAACTGGTTCCAGTTTTGCTGTGGTCAAGTTCCTGGTTAAAAGACAGAGGTTTTTGTAAAATGCACGAAGGCAGCATGGGGGGATGCAGGAGGGACTGTGAGGAATCGGCTGGAGATATCTACATTTAAAGGAAATTGGGGCGGTTGGGTTTCTTGGTGTATTAGCTGTCTTCAAAAGACAGTGCTAATGCTGCTTGAAAGTTTTCTAAAAATCCAGGTTCATCAAAATGGAAATTTTCTACAGGAATGTGTTCACTTCAACAAGGGTTGAGTCTGAAAACACCCTGAAATGAACAGCTCGGTGGCAGCAAACCCTTCCAGCTTGACATCACCGGACCGGAGCAATTGGAGTTAGTTTCCAAATTATTTTTTGGCTTCACAACCAGAGCATGTTTTTTCATCGTTGAAGGCAATGTGCAGCCGTTCAATCCCGTTGAAACAGAAGCTCTGATAGGCCTAAGCCCCTTTCTAATTCACTCTGGCAGAAAAATTGGGAAATATTCTACCTAGACCCTAAGTCTGTGTTAATATTTTTAATTCCAATTGTTTGGATGCAATTGCCAATTCCAGCACTGTCTGGTCAACCCAATCCCCTGAACACCGCACCAGCCGTCCAGACGGACGCCGCTGGCACTGGGCTTTGCTGAAGCCACCGCGCATCCGGGCGCTTGCAGGGCACCGGCGTGCTGGCAGGGGCTTTGCACCCCACGGGTCCCCGTGGCTGATGCCGATGGTCCTGTGACACCGACAGCAGCAGCCAAGAAGTGCCTGAATTATCTCAAATACTGCACGTCTCAAGTCGGGCTGACAAATACTGGCAAATATGCTGGCGCGCTGGCTTGCATTTTTTCCCTGTTTCTTCTATATTAACAAAAGGGGGGGGAAGAAGCCTAAGTAATGGATTTTTTTTCTGCTTCATTTTACTCCCACCTTCTCTGCCCTCTGTAATCTGATTTTTTACACCTCATTTATGTGTTTTTATTCAGCTCATCTTTGTGTTTTCTTTTTTTCACACCTTTGGATCAGCTCTCTCCCCATGTCTGGCACCTGTGATTATATCCTTTAGCTTCACAATGCAGATTTGCAGAGCAGCATTTAATAACAGGGAGGATTTGACTGACTGGAGCTTTGATAATGGTGGTGGGGAAGGCACAATTGCTGCCTTTTCAACAGTATACTTTGCGCAGAAAGCGTTCGACAGTGTCACAATCTGATAAAAAAAAATCCCAGATTCCACCCATAATTATACCTTCTCTCCTTTACCTATCCACCTTCTTTTCAAAACTAAGCTATTGTGGGTGACACCAGCCTCCAGGGAGGTGGGGGTGGTGGGACACAAAGCTGGAGAGAGACAGAGAGGAGAAAAAAAGTTCAATTCACCATGATTTTGCCTTGGCCTCTCTGCCTTCCCACGCGCCTGCGTGTCTTTTTTCAGCTGACACCTTGTGCTCGGCTGTGGGCAGGCCGGCTCCGGCTGTGATCTGGTGAGGTTTCAGGATGAAAAAATACCATCCGACTGGTGGCATTACTGGCAAGCTATTGGAAAAGGAAAGCCTTGAAGGGTTTCCAGGAAATTAGTAACCCAGGTGAACTGAGAGGTTGCATGGTGTTCGATCATCAGCTCCACTCAGAGTCCTGGCTGGGAGGAGGAGGAGGGACTGTGGATGTCCAGCTCTTGCTAAAGATAAGGTGCGCATGTGCCCTGCTGCCTTGGGGCTTCTTGGGATGAAGGACCCTGCAGCAGCTCTGAAAATGCACCCTGACCCTTTCCAAAATGCAGGTGGCCATGGGGGGTGAGGGCCAGGGCCTTAAAGCAGAGCACTTTGGCCGTGCTTTAGGTTAGTCCTATACCTCCACACAGGTTAAACGCTGCAGACAGTTTATAAACATGGGATGGACTGTCCAAAGCTCTCCAGAGACGTCGGTGCTCACCCCTGGGAGCCAGATTGAAGCACATTAGATGCCCCCAACACCACCAAGACTTTGGGGCATCCAACTGTTTTTGGAAACATTTGCAGACAGAAGAAGGGGACAAAAGTGTGACCCTCAACCCTCACTTCTCAGGTACTCATCTGAACGGTGCAACACCAGAAGCTGAGGCCCTACTGCCTTGGTCTTCTGGGGGCTGGTGTGGATTACGAGGGTTTGAGACACTCTCAGCTCTGCTGCAGGCAGGGGCAGGCACTTGAGCCGACTGCTCTGCCTTTCGCTGCTCCGTCTCCGTGCTTTGACTCACTGAATTTCCAGTAAGCCGGGACGTTGCATCCATCAAGGCTGGCAGAGAGCCAGCATCGTGAAATGGTTTTTAAGAAGCATCCTTGGGAAGAGATTCAAGTAACAGCTGTCCTGGCCTGTGTGGACAGGGCATACCTGATTTTAAATGGCTGGGGGAGCAAGGACCTGAGCAAACATCCAGGAAGGTTTTAATGATGGGGTTACTGGCATCAACTTCTGGCTAAGTACAGTAATGTGGAAAAAAAAAAAGCCGCTGTTGTGACGGTCTCGGGGCTGCCTTTTGGCAGGAGGGCCTGCCCTCTGGGTTGTGATCCCTACGGTGCTACCAAGCCTGGACAGATGGATGGTGGCAGCTATTGATAAGGGACCCGCTGCAGGCACGGGGGCTGCAGCGCTTTCCTCAGCGCCCAGGCAGAGCCGGCGCGGCAAAGCAGCGGCAAACCGCTGAAGCCAGCATCACCTGCGCCTGCTCAAGGATGGGGCACCTTCCCCCACCCCACCGGTCAGGGGCCATATGCCATGGTCAGGGCCATATGCCATGGTCAGGGCCATATGCTATGGTCAGGGCCATAGCAAATAGTAACCCGGTCTTACAAGGGGACATGGTAAAATCCCCCTGGACTTTATAAAGGTGATGCAGCTCCGATGGCCAATGCGCTCCTGTAACTGGGGCTTTCTAACCCGCCAGTGCAGCACAACCGAAGCGGTGCAAGACGGGGTTTGGCACCACGGCCATTCCCACATGACGCAGGGCACGTTAGAGTGCCCTGAGCAGATTTTCCTTGTTTTACGGCCAGTCTTACAGCCCTATGGCCAATAACAGCGTCTGTGGCTGGGCTAGGGGAACCACTGAGTTAAAACAATAAGCATTTTTTTCTCTGCTGCTGCATTCCTTTAGGCTGAATTAGGCGTTTTTCTTCCTATTCAAGCTCATTTTGAAATAATGTGTCAAAAAAAAGAGACCCCCAGCTATCATTGAAAACAGAATCCATCTGGTCTGCATATATACTTAAGATCTTACTTTTCAGAAGTGACCTTTTTTAAAATATTTTTTATATTATGGCTAAAGCCATGCAAATTCTCTTGGGTAAAGGACCTTTTTGCCAAAAAAAATCCAAGATGGGTAGTGCTGAAATCTAAAAATTTATGCCAACATCAACATGAGCATTACTCTTAAACCCATTGTTCAGTTGAAATGTTTTCTAGGCACAATGGGTTTAGTTGTTCTTCTTTCATATTTACCTAAATTTAACTTAAAAGTATAGTTGTTCTTACTGCTGTTTCCCTCCACTCCCCAAACCAAAACACTTAATTTGAATGAGACATTTTTTGTAACCCTGTAACTACTTTTTTTTTATTTCTCCAAGGAAAAAAAAGGTTTCTCCAAACCATTATGTTTCGTTTAGCCAGTAAATAAAAAAAAAATCTGTATTTTACACAGTTTTAACAGGAGCTCTTAGTTTAAATAACAGAGTGGAAAAGGAAATACCTGCTCTTGAATTGTGAATAGTCTCACTAGTGGAATATCAGAGCAATGAAACAAAGATTAAATGATCTTATTTTTCTCTGTATGGGGATGAGCCTGCCTTCCAGTGTGGTTGCTTCGGGCGTAACCGCATTTAGCAAGCATCCATCGCAGCCATGAAAAAGGACAGCGATGTCAAGAAGCCAGCCAGATGCTCGTTGTGCAAAGACAGGAGTATGAAACAACTCCATGATAATCATCATCTTTGTTATACCATTGTGCTATTCATTTTGGGGGAGTCATCTCTTTACACTTTATTACACAGAGCTCTGTCTTTCTCCATTAAAATCAATGGCAGACATAGGAGGCAGCCTGTTTTGTTATGGTCTTCCAGGCAGCTCAGACACTTCTGGGAATCAGGAACAGAAGAATAATGCATTTCAATAAGCAGCTTATCGACCAAGCAGGAGTTAAGTGAACCTGTGGTGTACTTCTCTAGTTTCTCTCCTCTCACATGATTATTGCACTTTACTCGTGCTTTGCTTTTGTTCCTTTGACAATCAATACCTTGCAAGGACTCGCCTGAGCCACAGCCCAGCACGAGGGGTGCGGCGGGGCGATGGGACAGCGACTTTGCTCGTGTCGGTCCCACCAGCTCCCTCCGCTCTCAGATCTCGGGCGCTGGCTGCTGCCCGAGGAACCGGCCCACCAGAGGTGTAGGGCTCGACCACCGGATCTCCAGCTTTCTGACCAAATCGGGGCTGACAACCCTGCTCTTCAGAGAGGCACAGGGAAGCAGGAGAGGCCGCGTGAGCTTCAGGCCAAAGAATTCCCTTGAGAAATGCAGGAGCCATTGGCCATTTTTCCTCCTAACCCCTTTAGACAATTAAAATAGAGGCGCTGCAAAGAAATCCACGGCGAAAAAAAGCAAAGTGTAAAAGCAAAGTCAGACACTGTTTTCTTTTCCAGGGTTGAAATGGAGAAGCCCAGCAAGAAGCAGTCTGGTGAGTCACAGTAAAGCCAGAACCGGCACGTGACAGATCTTGTATTTTCTATTTGGGGATGAACTGATCAGCTTTCAGACCCCGGTTTGCCAGGATACCCCGTACCAGTTACAAACAGTGCCAGATGGACCCTCTCAGGTGATGGACCCAAGAGCAGAACTTTGCTCCAGCACGCAGAGCTCTGCCCTCGATGTCCCAGATCACAGGGCTTCCCCCAGACATCCTGAGGCAGAGGAAGGAAATCTTAATGCCGTTGGTGCTCCAACGTTACAGGAGAGTCCCGGCTTTGGCGCTGAGACTGCAAGTCTGCGGGAGCTGGGGGCTGTCATCTGCTAAACACCTCCTGCAGGTAACAGAGGCTGCACCTGAGGCTGCGGCCGCCTGGCCTCTGCTTGGTACAGGCAAGGCACACAGCCTTCCTCAGAGGTTTTTTCTCTTTAATGCAATTATCTGATGCATTTTACAACAGTTATGAATAATATATGGCATTCTCAAAGACAGTAAGCATCCACAGATTACAACCTGTACCCTGCAGCTCCTCTGTGTTTTGCAAAATAGCATGAAAAGTATTATTTAAGCTCAAGCCAGGGACCAGTTTCATTGACCAAGACAGCTAGAGGTGAAACCACGTCGTGGGTTTCTCCTGTGCACAAAAGCTGCTCCCGTCCATGCGGTGTGCAAAACATCTGCTGTACAGGGCACCTGCTGCGGTGCAGGAACGGGATGTGTGGGAAGATTTTAATTACTCACCATGGCAACCTACATTAATAACCATAATCCCCCATAATAAGCTGCATCGGTCCTTCTCCCACATCCACGAAAATACCTCCAGGAAGGACATTTGTGCTGTAGAGATGCTCTTGGGCGCCCAGCGCTGAGCTGCAGAGCCTCAGCATGAGGCCCGATGCAAAATGAACCTGCCCCGTCCATGACAGCTCTTCAGTCTGACTGTCCTGGCCAGATCCAGGGGGATCCCACCATGTCCGTCCCCAAACCCGCAGCACTTCCCATACTCTTGCACCTCCAGCAGCTGAAACAAGCTCGTCTTGTTGTACAGCAAAGCAGCTTGTAGTTGTTTCAGGATGGTTTATCCTGAACTCATTGATCTTACCCCATTGATCTGAAGTTTGGATTAATTTGAAGCTAAACCTCTCCCATCAATGTCAGGGAGATGGCCCTCCAGGAATCGATGGAGATGAAATATTTTGTCCCTCCTGCGAGCAGACACCTCTGAGCCACACGTCTGCATCTCGCCGTCCTGCTGCGCCCGGCAGCTCTGCACAGGAACACCTGCGAGACCCCCGGGTGCTGTGTTGGCAGAGAAGATACCAAGCACCCTGCTTTCCTGCAAGGAATTACAGACCCAGGGAAGCCCCAAGGCAAAATGGAAAACCCCAAAGGAAAACAGAAAATAAGTTGCCAAACTGCCCGACTGACCCTGCAGAGATGGATGAGGAAAGTTCTGCCAAATTTAGTCTAGAGCTGCTAAAAACTAGAAGCAACAACAACAACCACCAAAAAAACCCCCAACCAAAAAACAACACAAAAAAACCAGAGAGGAGACAGGGATGCATCATGCAATCAGAGCTTTGATGTTTTTACTTCTCCCTCACCTGTCTCTCAGTCCATAAAGGTGATCTGAACTTGGCCCACTGCCAGAACCACCACAGCCACTTTTGGCTCTTGAGTTGCTCTTCCATGGCACAAAACACGCCAAAGTTTCCCCCAGATCTCATAAGGCTCCTCAGGAGCAGGCTGCGTGGCCGTGAGCGCTGCGGCACCTCCTGCCAGCACACCATGACACACCACCGTTATTTGGCCGAGGTCAACAGCAACAGCGGCTTGAGTTTCCCATGTCTCTAGTGCCGACATTTCATATCTGTATAATCGAGCCCATTCTGGTTTCTTTTACATGAAGTTACAGAGGGCTGCAGAGCTGGAGGGACTCTGGAAACGACTGGATCTACAGCAGAGTCAATGCAAGATGATCCAAGGTCCTCCTCACCCTTATTTGAGGTGGACTTTTTCAGCTTTTCCCTTGGAACAGGGTCTGCACTTCATCTCCCATCCTGAACTGTCATTCATCTTTGGGAGACTCCCATGAGAAGACAATGACAGCAACACGTATGGGGGACACCGCCGCCTGCAGAGCTCAGCATCTCCCCCAGGCCCCACCGCGGAGGTGAGGAACGACCCACTTGTTTCGTTATTCTCCCCCGTGTGCTGAGACTTTCGACTTATTCCTTCCCCAGCACGCAACCAAACCCCTTCCTCTGCAGAAGCGCTGGCAGAGGGTGACATTAATTATATCAGAGGCAGATGTCTGATAAATAAACAACCTTGGAAAAATGATGTGGCACTTCAAATGCAGCGTCCTTTGCCTCACCTTGCAGGCTCCTGGGAAAGCTCGTGGCTCGTGGCACGGCACGGGGCTTCGGTGCCTTGGGAAGGACTGAGGAGGGGAGCAGAGCCTGCTGCCGTGCCTTCCCCTGCTCAGGCCGAGTAGTTTCTCATGCTCACCTCAGGCTCAGCTCTTTTTTTGGTTTCTTTTGAGCCAACTAAGTGAAAAATCCACCAACTCCAACAAAGCAAAGGAGCCTTTGGCCTCGTAAGGATCTGGTTCTTACTGCCTTTGCAAAAACACTGCGCAAGTCTAGCGCTTGTTATGTGAAGATTTTAATCGATCATGCACAGTACAATCCTGTGAGATGGGCTAATATACTTATGACAGAGGAAATGGAAACACGGAGACTCAAGTAAACTATTTAACAACATGCATTTAGAGACATGATGTGTGCTACACATCCAGAGCTTGAGGCTGGCAATACTGGGAGAAAGCAAAACTCACCTAGCCCAGATTCATAAAAAGAAGCTGATATAATCCCCTTCTGGCATTTTTTAAAAAGACCATGAGCTCACTTCACAGGAGCCTGACCATTTGAAACCTGGACATTAGAACAACCCCCAAGCCCTGGTGATGTCCAGGAGATGACGGCAGCAATAGCCTCTTTCCAACCAAAAAAGTTCTTTTCAGCAGTGCAGGTGGGAGACGAATGCTTTTGAAAAGATTGCCTAAATTTTGGGTATTGTCCATAAGGCCCACTCAGGAAGAAGAGGTAGGCAGGAACGATGCCAACGTGGAGAGGGTCGTTCCTGCCATGAGAAAAAGGCTTGGCCCAGCAGACAACCTTCAAAGCTTTCCCTTTCCCCACAGAACGCTCCTTCCCACAATCCTTTCGTGGGGATGCGCAAGACATCGATCTCCTGTTGTCGGGGTGCACCTATGCCCAGCGCGGCCGGCCCACGCTGCACACCCAGGGAGACTCGGGCCGACTGAAGTTGGAGGTAGACAATATAAAAAGCTGGAGGTGCCCAAACTCCATATAAAGTAAATAAGAGCAGTCCTGAACTGCTGCCAGGCCATACAGAAGGCAGGTATTAGGCTCAGCTGGCTCTTTTGCAGGGAGGAGGAGAGGGGGAAAAAAAGAAAGAAAGAAAAAAAAAGAACAATGCTACATTGTTTATAGATTACTTACTCTTTTCTTTTTTTTTTTTAAATTAAAAGTTTAAATAGAGCCCTGAAACTTGATAATGGACACTTTAGCAGAGGGTAGCCACATGAAACCAACCCTTAAAAACCATGAAAGGCCTGATTTATACGAGAGGGCAGTAAAACATCAATGGAAAAAACCAGCAGTATCTGTTAGGAGTAGGCTGTCATCTTGCCTTTGACCCTATTTCACACTGGTGCCTTTCTGCTGGTTTTCATCTGGAGTTACCGGTATAATTGGAACAAAACCCCAGGACTTCGTTTGTGGGAAGGGGATCATGCTTGGACACTGCTGAGCACCAGCCCCAGCAGACGAAGCAGTTTTGTTGTGGGCCAAGGACTTTTTGCCCCCTTCCACAGGCATTTGAGCCAAATTCCAGCAGGCAATGAGCCTGGGATTGCCTCGGTAAGGACTGAACACCAGGGATATTTAATGGGCGGGGGGGACGGACCCTCCAGCAGCCAAGTTTTGCCGATTTTAGACTGGATCACACAAGACTGGGGAGTGACACGTGGAGCTTCAGCCCACTGCAAGTTAGAAAACCCAGGTTATAAACCTCTGAAAAACAGAGTTTATGAGGGAAATGGCAACTGCTCACTAACTCCAGTTGAGCCATTTTGCTGCTCCAACTCTCAAAGCAAGTTCTTTACAACTCGGCAGATCGCTTTAGGGGTGGGCAGGGGTGCGTGTGTGTGTTTTAGCACAAACGAGATGCATTCGTAAGTATTTTGGTTTGCCTCATGTTATGAATGTTACAGTTGTATGCGTATCTGGCAATTGAAATAAATACCCCAGAGAAGAGTCGCAGGTATTTTGCCAGACCTGTAAACCAAGCCTGAGAAAGAACCAGCTCCCATTTCTGATTTCAGACACCCAGCAGAGCTGCCTCAGGTCCACAGTCTGCAAAATTTAGTCCAGTTGGATCCCAAGGTAGTGATAAGCTGAGCTCTTCTGTCATTTCAGGGGACAGTTACACACTCAGATGTCATTTAAAGCCAAAGAAACTCAGAAACTCCAGGCACGGCAAGCAGCAACAAGGCACTTGCTTCATTTCAACAGAAAATTTTTATTTCTCCCTCTTTCTCTTATTTTTTTGCAGAAGGAGCAATGCAGCAGCTGAGTATGTGTAGGAAAGGAGTAAGAGCAGTCTCTCTTTAAGGCAACTGCCTGGTTCAATGTAGGTTGATTTAATGATAAGACACTGTTTGAAGTTAATTGTAACTGCAGGGAACAAGAAGGCTGGAAACTCACTGTCAGGCGAGGCAAGGAGCCCAAAAAGACACAGGGTCAAATTGTGATACGACTCCAGGGAATATATATCGTGATACAGCTCCTGGAAAGTCTGCAGAGTTATAGTCAAAATTAGTCTACATGGTCTTAAATTCGGGGCAGAGCACAGCTGGAGGAATTTGGCCATTTTAAGCCTCAAAATAATGTGTCCTGCTGAAGTCGTGATGATGCTTGGCAGGCTTGGCACAGGCTGGTCCTGGATCCCTTCCCTTCCTCGCGGTTCTGCTGCGAGGCTGCTGGGTGTTTGTGAGCGCTCAGGACCCTGCAGAGGAGGGAAGAAAGGGGGTTTGGCGTTTTGGTTCTTCTGGTGTCTATTTTTGATTGTTAATTTTAAAAGCCACAAGAAATTTCTATGAAACGGTATTCTCTCCTGGTTCTTTCTTAAAGTTATGCCGCTTCGCAGAGTAATGAGAATTGAACAGTTTCATGGCTACAGGCAAAGGTTTCTGCCTTTATAAATAACCCACGTTCGGTAGGGAGGGCTGAGTACTGTGCTGGAGACCCCGAAGAGGATACTCCAGGATTACATTTAATGGAAGACATTTTTCACTGAAGCACAGAGAAAAGGCCAGACTGCCTTCTCTAGCGCCCAGCCTAATGGGGAGCGGGAGGTGGGAACCCGAGCGTGGCGCAAAAAGGGGGTTTCTCCACTGGTTTCACAGGAGAGAGCACAGCCCTGGGCTCCTGCGCTCTGGAGGAATTCGGTGATTTGGTCCTGTCCTCTCCAGCTGGGGTTCGGGCTGGCTCCTTGCCTGGGAAGGGCCGTGCTGCGCCCGGCAATGCGCAGGGCTGCCCCGCGTCCCTCCCCGCAGCTCTTGGCACTGCAGCCCCCAAGGGACTTATAGGGGTGTCCAGCCCTGCCCGAGGGTCACATACAGGCTCATTCCTTGGAAAAAAATTAAAAACTCTGTAGCGGGAAGGGAGAAAAGAAAATTTGGAAGGCTTGTCATGCTTCCCCCCACTCCAACATTAGCATTTAAGGCATGAAGTTGACAGGCACCTTGAGCAACACCAGACAACGGTAACTGCAAGAAGTGCATCTAGCAAACACTGAATTGGTGCAGCAGGGCAGGGGCTTGTCCTGCAGCCCCACGGCCCCTAACGCTCCCACGCTGCCGGGGACACCCACCAGGCAACCCCCCTAAGGACTGGAAGGACTCACGGACATTAACAGGATCAGGCCCTCTAAGCCATTAACAAACCAACACCCTGTAAATCAAGCATTTAGGTTTCTTTTAAAGTGTTCCTAATAGCAGTAAATTTTAACAGCCCTTTTTTTTTTTTTTCCTCATGCCACTATGCATCCCCTACATAAGACTGTCTGAAACCAAGGGACCTGGCGGCCCCAGCCAGTACGGCCACTGCTCACCATGGGATGCTCTGAATTATAACAATATTCCAAGCAATAAATCACAGTGTTTTCTCTACTGAAAAGTGGAAGGTGTGGGGAGGGGGAGAGAAGGGGAAAGGAAAAAAAAAAAAAAAAGAGAAGCTTATCTAAATCTATTTACACAGAATGATTATTCAATTAATTTTTTCATTACACTTGCCAAAAAGAATTGCCCGTGTCTTTAATGCTGTGTGTGAGATTTCATTAATAATTAATAGCAGCAGCTCTTTCTCCTCTGTGTAGCAAGCGGGAGCTTTTGTCTTTGGAGGTCGCACCCCGACGCGCGCTGCAGGGATACAGCCCTGCTCAGCCGAAGGCGCGGGGACTCCGCAGCCACCGAGGTGTGTGCGGGACAAACTCTCGTGCCCTGAGCTACTGTCGATGGATTCACTGGGTTCACCTTGAGTGGAGCGGTGTTTGCTACTGCAAACACCGTGAGGGGTGAACAGGCACGGGGCTGCAGGAACGAGCAAGTCCCCGTCCCCACCAGCCCCATCTCCCCGCCTGGCGTTTGTCCCTCTGCTCCTCATGCCCAGCTTGGAGAGCCCGATCCTGTCCCCCCCAGCTTCTTTGCTCCCCGCGTCTCCCCCACCAACCCTGCACCCCCTTTGCTCCTTTCCGCCAAAGCCAGGGCCTGTTCCCACCACGCTGCTCGGTCCTGGCTGCCACCAGCTCCACCGCCTCCGCTCCCTGCACCGACGTGCTCGGGCCCGTTTGCAGCAACCGGGATGAAGACCCTCCTTATATTTAAGTGATCTGGCTGGAAGAAATGAGCCATTGTAAGCTAAATTGTAACCCTCGTGCCACGACCGCCCTAGGTTTTAGGAGGGCGGACAAGAGGAGAGTGGTTTGGGTGGGGTGGAGGCACCTTCCCAACCTGCGCCAACAGCCACATGAGCTTTCCAGACTGTAGCCTGCTGTTACAGCGGCACAAAACTAGAAGCGCTGGTAGCAAGCACGACTAAGACTCCTGGCGAAACGCAGCGTAAGCCCTCCCTGGCCCCAGCGCGGGCACAGCCCTATGGCGCTGGACGTGCAGCAGAAGGACTGTCCTGCTGGGAGAGCTGGGGGCTCGGAGGTGCTCACGCAGAGGCCAGCTCCAGGACGGCACCGCGCTGCCGTGCAATGTTTACGTGACCTTAAAGTTGCACCTCGCCTGGGGGACAACCAGGTTAGCTCAGACCACGGAGCGACAAAAGCAGAGCGAGCAGTGCGAACAGCAGCTATAAATCACCTTATCTCCTTCCCAAACATAACATTTGTAAGAGACCCCTGGGTTCTTATAAATATTTAAGTCAAATTTCAGCTGTTTATGTCTTACATCTGTCTTTATCAGCCTGTAATCATTTCTCTGCCCGCATCCCACGCTGCCGACTGCTAATCTAAGCTGGCTGCTCTCTGTGCAAATGTGTTTTCTCACCTCGGTTTGGACAACCGTCATCTGAATTCTTCTGCCTGGCGATCCTCTCCAAAGAGGCCTCCACTGGAGTGGCTTTTCATGGAGAGGGTAAAACGGAAAAAGAAAAGGTCTCTTGAGATTTAACGATAACTCAACCAAATCAATTAAAACCTACATGATACCCTTCTCTTGGAACAACGATCATAACGTGGCCGGCTGTGCACGCCTGCATGTTTTATTGCTTCTCCTTTCCTTTTAGTGCCGCACAAGCTATGTATTATAATGATCTGGTTTCTTCTAAGAGGTGCATGCTGCTCTGTTCGACACAGGGGAAAGGTGGAAGGGCAAAGTTTATCCGCAAAAAGTCAGCTGGTGTGGATTATAGCCAGAGACTGCCAATTTTCCAACTTTCTAGTACTTTTTAGTAGAAAGGAAAACAAAGGGGAGATTGTTTTTGAGAACCCCTTGAAAAAAAAATCCATGCTTTCCAAGCAGCCGTAGGGCTGGTGAAAACCGCAAGAATTTGGCAATTCTGAATATCCTGTTTCAGAGAGGGGAGACAGATGAAGGACAGGGGTATCGTGCAGAAGGGGAGCACCCCACTGAACCAAGGTTTCCCCGAGTCCCACCCCTCCCTCTCCTCTTCTTGGCCCTATAATCAAAATCCCCCGGGATGGTCGAGAAAGGTCCCAGCGTCCCCTTCAGATATACCGAGCTACGTCGCGGCTGGAGGTACTGCCGGGCTGTTTGCTGCAAGTAAAGTGCGGGGAGATGCTGAGGCTCAGTAGGGAAAAAAAGAGACCTCATTCACTGCTATTCCCCTCCTGCTAAGACTCTCCTGATCGCCTGTGATCTCCCGGAGCCCTGGGAGGAAGAGAGGAGCGATGAAAGCGTGAGCTTTTCCCTGTGAGCCTGGAAATCCGCCAGAGCTCGGCTTCCAGCGGCTTGTCAGGAGCGCCGCTCACGCTGGAGCACCCCGCGAGGCCGCGCCATCACCCGCCACGGCCGGGCCACCGAGGCGCAGTGGGTGCAGGGTCACCCACGACGGCAAGCTCAGCCCAGGGAGCTTCAACTCCCCAGCTCTCCGCTCCCAACGGTGGGGCAAGATTGGCTCCCGTGGAGGGCAACTCGGAGCAGGAACCATAGCAGACACCTCCAAATTATCCTCCAGCCATGCCTCTCTCTCCCCATCAGGGATATTTGCCCCACCACATTACCACGAGCCCTCATGAACATCTCCCAGGGAGCCCGTGGAGGACCCAGGACCTACGATCCCTCCTCCATGCTGAGGAGCACCAACACATCCTTGCCAGCACTGTGAAGCCGGTGGAGAACAGCGCCGGCTCTGACACGTCCTGCAAGCTGCGGAGGGCAGGTATCGACATGCTGCACTGCCTGCGAGCGCGGGCGCTTTGGCCCAGGCTGTCTCAGTCCGGCAGCCGCTGGGACTGCAGAATCGGTGCCAGCAAATGATCAACTCAGCATCCCCAAGTGGTCTCTGCACTTCCAGCACTCTTTAGGGCTGGAATTTAGAAAAATCTGGGTTTGGTTCCCAGCTCAGCTACACATTTTTTTGTCCCTGTGGGCAAGCGACTAAACCTCACTGTGCTTTAGTTTGCCTTCTAAAAGCTGGAGTAAGGTTACAGCCTTTTCTCTCACCACTATTTTGACTTGTCTGCTTACATTACAATCTTTTGGGAGAGGAGGCTGTACGTGCATACCTACCAAATCTAATATAAGTGATCTAATCCTGGCAGATTTCTCTAGGTATTACTGTCATACAAATTCTGAGGGCTGTGTCTATATAGACAGCTTAACCCACTCTCAGGCACCAGTAAGTGACTTATCTCAGCACTGTGCCCATGCACCAAGGTCTCCAGCTTGCTTTAAATTTGCATTCAGAACCTGAGCTGCGGTTCTCCGGGATTACCGAGCCCGGAGACCTGATCCTGGCAGCCCACCCCACTCCTGTGGGCATAAGACATTGCCAATGTTCAGCTCCGGAGCAAGACCTTCCTGTGCCATTCTGCATCCATGAGAAAAATCAGCCTCAGCAAATTAATTTATATAAACAAGTTAGGTCAATCACCATTTCCCACCGATTTTATTCACTCTAGTAAATGACCCAAAGAGGGTTATTTCTTTCTTATGCTTTGCTTGTTCTCTTTCAATCTTTGGGACATGATTTCCTCACTTTCCCACTCAATTAAGAGCAGGACTTAAACACTTAAAGTTACCAACTTCCATAACCTCCCCTCCAAGAACGATACCGTCCCACCTGCACTGACAACCGGCAGCATCTGCCACCCGCAGCGCTCGCATGTCTGCCCTGGGGTGAGCAGGGACCCGTGATCCGGCAGCCGAGGCGCTTCTGCGGGGGAACAGGCTGCTCTCGTATTTTTTCCAGATATTTCCACCCCGTTTCTCAGCAGAGGTAGCGCTGACTGTCAGGACACGCCGTGACTCTGCTCAGGGCTCTGCGGTCCTTTCTTTTGGGTCTAGCCCAGAGCGTCTTGCCCAGGGTAAACCTCACAAGGCCCCAGAAAACAAGAGCTGCTGCTACAAGTCTGTCTGAGGCTGAACACTTGCTCGTGCGGAAGGACGGGTGCTTGAAGGCATCACGTAACGGCGTCACAGCTCGGAGCAGTAAATAATCATGATATATGGCTGGGGAGATGCAAGAAGTCACTCTCACCTCCATGTCCGTTACAAAGCTCGGCTTGTCCATCCCCTCCCCTCCACCCGGCTCTCTCTCTTGGGGTGGCACAGCCTGTTATCTGCTTTTAATCGAGGGAAAGGAAAAAGAAAGGAAGAAAAGGAGAAGCAGCAGCCTGTGCAGTAACCGAGTCCTTCGCTGCCTCCTGCGCGGCTCCAGCGCGACGCCATGTTTGTTCGAAGGTAAAGAGGAAGCATTGGGGATTATGGACACAGCTTTGATTTTATTTTAAAGGCTTTAATATTTGGAGCTGTATTGATTTGATTTATCTCAGCGTGCCAGCATACCGCTGGTAACTAAGCAACACCGATCCTCCCTGTATTCTGGGAGGCTCCCGGGATTTTGCCTATGAATGATATTACTTTGTGTATATGAAACTAAATGGACCATAGGCACCATTTGTAAGTGGAAGATATTTGAGTTTCATATTTTTTTATTTCTTCTTGCTGGGGGATGGACATGCTCCCTGGCACAGCGCTGTACCCGCAGCCCAGGCTGCAGAGCAGCAGGACCTGGATGCACACTCCTCCAGGAGATGCCAACGAGAACAGCTCAATCCAAAGTCATGCAGATGCATCAAAAAAAGGGGAAGCAAAGAAGCTGGTGTGGTGTTGCCATGTCTTCCTTTTTGGCCTATCCGCAAAAAAAAAACCAAAACCAAACCCCACCAACAAAAAACCCCCAAACTCTAAAGCAGGGTCAACTTCTGTGGGACTCAGAGTGGCACAGAGGAAAGCTCAGCAGGCAGAGAGAAGAGAAAGAAGAGAAGAGAAGAGAAGAGAAGAGAAGAGAAGAGAAGAGAAGAGAAGAGAAGAGAAGAGAAGAGAAGAGAAGAGAAGAGAAGAGAAGAGAAGAGAAGAGAAGAGAAGAGAAGAGAAGAGAAGAGAAGAGAAGATTTTGAGTCGGAAGGGACCTACACTGATCATCTAGTCCAACTGCCTGACCAATTCAGGGCTGATCAAAAGTTAAAGCATGTTGTTAAGGGCATTGTCCAAATGCCTCAAACACTGACAGGCTTGGGGCATTGACCACTTCTCTAGGAAGCCTGTTCCAATGTTTGAACACCCTCTCGGTAAGAAATGCTTCCTAATGTCCAGCCTAAACCTCCCCAGCGCAGCTCTGAACCATTCCCATGCGTCCTATCACCAGATACCAAGTAGAAGAGATCAGCACCTCCCTCTCCACTTCCCCTCCTCAGGAAGCTGTGGAGGGCAATGAGGTTGCACCTCAGCCTCCTTTTCTCCAACCTGGAACAACGCTGGCTGCACTGAACTGCCCGCTGCAGCTTTGCAGCAGGTTTCCTACCCCTCAGCCCCCCGTCATGCAGAGCGGGGACCTCGGCCTTTGCCCCGTCTGTCGGCATCTCCCCCTTCCCTGCCCTGTAGCTGCCGGCAGCCCCGGCACAGGCAGCCCCGGCACAGGCAGCCCCGGCTGTTTCTTTAAGACGACGGTGTCTGTGTGGTCAAAGTCAGCAGGCAAAAGAGGCACTGTCAGCTCGCACTGTATGGTTCAGTGGTTTGGCGTTAATGATGTTTGTTTTGGAGCCCGCCTGCTGGTCTGACCCATTTAGGATCCTTACTGTACTACAAGCTCGCCTTTCAATTATAAGGGGAGGCAGAAGGGGTCTTTAAAATGAAATTGGAGCCCACCAGGTCTGAAGCTGCCAAGCACAGTCGCAGCGAGTCAGGCTGCCATTGTACGGCTCCCCTTCGAGCTGACCTGGGGAGGCTGTGTCAATAATTTCACAAAGTGGGGAGGAAGAAAGGCACCGGCTCTGCAGACGGACAGCTTCTCCGGCTCGGGACGGTGCCCCTCACCACCACGAGACCCGGGGCTGCTCTGCAGCACCGAGAAACCACCTTTTTCTGGAAAAGGCTTTTTCTGGACAGGGGAAGGATTTGGACTGGCAGAGACACAGAAGCCCGTTGGCCCTCGGTCTGTATCAGCAGAAATTGAAGCCCTGTACCGCTGCCTTCAGCAAGCCCAGCGCTGCTGGGGAAGGGCATCCCCGGAGGCAGAGGGGACCACGGGATCAGAGATGTGTGCTGGGAGCTGGGCCCCCCACCAGCTCCTGGGGGACCCTCACATCACCCACGCTGGGGCAGCCCCGCTCAGCCCGCACAGGAATGGGAAAATGCAGCTGCTGGAGCAAGAGCGTCTTGTCCTACGTGCTCAGCAGGCGAGGAATTTGCCACAGAGCTTCTTAGTGGAGCCGCAAGCAGTGCATTGCTAAAACCCCTGTTCAGAACCTCTTTGCAAGCCCACACTGGACGCTCTGGTTGTCCTGGCTTTGCCTCAGGCCTCTGCTGCCAGAGGAGCTCACCCCGAACATCACCACCAACCTCAGCTACATCCACCTTCACCAAGAACGTGACAGCTCCTTGTAGAGCACAGTGGAGACTCTTCAGCCTTATGCTTCACCATAAGCATTTTATTATTATTATTATTATTATTATTATTATTATTATTATTATTAACCAGACCCTCCCATGGGGAGAAGGGGACTGGGTGGGCATCACTTTTTATGCTTTTGTGGATAAAAAGGTTGTTACTTTTTATCTTTTTGTGGCCTGGCGTGGATCTGCCAGAGCTGCATGCTGGACTGAGACAAGTCGCATGGCTGGGTCTGCTCCCACGATGGCCTCGTGTGTGATGCTTTGCACTGACAAATACTTCCAATTAAGCAGCACAATTATATGCTTGTCGAATGGACAAATAGTGCTCACAAAAGTGCTGTGGAGTGATCCTGTGGTTCTGGCATGTACAAATTGGTCATTATTTTAACTTAGCTGAAATGAGAACCCTGTAGAATAGGGGGCTGGGTGTTTTTTTCGCATGAAATCCGAAACCAGGCAAAATGCACATCAGCTTTGCCAAAGAGCTTCCCTGAGGTTTGCAGATTCCTCAGCAAGTCTGGACTGAGTTAGAGAAAGTCAAAGTGATGGGGGAAACACTAAGCCTCAGAGGGAGACCCAGAGCAAGAGCTTTCTCCGACTTTGAATCCAAACCCCTTGTCACGGCCTCCTCAGCTCCACTCTTCCTCGAGAAGCTGCGAACCATGCCTTTCTCCTCATCAGGCAAGAACTGGGGTTCTGCAGACACCTTTCGATAGCATTAACGTGGATACACAACCTACAACGGGAACGCCCAGACCTACACCTGGGCTCGGTCTGCGCTTCGGCAGAGGCGGGTTTGGTGGGTTCCTTGCAGCTCTCCATGACACCTTGCCAGCAGTGCTGGTAGCAATCAGCTTCCCTTAATTCCCATTGCCATGGGGCCAGCGCGGTAAGTCCTCAGCCTTCCATGGCCTCCCAGAAATACCAACAGGCAGCTGGGGAAATGTGTCTGGTCACCTCAGCCGGGAATACACACTCAGGGTACCCCATGTATAAGCACACATCCAATATATAACCTGTGTATAAGCACAACATCTCCAATGCAAACAGAAAACTCCAGAACAGCCCCCATCCCTTTTAGTTGTCCACCTTGGTTTAAAGCACCCAAAGCAATCCATTCCAAAATCCAACTAATTAAAAAATTAAGGAAAAAAAGGTAAGTACTTTGGGAACAGCATTGTCCACATTGTCTCACTGTTGCTCAGAGCACTCTAGAATTAAACAGATGCTTAATTTTAAACTCTCAGAAAATCTCACACCAGAATAATACCTTCGTAACTCATTTAAAAAAAAAAATCATGTTAACGGTTGCTTACGCACTGTCTGGCAGCATAACAGAGGCGACGTCCTCATCGAGATGCCCAGATGCAGGACAGCTAAGCCGGTCCGATGCGTTAGGGGCTGCAGTTTCCCAGTCGCGGCGCTGGGCAGCAGCAGCACGCGCTCATCCCCTCCACGGAGCCACTGCAGCTCGGGGGTAAAACCCCCTCGTACTCGCTGTGGCAGCTAATTGCTTGCCCTCTCCTGCAGCTACCTCCAGACGCACAGCTACAGGGAGGGCAGAGGCAGGTTTAGGTGAGGCAGCCGCCTACCTGCTGTTGATACCAAAATGAGCTTCGCATAAGCAACAGAGCGGTGATTAACTGGGAATACTTTTCGGCAGCATAAGTTGGATTTGAACCAGCCATGTACTGGCAAAAGCTTCCGACGCCCAGTGAGACTCGAAGATATTAAAAGACATCAGGAAGGAGTCGAGGCTCAGAGAAGAATGACCTCAGATCAGGGAAAAGAGAGCTCAAACCCATCAAGCATTTCAAAGTGAAACAAAATCTTCAGATGTTGTTTGGCTGCTTTTATCCGCAAATTCAGTTTTATCTGGGGGGGGAGAAAAAGAAACCCTACAGGAACGCTTAGCGCGGTGGAAAAAAATAATGTTAAATTAAGCTTACAAAAATGTTTCTCTTTCTGAAAATCTTGGCTGGCGACAAATGGCTTGTGCCAAGTTATAAATCAAGCGTTGGGTTTCTTTTAACGCTCAGCATCCCCTGATTTATGATGCCATCACAACCTCTCGATTGATTTCTGACTTGGTGATCCATCTTCCACTATAGGTAGCTGCCCATTATAACGCCTTTTCCTGAGCAGGCGGCACGTTTCGCTTCCCAGAAGGGCTTTATAAAGGAGAGGCTTGAGCGGGAAACGCGCTCGCTGGCAGAGCACAGACCCGCGAGGCCGAGGTGGCCGCGGAGGGAGGGGAGATGGATGGTGTTTGTATGAAGGAGTAGCACTACTCGCTCGAGTACACGCACTGAGGGGTCCAGTTTGCTCGCCATTGAACCGGCGTGGCCTTTGGCAGCACAGGTATGTTCCTGGAGACCCCAGGACAGCCCTTCCTTTCTTGTTTCGGGTGGCTAGAGCCTCCGTGCTTCAGCAGAGTGTAGTTCCCGACAGCAGCCATCCCTCACAGGCAGAAACAAATTAAACTTGCAAGCCAGAAGGAAGATTCAAGCTCACCGAAACCTCTCACCAAACGGGAAAGCCTTTTCCCCTAGAAGCATCCCACTCCTCAGCAGGCCTGCTCCCACCAGCTCAGTGACCCAAGGACATCAGGGCTTACCTGGGACGTAGAGGACCAACGCCGCGACAAACGCCCGTGCGACGCGATGGCCACTGTGCACCTCCCCGTCAGACAGCAGGAGGGTGGGAGCTGTACAGGGGCTTGCTCCTGCAGCCTCGCTGGGCTGCAGAGGTCACCAGCCCCATCTGTTCATGGGCACAGCCCAACCCCCAGAGCACCCCCTAACTCACGCTTGTCAACAAAAGCCGTATTAACAAAGTGCGGCTATTTATATTGAGCTCATTTCAAGTAAAACAGGTGAGGGTGGGTGTTTGTGAGCAGCAGGGATGGCAGGGGCGAGCAGCTGGGAGCACTCACCTCCAAACCCAGCACAGCCTGGGGAGACCCAGGCACCTCAGAAATGGGAGACAATGGGGCTGTCGGGGGAGAAGGTGGCAAACACCAACCACGGAAAGCCCTTGGAGGTTTCTGGACTGCAGCAGGCTGTGGGTCAGCTCTGTGTCCCAGGCAATGCATCAGACCTCGGGGTGAGCGCAGGGAGCACGGATATGGGCTGGAAACCCCTGGGGTGCTGCAATTCACCGGCTACAGAGCCATGCCTGTATCAGCCAGGTGATGTATTTTATCGAAGGCACAGTCTCCTATATAAACATTTTCTTGGGGAGTCCAGAAGCTGGATGTCCACTCAGACGGTGCCTTTTTAACTTCCAAGATAAATAGGGCTTTTTTGTGTCACTATACAGCATTATTTATAGTGGAAAGGGCCTGTGAATGGTGCATGCTGTCAGTTCAGTATGTAAATGATGCCAGCTCTGTTTGCTACATCCCATCAATTATTTTCATACACTTTTCTTTGTCTTCATCTGTCAGAGGAAAAGTCACCTTGATGGCTTGAAGTGGTTTTCTTTTCCCATTTCCTTTGGTGTGTGACTCTACTTTGAGGCTTGGCAGGGAGGAGAACATGGGATTTTTCAAAAGCAATTAAGTGACTTGGGAAAATGAGCCCTGATGGCCTTTGGAGCTCCACCAATAAGCAAGAGGGAAGAGCTGCCTCCCGATTAAAAACTGTGGGCTACGGAGCTTCTTCATAGGAGCTTCAAGGGTGGGATGGCCTAAAGAGCCAACCCTGAGCTCATGGAAAGGGTAGAATGGCCGTGCTCACATAAGCAGGGTAAGTAGGATTAGGCCCTCAGCATCACCCATGCATATTTTTTCAAACAGCCTTCGCTCGTCCCATTCTTGGTAGCCGAGTGCTGCTGGCTTCCACCCTCTCATGTCTTTTTTCCTCCAGGCTCAACTCTTTCTCTACTTTCATTACTAGTCTTTGGGTTAGATTACTCACTTCCCACACTTATTTTGGCTGTCTGTCTCCCATTCCTACTCAGCACCACCGGCTCATCCCCAGTTAGACCCTTAGCTGGTATAAACCAACTTTCTTGGCTTGGTATTAGCAGTTACGGATCTGACCCTGTTACCTGTCCCTTACAGAGCACTTTACAGGGGTTCAACAAAAGACTTGGAGAGCTTTTGGAAGCAGAGATGTCCCCTGTTACTTCCCCCCGTTCTTTTGAGCAGGGCACATTTCCGTGGATGACCCAACCTCAGCCACCCCTTCCCCTGGCCCGCAGATAGGCAGGCGACAGCGCTCGGGCTCAAGGTGCTCGGTCTCTCTTCTGATGCGGAGAGAGGAAAACATAAAATAAACCAAACCCATAAATCACAAAGCTAGCAAATGAAAATAAATACACTTAACAATATTTCCATGCCGCTTTTTATTATTATTATTTATAATGGTATTACGGAATTTTGTAAAATTAAAGTAAATGTCAAGCAGAATGTAATAATTTTCCTTGGGGTTTGGCACATTTGTGTGCCTGACAGTTTCACATTTTTCTTTATATCCATGAAGACAGGAGTCTGACAGGGCTATATTTTGTTACCCACTTTGTTCAATTTTGTCATAAATTGGAGCAAACAAAACAGTGAAAATATAGACACCAAATTAATCAAAGAAATTACATTTTAAAGCACCTCATACAAACATGTATGAAATAATCACACTGTGCCGGGAAAGCACATGAAGAAAACCAGTATTTCCCCCCGCCAAAACGCATGCACTTTGCCCCCAGAAGGGCAGAGGCCTCATCCCAGGGCCATTAGTGTCACGCACCAAGACGTTGCTCCTCGGCTGCTCTTGCCCTGCAGAGCCCTGAATGGATTTCTCACCCGTGCATGTCTCTACCAGCTTACACAAACTTCAGCTCTTCACCTCCCGTGGCAATGAGCTGCATCTTTTCACACGGCGGTGGGTGCTGGACATGCAGCAGCTAATTTGGGGTGCCAGGGCACAGGGCCACGTGGTGACCTCTCGACAGGTTGCGTTCAAGTTCATACCTTCATCCTCCGGCTTCTGCTGCCGCCGACACCACCTGCAAACAGCCTTCGCCCGCAGCGCCTGACGCCACGCCGTCCTGCCAGGCCACCGGGGACCCTCCGTTAAAAGCACGGTGGCTGTATCTCTTGTTTCAAGGGACACATTTGTGGCGGATAGGAAGAGGCACCATGCATAAAGAATTGCAATTTCCATGAGAATGACAAGGAGAAATGCGAAGCGAGTGGTAGGGCTATCCTCGGGCCAATCCTTTCTGCCTGAGTAAATTCGATTTGAATTCCTCTTGAAACACCAGCTCTGCAGCACTTGGACTATGTTGAAAAGGTCACTGGAGGCAATGTCAGACATACTCTCCAGCTGCACTACAAGTGCACTGATAGAGATTCATAACAACGTATTACTGCAGCTGGACGTCCAAAGTGACTCTCCAAGGAATCCTCTCCACTTATCTGGCAGCAGCAGACGATTTCATTACTCCCCTTTAATGCCTGGGCAGAGGCGTTAGTGCCTCCTCTCCCTGCCCACCCAGACCCTGACTTGGAGGCACTTCTTGGAGCTTGTTAGAGTTGGCGAGGATGGTTGGTGGGGTCTTGCAAATCTGAAGTGCATTTCAGCCAGTTGAAAGGGCCGCGTTGGTATCTCACTTACCTTCTTCCTACCTGTCTGGGCTTCAGAGGACTGTTCGGATATAACCGGCCAGGAGCACTGGAAAGTCATAGCGGCTGAATCGGCTGTCCCCTTGGATTGTGCTAAGCATCCAAACACACCTCTGGCATATGCAGAAATCTCAGTCTCATTACCTCCTGCTAGAATTAGGCTTAAAACCTGAAACATGTTTCCTTTCTTTGCAAATGTGGTGCTTTGCCCTGTAACCCTGCGGTATGAAAACATGAATCTTCCCCGTAGCCAGCTAATAACCAGCCCTTTGCTGCTAACCCAGCAGTGCTGGGTGCCGGCAGCGGCCGCGCCGCACGAGTGGCACGCGCTGACCCACGCCAAGGAGCTGGAGAGTGGCAGCTTTGTGCAGAGCGCGGCACAAGGGGAGAGCAGAGCAGCAGAGACCTGGAAAGCTGCCACGTTCCCTCGCAAATGTGGAAGCAGTTCAGTGGTAGATTAAGGGATTTTTTTCTACCCAAACTACATACACCCATCAATATACGGCAAAAATGCATTTTAAGCTTATTTGTGTATTCATTGCTAAATACCATAATGGTCTCCAGCTGTATAGCAGGAGGGCCCATTCACCGAAATTTTACTGTGGATTTTATTTTTATTTTTTTCTTCTTTTTGTTCATTATTGTACTATAAACATATTTCCTCCCATTTTGCTCTATGCCTATAGAATGCCTCACGTCTCCTGTCACACCTGTTTTCTATTATTTGTCATCCATTATTTTAATTCCCCATCTATTGTGCGGAATCTGAAAATCGTCTGATAAATCCCATTCTTTACTTTAAAAAAAGCCCATGAGAAGGTTTTAATAAGCGAAATTTGTATTTTTCCACACCGTGTGCAATGAAAGCGTCCGGTGAATAACCCCCGATTGTCAGGTGTTCGCATTCCTATCATCTAAGCAGGGGATAATTAGCAGACAAACGAAGGTTTACAATTCTGCAAATATCTCAGAAAGACCATTTGGCTGCTTGATCGGTGGAAGGATATTTTTTAAACTGCCATTTGAGACTCAGTTGTATTGCTAATTAAATGAGAATTTCATAAAAATAATCTGAAAAAAGTCTCTGTTAATTGGAGAACGATAACGAACAGACTTGCTAAACAGAGGCATAAACGTCAAACAATTGAAGAGGGATAATAAAGTACCATGTTATCGTGTAATGCCAGGCAGCTTTCTTACTTCTGTTTGAAGTTTTAACTTTTCGCCTTTTTTTTTTTTGTGAATGGCATCCATTCACATGTGCTTTGCAATCATAATTTCCAGAGCTTCAGTTTGGCGTTAGCAATGCATGGGTAACAGTGACTGTCGCATTAACGGCGTCCTTGCCTTAAGACTTCTTGCATTCTGTTAACAGCTTTTGTATTCTCCAATGAATACGAGGGGGGAAATGCATTAATATTGTATGGATGTTATTCATGCAGGATAGTGGCGTTATTGAATTAGTGATTCTTTGTAATAATAATGACTTCCAGTACTGTATTGTACAGTAAAATACACGGAGTCAGGAAGGAACTCATGAGCCTAATGGAAGACTCAAATAGTTTTGTTGGTGCTGCTCACTCTTTGGTTCTTATGTGCTGCAATCACGCAGGGAGCAGCGTGCACCTCCCTTCCCCTCGGGTCGCCAGCTTAAGCCTGACTGTATATTTATAGGGGCAGACCCTACCTATGCCGGTGCACTGGCGTAGGAAGCGCTGCCGGCACGGTGATCCTCGGCCACCCCGTGCTGGGATGGAGGTGCCATCCTAATTCCGTAGCTGGCAGGGGGTCATGATCTTGCGTTAGCAAAAGGCTGGTGGCTTCCAGCCTCCCCTCTGCCTTGCTCCTTCCCCGGCCCTGGCACCATAGCACAGGCACACAGCAGATGGCACAGAGCTGCATGCAAAAATTTGCAGGAAAACCTTCATTCATTTCACACCGGCAGAGAGTTCTGCAACCGCGGCTGCCTCCCACAATGTGAAATTCGCTGTGCTGCCTTCGCACTCTCACAGCCCAAAGCGAGCAAGAGTGTGAAGCAGAGACCTCAGCCTGAGCATAAAGTGTCTCTTGGATATTCCGCTTCTGTGAAAAAAAACCAGCTTTGTGAAAGCCCAGTGTAATGAGAATTGACTGCCCTCCATGAGAAATATTGATTAATTACTCTGCGGTGGAAAAAAAGGCAACTGTGATGATACACATTTTCCAACTGCAGCACAAACAATTTCTTTTGAGGCACAGAGAGCCTGGGCTGAGAAATCTGGTAAAATGAAGTCATCTCCAGGCTGGAGACAGCAGCCAGGTTTACTGGAGTGCAGAAAAATAGCAAGAGAAATTTTGGCCAAAGAGACTTTCTTCTAATGGTGTTTGAAGCAAGATCATCTCCTGTGCTTTTGGCTCAAGCTCAGTTTGGGATTTTCTAGAAGAGTTTCTTTACAGGAACATGTACTTAAGCACCTGCCTTGGTCCACGGATCCTATTTAAATGTGTTGAATCTCAGCAGCCTGAAGTCCTCTCTGGGGAACAGCCTTAAAGTTTCTGGTTGTTGCTGTGCTGGTGGCAGTGATCTGGCCACGCCACTCTCCGCAGTCCTGTGTCACCTCCCTAATTCACTGACAGACCACAACGGAGCCACTGGCCATGACAGTCTGACCCGCTCTGGAAATGGAAAAATCATTGGAAAATGGTATTTCTGGGAATAGAAAAAGAAAACTCAATTTTGCAGGGCTGGACTGATACCGTACCAACATGAGAGTGGGAATCCAAAGGCAAATGAAGCGATCAGCTGCACATCTGGTCCAGCTGTGGGCAGGCCACGCCTTTCCAGGTAAGCTGCACAGATGCCCTGGGAAGGGAAAATATTAGAAGATGTCTTCTGCTGACCTGCTGTTCTCACTGGCTTCAGAGGTAAGGCAGGACTTACAGTGGGCTCTTTTTCAACCATGAAATCTTTTTCCTTGAATTACATCCAGAGCCTATATTGTAATGCTCAGTCCCTGCTGGGAGAGCCCCAGGTTCAGCTCCTTTCTCTGACACAGGCCTTGGGTGACCTTAGTCATGTCACTTCATCCATCTCCAAAGCAATTCCCTTTCGGGCAATTGGGTGTAGTGCTTCTTCTAGGCATGCTGGGAAGAAAAACACATTATAGGTGGCAAAAAGTCAGATAATTGGATAAAAGCCATAACAGTACAGAAGATAAATAGAAATAAGATTCCCTCATGCATTCAGGCGCCTGGCTCATTCTCTCCAGGGATGCATTGTGTAGGATTGTGTAGGTGAGTTATTGGACTAGATGATTCTCAGCTGCATTTTGGGTCCCCAGTGCCACAGGTAGTGGCTGCTCTCCAGGAAGAAGAAATTGCAAGGAATAGGCTAAATTTAAAGTGCGTAGTTATGTACTATACACACACAAGGCAGGGAAGAAACCTGCATTACTAATAATTTGCAAAAGTTGTAAAGTAATGTTATTACCGTGTATGTTTAAGCACATTATCACACAGGCTTTTGCCTGTTAGCAGACGAAGCACGCAGTGCTTCACACTTTCCCTGGCTGCTGCCAAGCTGGCGAGGTGTCGGCCGGTTGAAGAGGGCAACCTGCCGGCCCTGCTTTGCTTGTGTCCGTGTGGTTCAGTTGCGCCCAGATGGACAGCGGTACGGAAACGGAGAGTTTCTGCTGTCAGACTTGGAGCTGGATTGGAAAATGCAAGGAGGCAACTGGTTCAGCCCTTCTCCAGCACCATGTACAGTACTCGTTCAGGTCGTTCAGGACCATGGGTCTTGGCCATCATCTCCTACAAGTAACTCATAGGACAGCCTATGGCCAGATTACAGCCAAGTGATTTAGGATGTGAATTTTTATGACATTCCTATACCAGCAAGAACTTTACTGTAGACAGAGTTATATGGGAAAAGTTAGCAGAAACACAAAATCAGTGTCAGTGCCCTAACCCCCCTCTTCCATGAGTGATAGGACTATTGAAGCCTGGTTTCTGGAAACTGTGCCACTGGCTGGTTCCTCTGATACCTCAGGGAGAGCTTACAGGTGGCAATTCTAGAGTCCAGTCCTGCTCCGTCCACTTGATTCAGAGACCCTCTAGCTTACCCCCATGTGTGAATAATGTGATGCTGACAAAAGCATCTTCCATACTAGTATTACTATGTCTGTATCACAGTCATAGCATGTTTACTGGAGTTACATACCAGGATACATGCATGTATGTAGAACTGCATTGGTAAAAGCATGTCCTTCTCTTCTCCCCCACAAAGGTGTAGACACATTGCAAAATTGAACTCTGACGCATCTTCTCTTTACGCTTAGAAAAACTTTGAGCTGTCCACACCCAGTCCAGCGATGAATGTCATGAAAGATGAAAGGTCTGCCTTGTAGGTGGACAAAACAGAAGGTGCAGCCCCAGATGACTTGTCCAAGAAGCATCCTGCCATAAAGACACTTTGTCAAATCCCAGTTGCACCTTGATAAGGCCAAGCAGCTAAGCGTTAACTCTGGCTTTCCTCCCCAGCCATGCTCATGATGGCCAACGTGGGGCTGGGGGGGAGGAGGGAAGGGAGGACCTGGGCCATCGCTTCCCCAGCGCTTGCTCCAGGAAGGATGGCCCCTGTAAGCAGCCAGCGAGTGCTGCCTGCCTGAGGCCCAGGAGCCGTCATCCAGGGAAGCAAGTGGGCTCTTTCTCCCGCTTAGCCTCTGGCACATCAACCAAGTCATTCCAGTAAAAATAAGATCCTAACTGTACTGGTTCAGAAGGGCAGAGGTGGGTCTTATGTGATGAACTGGACCATGAGAGCAAAGGTGCTGAACTAGTTATCAAAGGTTTTCCTAGCCCAGGGCAAGAACAACAGGCAGGGATGGATGAGAGGCTTATTTACAGCACTGTATGCCCAATATTTTCCTTTTCATAGTCTGCTGCACTCAGGCAGTTTTTTTAAGTGGTGCATGGTGATTCTAGGCACAAACCACATCAGATATTAATTGGATTTGTGGGCCTCACTTCCACGCACCCCTTTGAAACGTTCCCTCAGGAGATCATAAAAGAGGGGGACTGAGCAAAGTAGTAAGAGGAAGGTATAATGCGGAGGGGACCCTTTTGTTAATCCTGTTCTGCCTATCTTTCATTAGCACACCTTATTATGACATCCTATAGATTTGCTGCTTCAGCTCTGCTGGTGAGAGGCAAATGATGTCTTAATGAATGACGGTGCCTCGAGCTGATAACGGACTGCCCCTCTCTCCCACTGAAAAGAGATTGTGTTCGGCACAGTATGCCCAACTGCACTTAACATAATTGGATGAAACTTGTAATAGTTTGTTCACTCCAGGTGGGTACAAAAGTCATGGCAAAAAAATCCCAATGATAAAATATCAATTGCTGTCTCTTGCTTCAGGGTGTAATTGTGGTTAGTGGCACTTGCAGAGCAGAGCACCTAGGATGGCAGATAAAGCGAGTAAGGACTCACCCTGGCATCTAAAGCACAACGCGGAGGCATCTTCAGCGTAAAGCCACTGAGGCCAGGGGCCGGAGCGGGCGGCATGTGTCCAGACACTGAAAGTGCTGTGCAGGCTGTCTCAGCTAAGCAGCATTTACTCACCCTGTGCTCAGAGGATACTCGGCGTAGCCTCCTGCGGCTCAGTCCCGGGGCGCTCGTCTTCCTGCTGCTCTGGCACACAACCAGCGCAGGAGCGGTAGCCGTGCCGGTGCCCGCTCCAGCTGGGTGCCGCTTCAGCCCCATGTGCCTCAGCCACTGCCTTTTAGAACATTTTCCCAAAGCCATTACTTTTACGGCCTGAATGATTACTTCATTTAGCACATACATCAGAACTAAAATACCCAATATTAGCTCATTTAAGTTCATGTTCAGTGATGGATTAATCGTTCCTGTTTTCTGGAGCAAAGCCCAGTCCATTTCATCTAAGGACCGAGAAGAAATGTTCCCTTGTCTCGAAGTCTGAGACATCTGCTGTGCTTTGCATATCTGCTTGCCCACAAAAAAAACCCCCAGTGAATGCTTAATTTAAAAAAAAAAATTGCTAAAGCTATAGATCACACCCATTTTTTTCCTGCTTTCAGAGCAGGTGCAAAGGAAGCGTATCGACAGTACAGTCAGCATAAGCCTGTGCCTCCTTTGAGGTTTCAGATGTCACATCATGTTACAGTGGATATTGCTTTGCGATGTACCATGCTGCATCACGGGCCACACAGGAAAATGCAGAGAGCTAAACAAGTCCTTAATGAACGGACACAACGTTAGCAGACACCTACATTAGCTCTGGCCAGGCTGAGACAAAAGAATCCTCTATGCTAAACATTATGGCCAAAATACAATAAAAACAATGGGTGAGTGACCCAGCTGAAATGCTCGAGGTGTCCTGTTCCCCAGAACTAATAGAGATGTTGGTGAGTCAGTGCAATGAGTAAATGCTGGGAGGAAACGTCCCTATCTGTCATCCTCGTGGCAGCAGACTTGTAGCAGGAACTGAGGCTGTCGATCACACGGGCAGGGGGGCCAAAACGGGAAGGCATCACTCAGCCAAAACCACCTTGGCTCCAGCAACAGTTTCTCAGCTCGAGGACCTCTCTTCTATGGAAGCCATGCTTGGTGGAGCCTGTTTTCTTTAAAGCATGGGTAGCAGACTTTGGTTTTTTAAATGTTTTTTCTCCATTAGAAAGGTAGCGTTCTGGTGGCAATGGGACCTGGATTTCAGTGCCACCTCTGCCACTGCTCTGGGGCTTCGGTCACATCATTCGTCCCAGTGCCCAGCGTCTGGGCCTTTTAACCAGGGGCTGTGCCCTAGCTCGGTGTGCCCAGATGTGGTGGGCACACATCCAGGACTCCAGGACTCTCGGGTCCTACGGCCCTGTGCTGATACCGAAACACAGCTGATTAATTGGTTTTGTTCACCGGCCTTTTAATGATCCCTAAAACATCGGAGGGTTGTGAATGTCTGGTGAGGAAAGGGGCAAAGAGAACTGGGGATGGGAGCTGAGATGTTCTCAAGCTGGAAGAGTCACTTTGTTACGGAGATCTCTACGTCTCGCCTGCCTCTTGGCACAAGAAGAAAACCTCTCCTTTTGTTTGGTCACAGACCAAGAATGCCGCTGTCTTTTTGCATTGTGAAAAAATACAGAACAAGAAAATAGTGCTGAAACATTTCAGACAATCTCCTTTATCCTGTGCTCAGCAATTACTCTTATTGTCAGCAGGAGGAAAGAAGCATGTACCATTTGAAAGTATTTAGAACTGACTGTGTGTTTTCAAAACACAGGATCTTTCAAGGGACTACTCTCTTCTCATTTGGTGACACAGGCAATTAAGTTTTTAAGAGGTTCTCTGTAGCATTAACAGACTATATGATATTCTTGAAGGCGCCTTTATAGCATCCTAAAGACAAATTGCTTGCATCTTCCTTGGAAAATAAAACGCTAAATTCCAATACTGGAATACTCCATTTTGCGTGCGATCCAAGCTGGCTGGCTGCACATCACCGCTGCTCCCCCCTCCGCCGTGCAGCCGTGACTCTAATTCACCGCAGGGAACTGCTCCCCAAAACCAATGCCCCTTACCGGGGAGGGAAGGCTCAGTCCTGCCCCTTGGGCTTTGCCCTGTGTCCAGCTGCAGGGAGAGGGAATCAGGGTGTCAGGGAGCACCGGGGTCTGGATACGTCCCTTCGTTCAGCTCCAGCTATAAGGAAGGTAGAAATCAGAGTAAAAAGAAGCAAGGAAGAGCCCATCCTTGAGACTGGCCCTCAGCTGCTCTAGATGTATGTTTCTATTAGACGCTGCCATCCTTTCGGGCTGTAATGTATTTCCTCATTATGGTAAACACTCACATGGCATTTGTGATCGTTTCTGGAATGACATTGCACAAAGTTGGGTAATAAAATTGCCTCTGATCTCACAAAGCGCAAGGCTCAAGACGAATAAAGTCTGTAAACAGTTCTGTACTTCAGGATGTTTTATGAGCTGGACCGCCATTTACTTAGGGCTAAACCTGAAGAAGTTCATTTCACCTCCTGGAAAAGGCACCGTGCCTGCAGGAGGCTTCATTCCTCGGGGGGTATTGGCACGGTTACTACAATCAAACTTTCAACTACCTTTTTCCCTTTGCTGCTTGCAAGTCTGTGTCATTCATTCCACATTTCCCTCTCCCAGCAATACTTCTGTGATATTTAGAAATGTATATAAATGTCAGCAAGCCGGCAAAAGCCCCCAGGACTCTGCAGGCAGCGGGTAGGTACGGAGTTCACCGGGATTGCGTTACGCTGAAACCTGAGTGGTGGGGAAGGGGCCAAGCACTCCCTTCCAGGGTTTCTTGGCTGCGTTGCGGGCTGCTGGAGGGGACTCCTCAGGCAAGCCTGACACGGGGCAGTGGCAGGCAATGGACCGTGAGCGGTGGCATCTCTCGCTGTTACCTCCAGCAGTACCGATCTAATGTGTGCAGGCCCTGGGCGAAGCCAAAGCTGTGCAGGAGAGAGAGACAGACCCTTGTTTGAAGCCTCTGCGTCGCAGTGGAAACCGGAGTGGGGACGTACGTGTGAAGTGATGACAATGGCACGAGGATGATCCCTTTCCATTGAGGCTCTGAGATGTTACAGGCCAGGCTGTGCTCCGGCTGAGGCCAAAAAGCCTTTTGCTCACTCCATGAAGGCACACGACATTTGAATTTCAAAACATAGCTGCCAGTTGGGCCACCTTCCAAAAACAAAAGGGCATGACTGGCATGGCACTGAAGTGAACCTGCCGGCCCACCTGCCTGCCCAGCACTGATTCCCAGGGGCTGCTGTGCCCCATGCCCGAGGGCTGCTGGCTAATCACCCCATGCAGGTGAGGGAGACTGAACATCTCACCACATCCAACAGCGAAATCAAGAGACATCACCAACCTGTTCCCCGGGGTCCATGTGGAGCTGCCGTCGGGAAGCGGGTGGCTCACAGGGTGGTGGCAGAGGTTTCTCCTTTCCTGCTGGCTTTGGGAACAGCTTTTGGTAGAGCACCATACCTAGCGTCCCACTCCTGATCCCTATTTCGAAGGGTTCTGCTTGTAACCTCCAGTGAGAGCAAGGACAGTGCCAGCAACATGCATCCTGCAATGTTGAATGAGACCATTTAGAAGTAAGTAGACTTACCTGGAAGATTTAGCTAGGGCTGGACTGGGCTTCTGCTTGGAAAGCTTGAACCTAATGCATCACTACAGACTGAAATCAGCAGCGTCATCCCCTGTGCCACACACAAGTCACACCAGCCACAGTTAAAACCATGACCTCCAGACCAAGCAGGGCAAACTTACTGGGTTGCCTTGTCCAGCTGAGTGTTGAACATCTCCAGGACTGGAGATCCTACAGCTTCTCTGGGCCCCCCATCTGGCATTTGACCATCCTCAGGTGGACCCTTTTTACGTTACATCTAATCAGAATTTCCCATGCTGCAATTTGTGCCTGTTGCCTCTTGTCCTGTCACTGTGCATCTCTGAGGACAGTCTGGCTCTGTCTTCTGCACACCCTCCTATTAAGAGTCATAGGCAGCAATAAGATGTCCCCTTTGCCTCCTCAAAACCCCAGTTTTTCTCAGCCTCGCTCCAGTACACTGATGTCTTTTGTATGGGAAGCCCCAAACCAGCCATGCTACCTCCAGTGCACAAGTATGCGTAGGAACAGCTCTGGGATTCGCATCTGCAGCCCTCGAGTAGCTCCAGCTGTGCTGCACTAATTCATCACCCGCCGGCGGGTGTCAGTAGCTCCTGGAATAAAGCAGAAGTCGGAGAACTTTCTCGGCTGGTTCCCCTTTGACAGATTTCAAGCATTCACTCTTCTCTCATCTGGCTATTTGTAAGGGGTTCACACATCTATAGCCGCTCCGTTAGAGCTTGTCTTCACTGCTGGAAAGCTTCATTAGTTCAGGACAGCTAGTGCATATCTACTGTTCAGCGGTAAAACCAGAGTGTAAGACAAGCCACGTTAGTTATACCGTGAGGGAAACTCATTAGAGGCAAGCTCAGCTGCAGACTTAGGCTGACTTTATCTTCCTGGTGTCTTTACCTCAAGATAGCACAAGCCTTTGTTACACAGGAAAAAAAAAAGGGGGTGATTTTTTTGCAAGAGGCTAAAGGAAGCCCCTTACAGATCGTTTTGGGACAGACCAAAAAACACGAAGGGTTTGGGGAATAACCTGGAAGAAGAGGAAAGGGGAAGATGCCCCCAGACAGCCCCAACACGGTGAAATGCTATTAATGCACCAACTCCCCTGTCTCACCACAAATCCTTTCCTTGGGAAACTCCAGAAAGGCCCAAATCCAGCATGTGAGAGGAAAAAACTATTTATAATAAGGCTGGGACAGGTCTTTCTCAGGTTTACAATCGGTTCGTTCTTGCAGCTTGTACATAACCAAGATTATGTTCGATACGTGATACAACAGACACTGTCTAGGATTTTCCTACGCCTTTAGTGTTTCAGGTTCCTTCACTTTTTTGAGCACCAAACCAGAGATGCTGGAAAGACAGCAGGTATTACTGCAAATGGCAACCATTCCTCTGGCAGGGAAAAAAAATGGCCTTCTGCAGGCCTGAGTGACAAATGGAAAGTCCCCAAGTCAGCCATCCTTCTGGAAACCTCTGGCCTCAAAATACACTTTGCCACTGATCTATTCTAATTCCAGGAACAACACACTGAGCTGAGGCTTAGACCTTGGGCAAATTCGCCTTTTGGCTCAAACAGCAAAGATCTTTAGCTGAAAATGCCTGCTGCTGACAGCCTGCGCGATGGCTGCATCCCAAGCACTGCTGGCATAGCTGTGGTGGAAAAAATAAAATACATTTCATTCCCCAATGGTCATGCTGTAATGGCATGAAATTAGAAACTCTAATCAATAGCGCTTTACACAGCATGACTCTCATGTCAAAAGAGCCCGCGGTTTAAAAAAGAAGAGTCACAAATAAATATGAAAATCAAGGCTGTGAAGCGTCAGTAATGAAGTATAATTCTGTCAAGCAATCCCAGCCAGTGATTCTCTTCACAAAACCTTCATTCACCAAATCCTTCCTTCTCCACACCTCTCTGAACTTCCATCTCCAAAGAATTTTCATGTATTTATTTGCCCTTCGCACGTGAAATGTCACTGATTTGAGCGTGAATGACGAAACTGGGAAGGGAAAGGCTGTTTTGCAGCCCTTGCTCGGCCTCTGGTTATTTTTGAATACTTTCACCTCTCTGTTGCTTCATCACAGGGCTTTGGAAAAGGCACCAACCTGCATCTGTTCACCTTGCTGGGGCACACAGCGAGACCGATGACACGACTTCCTTCTAACACGTACCTCTTACGTTCCTACAAAATGTAGATCAAATGCAGATTATTATCATTATAACAACAACAGAAGTCACAGTTATCCTATTTATATCAAGAATTAAAGGCAGCCGTGGTAAGACCCTCATTTTTTGCTTCTACAGGTGACACTTTGCCAGAAGAACTAACGGAGAGGTAAAGTATTCAAAAATAATAAGCAGACCACCAAAGGGCATGAAGAACTGACAGCTACAGGGCTCTCAGTCTGTCATACAAGTCTTTCGGGAGCTGGCGGCGTTTTGTTCAGGGACAGGGTTTGGATTTTTTCCAGCGCTTGTTTTAAAACTCCTCTCACCATGCACTGCTAACATTAGCACAGCTTGGCAGGTGGAGAAGTGCCCTGAAAATAGCAAATTCTTGGAGTGTAGATTTTGTTAATTAGACCTTCTTCCTGCACACAGCCCCGGCTCTCCGTGCAGCTCCTGTGGCAGAGATGCAGTGATCGACCAAGTGTTGGATGTTTTCAGGAGGAGAACAGATAACAGCTGCCTGACTTCAAGACATATAAATGAAAGGCCTCCAGAAAGACCTGCCAAGGCAAGGGCACAAAAGTCAGTGGGAAAAAAAACTTGTTCAGTGTCAAGTGAAGGTCTCAATCTTTGTGAGGGGTATCCCCGGCAGTTTCTGGGTCCTTTTCCTAGTTTTGCCACTGCACCACGTTACTTTGGTTGAGTTACCTGCACCACGTTACTTTGGTTGAGTTACCTGCAGCCTTGTCTTCAGCATGCAAACGTGTGTTTTTCACTTGAGCCAATACTACTTGAAATCTCAATGAGGACAAAGCAACTGTGGTTTGCACACCGAGTTCATGGTCTGACAAGGCTTTACGCTGGTCAGCGAACTGAAGAACGGCATCTGTTGGGTGGGCAACGCCGGCTTGGCTGCAGTCAGCTTAGGAGTACGGTCCTACGCTGGAGCTGCTTGGCTAGACTGTTTTTCAAATGTTTTTTAGACCTCTCTTGAGAGCCTTACTTCAAAGGCGATGCCCTTCTCACCTCACCCTACGCAAGGCTGCAGAGGAGGCAGGGTTTTGTAGCAGCTCCTCCATAGGTCTGTGCAGAAACTGAAGCCCAGATGGAATCAGTAAAACCAAAACCTGAAGTAACAACCTTCCCCTCCAGACATGCCGAATATCTAAAGAGCGCGAGGTGTTTTGGAAAGGGCATGCCTGCTCGTGCTTCATGCTGCTGAGGTGAGCCCCCAGAACACCTCTTGCCTTTCTGGCTGCCTGAAGAAGGTGCCCATGGCCCCATCAGAGCCAGGATACTGCGAGTCAGGCCCCGCAGAGCAGTTCCCACAACGCTGCTTTATCTCTCTCTCTCTGAAGAACAGTTGCCTTCACTTCAGAGCAGTCAGTTACATCACGCCATGTCTGAAAAGTGGGATAAAAGCCAAAAAATATGTCTCTCCCAATCCCTCAATAAAACCGGTGACTTGTGCAATACATGCAAAGCTTTAACTTCGGGAACTTCAAGTCACCAAGCATCTGTTAATCAGCAACGCGCCAGTCCCCAGGGATTGCAGAGATGTTAAAAGGTTATCCTTCTCTCCCGCACATTACGCTGCCGAGCTCCATTACACACAACCGGAGGATGATTTTATGTGTGGCAAAGAATTTTTGATTCTCTGGATATTATTTTAGATGTGGAAACCCAGCTGCTGAATGCTGCTTTTCAGGTTAAACAGAACTTGCAGCCAACACATTCTCACACTATTAATGAAGATAATCTTGCCCTGCCATTGACTTTTTTCCCAGAAATAGCAGGAGAGGGATTTTCAAATCTCGTATCTCACTCTATTCCTTTAATCTCCTGATGCTGAAAGATGGATCTTTCTCTCTTATGGCTGGATGTACTTCTATACTTCAGCAGCAAACCATGAAAGGGAATCAGGCTTAAGGAAACAAATAATAAATAATTTGCAGTGTTAACATTTACTTGGGCTTGTCTGGACTTTCTCAGCGTTGATTCCAACACGATTGACCAGACTGAACGTTACACAGAAGAGACAAACAAAATAACAAGCTTTGCATACAAGGAAGGGCTGGTAGGCAGAGGAAGGGACTGCGCTCTTCTTTATGGCAGTGGTGGACAGGACAAGAAGTTGGAGAGCTCGAGAGCAGCCAAGTAGAGAGGTAGGCTGGACAGGGGAAAAGCTTCCCGCAGTACTTCAGCACCAGTACTGAGTGTTGGGATACACTGTGGGGTCTCAGAGTTTTAGGAACACACTGAGCAAACATGACAGGGCTGAAGTGGACCCTTCCCTGCAGGAGGAAGATGCCTGGAAAATCTCCTGAGGTCCCATTCACCTTCTGCTTTCTAGAAAAACACACAGATAAACTGCCCAGCTACAGTGAAAGGCAGCACGTTCCCTGAGCAATTCCTCCTCCTGAATTGCAGTGAAGGCACAATTCATAGCCTGCTTTTTCATTTCCATGAATCTTAATTGTTCACATAATAATCGCAGAAGTATTTAATAATACAAAGCATATGGGCCAGATGTTCAACTGGTGTAAATCAATAGCACTCGGGAAGCTTCAGTGGTGCGGTACTGGCGTAATCATTTGAAGATCTGGTGCTGTGTTTTTAAGGTGGCTCTCAGGATTTTAGTACCTTCTTATTGCTTCCACTAAAACCAAGTCACAGAGTTTATTGCCCACATACAAATAGCCACCCCCCACCAAATGCTCAGAATCTAAGATCAAAAACCCAAAGCTCAAAATAGATTGACTTAAGGTCACTTAAAACCCACTGATTTGGCCTCCTCTGGCCATCATCACAAAGTTTTAACATGGCCATGTATTTTCCCAACTGATCTTACCCTAACTCAGGTAGGGATAGACAGCACTCACTTGACCAGATGCCCATCCAATGCCCTGTTTTAGTCTCATCAGCTAGTGTGTGAGCTCTGCTTTATTTGCTTCCCACTATAAAAAAAGAAAAAGCAAAAGCTTTTAATTCACTTCCTCCTGGGAGTTTCTGTGATGCTCATTGATCCGCTCCACAAGTACTTCGCAAACACTAATGGATCTAGTGAAACTCTCCACTAATCTCCTTCTGAAACTTGGCACCAAACTGCTCACTTCTGATGGTTTCTCCTTTTATAGTTGTTTTCCTTTGCTACCTGTTTCAGAGTCACTCCAGGGCTCATTAATTGTTCATCCTTTGTCCCTTGAAAATTTTCCTTTTAATCTTTCCAGTAACATGTTGGATACTGATGTGAAATAGACTTCAATTTGCGGTCTTTCACACCTGCAAAGATACTATTTGAACTGATTGTGGCGTTACCAGTTGCACATGGATGTATGTAATTGAACTGAAAAGCTTTGCAAGACGTGTTCATTGGACTTCTGATCTCATTTGTTAGAGAGCCTTAGGGAACGGGCAATTTCAACTCCTCAATTTATGAAAACTGGTCATAGTTACTTAAATGGAATAAAATAAATCCTGAGGCATGTGTCCCTTCTGGAAACCAGGTTGACAATTGTGCCCAGAAGAAAATTAAACTGCTCAGTGACAGTACTGTATCGAGTGAAAAATATATATAGCAGAAAGTCAAGGTAAAGTTTTTTGTGGAGGTTCCCAGGTTAATATTCATTCTGCTAATGTGACTCCCCGGTTGAGATACCTGCAGATTTCAATAAATTGTATGGAGACTATGCAAATAAGACAGTCTGCTGTAGTTGAAAATAACCTACCCTTGTTACCCTTGTGCTACTTATATCTAGGGCTAAGCTTTGACCTACTCCACTTCCACAACTTGGGCTAGATTTTCAGCTGTCATTAACAGCTGGATTTTCAGAAGACCTGCAGAACAGCACAGCCAGACTCTTGGCAGCAGAATGCACGGAGAAGGAATTTCACTGACCACCCGACCCCGACCGTCAGCCCTCAAAATGCTGGTCCTGAAGCCCAATCAGTAAATCTCCTTTCTTTTCTTCCACATAATAAGCAACTCACAATTTTTCTTTTTCTTTTTTTTTTTTTTGCCTTGGGTAGGAATTGCAATATCTGGAAATCAAAGTAGCTGCTTCTAGACTCAAACAACTAGTTTTAAAGTTGAGGTCCGTATTGCCCACAGCTCCCTGTGGACCACAAGTTCAACCTGGCGTCCTGTCATAATACCCAATGTGGGAAGGGCTGAGGAACGGGGACATTGCACCCATGTGGGATACTGCAGCAAGAACTCAAACTGAGAAGCCCTCCAGACTGTCTTTGTCCACCCCACGTGCTGAACTGGCCTTCAGTTAGGGTCCTGAGAGGAGTGTGAACCTCCTTCAAGGACAGTCTCTGTCATGCTGTGAGAGTACAGCTTCTTACACCTCTTTGCTAACGTTCGTCTTTGAGGATTTTAAGCCAGGTACCCTCTGAGGTCAAGAAGATATGCTGGTACAAAGTTTTTTCAAATACTGCTATTAAAGACAAGCAGATTGAGGTCCTCAAACTGTTCATGGTTACGACGGTACCTGCCAGTTCAGATCAAGCTCTTACAGCTGCACAAGAAACTTAACAGAGAAGCATTTTTCTCTTAGCGACATCGTCCATCTGGGATGAGGCTTGCCCCTCTGGAGTAGATTTGTGCATCACTTGCACAAGAGTTGAAGAGGGCCTAAAATACTGCTGAGTTTTCTGTCTCTCGCCCCCACGACGCAGACGTGTTTACTGTCTAGCCCAAACCTTTCAGAAAAGATTGCAGTTTATCTCAGTAGGTCTAATTCTGAGTTGTAGCTAGAAATGGCCTAATCTCTAAAGACTGTGATCTTTTTTGACCTTTAAGGAGGTTACCTGAAAAAAAGGTTTATTTGCCCCCCGAAGACAACAAAGTGACACCTCCGCTCTGAGCTGGCACGCTACCAGAGATGCTTAGCACTCCTCCTTCTCTTCTCCTAAATAGACAAGGGTGTTTAGCTACACCTGCAGAACTTGACCTGAAAGCTGGCCAGGCCCTTGTGTGGTGTAGTCCTGCCCTCTTTTTCTGCTGGCTTGATCTTCTCACGCAAGCACCCCATCCCCGTTGAAAATGCTCAGCGAGAAACGTGCAAAGTGACCTTCTGGAGGGCTGAGAACCTGGTCCTGGGCGTCAGATAGCAGTTGCCACAGCTATTAATGCTGCTGGTGTGAGAACACTAGTGTGGATTTATAAGATTATCTTAAATCCAAGCTGCACATTTCTTAATTACTGGTATTCTTTTCCTGTACAAGAAGAATTTGCATAATTTCCCAGCAGCAGCAAACAGGAAAATCAAAACAATAAATGAAAAGATGCACCAATTCATCACTAAATTGCATATACAGTTGCTGGCATTGTTCATTTTCCTTGCATATCTAATGCAGACACCAAGGAAGAGCAGATCCTCAATTCAGCTTCCACAGAACCACGCCAACTCGTGCTAGTTGAAGAGCTGGCCCTGCATTAGCATGTTTATTCCACAAGTTCTTCATAGAGCCAGGATAGTTTTGGCAAAGAATGCCAATTCAGACAGGGATCCTGCAAATATTTAAGCACTGAATACTGTTGTTGTTACAGGCAGCGTTATTGGTACCAGCGAGACCACTCGCAGCAGTGGAGGGAGCCAGGGGATACAACGTTTTTGAAGCTAAGGCCTTACAGAGCAAATACATTCACCATTTGTTTTTTAATAATATGGGAATGTGTAGCACAGGCAGCACATTCCCCATGCACAGGCAGGGGAGAGGTGTGAGGGACAGGCTCTTGAGTTTAACAGGAGGAAAAATAGGCAATGGGATTTGCACAGGGGCTCAACTGCCTTCGTTGTGGGTTTAATCCTCCGGCAGGCTTGTGCTACAGCGTCCTGGGTTGTGCACGGACGTCCTGCTCTGCCAGGGAGCTGCCGGGACAGCCCCAGGCCGCAGGTGGAGGTGGCCAGCCTGTGCCATCCTCAGGCGCTCTACAGCCGATGGTCACTTTTGCAAATGGGAATTAGGAACTCAAACCGCTGAAGTGCTTTGGTCCAGCATCGCTTCATTGCTGCCCATTAAATAACAATGGCTTTAAACCAATTTTTATCACTTCAGACAGTCTAGCTGCCCACGTGAAAACTAAAGATGTGCTTTGACCCTGTCTTGTCTACATCTGTGAATGGTTCAAATGCTTGCCATCCGGGCACCGTATAACTCAAAACGCCATTGCCCCAGTGATGTATTTTGAAGGGAGACCATTCTCATGCTGTACTATATCAGGGGAATGACAGGTCCTTGTGGTGTACATCAGCAGGAGGATGACACTCTGCTTTTGTGTTTTAATGGCTCCAAGATATATCACGGAAAGTGCTGTCTGGTTCCTGGAACCTGGAGGCAGGCACAAGGTGGTGTTGTCGGAAACAAAACGGAAAAACCAGGGCAGATTTTGAATCTGACTGTCCCGCAATGACAGCAACAGGCAGGGCGTCACGGAAGCATCTTCTTAGGGTAGATGGGGATGGTTCCTCATCACTGCATCAGTTCAGCCCAGAAACGTGTTCCTAAAGCTATCCCTTCAGGATTTTGCTTTTTCCTTAATTTTTACCATATGCTTCAGTCCCATGGACTTTCAGAGGATTTGCACGTGTTTAATTTTATAAGCATGTTTTGTTGCCACGCTACTTAGGGATGGTAATCTGGATTTTAGAGTTCTGCGTACTCAGAAGGAGAAAAGACGGATAGGGCAATAATTCAGTAAAGAGCAGCAAAGAATGAGGAAAGACCGGTTTGTGAAGAAAGGACACAACTGCCCACTCGCTGATATTTTACACATCCCATTGGCATCAGAGGAGCTAACTCCAGCGCATGTTAAACAAGAGGCATGGAGCTGTAGAGGAGGCTCCACGAGTCCTTAGCAGCAGGTGAGAGCACAGCCTGCGACAAAGCGCAAAGAGGGAGCTGCAAGAAGTCATGAGCCTTCGCAAGCTCCTAAAGTGCTTGTGAAACAGATGACCCCAAGGTGAAGGCCCTGGGTTTAAACAGGGGAAAAAAAAAAAAAAAAACCAACTAAGATTTCTAAGAGGGCCCAATTGTAAGACAACCCCAAATCCTCAAAGGCAGATTTCCCATTTTAGAGCATCTTGATGAGTGGCGTAAGCACAGCAGGTTTATAATCTACCCAAGCTGAAACAAGAGCCCTGGCCAGAGCTGGCAGTCCCCATTCCTAATTTAACTCATTTAACTACTGGCTCAGGCCCCATCTTATAGATTTAAAGCCTGACACAAGCTCCTAGGCTATGCTATATAAAATCTGATTGTTACATTCAACGGGTTGTAATAAATTAAATTAACTATCAGTAATAAGTTCACAGGCAACACTATCATTTTCAGTAAAGTATACTTCCTTAAAACACACCAGCAGCATCAAATGTAACTAGATTTAATTTCATGCTGAAGAGTCTGTGAATATTCATTTTAAAATAGTCACCAAGAGCCTAATTTTAATTTGTGTGATGTTTCTGCTAATACCTATGCCTACTTAAAATATCCGTTAAAAAGCCTTAAGAATATTAACAGGGAATTCTTACAGAAATGCACTAGAGTTTTATGTTTTGAATTACCATTACAGGCTTTTTGGTTTAACTCTCGTTGAACAGATTTCATTATTAACGAGAATACGTGCAAATTAAAACAAGCCCATTAAAATCTAAAATTCCACGCTAAAAAGATTAGGGACATTTGAGTTATTTTTCTTCTGAAGGAATAAATATAATAAAAAGTGATAGGGAGTAAAAACCAATACTTACAAACCCACACAAAATCAGCCATGGTTAGACAGTGGTGAGTAGTCCTTGATGTACTTCAGAATAACTTGTTTTATACAAGCAGTCATCTTCCTTGTGGTTTTTGCTCCCCATCACAAAGACACGACTTTTATAACGTCTTTGTCACAGATCTCCACCTGCCTCCAAGGTGCAGGCAGGAATGCAGCGGGTCGGGGAAGAGGCACCATTGACACCAGTTCGGTTTAGCAGGCCTGCAGACCCCAGACTCGCAACCTGCCCCCTTTGGGCGAGCTCTCTGCTTGCCTAAACCTGGCTACCGAGGATGGAAGCGAAGGGGTAGATTTGAGCCTTAAATCGTGACCCAGCAGAAGGCTGGATCTCTGACAGGAGATCTACAGGGCTTGGCCTGGGGCTTTGTGCAGGGCTGGGCTTCACCCTGTACAAGAGAAATTAAACTGCTCGGCAGCTTGTCCCAAGTCAGGCCCACTGCACAGCCTTGGGCCGGGCCTCTGGAAGGATGTCCGTTGCTCCAGCGCTAATATATATATATATGGTACGAATTATACACATATATATAAGGTATGAATTATATACATATATAGCTATAGATATATACATAGGGTGAAGTTCACTCTAAGGTTTAAGGGGCAGTTAAGGGACTTCACACACAAGTGAGGCACTGCAAAATACACTTTTACTTCAGTTGCTTCCAGAGGCTTTGGCTCCCAGCTGCTGTATTGATCCCCTCAGCTTCTAAATAACCTTCAGTTCAATACAGTCATCAATGAAAAATCTGCTACTCTAATAAATCACATGAATATTTACACTGCCTTGTGTAAAATACATCTTTTGACTTATCAGGTGCTTTATATCCCTGTTCCCTGTCTAGTTACTTCCCTCTACCTATTGCTGGGGGTCGGGGGAGCCCCTGACCCTTCCCTCAGCTCCAGCGAGCCGCACTGAGTTATCTGTGTTAAAACTCTCTTCTGTCAAGCTGCCAAATCTTTTGCATTAATCCTGAAAATTACAATTAATGAGTGCTAAGAGGATCTTTCCACCTTTGTGTATGGCTCTATACCGTTGTAATGATCCCTGCTGCTCCACCAGCATCTGAAGCCTCTTACGGTCACGGCTTTTGGCTCTCGGGCAGGGCAACGCACCCAGGAAAAGGCGGTGTGGCTGCTGTCAGCGGGGCTTCTTCCTTTTCTTCTCGATATCCTGGTGTCAAGGATGGTCTACACTGAAGATGGGAGAGATGCGAGTTAATAAGAGCCCATGGCCACCAGAGCATGCGATGTCCTCCCCATGCAAAATGTCAACATTTCAGGAGTCTGAAGTCATTATTTAGATCTTCTGTGATCTGCTGTGAGGTGAAGGATGGGGCTGGGAATCAGGTTGCTACGGCTCTACCACCCCACTTTGGCTGGCTAAAGTGACAACTTGAAACAACTTCACTGAGGCTCTGGGATTCAATTTCCCAGGCTGTTAATGCAACTACAGAGACTCAGATCCCTGAGGACTACCAAAAATTTAAAAATACTGTATTTTCAGTTATTAAGAACCAGAATTGGGAGTCTCAGTAACATGCAAATACATTATCCCCAAGTGTGAATTAGGGATCTCAAGCCGGTGTGAATCAATTAATCCCCTGACTGTGCACAGTGAAATACTTGTAGTAATCGTTAAGATTTGAAGAGGGATCTGTTCATATTCTTAAGCACAGACTGGTTGCCATTCTCTCATGACAATCCCACCTCCACTTGAGGTGCTGAACAGTTCCAGGAAGGGTTTCGCTCCTGGATTTTTTTCCTTGCTGTGACCAGCAAAAAACTTGATGGGTGTTTAACCTTCGATAAGCAGTAACTAACTTATCTAACCGTTGGCAGTCACTGGCTCTGGTTGATTCACTACTCAGATAGAAACTAAAGTATCTCCTACAACTCAATGGGTTGCTAAGTCTTGTGCTCCTACTTTCACAAACCTCTTCATTGACATTTCCTCTTCAGGACTATTTATCTGACACAATTCTTTTTTCCCTGCTATGTGTTCACTTGACTCTAGTCTGAGTTTATACAAGCCACTTCACCATGAATGGAGCATTTGCGCATTTCCAGTTTTTCAGTCCCAGAAATAACCCTGCAGAAATCACTAGAATTACACTGGGGAAAAAAGCAACGGATGTCACAGGAGAAAAAAGGTTTATTTCTTTATTTCCTTCGAGAGGAAACGTTAGATAACTGACTGCTTCCCCGAGTTAATAATTTCCACTGTCTTCAGTGGAATTATTTCCCATTTAAAATAATAATGAATTTAACTTGTCATTCCTAGGTTTGATCTATAAATTCAGCTAGTAGTAGCTCTATGAGGTTAAGCACTTTTCTTTTCTTCTCACTTTTAAATGCTCTTTAAAAACCAGAGGATGCAAACACAATCTGAAGATTAGAGTAGCCCAGGTGTCTACTACCCCGAGCAGATACCCTGCTGGAGAGATCTCTGTCTGTATAGGTGGGTACCTATAGATGGATAGATATCCGAGTGAGACAGGGTTAACTGGATTAGCTGGGCAATTGGCGATACAGAGCTGGTCAGGAGTTTATGTCCTCATACTATGCATTCGCACAATTTCAAGCACTTAATGGACTTCTAATCTCAGCTGGGGACTGGAGCTGCTGCCGTCACATAAAACTGTAACGATTTCAAGGCAAAGGGAGACATTTCACAGTAGTTATAGCTGACATTTCTAATGTCAGCTATGTCCATACACCACATCCAGTGCTGCACACAGAAGCACGACTTAGCTCTGCTACCACAAGTTATACAGCAGTGCTGGTCCAGCATTCTGGCAGAGCATGAGAGCTCTCGGCTGTGCCTGCACCGGTTCATCCCAAATTAGTTTGGCTATGTCCACACTGCCATGTGTTGTGTGACACTCACAGACCTACTTAGTCCTATTAAATCTCAAATCTTGTACAGGTAATGGAGGCTTTGGTAGGAAGAGAAAAAATTGGAGACATTCAGCGTCAGGCCAGTGAACTGTGTTGGTCTGAAACTTATGAATAACACTGTCAGAGCTCCCAGCTCGTCTGAAGCAGAGCTTTTTGGTGGCATTTGGCACCAATGTGTTCCCGTTAGTGGAGCCATCTGTTGGGGTCACAAATGCATGCTAGGAGAGCTGAGAGATTATAGAGAAAAGGCCAAATGTGGAAATAGCAGTATTCGAAGAGGTTTGATTTGCACAGACTTAAATACTAGATCTATATGGGATGGCATGCAACTAAAATATGTTGGATTTGGGCAGGAGCAGGAAAGACGGCAGCAGTACCTTACGTGTACAAAGATAGCGGGGCTTGTCTCAAAGAAACCATCATTATAAAATGAGTTCTGTGCAACTTGCTATGACACAGTGATTCGGCCTTTCTTGGGTGGAGATCACAGATGTGCAGTGGCCTTCCTGAGCACTGAAGACCAGATGAGAGCAGGAGGTAGAGGAGAATGCAGCTTCCACCGGAAACTGCTGGGTCCTGGGGAAGCGAGACAGAGTTTGGCCAGCGGCTCCCGAATGCAAGTACCAGCATGGCGATGGGATCCAGTGTGACCACAAGTTGGGTGATGGATTTAACACACCCGTTGATGCAAGGGGCCCTCTCACAGAGCATCGCCGTGCCCACTGTTTCCCAAGTGCTGTCTGTAAGGTCTCCAGCCACCTTCAGTTCCTGGCGCTAGTTGTTTGGGTTGTGGGTAATTCTTCCTCTGAGAGGGCAAAATTGACTCCTCCTCGTGAGCACGCTGAACAGGCATTTGTGGATGGAGATGATGCTGTGGTGCTAATAAAATCAGCGGAGAAACAGCATTTAGCAGCTGGGAGGGGAAAGAAACATTTTTTTTCAGGAACACACAGGCTCCTGCTTTGATGTTGCATTCAAGCCAAAGCAAGGGCATGTTTTAAATTCCCAATAACTCGAGTTTCTTTTTAAGTTCCCAAGCCTGGCTGAGCTCTTAAAGACAAGAGATCTTGCTCCTGGGGTTGGCTTTCCCAGGCAATCGCAGCTCTGCTCAGAATGCTATTTAAATACCAATTATTGTAATTCTCGGCAGAAATATTGCAGGCATTCAGATTTTTTTCTTAACAGCCAAAGGGAGACATTTCCAGCATCTATCAAACCTCTTTTATTTTAATCCACATTAAAATCTCTTTCCAGAAGGACTGGGCAACGGAGCATAATTTATCATTATAGTTTAAAGATTTGTCATGGCTGCCCTGTGCCAAGCCAACCTGTCTAGAGTAACCTTTTGGGGGCAGGAGGGATGGCTGGAGAGAGCAAAGGGCATTGAAGCTAACAAGTAATGGAGAGTAGATAGGCAGGAAGCAGTAGAAGCAATATCCCCTGCTTTCCTGCAAGGAGCAAATTCCCCATCTCCCACATTGTGGGAACGCACCCAAATCTTCCTCTGATTTTATCGTGGAAGTGAGCAAGCATGGCACGGCTTGGGACTCGGCTGGCAACCAGCGGGCAGTTGCACCAGTGAAGAACTCCTGCCGTGACAGTGGAGTCTCTCTTGCCTATGGTCACCCTGCCCACGAGGCCCTGGCAGTCCTCCTGCTTACCCCGATTGGGAGGGAAAACAGAATTATTTGGTACCTTGTCTGTTGAGACCCTGCGTCTGAACAGCAGTCTTCAGAAGGGTGAATGGGTCTCCTGCTGCATGATGAGACTGCTCCAAAGCTGTCATTTTTATTTCCTTCAACAGTTGCCATCGAAGCAGGACAATTGCAATGAATGTCCTGGCACGAACATCGAGTCAGGGGTTCTGCGATGAAAGTTTTAGTTGTTATTAACAGCCAGCCCTATGAAGAATTGCAAAATAGATGTTAGAGAAGAGCTGCTGTGTTATACAAAAGGAGTTAGGCTCGCGGCTCACTCCTCAACCCAGGTGACTTCATGGATGTTGGCCATGAAGTGCAGCAAAGGAGCCTGCTCTGCTCCTTGTACCTGTGGAGCTGCTGCCTCCCCACCCCAGCATGACTCTGGTTTCTGACGGAAACGGGGCTTGCGAGTCTGAGCTTTCCATCTAGCCCTCTTTCAGTGCCTCTTCCCCCAAATAGTTTCAGCCAGACAGCTAACCTCAACCAAATTTGGCCGAGGCAGGGGTTATATATGAAGCTCATGCAGGTTTTGGGGGAATCAGGGTAATGGCGAGATCCCCACAATTCTGCCCCGCAGAGGGACAGCGGCAGCGCGATCAGCCCATAGGGGTGCCTGCAGCGTCGGGGGGCCAGGGAGCACAGGGGGGCTGGCACCTCCCCGAGAGCCGCAGGGACGTACTGCCCGGTACTGCCCGGCGGGGAGCGGGCTGTTGGCAGGCTTTGCAAGGAGGGAAAAGACCTTCCAGGCACAGGGGTAATTGCAAGGTTGGAGGGAGGGCAGGGAACACAAATCCCTCGCTCATGCAACAACTTGTTACTTTAACATGACAAAGCAGCCAAAACTGGTGAATGCCAGTCCTACTCTTGCCCGAAACCCCATCAGCAATTCCCTCCCCCCCGCTCCCAGCATGGGGGGAACCAGCGTCCGTGCCCCCAGTCGCTTCCCAAGATAGCGGAATCTATAGCTCAAGTTAAGCTAAAAGCTGTCTCTTTTCCTTCCTCTTCTTTCTTCAGCTGCACCCATTGTAAACTGAGCACAGCTGTGGTTCTGGCCCTCAGACTGTATAGGAGCTATAGCGAAGTGTTTAATGTATTCTTAGCTTTTAAAATACTATTCATCAGCTGCAATCAAAGAAGAGAGCCAGCATCATGTTGCCAGCCAAATTAATCACGGCTCCCCCGTTCCCCCCTCCACACACAGAGTCACGTTGTGTGCATCAGTGGTGGTCTCGAGACCACAGTTTAGCAGACACTAGAAAAGGCCAAGGTGGTAAATGTAAATCCTGGCTGCTCTTAATCATGTGCGTAATGACCATGTCATCAATCATAGGCCTTCTCAAGTACTCAGCAACCACAGCCCAAGGGTATATTTTTCAAAGAATTCAATGCAGTGAGGTCTCTCAAAAGCTGGGTCACCATTATTCCCACTCATACGGGAGAAGATTTCTTCTGACTGTCTAGCACTGACATTGCACATAAGCTCAGCATCTCCCTCAAAAGCCTGACTGCAATGAGTAAAGTCAATAAAATTTATGCAACTGAAAATTTCACTGACCTTTAGAAGAAAACAAGCTAAGGAAAAACAAAACACGTCAATAGAACAGATTGGGAAAAACACAGCATTTCTGCCATTTCCCTACTCTTGGTATTTTTCACTGGGGACATGGTCAAAACACTTCAAAAATTCAGGCTTTCAAACTTTTTAAAAATGTTGGAACATTGAGAACTAATGAGAATTTGAGTGGTTACAGATTTCTCCTACAGATCTCCAAAGGACTCAAGACCTTCTGGCTATAGACACATAACACGGCGATCCTCATGTGAAACAAGCCACACGCAAACGGTAAACATCCCAAATTCCCAGAAACAGTACAAAACAAGCCACGCGCAGGTCACCAAACCTGATCACCTCCCAGCTGAGCGGCAATGTGTTGGGCATGGCGTTTACATCATGCCCTATTGCAAAGCCGATTGTGAAGGCCATCCATGAAAATATTAGAGGTATTCAGTGCTTCTTCTGAATGCCAGCTATGCAGTGCTATAACAACGGTTACATTCCACACCCGAGACAGAACTGAATCAGACCTGTTTGATGCCACTGGAGGAGCTGATGGAAGCTTTAACACTTTGAGGAGAGTTCAAGACGATTTTACGGAAGCGCGCCTTGGGGAAATTGAAATGTCAAGCATAATTTGGCACTTGAAACATGAAGGAGAGAGGCTTTTCATTTGTTTTCATCTGCATCTTCCCCTCCTCTGAACTGTACATGCTCCATTTCCCGTTCTTCCCTAAGCTTTCATTAGGCAATGCTGAAATCTGCTGGATTTGAGGAATCTCCAAGGATAAACAAGTATCTGGCATTAACCTGCTCTGTAAAAGTCAATTTGACATGTCTCACTATGCTTCCATTCTTGTTAGGGAACTAGTCCAAAATCAGCTTTTCCCCTGTTATCTATCTTTTCCCATCCATTCATTTGATCTTTCATGTAAGACTAGAGGATTACCGTTCACTAGTCCAATTCTTAATAGATACGGGTTCACTTGGGGAAAAAAAAGAAATAAAAGGCTTTTGATCTAGGTTTCAATCTCAGACCTGGTCTCTGGGGTTGCAGACGCTCAATCCGGCAGCAGCGCTGCTTCAGCTGGGCCTTAGCAGGCAGCAGACAGGCACGGGGCAGTCGGAAGGACGGGGAGACAGGTGAGTGGGCTCTCCCCCCAAAATAGAAGCGCTCTCATAGCTGCCAGCACGAGAAGTAACAACAGGAGTTGGCAAACAGGCCTCTGCTAGGTGCAGCTCCTGGGAACACTGATAATGTGTTCTTGGGAGATAAATTTTTAATTCTCCCCGTCATCTGAGTGATTTCTGGTGAGACAAAGCACAGAGCCCCATGACACTCCAAATCTTCCCACAAGGATTTTCCATGAAGCAATGCTTGCTTGCTGTACGGGGAATTTCTTGCGCCAACTTCGCAATTTTAACTGAAGTTCAATTTTAGAGAAAAGGCAAAAGAGCTTTCGATATCAGAAGCACGTTAATTTCTGATATCGTAGTAACTTCCTTAAAAATATTCTCACTGCATAGCCATTATAAGATATAACTTAGCATAAGAAACACAGAGTCACACCACTATGAAACATTTAAACTTCATAAAGAAAAGAGTTTCAATCCACTTGAAACATGGTTTTAGTTTAGAGGGTTTTGGGATTGTAATTTTTCAGGAAAATTTTGTTCAAATGTTCAAATTTTTTGGCACGAGGATAAAAGGGGCTTTTAAGAATTCCCTATAAAGTAAAAAAATCCATTTACTACAAGCCTTGGAAGTAACCTTACGTGACCAATACCATTTTCATCTTTGACAAGGAGCTGCAAGGTACAGCACATTTAGTGTGAAATCCTGGCTGAGTTTTGCCTAAAAACAGAGGCAGTAAAATCAGCAAAACTTTCCTTTTAGCTCAACAGGACAATTTTAGGAAGTGTCACTTAAAAGCCCCCTTGAAAAGCTCCTTCAGCAGCACCTGAGCAGCTCTTCTCATCCCGGGGTGCCTGCTCCATCAAGTGACCGGTGGTTTTGCATGGCTCCAGCTGCAGAAGTGAATTATTTCAGGGCTACCCTGTGTCGCTGGATGCAGAGGCTTTACACTGATGACTAATTTATGTCAGTGAAAGTGGATTGGATTTGAAACAAAACCCATTGATTTTACATCACCACTTCACACTAGCCCTGCCACCAGAATTAATGCACAGCAAATGAAACCATGGCTCCTCGGTCCTCTCTTGGCAGGGGAACGAGGCCGAGCCGTCGCTCCCTGTACGCCGGGGCTCTCCTTCATCCTTGCTGGCAGCTGCCAGAGAAATAACAGTTTTAGGGTGGTGCACACCAGGCTGAAACCCCAAACCTGGGCTTCACGCAGCATCCTGCCACAGATGGCAACCCACTTCAGCAGCCGCTCAGAGAAGCGCCGAGCATTGGCCTAAGTCCTGCCGAAACCAATGTTTTGGGGTGTTTCTGGAAATTAGCAGCATGTAAAACCAGCAGCAATGACTTAGCACGGACCCCTGCACGTATGAGAAATGCCCGCGAGAGCCCGTCTGCAGGAGAGAGATAAATGGAAGGATTTCAGCAGGAGAGAGATAAATGGAAGGATGCCAGCAGTGTGCCCAGGCGGCCAAGAAGGCCAATGGCATCCTGGCCTGTATCAAAAATAGCGTGGCCAGCAGGACTAGGGAAGTGATTGTGCCCCTGTACTCGGCACTGGTGAGGCCGCACCTCGAATACTGTGTTCAGTTTTGGGCCCCCCACTACAAGAGGGATATTGAGGTACTGGAGCGCGTACAGAGAAGGGCAACGAAGCTGGTGAAGGGTCTGGAGCAGAAGTCTTATGAGGAGCGGCTGAGGGAGCTGGGACTGTTTAGCCTGGAGAAAAGGAGGCTGAGGGGAGACCTCATCGCTCTCTACAACTACCTGAAAGGAGGTTGTAGAGAGGTGGGGGTCGGTCTCTTCTCCCAGGTAACAAGTGATAGGACAAGAGGAAATGGCCTCAAGTTGCGCCAGGGGAGGTTTAGACTGGATATTAGGAAATTTTTCTTCACCGAGAGGGTTATCAAGCATTGGAACAGGCTGCCCAGGGAAGTGGTTGAGTCGCCATCCCTGGAGGTATTTAAAGGACGTTTGGATGAGGTACTTAGAGACATGGTGTAGTGATGGTTTTTGGCAGTGTTAGGTTTATGGTTGGACTCGATGATCTTAAAGGTCTTTTCCAACCTATATGATTCTGTGATTCTGTGATTCTGTGATTCTGTGATTTGAGGTCCCTGCACTGCCTCACCTGACAGCCGCCACCCTGCCGTGGTTTCCTGTGTGGTGGGGAAAAGGCGTTTCTCTCTGCAAGGCAGCAGGTTGTTTTACAAGTAAAGTAAAAAAAAAAAAAAAAGTCTTCTGGGTATCATTGGCAGGAACGGCCCTGGATGCAGTACTTCATGGCTGTCTTGTGAAAGGGAAAAAATATAACCCATTTCACTGGTTAAGGAGTGTATTCCTCCTTGTGGGTGGATAAGATATCTCTCAAGTGAATGACTCTAGTATTTATTATGTCAGATTATACCACTTCAGTTACTGGTTCAGATTATAACAAAACTGGAAAAACAACCACTTACCAGATATTAATTTTATCTTAGAGATTCTATTGTAAATGGGATACAGGCCCCTATGTATATACTACAATCCTTAAAATAGCTCCATCTAAATGCAAATGTGGACCTCTGCCTAACACAGAGCTGAAAGCCTTCCCATTAACACGCCAAGAGATAGGGGAATTAATTTAATGCTTAAAAATTCCCAGGGATAAGAGAAATTTCTTCTGTTCATATCTAGCATCATTTTCTCTTCGTGACCAAAGTACCCATAATATGATTTTTACCTTTTTCAAGCTTACTGAGGGAAAAGGCAGTACAATCCATCTCGAGAAATTACTTTACAGGCTGTAATCTATTGACCAAAGTGCAGGTATGTGTATACTCGGTAAGGGATGCCCAGGGAAAGACAAAAGATGAAGATGACTACAGTCCAGGAAGGTGGTTGGGATTCAATTACTCGTCTTTGCAAACTAATCAAAAGCAGAGAGAGTGCTCGACGGTGTTCATCTCTCACCAGCATCTTCTTCCCTACCTGCCCCTCTCAGCCCATCAAACACAGGGGGCTCACGCTGTACCTACCATATATACACAGACACAGTGCGAGATACTGATTTCTCTTTGGAGGACTTTAGCGATCACTCAGTGGCACGTGGAAGGTGCTGGCCTCCGCTACAGTTACTATACATGCGGTATCTGCAGGCATCCATGGCCTCTGTCTCAAAGCCCTATTGTAAGCACAGCTGCCCCAGTGCCCCGGGCTCACGGTGCCCAGCGTGTCCCCACTGCCGTGCCCAGCCTGAGCGTACGGCAGGACAGAGGGGAAGGATGTTGGTCTGGCTGTTCTCTGAAAAAGCAGCATGCCATGGGGAACTATCCTCTGCAAATGCATCTCCATTTTGATTCCCAGGTGCCAGGCAGCAGCAGGCAGAAAACTGACACGCAGTCAGCTTTGCTGCCTTCTGCTCCATTGTGGGAATTAAATTCTTCGAAGTAGCTATATCCATCTGTATCAAAAAAGCACATAGTACGTGGCAAACGTATCTCTCTTTTTCAATATTTATGAAACTTCACTAACTGCTTTTGTTAAACTTGGTGCCTTTCCACCAAAATATACGTCATCCAAATTTGCTCTGCAAGAGTATTTTCAGGGGGGGAAAGAAAAATAAAATAAAAAGCAAGAGTCATGTACTTACTTGCACATGCATCTCAGTAGGAAGAAGCATCCACCCTAGTACCCACACCATGAGGGTCTGGAACAGACATCCCTGAAGCAACAAGACTGGAAACCACCACGTCCAGCCGTAGAAACATCATCATGCAAAAGCTGGACAAGCGAAAGAAATATTCAAGCCACTTGCAATAGACTTGCACTCTGAAGTATGTCTCTTTCTCGAAATCAGTTCAGAAACCAAACACATTAATGACAACGAGGTTGTGTTGACGTGAATGATAAAGTATTGTCGTACTGACATGGAAGCAGCAGCGAGTTACATCTCTGCAGGTTTGCTTTTGTCTCACAAGTCACAGGTTGAACTTACCCAAAAAACCCCTATAGCGGGGCACTTGGAGAAGGAACGGATGTGTTTCTGCTCTCTGAGGTGTGTTTTATATCACACAGCACTTTCCAGACATTTCTTGGGGTTGTTCTTATTTTCTGCCAGCAGCAACGTTTTTGTGCCCATGCTGAACATGCTTGGCTACTGAATTGCTCCAAAGGTTACAGCTTGCACAGCTAGGAGCTCTGAAAAGGTGCCAGATTTAGCTCCTTTCATAAATATGTACATATTTTCAGAGTAATGAAGACATTTATTAAGCTGTTTTCTCTCTGGACCTTGTCCTGCCAGTGCTGAGTATTTTCTGTGCAAGAACTCAGTGGCTGGGTCTTTTTGTGATTAATCATTTGCAAGATAATGCCCTAAATGGCATAACAAACAAAAACAAAACCAAAACCCAACAAAAAGATAACTTCTCTCGGCCAACAGATGTGCCTCAATTTAGGGAACTCTACAGCTCCCCGAGTACAGAGTCAATGCTGCTGAGCATGGAGTTTCCTTTGGCAAAGCTAATGGGTCTGGCCCAGCCTTTGATCATCAGCAACATATAATAGTGATTTAAAGAGGCTTGTGAAATTTGGGAAATGAAAGACTCATTGCAGCTGTAAACCCATGAAGAGACCACTACAGCCTGAAAAGATGGCGTAAAACTCTACACATAAAGTCACTGCCGTAAAAACATCATTTTCCCCAAACAGCTTTTGTTACTTCATGAAATACAACACTTTCCAATGTATTCCTGTAATCTATAAAAGCTTTATGAAATATTGACATTACTGGCATTACTAATATTCCCATAGTAATTATCTTTCATAATAATCAAACAATATGGCACAAAATCTGGTGAGGGTTGTTCCTGATAACTAACCTTTTAGACTTAATTTACTTCCTACTCTTACAGAAGCAAACATCGCCTTTTAGAGTCTAAAAATCGCTGTTCTTCAAAATGTTCACTGGACTTTATATTAACAAGGACATTATGTGAAAGCAGGATTCTAGTTTCTCTGGGGCTTAGGTTTTTTCCTTTTAACTATTTATTTAGCTCAAATTACATCAAATTATGAACTGCAATTGAAGATTGTACTCAATTTTGTACTCATTGAGGATCTGTTTTTCTAAATGGAAAGCTATTGTGGAAATCCTCCCTGGCCCCTGCATTACAAACACTTGCTTTGCAACACACGGCAACCTGGCCTCTCCCCGTTCTCCTCAGTTTTGGGCCTCATGGATTCCAGGTTTTGCACCACTGTACAGTCAAAAAATATAACATAAAGCCTTTCAAATAGTTGTTGCAAAGCACTCCGGCTTTACTAACAAGAACTCTTATTTATACCCAGGATCTAAGCTTGAAGGGATCTTGAAACATCAGAAGTAGTTGGTGAGAGCTTGAGACATTTTCAATGAGATGTGGGAGATAAAAAGAAGATACAGGAAAACCACAGGATAAAAGCTAAAGGAAAAAAGTAATCCCAAAATAGCTCTGTTTGTTTGGAGTGTTCTTCTGGAAGAGTTGTTATACTGTTCAGTATGGCAAAACATCAAAGAGAGAATATTTCAACCAAATTACTTGTGAGCTGAATTTCTCATCTTCTTCCAGATCATCACAACTTGCTGGTTTTCTTAACGCGGCCCTGTGGTCAACCATGGAAGTGTAAGGCTCAACAGGAGAGGGCCTTCTCGTGCACCCAACCTAGGCAACACGGGGCCAGAAGCAGAACTGTTAATTATACAGCTGTCCTTCCCCAGAAATACTGCTGTTCCACTCATATCCACACATCGCTGTTTCCTGTAGCATTTTGAACGCTGGCATTTTCCTCTGCAAGGGGCTTCCCTCTTCTTCCCATTTGCACACACACACGGCCCCAGTCCAGCAGTGAGTTTGTGCAAGAATCTACCTCCAGTCCCCTCCAAGTCTCACCGATACCTGTTGGACTGTCAAGGGACCTTTTGTCACGGACCTTTGCTGGCTCCAGGCCTTGATGAGGAACTGGCCAAACTGTCATAAATAGGATTTTCCTCTATTGCTAGAGATCAGTGGTGTTTTATGTTTGGTGTTTGAGCCCAGGACATTTTCAGAAGTGGCCTCAAGCAGCTTTTCACCAGTGCAAATCCGGCCTCTTTGCATTCATGTTTCCTCCCTGTGCCCCCCACTGCCTCTCTCTCTCACATACCCCTGCACTCACAGAGCAAGTCCTTGAGATTAACCACAATATGATTACATTTTAATTGAGGCCAGCTTAGTGTGGGGACATCCTTTTAACTCAGGAGGCCTCAATTCCACAGAACCATAATGAACTAATAATGAATGTGCTAAAGTCATTAAATCAAAATTCATAAAAGGGTGAATATTGCTTTCTTTTATAATAAAGCAATTAAAATCCCATATACTATAATAGATACTACTAAGGTGCACTAAGTGTTCTTTAAGGAGGTTAGTGTTTAATGCCACCACACATGAATTTGGGGATCTTTTCAAAATAGGACTGCTACACTATTAATAGATGATCAGAACTCTTTTCATGTCTTCTTTGGTTCAGCATTATTGCCTGCTTTAAGAAATACTGGCATGATTTCATTAGGAGGTTTTGTAGAAGAGTTAGTTATAATAAATTCTGACCTGCAGTATAAGTAACTAACTTTCAAGTACTGAAGCATAGAACCATAACAGATATGCTACTTTTCGATTTAGGTTCTTTCACTGTTCCTTTCATCGTGACTTCCCCTTCCCACCTCTCACGCTCTGTTCCTTGGGGGGTAACAGCCCCAATTTATGGTAGCAGAGAAAGCATGCGATGGGTACATCTGACTTTGCAAGTCAGGCCTGGCTAGGGGAAGGGTACTCCAGAAAAATGCACGTCCTGATTTATGACCACCTCATGTGGTCTTAGCTCAAGGAAAACACAAGTGAGAAGCCCTGGATTATTTTAAACACGGACGTCATTGCCACAGGTATTGGAAAGCCAACAGTTACACGTGGACTCAGAGAGGGAAAAGGTCGATTAACAGACAGGTCTTTAGCTGCATGTTAACCATGATGGTCTGGATGCATCTTCTGGTTCACCTGGTCCCTAACATGCTGCTCCGAGGGAGCTGACGGTGCGTGCTGGGGAAGGACTGCTGCGCAGAAGCACACGACTGGAAGCAGCGCCCGAGTCGCCACAGCCAAATCCTCATGGCGCCCGAACCGGGGCACGCTCAGAGCGGTGTACGTGAGGCCTTGGTCCCTCTCCCCTTGGCCCTGCCACAAAACACTCCCCAGCTCTACTTATTTCTGCTCTGCCCTTGCAAAGGGGCCACTGTCAAAGACAGACCCTTGGGAGAGCTGGACTCCTCGGTTCCTGCACACCAAAGATCCCTGCTGTCCAAAGCTCGTGTTCCCACCTAGGAGAGCCCCTTCCCTGACGCGCTACAATCCACCCATGCAATGGCTGAGAAGGAAGAAGAGGCACAAAGCGACTGGGATCAGATAAGCCAGTCAGGAGCAAACCAGAATCACCAGTGCGAGTGCCTGCTGCACCAGACCTCGTTGTCTCCCAGAGGCCTTTGGCCTCTGTTCAGGAAGAAAAATCATTATTGTGCGCCAAATGGCTGGGATCTAAACACAAGACAATTTACTGTTACTCACAAATTCACACAAGCAACAAATATTCTTCCCTTTAACGACACAGTCACGGAAACCCAAGACTTTGAAGACTGCTCAGGAAGAGAGACTGATGGAAAGCGTGTCCCAGGGCAGGTGGGCACATGTGCCTGTATGAAAGAGAAGAACAGATTGGCAGAAAAAGAATTATTAAATAGTACATGGTGGAGTAGGGGATTATCTGGAGAACATGATATAAGAACAGACAGATTAAAGGAACACTAAATATTTATTACGAAGTCCTTCGTATCATATGCAATAATACACACCAGGGCTGCTACTGAATAAAACAGGCAACAGCCAGTTGCCGAGATTGCTCTCTGAGTTGGATAAAATAGAATTAGAGGCTTTTATCCACTGGAGACCATGCGTGGTTATACATAATAATCAAAATCACTCAGAAAAGAGAGAGAAATAGCTCAGTGATCATTGTAACTACATGAGACGAAACACATTTTGTCCAGGTTACTGCAGGCCTTTGCCGTTCACAGAAGGGTGGGAAGGCACGAGACAATCGCAGCCCTGTTCCTCCCCCAGTGTTGGTGCTAGTGCAAGGAACACCACCAAAGGGCTCCAAGGACTTCAGCCCATAAAGGACCAAAACTGGGGGCTCCTGGTGAGTCTATGGGCTCTGCCACAGGCCACCAGCCAGTTTGTTGTACGCTGGCTCTAGGGTGAGGTACAGCATGCTTTAGGCACAGCCAAAATTATTCTGGTTCTGTATTTCTGTATGTGGGTCACTACACGAGTGCGTTAGCACGCTGTTTAGACAGCCTGACCCTAGAGTCAGCAAGGAACAAAACATGTTATTGCAACCCTACAGTTTGTCTCACAAGCCCATTTCTTCTGTTCCATGTACACCAGGTCTTTTCAGCAGGCAGAGCGGATGCGCTCCTGGGTTCCCTGGGTAGGTTAAAAATGAATTTACTTAAATGGAAAATCTCCTTGCTGTGGCAAATTAGCTCTTGACATCGACTCACATCTAACATGTTATACACCGGCAGGAAAAGAGAGGACTGTCAAAACAGAAGTAACCTGTCACCGTGCAGCTGCTTTGCACTTCCTTTCCAGAGCTGGTACTCGTACTGGTTTCACAGCATGGCCAGAAACTCCCACCAAAATGCGATTTCCATTTGGTTGTGTAATGGTCACCAAAACCAAAGAGGTCCTTTTCACTTGGGAAGGGAAGAAAAGGCCTTGGGAAGAAAACTGTTTCAGGACTGGGACCTTCTAACCAGATACAGTGATTTTTTTCAGAACTACTGCAGATCAGCGGGTACTACCTCGGAGGTAACCAGGATGGCAGTAAGCTGGAAAACACCGCAAGCTGTGTGTAGCAGCACCGCGATGCTGCTGAGGATATCCTGCGAGCAGCTCCTCCCGTCGTAGGGCAGCATCGCGCGGCAGTGCCGACAGAGCTGCGCCGACGCGCACGGCCTGAGCCGGACCCCACGGCACACCGAGCGCAGGCTGCGGATACACCCCGGGCTGCCGATATAAGCCATGATAGTTAAAATTAAAGGGCCAGGTTCTCCGCTGGCTCAGTTCCACAGATAGAATCTGGTTTATTGGCATTTAGCAGAGTAAACTTTCCCCTCTTGGAGTGCTATTCCCCTTTTTACTTTTGGAGGTTTTGCACAGGCGGTTCCCGCTGGCACCGGCAGAAATTACCCAGAGCGATCCACCATGAGCTGAGAGAACGCAGATCCCTAGGAGTATTGTATTTCTTAGTTTCTCATACATAGCAAGGAGAGCATAGCCGATTCACCGCAGGAAACCCAGGTGCTGAATTCATCTAACAAGCTGCTTAAAACTCCAAACAGATGTTTCTGTGTCTTTCCTGCTTCTCGAGCAGTCTGTGTGGAAGCACCAGCAGATTTACAATAGAGCAGATGCATGAACCATACATACTTTAATATCAAGGCCTGAGTCATTGGAAGATGGTTTATGACTACTGTGTGTGCATATAATTTGAGCAATGTGCCATAGGGATACAAGATCAACCTTGTCCGTAATGCAAATGTAGATTGACTGGGCTAGAGCCAGAGTGGAGGTAGCAAAATTCACACTGAAACTGAAAATTATACCTGTCTTGGTATGTTCCCTGCTCCTGCAATGACTCATGAAAATGTAGATTGGGTATTTAGGCTGCATCTCATCCAGTGCCTGGAGAGGTGTACAAAACAACTCATTGATTTCAGCGGATATTTTCTCAGGGTCCTTAACTTTTCAAAGATTATGGATGGATCATAGATAGACCAGTAAACGCACTGAGAGCTACTAGAGCCTGGAAAAGCTAATTCTCACTTACACTACCTCTTTTTTATACTCCCAGAGCGGTGAAAAAGCGCCTCAGTGTCCACAATTTCTGACTGCGGCATCACCAAGCCCCACATTCCCCAACAGTCACAAAACTGGTTTGAAGAGCAGACCCCATTTAGATAAACATTCCCAGAACTACTGCATTTTGCTGGTGTTTCCCGACCCTCTAGAATTTACTACTTGCAACTTTTTTTACGCAAACTACTACTTTCCCAGGAAAAAGTGAAATCTGATATTCTGATGTGCTCAGATAACTTCAGGAACTGAGTTTTAATGAGAAATACTAGTATCAGACTTCTAGGTTAGAGGAGGTGAATCCCACCTGAGATGACAACAGTCCCAATAGTTGCATCATGGCATTGGGATAGGATACACACAGGGGGTCCCAGGTGGTCCAGTGAATTGGCCTTCGCATGCCTTTCTTGGCTTCCTTCTTCAAAAAGCTGGACCTCCTGGACTGTTATGATTATTCAAATGCTTTAACAGCAGTTCTTAAGGCGACCAGGACACAATCACAGTAAGACAAATCAGCCAACCACAAGCCCACAGCTCTAAGGAGGATTTAGAAAAGCATACATTTAAAAATTGAATTTCCCACCCCCCCACAGTCTGTCCACGGATCAAGGCATGCGATGAGGATGAGCCTTTACAATATCATCCTGATACTGCAAAAAAACTGGTTTCAAGGAAATTGGAGGTGGAGGTTGAAGTCCCAAAGACTCAAAGCTTCTGAAGGTGTGGAGCACCTGAACACGTGGTCTTCTAGGTGGGTATGTCCCAAATTACTGCCTCTGCTGGAAGAAACCATATTGACCACAAGCACCAGAGAATCCTCAAGGAGAGTTTGACAAGCATCAAGCACGCTGATGCCCAAGAACCACTTATTTAATACACACAAGACAGACTTATTTTCTCAGGTAATGCGTGATAATAGCCAGTTATTAATCCTTTCAACTGTAAATCGGATTTTCTAGGTACCATAGACATCACTGACAGGGAAGTCACTGAAGCCTGGCACTTAGAGATTGCAGGAGAAATCCCGCTCTCACGGCTGTGCAGGGGAACTCTGTCCCTGCCTCTCATGGGGACGTGATTTCACCTCTCCACGTGAGCTGCAGAGATTTCTATCAACTGGTCATCTCAGGATTACCATTTCAAAGACTTCCTTACATCAAATATCCCAGGACATTTATAGTTAGGAAGAGATTCATAGCAAGCAATGGAGACCTCTGCTTCAGTTAAGTGCTTATTTATACCCACTGCATTTCACATGTTGCATTTCCTGATGAAATGTGTTCCATTATTTCTGAAATATTAAACATGAAAAGCAGAGCTATAACGTATGAATTATACAGTGTTGCAAAAGCTATCATCATGTCCAGTTTTTTTGGTATTTCAGTGTATAAATATTATACCAAGGAGCTTTTATACTAATGGATAATTGCCAGCAGTGCACACTTAACCTTCGTCCACTTCAGTTGACTTGGTAGTGCTACCTGCGTACATCAAACACCAATTCGTCCAAATTGGCAACACAGGAAAGGCATGTGGCCAAATTCCTTCTCTCCTGCAAAGCTCAACTCTACGGGATTTGAATAGTGATGCAAAGGAGAACCCGTGCCACTTAGACTAATTGGGCTAGATCCTCAGTTAGCCCATTCTACTTATGCCAGGGGAGGTATCCTGAATTTAGGTTAACAGTTAATCAGACACCATAAAAAGCTAGTTATTGGACCCAGGCAGATTCCAATTAACTGCCAGTAAACAATCTCATCTGATGCAACACACTTTCACTCTATCAAACATGAAGCTTCTTGTGGGGGCGGGGAAAGATAACTGCATTTCATAAAGACGGTGCACATCCTCCTCTAGATGTAGAAAAGCCACTCTGACCTCCTTGCTCCAGGGAAAGAAAAATACGTCCCTTGAACTTTCAGAGAAAGGAAAGATGGTAGCTGCTAGAAACAGCCATGTGCTCCCCTCCAGCTCTTACAGCTGTGCTCCATGAGAAGTGAGACACTGCAGCGTTGTAGGCGTGTGCGAGACACGGCCAAGCAGGAGGCCAGGCCATTCACGGATCAGGCCACGCTGACCCCTGCCAACTCTTTGCAGGGAGGAGCAAGACCTTTCTTTGCTCTGTATTCTCTGTTTGGCTTTTGCCATGTCACACAGTCCCTGACTTCTTACAGGAAATTTGATTTCAGTGATTATCAAGCCCCTGAATTCCTCTGTTCACACTTTTACTCCTGACCTGGAGGCTACTCCCACCTCCTCACCTGGACAACAGACGTGATGCCACCCCTTAGCTTTGCTGCAGCATCACACAAGCAGTTTCATTGGAGACCAATGTTCAAGAGCTCAAGTATCGCAATAACAGGACCAAACGCTATACAGAAAAAGCGATTTATCTCAGACAGGGAGAAGAGTAAGTCAATATAACTCTTAGAAATGGTCCTGGGAGCAGCTCCTTAAAGGGCTAGCAGACTATTCACATAGGAGTTGGGAGGGCAGCTGCACTGTCTGGTTTGCTGACGTAGAGATAGTCCAAGTGCACCCAACAACTCCATTGTATAGCTTGGCATACACTAGGGTCAAATTCATCTCACTGCTTGTAGTTACTGAAGTGCAAGTGAGCTGCCTCGGCTCCTTTACAGTCAGCAGAGCCCAAGGAAGCCCCACAGAGCAGTTCAACCCACCTTACAGCCACTGGGTAAACTGGACCCTGGAAGGGCCTGTTCTTCTCCGTCAATTATAAAGGGACACTAAAATGGCTCCTTACAGCGGATAAGTCATTACAGACATCCTCTGGCTGTGCAGACAGCTTTGCACAGGCAGCGAGCCTTGCTCTGCAGCCAGTCTAAAGATTCCCAGAAAGTGCCATGCAGACACAATGAAGAAAACAGGAGCTGAGAGAAAACAAATACATCTGTCCAGCATCAGTACAGCAGTGTTCAGAAGCCTTTCTGCACAGAGGCTTTCACTAATGAGAAGCAAGCGCAGATAAATGACAGCCAGAAGAGCTCTCCTGCTGCCCGAGTGCTGTTTCAGGATGGTAGCTAGCATCTGCAAGAAGGCAAAAAGCTCACGCTCTGCCTCTCTCCTCAAAGATCTCATGGCTTCCTACCGACCCCAGGTGAGCTCAGGTTGGCTCACCTGCGGCAGCATTTGAGAGGCTGAGGAAGGCGATGGATAAGCCCAGAACTGGCCCCATGCCGAGGGGTGTAGCGTGGTACACCAGGCAGCACGCTTGCCATTACGCCTGGAGATGTTCTGCCTGTCCAAACCTTTCATGCAGAATCACTTACGTGTCTTCCCTGCTTTTGTATTCAGCAGGGAGATGTTTTCTTCATTTAAAAGGCTGGGTAACACGCTGCTGCTAAGTGCATTCGTGATGCAGCAGAGTTCACCTTTCTTTTGTGCTATCTCTTGCAAGAGGAGCACGACGTCTTCCTCGGCAAGTTCAGCAGGGCCGTGCTCGCCGAGCACTGGGCTCCTCTAGGCCAGGCATCGTAGCATGCTCCCAGGAGCGCACTTAGAGACGAGGGGACACAAAGCATGCACTTTCAGCTCCACACAATGCTGGTCGAGATCTACATGCCCAGTGTTATCTTTGCACTCTCGTGAAGTGCAATTATCTCCTCATTTTGCAGCTCTTTGTGGCCGTTTAATCTCTCCCATTTTGTTTCTGACATCTCCAATAATCCAACCCTGACTCTCCTTATAGATACTGCAATTACAATACAGAGCAGCTCTTGACAGGATGAGTTGTATTTTGCTTCCTTCCTGTAATGCTCAAGCCACCAGGCATGGCTACATGAAATGGCAAAAGAAACCATCACTGACGATTTATATGGGTCCCCAGCAGATAGTGACAGTGCTATATATCTGTCTTAGCCAATTAAATGTCTGGAAGCTACCCAGAATAGGCCAGCCGAGGTAGAATTTACATGTGGTTCTGTTTTCAGTAATAACTTACCTGCGATTTTCCCTTTCTTTCCTTATATTTAGGTCAGAGACTTTGCTGCTGCCACTCTCCTGCCTTCCCAGCCCATGTCATGCACTCTGCAACAAGGGGAACTAGTCCTCAGGCTTTGACATGCCCATGATGGTGGGGAGCATGGTGCAAGACATCAGAAGCGGAACAGTTCCCAAAATAGCCTTGACAAATGGGCTTTTTGCTTCAGCCATCACAGAAATGGGCCAAGGAATTAGCAATACCTTCTGACTGATCCTGAGGATAATTAATTAGCTTGCAGAGAACATCTCCACACAATGCAAGGCAACATCAGATATTCTTCACTACCCTCCCAGCTCCCGATACATGCCGGGATGTGTCATATTCCCCTTTTTTCTTGGCCAAGAAACTACAACCTCCAGTTGCTCCAGCAGAATCCAAAGGGACCATTGGCTTACTATAAAAACTGCATGGCCCTCATGGTAACCCTGACAGCTAATGTATTAAGGCCTTGCATCTTCCTTATACCATTTGCAGCAAAAACTAAGCCCGGCAAGTACATACACAGATTCAAATATAATGGGTTTCCTGATCTCTGGTGTCAGTTAATCTCTAGCTAAGGTGAGATCTCAGAAATAATTGAATCCTTCCAGAACAGGTTTGATTTGTAAGAGGGCTAAAGGATTTAGGCATTCTGCTGCCACTGAGTTTGTTTACACCTTATTTATATGACATTAATCCCACGCTTTGGGACTTCTAGTTACCTGCAGGAATCAGGAGGGATTATTTTCCCCCGCTGATGCACAACTTGCCTTTTCAGCTGCCTCCTCACTTTCTGGCTCTCCTCCAAAGTGGTCAGTTTTAAACTCATCCTCAAACCTGGAGTAAGGCAAGACTCATTCCTACCCAACGTGTAGGATTTGTAGCAAGACAAATCTCAGCCTTCAGCACTACCAGTCCCTGCAGAGCATCACGCTGGAGTTGGCCCTGGCCTTGATACTCGCTGAGAACCAAAGGGACTCTAAGAGTCATGCCCAACCTTACCTGTAAAGGAGTTACACGCACCAGCCAGCCCCCTCTGCCCGCGGGAGTGCGGACAGGGGCTAAAGACACCTTTTGGAGGGGTTCAAGGAGGGATTTTCTCCTGCAGCTCGGAAGAGGTGTGGAGATGTGTGGCTGATGAGGAGCTGGGAGAAGAGGCAGAGCCTAACATCTGTTTCTCAGCCAAGCAGTCGTGCTCTCTTCAGGTGACCTTGAACACGCGCCATCAGCAGCACGCCTGGAACATCCGCTCTGCAGTGAGGACAATTAAACCAACCCACCTCACAGGTGTTGGGGAGGCTTCTCCTCCGCGGTGATTTGTGACTGTCACAGCACAGCATACGTGCAACCAGGGAGCAGGATTTGTGTAAGAGGAGCTCAGCTGAGATTAGCACCTCCAGGGCCCCATCCAAGCGAAGGATAAGGCACCGTGCCTGCCTTTGGCAATATCTAATCCAAGATGACAGGGCTCCTAAGGAACAGAAAAAAGAAACTGATTACCCTACCTGTATCTTGACAGAAGGTATCTTAAGAGATGCAGTGACATTAGGGTGATCGTTTTTTCTTTTGTAGTGGTAAATGTAGCAGCGTACTTGTCTATGTTCCTTAAAATCAGGCTAAGTATTATTTTTAAGGAGCTAATGAGTAGATACTTGTGGCATATACTGAAGATGCAAAGAACGTATAGAGCTAGTGGGTATTAAGGAAACCTCACAAGACCATATTAATCTTCAGAGGTATGTATGTATACTAGATGTATTTGTTGCCAATATTATGACTGGACTAGTTATACCAGTGTGAAGTTTGCTTTCTTCTCATCCTCATTATAGCTCAACAAACTAATCCCTTTATTGATGATATAATGTGCATCCCTGTGCTAACAAATTATTTGCTGTGTGCAATTGATTTCTGCTGCTGTAATCACTACACACAAATATCTTCTGTGTCATTGCTCTGTAGAAAAATACGCTTTCCAGCAAGATTATATAGAGTAATAGTGTGATTATTTAGCTTCTATAAAGTTATCTATCTGCTTAACCTCTGTGCAGCCTTTACAGCAGGTTTATACAGATATGCTTCAGAAATTTATCCACCTACACTTTGTAAAACACCTTGTTAAACCACCTTCCATCTCAGCCTGAGGATGAACTTCCAGCTACTTCACAGAGAGGGCTGTGTCTAAGAGTAATTGCTTAATTTAGGAGAGCGAGCCAGCTTCCCTTTTTAATGCTATTACTCTTCCAAAGCGAATTTCACACAGGTAAAAGTCTCAAATCAGCTGCTCTGTGGACTGGACTTCTCACCTGAATACAAGCCTGGTAAAAGGAGCAGCACAGGTTTCCTCTGTGACTGAAATCGGAGCTTACCTGAAGGTAATTTGCCCCCCACACCAATTCAGATCTCAAGTTTTATACTGGGAGGATGGACAAGGTGTACAAGTTCATGAGTCACCGCATCTACAGGCTCTTGTCCACTAGGACCATGTCAGCATTGCCAAGTGCACTCCACAGCCCTTTCAGATGCTTTTGTCCCGCTGCCCCGAAAGACTGGGCACTCCCAGCCTGCTGGTCAATATTTGGTCCAAGGGGAGAATTAAAGGAAGTAAGCAGCCCCTGGGTTTGAAGGGATGGTGTCCTGGTTTCGGCTGGGACAGAGTTAATTTTCTTCCTAGTAGCTGGTATAGTGCTGTGTTTTGGATTTTAGTATGAGAATAATGTGATAACGCAATGATGGTTTGGCTGTTGCTAAGTGGTGTTTACACTGGTCAAGGACTTTTCAGCTCCCCACGCTCTGCCAGGCACACAAGGAGCTGGGAGGGGACACGGCCGGGACAGCTGACCCACACTGCCCAAAGGGACATTCCACACCATATGGGGTCATGCTCAGTGTATAAAGCTGGGGAAGAAGAAGGAAGGGGGGGAGTTCGGAGTGATGGTGTTGGTCTTCCCAAGTCACCATTACGCGTGATGGAGCCCTGCTTTCCTGGCGATGGCTGAACACCTGCCTGCCCATGGGAAGGAGCGAATGAATTCCTTGCTTTGCCTTGCTTGCGTGCACAGCTTTTGCTTTACCTATTAGACTGTCGTTATCTCAACCCACGAGTTTTGTCACTTTTACTCTTCCAATTCTCTCCCCCATCCCACTTGGGGCGAGTGAGCGAGCGGCTGGGGGGGCTGAGCTGCCGGCTGGGGTTAAACCACGACAGATGGAAAGCAACCATTGACGTAGCATCCCTTGCGGAGTGCCCAAGCTCACCTGCTTTGCCTGCTCCGCAACAATTCTAGATGAAGAAAGGTTTGCTGGTAGGAAGCATTTCTCACCAGCTCCCAAGCACAGAGGTGGATGATATCAACTTCCTAACCATGCTAGAAGCCTGGCTCTCAGGCCCGCTCATAACAGCTTCACTACAGCCACAAAGCAAGGAGGCAGCTGCTTCTGCGTGGCGTTTCTAGAGATCTCCGAGGATCGGCACCTCAGCTGGCAGTATCAGCACAGACAGGATGGTTTACTACAGCTGAGGATCCAGCCCCTGTTGTTTAACCTGCTCTATAAAGCTGTCTTGTAAAGGTCTTTATTTGCCCTGCTTGTGTTTGTCATGAGGCCATTTTGCTCTGGTGTTTTCAGATGTGACTGATAAGCACTCATGCCTGAAATGTTTCAGATTCACAGCTCCTAGATGTTCCCAGGTAGAACAGCTACACACCAATCAAAAGTAAATGCCTTTCAATCACAAGAAGAGAAATGTTTCTGCTGCATTATGCACAATTACGTGCTCAGCTGTTATTCATAACTCTGAAGCTCCTGCTCCAAGACTATTGCAACTGTACGTGCCACTCGCTCAGTCGCTTTCTGCTCTCTTCTCAAAAAGGGAAGTGCAGGAGAACCAGTTTCACCCTTTACCATTGCAGAAACAGTCATCATTTAAATCAGCTACAGCCAGAAGGATGATTTGGGCCCTGTATAAATGTAAAACATAAACCATCAATTCCCCTCCGAGGTATCAAAGTGAATCTGAGCTAGGATCACACAGACCCAGCAAGTCCCACCATTCAAAATACACTTAGAAATCTATAGAACACAAGCTGCCTACTCATCGCGGAGCTGTCTCAGAAAAATCTCCCCTTTTCCTGAACCAAAGCTGCCTGCCACTGGTACCTCTACAGCTAACGGTGCCTGGGATGCCCCGCTGTGATACCCACAACCAGCCTTTCAGGAGAGAAGTCACCAACCTATCAGCATCTCCTCTGTGCAAGGCAGCCCGGTTGATAAAGATCTCATTTGTTTCTGGTTTGCCGGGGCTTGGTGCTGAGCTGTGAGCAATACCTGCACACATCAGCTGGCTGACCCCTCTCCTGTCTGCCAGCGTGACCACGTGTCCAATTGGTCCAGAGTCAGCAAGCAAGGCAAAACTAGCAAAAACACCCCTATGTACCTGCAGGTTTTTAGGTTACCTTGGCTCCGTGTGAGTGCACTGAGCAGGGGAGGGATGGCACTGGGCACTGCACCAGCAGGTCGAGCAGGTGGTGACAGCCGTCAAGGGGAGCAAAGAGTGCCAGGAACGGCTGGGTCCAGGAGGCTCTTCACACCTCATGTTCTGGCTCCAGCATCACCAGGTGAATGCAGCCACTTGGGTCAGATGGAGCAAAGCCCTCCAAAGCACATGTTTCAGCTCATCCTAGCTCACCACAGGTGCTTCAGCATGCACTTATCTCCAAGCTCATCGCTAAGCCCTCAGGACCATCACACAACAAGAACTGAACACACACATTTCCTTCTCGATCAGCCCTCTCAACGGGAATAAGAGCAATCCACACCGGGAGACAAAAAAAAAAAAAAAAAAAAAAGGGCCATTTTCCTTTTTTATACACGTGCATGAGGAGTTGGTGCAATTAACTCTGCTTTGAAAAAATGGGGTTTTCAGTGAGGAATGTTGTTTTTGCTTCTAATTTTAAGATGTTCAACGATGCATTTAGGACAGTGGTATGTACCTTGTGAGTGATACACACATGCTCACATACTCTGTTTGTCTGACAAAAGGAAGCCATCAATAATTGCTGAGCCTTTGAGTACGAATTGTCTCTTGAAAGGAACTAAGAGACCTCGAGAGCACTAAGGAAAATAAAACTCAACTGGGAAAGACAGTAACCTGACAGTTTTCCCATCCAAAGATGTCTCTCAGACTCTTAATTGCACAGATTGCTTCTGATTACATCGGGTAGCACCAGGAAGTAGGTTACTCTGCAGAAAGAGGTGACAAAATAAGCAGAATTCCATCTACTGTATCTTTGATCTAGAGTCTGGTTCACCAAGACTCTCATTTCTGACAAAAATAGAAAAATGTGCATCATCACACGGCAACACCACCATCAACGCAACTACTTCATCCACGTTGGTCCCTGCCTCAGGTCCTGGCTGCTCTTCTTGGGCACTACAGTGATGACCGAACTGGAAAGAGGTTTCAAAGACTGGAAAGCTAGTGTACAAAATATACCAAAAATATACTGGTTAAAACAGGTGGAGCTGCAGGGTTCATCAGTCCTCTGAGGGATGGGTGGAGAACACAAGAACATGAGATAAAACCAACATTATATACTAAGTCCTGAGAAAGAACCTGGCCTTCATACAACTTCAGATTCAAAAATCAATCAGCAAGGCTGGGATATATTTAGGAAAAAGGTGGGTGCTTACCTGGGATATGCGCAGACAGCCAGCTTACCACCTCCCTGCCAGCGGTACAGTCAAGCACAAGGGTGTGATGGGTGAAGGTCAGGGTTGTGATATGGGCACAGCTCTTCTTGCTGTTTGTTCTGGCAAAGATGATTATTCACCATGGGAATACTCTTGGTAAATATTCCTGGCAAGAAATCACAAAGAAATACAGAGAAGGCACCTGGCTTTCCTTTTGCGGCCAGCGAAATTATATCCAGGACAGAAAACAGGGCCATGAACTCACAGCAAAAGAGCACCTCGACTTGCACCATGGCCGTAAGAGGTGCCGGGGTGTACCTGCTTCTTCAGGACATGGGCCTCGTGAGCATCTTGGAGACAGAAACGGGCCCAAAAGTCTGAAAAGCCAGAGGCACCAGCAGCGAGCACAGCCTGCCTGGCATTACCACGGGCAATGGGCTATTGGACTATTTCTGAACACAAACCATAAGGTCAAGGGCTTCAGTAAGTGGGTGCCCTCCTTAGGGCGCATTTGAGAAAGCTGATTTTCACACAGCACCTTGGGAAATGGAGAGAATTCAGTTACTGCTTTTCTTTTTTCCTTTTTCCCTTCTCTGTCTTTGTCTTTTTTTTTTCCTCCTAAGTTGCTGCCATTTCTAAGAACAGCGACAGTCAAAGGCATCAAACACTCACTCTTTCAGGGCCAAGCGTGTCTCCCCAGCACTCCAGTGCAGCAGGCTGGGGATGGCATTTATAGGCACTTAGCTGACATATCTTGTATGATTAGCACTTAAGGAAGGTCTGTGTTCTAGTTCAAATAAGAGTTCAAGTATGTTGTCAACTCCTTTTTTGTTTTAATTCCCTGCTAGTCCTACAAAAACACTCAAATCCAAAGCAACCTCACAAAAGCAACCTCCCCGGCACACAGACCTCACCCCGCACCTCTTCCAATGACTAAATCGCACAGAAAGAGATTTATTCCCCCGGCCCCCGAGGCAAGGTAGGACACGCCCCGACGAGCAACCTCACAGACAGAGAGAAAAAGCAAGTTGAACAAACACCAAAAGCACCAAGAGCCCAGGAAGATTTAGTAAATATCAGCCTTATTTTTGATGCTGCCACATTTAAATCCCTTTTGGTGTTCAGATTTGAATAGGAGCTTCTGAGGAAGTACCACTGGAAAAGTGGCTTATGAACAGCAGAAAGTCACAGGGTCAGATAAAAAACCATCCACAGGCGCACGTGGAGGGAAGGGGGGCTGCCTGGGATCAAGGAGGAAATTAAAACGGTGGAATATGAAATTATATCCAGTGTCCTGCACGATTCCAGGGTTGCCGGGTTAAAGGCAATGAATAAATAAGAGAAATTCAAACCCAAGCAAATCTCTAGGATGAGACAAAATTCATTCCAGGGTGTTAGAGCAGATTTGAGGAAGGAAATGTGTGTGCCAACAGCAATTACTATGGAGAACTCGCTGAGCACAAGTCTAGAAGACTGGAAAATTGGAAAATAACAAACCAAATGTGGTATCAACATGCAAAAAATGAGAGCAAGCCTGGCACAGGAAATTACAGGGCTATCAGCTTAATATTCATTACATGTAGGAAAACGCAAGGTCCCCATTGTATACAAGAGTGTAATTAAATCAAGGGGTTCTGCTGAAATCAACTGCTTGTGATGTTTATGAATTAGCAGCAGATTCAAAATGCAGCCGCAGCCTTAGCATTCAGCCCGGAGCCTGGTATTATTTGTTACAATCTATAAACCAGCCCTGGTGAGAAGTTTTCTCCTAGATAGTGTAAGTTTCAAATCTCTTGCTCAGAGGTTTGGGGTTTTTTTGCTTTGCATGTGATTCAGTGCTGAGGAGGATTAGCACGAGCAGGCCATCTGAGGATGGTGTCTGGGGGAAAATGTTATGGGCTGATTGACTGATTAGTGCTTATTTGTTTGCCGTTTAGAGCAGCGGCAGTGAAGCATATCCCTTATTCCTCCTGCTTCTGCCCCCCTTTCTCCACGGCGGTAACATCTGCAGTTACCCACGTCTTTCCTCCCAGGGCTGGGAAGCAGTGCCAGACGTTCACTACCTTTCCAAGGGTCGTCGCTTGATGCCTACGGAAACACGCTCTTCCACTTCTCCTGCTGCACTCCCACTGCATGGCGTGTAAAGTCGCATGGGTTTTTATTTTCAAAGACACTACCAAGCTTTGCAAGAGGAGCGGAGGCAGCATTCACCATCCCAGGCTTGTCTGCTGAACCAGCAATGTTCTGGTGGTCCCATGCAAGGCCAGAGCCATGAGGATTTATATCGAGACCTCCACTGCTGGGCAAGTGGCTTCAGTAAACTCTGAATCGGGATCCCAAGTCCTGGGAAATACCAAGGATGCAGCTCAGCGTTCAGATGAGCTGAATCTGTTTGGTCAGGCCAGATGCCCCAAGTGATGTACGTTAATCCTCACCTGCGTCTCCTCTGCAAAGAACATGTAGAAACGTTAATAAATATTTCAAAAGCTCCTACAGTGCACCTCGCTTTCAGAAATGCATTCCACAATACTTTATTACCCTTAATAACCTCTGAGAAAAATTATGAATGAACACAAAGAGCCTATTTTAAGTGTGCAGTTGCAAATACCAAACAGGATTTTGAAACACAGCAAGCAGTGCCAGAGAGAAAATACAAGTCTCTTCACTTTCATCACGAGTCTCTTATATCAAGAAAACATATGGACAAATTCTGCCGAACCTTACTGTGCTTTTTTAACTCAAAGTGAGATCTTTGAGGAAATAGCCTCTTTGAATCTCTGTATTTACACCATCAATACTGGATAAAAAAAGCTTGCCACTCATTTTTAACGAGTTAAAATGAACACCGCACAACAGCCCAAACCTGGAAAGGATTTAAAATATAGATCCTGATTCCAAGCCCCATTCTGACATTTAATTCCATCCCTGACTTTTCCTCAAAACCTGGCAATACGGAGAAAAAAGGAAATCTAATGGATGCAACAGTCAACTCTATACTTGCTGGCTCTCTTCTGGCAAGAGAACTTGGGTTTTTTTAAAACTTTAAGCCCTTTTTCTTTTTGACTCAGCTTTTAAAGAAATAAGTCCCCTCCAACTTGACTCTGCCTCGGGAACGGACGGACGTGTTCCTTTTTCCCCAGGTACATTTTGAACGCCACAGCTGATTTCAGAGACACCTGACAGAAGAATGAAGGCCCCAAAGAAACACGTGTGTGTGTGTGTGTGTGTATATATATTTATGAATTTCATGAAAGCAAGCAGCTGGGTAGGCAATGACCAAGTCCATAGGGGAAACGTAACTGCTTCATCAGGACCCAGGGGGGTACCAAAAGCCAAGACTCCTCAGCCTGCGGCTCTGGGAATCGCACGGTATTTGTGCGTATTGGTTTGCATCCCCTTCACCCGCACAGACGTGCGGAGCCGGTAACACAACAGGCTCCAAAGAGGAAGGCAACAGGGGAGCGGTGTGCTCAGGTAAGAGCTTTAGATTAAACACGCTTGGGTGGGAGGCAGGGGATTGTGCTTTTCTAACCAAGGACCTGAGATTCAAGCTAAATCTGTTTGTCCTACTCACCTTCATCAATATTAATAGGTCAGACATGACCTGTGGAGAGCCAGCCGGTCCTTCCGGGGCTTATATGGATTTTGCCGATTGCCAGGTTGTAACGAGTCTCTGGTGCGAGAGGCAGAATAAGAGCCGAGCCACCGTCTCCTACACGTGCACACTGAACAGGAACCCAGAGAAAGCCATTGCACCGTGTCCTGGCCACAGAGGTCAGCACGACAGGCTCCGAGGGCAGACAGAAAAGCCAACAAGTGAGGAAAGAACCATTGCTCATGGTCACTTCTAGGTACCAAGGGGTCTCTGAGGGGCTCAGCTCTGTTTCAGCCCCTCTCTTCCCTGCGAGGACCTAGACTGAGGCACCGAGAGCAGTTTTGGCAGCAGCTTGTATAGTGCTGACGGAACACGTTTTAGTTAAAATTCACCTGACGAGGAGGAAATTAAAATCCTCAAGGCCACAAATTAAAAATTGTGACTTGATAGAACAACAATTTATAAATAGAAAGACCTATTTCCTGCAAAAATCCTGTGGACTGAGATTGGAAACTAATTAGTAGACTGAATCACCAGAAAAAATGATGTTTTCCTGTTACTCACGAGAAGATATTACTTTTCTAGCACTTTTCCTTTGGCACTGGTGATCAGCATAACCCTGTGGGCACTCCACAGCCTCTCCTTGGTTGCATTTCCTTCCTATTCCAATAAAACACAGTAAGGCAAAGGACAAAATTCATCATTAGCCATTCCTGTTATAGTACCAGTAGCTGCACACTGTCTTTTTCCTCCAGATGATATGATCATGGAGCAGGAAGGTGGGAGTGCACCTAAAACGCTTTGCTAAAAACGCCAGGTCCATCCCAGAGGACTTTGAAGCAGAGACTTTCCCACTAAATTCATTATGAAGATAAACCAAAAAAATGGCACCCAGCCCCAGCAGGCTTTTGCACTACCCCATATAGAGATGGGAACCTTAGGGTGCACAGCCTGGGGACAAAAAGTGGAAGTGAACCCCTGCAGGCAGCCCGGCCATCATTCCCGTGTCATCCAAACTGCTCGAGCGGGATCTGTCTGCATGAAGTTTTGGCTTCAGCTAGCAGAGAAATCAACTCCAATATCAGTACCGTAGTGCCGCAATACATTAAAGAAGCAGAAAAATCATCACAAAATAAAAAGTGGTTAAGGCCCAAATTTGCAGAGTGCAGAGCCCTTTCTGTAATGACTCCACACCCACTACAAGAGCACACAAGCAAAAATTGTTGCTCACTCTCGCTTCTGAACACAAGCCAAGTTCCCAAGCGGCTGCAACACGGATGGATTTTTCTGGAGCGACTCCTGCTGGATTGTCCAGCTGTTTGCTGTCTCTGAGGACATGGAAAAAACATGGCTGTGGTAGACCCACACTGCAGCCTTCCCCAAGCCACTGGTGGGAACAGCCCTGGGACAACTCACAGAGCAACTGGGAACCAGAAAAAACTTCAGACAAAGGGGAGGAGGGCTGCAGCGCTCTTCTGAAGAGACAGGGAGAGACAGCCTGCAATGGACTATGTGACTGGTCTCAAGCCTGAGGTCTCCTTGGGCCTCCTCCTCTAGCTGTGACCTTGGGCTGTCCCCAGGAGCCATCACACCGCTGCCCAAGGTCCCCATCCGCTCCAGCAAGCCAGCTAAGCAACACAATTCTCCTAATTCCCTGCAGAAATCAGTGTGATGATACACAACATAGTCCTACAAACGCCCCAATTGAGCATAGGGCTGTTCAGAGAAGGCAGTGTTCTTTTATTACCAAATTAACTTTAAAAAAACCCCATCCATTTCACTTTCCACATCAAAGATCATAATCTCCATGTAAAAGAGAGGGTTGATGAAAAAAGAGGTACTTCAAAAACACATTTTAAGATTTAAAACACTACTAGCATTGATTCTTCTTGCTTGTAAAGAACTCTGGCTTTTTGTCTTATAAAGTACTCCAAGATCTCATTTGCAAACTACCACTGCTAGCTACTCTGGTTTTTTGCTGGCTGCTCACTTACTCTTTGGGGATTTCATATTCTTCTAAATTTTGTAAATGGCCACTGAAGTGGAGATGAACATTATAAAATACATTTCAATCACCCTCACAATTTAGACTAATTCATTGGCAACCGTACAAAATGCTATTTACAAGGTACTTCCATCAGCTGGTATCTGGCATTAAGTATTTTGAATCAATCTACCATCATTTTCATCTCTTATTTTTCATACAAGGGAAATTATTGATCGAAGCTTTTCAGCCTCATTTAATATACTGGAATAGGCTTTAAATTTTCCCATGTAAACCTCAGTGGAGATTAGCAACTCTGTCTTGCTTAATGCAACACAAATCAGTCTCCCTGATGAGACCACAATATTGTACATGACATCATGACCACTTTACTGGTTGACGGGCCCTGAGACAGGCACCTGCTAGAAACTCCCCAGGGACTCGGCATTCGAGTTCCGTTTGAGTTACTAGGCAAGGCTGGTGCCGTAAAGGCAAAAATGGTGCCTTCACCTCTCAGAGGCCATTACAGTATTGCAGAGTAATACCTGGGATGGATTTGTGGGGAGGCAGACTTTTTTCATTGCTCCGATCAAGTTTGCATTCAGTTTTCAAATCGCGTTCGGTTTTGCATTCAGTTGCTATTGTGATGGGTGTGTTCAAAACGGTAGATTAGATTTGTGTATGTTGAGGGCAGAGAGCTTGGCTGAATTTTGATGAACTCATTCTTGAATAAATAAGCAAAACATCACGGAATAAGATACTCAGCCAGCTTCAATAAATACATATGGTAGCAAAACAGCCAGCTAGACAAACAGAATATATCACACTGGAACGAGCACTGACGATTTTGTAATGACTCCGGCAGCTTTCAGCATATCAGATACTACTATAAAAAACAATATGCAAATGTCTGAGTCCAGTTTACAGTAACAAACAAGTTATGCTAATGTTACCAAAGCAGCAGCCAGTGAGCAATACAGCACAGTATGCACCCCTCTCCCTGTCAAATTTAATCTAGAGCTGATTGGCAAGCACTGCCAGAGGAGCCTGCGGGATGCACGTGGCACAGGTGACGCTTCCCCAGGCTGTGTGACTTCCAGACTGCCATGGTGAAACTTTGCATTGGAGACCCTATCAGAATGGGACATCAGGATGGATTGAGTGGCAATACAAAAGTGTTTTCTTGGGAGGAAACACAAGGCTGCAAATGCTATTACAACCGAAGCCCAGTACGAGTTAAAAGTGCTTCGAGCTGCTGTGGCATCCACGATACCGCGTTCGATGCAAAAGGAGAGAATGAATGTGCTCAAGGGCTGAACTTCCAGCGGTCCATTTCATGGACTAATTTGTGTGCAGGCTGATACTTTCAGTATGGTTCTGTACTAACAGAGAATAATCACAGGATAAGTAGAGCAAGGTAAGTACATATGCTGCCATTGTTTTCTTGCAGCATAATAGCATCATCAATGAAGCCTGAATGCAGCCCAATTAGCATACTGTAATTAGAATCACTGCTGCTTTTTCCTTTAGTTTTGCACGCCACGATGAGGTGTTGGTTGCAGTATGCAGGGCTGCAATCCTAGAGATAATGCCAATTGCGCAAAGCATGTATCCTATTCTCTCATCAAAAGAAACAAGGGAGACATTAAACTGCCTTAAGCTGCTAAAATTTCAATTTTGGCCTGACTCAAGAAAGTCTCCAGCTTACCCAGAGAATACCTAAGCACAGGCTGTGTTCCCAAGGGATAAGCACACCTGTAGTACGTGTTGCCTTTAAAGGCAAATGGAAGCTTTAATGAAAAATCTGATTTTCTAAAAGACATTATCTTTTAGCCTGTAACTTTTAACACCTTGTTGACTCCTGCTTAGAGCTTAGACAAGCCTTAGTAACTCGGCTGAAGAAACCCTGTGCAATTGTCCTGTTTTGTTACATGGCTGCCCTTGGAAAGAGCAGATGGTGGATATTTGGAGAGGGCTCCTTCAGAGCAGCCAGTAACCAGGCATTCGTTGAAGTGTGGCTGGGCTGTGGGCTATTTATAACCCATCCACCACTGAAGAGTCTCTTAATGCTTCTCCAGACTTAAATGGCTAACTTTTATGGCCCATTTCTGGCCCATTTCAACAAAGCAGTTAAACGTGTTCCAGGACTGGTATCTACATGTAAATAAAGGAAGTTGTCCTTGGCTGGCACCCGGGCTCCCCATCTCCGCCTCCTCCCGGTGCCGCCAAGCTGGCCTGCGCAGCCCCGAGCCCCGCAGCCGCTCACGCTGGACGTGGGGCACCAGGGCTGGGGAGCAGCACCCTCATCCCAGAGCTCTGCATGGGGTCACTTACCAGCACCCCCTTTCCCTTGGGAATCCATCCTGCGGCACCTGAAACTCACGGGCAGCACCACAGCCTGGCTGGCCAGGGGAGATGCCCTTACCTGCTGCATCTCCCCTGCTGCTCCCAGGACTTGCGGCGCCCGCCCTACCTCACACCAAGGGTCACGCCGAGCAAACACGGTTTAATCAGGATTTATACCAAGGCTGGAATGTCAGAGGTTGGTGGACTGGTCTGGAGGGGCTTAAAAACCAGCAGCTTTTTAATGTGTTTTGTTCACGTACCCCCCAGGAGAAGGTAATCCCATAAGCCAGGGCAGGGGACATGGTACTTTCTATGACTGGAAATGATGATACAGCAAGAAAGGGCATATAAGGAGAAGTATTACATAAGATGTAGGTTTTACAAGCTTTATAAAGACTCTCTCAGCACTTGTTAGTGGCAGGAACCTCCCCCTGTGCCAACCCGTCTGAAATGGGAAGGACAGAAAAGTGCCTTCCATTTAAAGAAATGGGCTGTGAATGTGCTGTCAATGTCTGTGATTCTTTTTATTGATTTACAGTGTGTAAGCCATAAATCATTCTACCTTTTACTGAGCCTATACATATGCATCACTCCGTCAGGGAAACTCCTCAAATTTTAAGGGGGACGTGCAAGAAAACAGACTTCTCTTTCATTGACTCGGCTAGATGAGCTGCAACGGCCAAGGCTAGACTTACCACACACGGTGGGGTGGATACGTATAGACAAACCACTTCATTTGAAGAGCCGCCCATATCTCCTGCTCTTTATGTCTTCCAGGATTAATCTTCGGCTACGAGGGGACAGATGCGAGCCATACTTTCATTGGCAGGCGCTACACGGGGGTTTGCTTCTGTTGCAAGAGGGACCTCAGAGGCACACAGCCCCTGTCGCAGGGCACCCGCTGCAGAGTGCTCGGACAGCAGCGGGCGAGGAGGGAGCAGCGCTGCCAGCCGGAGCGGCAGCAGCGTTTGTCCTGAAGGAGGATCTGCCAGTTGCAGCAACACCACCCGCTGCCAGAATCTCAAAATAATAAAAATGTATCGATCCTCTTTTACAACAGATTTCAGGAGAAAACCCATGTTTAATGAATTTATAGACAAGTTTCCAGCTGGCTTCAGTTCGAACAAGGATTCCACCTACTCTTTCCAGCTCTCAAGAAGAAGCACTACAGAACTAGGTAGCTCAGGTTTGGTTCATCCACAGCATTCAACAGTTACATTCTTGCTACAAAAATCTTACCTGAAGGCCAAGACTCAGCTGAAGACTCCTACAAAGTCCAACTGCTTTCTGCAGAACTCCCCTAGGTCCACTCCCAGCAAAGTCACGAAGACCTCCTCTGCAATGGGAGCAGCACTAAGCCGTAAGGATTTTGGGGTGCTGCATAAAACTGGGGTCAGGGTGGACTTCACCCATAACGGGAGCTTGCAGAGCACCATCTACTGGCACCAAGAAGTCTTCCTCCCTTGGTAGGTCCTGTCATGCTTGGGTTGTTTTATGTTTTAAATAACCTGGCTGATCTGCCTCGCAAGGCGTTTCATTCTTTGTATGCTAATTTAAGCCCAAAAGCAAAAATGCATTCTTCTTCAGAAAAGATGTACGCACCTTCTTGAATCCAGTCCGGTATTGTGAGCCTTGCACAGGTGTAAAATCAAGGGTGTGATTTAGTGCTTTGCTGAGGAAGGACTGCTTGCTGCGTGAGCACAGGGCTTGCTGGATTGGGACCTCGCTGCTTTAAGGTTTTCTGATTAAACATCCCCACCAGATTACAGTGCAGGAGGCTCCGAAGAGCAGTTCTCTGCCAGAGTGAAGCAACTGGGATAATTCAGCTCTTTTGCTTGCTCAGGGCTGATCACTGAAGGGGCAGAAATTAATTTCCTATAAACACAGGCATATTTTTTTCACTACCTTGGCAAATGCAGTTGTAAAGAAGCCATTACAGGAGCTGATCTTTATGATGCGTGACTTTGGCTTGTCCCAACGGGGGATATTTTATGAGGCATTTACATAAACATACACAAATCAAACCGTCCAGCTGTGCTTCTCCTGTACCTGCAACGTAGAGATACTTCAGCTAATTCTAGGTCTACACAATCAGCCACCCCGAAGCGGGATCAAGTCGAGTGTCTGGGACGGACAAACTGAAGCGAGATCCGATACGCATCCCCAATCCCAAAACTATGAGACTTTGCGTAGCTGCCTCAGCACGCAGCTAGGCACACTGAAGCACTCAGAAATAAATAAGCTATCAGATTCCCTACGATGCCCATATGCGGGGATGATACTGTTCATCAGTCCCTCTAAAAGACATTAGTTAAAACAGTTGGCCCAGGACTTACCTGAAGTGGAGGTTTTAGAGTCTTTCTTGTTATAAGTATATTTTGGGCATCGCTTGGTGGAAACTCAATAGTCAGAAAGTATTATCACCATGTCAGGATGAGAGACAGTATAGGGATGACACTGACGACATGCCTTCTCTTGGAAGACCTGCATGGTGTAGGACTTCATTTTTAGACCTCAATATCTAGAATTCAGTGCCTAAAGTCACTCCTTTGTTCTTTAAACTCACAAACATTTATTCAGCTTGATCACCTTGGCCAAGGACAGGGAAGGAACCAGAGGCAGAATCCGAGTCCCCGATTTCTGCCTTGCCATTTCCTTCGTTCACCTTCTCAACTTCCACCTCCCTCCAGATCCCTTCTCTTTATCCTAGGTGGCATCGGCCAGTTTGCCAACTCTTTTTCACTTACTACTGCTATTTTCTTTCAAAACATCGATCTCGGGCAGCTGATGTCAGTTCAAGCACACACATGCCTCTGCCAGGATTCAGTCTTCAACATCAGGCAGTTGCAAGTACCCAGATCACTTTTATGCTGTGCCCTCAAGCCAAGGTTGCTCCCGCATGGCAGCGTGTCCATCCTTTCTATTCCTCTGCTGATGCATGTGGGAAGCCAGGCTTCTGTAGGGGAAAGGGAAAACTGCTGATTCAGCTAAACGCTGGAGCCAGGGGAAGGTGTCT